>NC_141689.1:1499047144-1499678984 GCF_964263255.1 Lissotriton vulgaris | reverse complement strand
ACCCAACATTCGTAGCCATGTAATGGGCTGGTGTACCCTCCGGAGGGGCCTCTTCCCCGTCCACCGATTCTCTATTTTCTCTTTTAAAGCTCGCCCTCAAGCGCCTGAAGCACTTCATGATCAAATTCACGATTTCCTACTTCGTTACGTTTATTTACTTCCTGATGACAATCCACCAATCCTAGCGCGGTTCTTGCTAGCTAGCCTATTACAGCGCGGCTCTTGACAACCGGCCTATCCCAGCGCGGTCTTACACCAACCGGCCTATCACAGCGCGGTCTCTCTGACGTCACTCGTCTCCCCTTCGCAGCAGTTCCCCTCCTTTCTCAGCTCGCGTCCCGGTCATGCATGCGTCCCATTCGTACTCTGAAAAATGATTACTTCCGACCAAGCGATCACTTTCCTTGACTGTACGTCCACAGTCTAACTGTAATTGTCACCTCAACTGACGAAACGTCTTCCGTAAAACGTTCAGACGATCGCCTTAACTGATAGGTTACTTACACACAGTAAACGTCCGTCCAGCGTCCGTTACTCATACACTCACTCTTACGTTCCCCCTATCTCGGTCCTGCGGGCGATCAATGGTACCTCATGACCCCCTTCACAACGGTTGACAATTACTTTGGATGTTCGATACACCCGAACCACTTAAGCTCTTCCCTGAACTTAAGATTTTCCCCAGGTTGCGCGCGCTCACAACCGTCTCACAATCACACTACAGGCATTCAACTCCGCATGACATTACAACACAAGTACAACACAAAACACCGCAATCTAACAACGCATGACCCTTTATACTCACTCTCGACCGATACTGCTGCTTTTCTCTCTCGCGCCGTCAGCACCTTCTTCGGCAGGTGATTCTTTTGCTGGTCATCTCTCGGATTCTAGGGGCCTCGGGGTAATCTTAACCTAGTCTAGATCACCTTCCTCAAGAAGGCAACCATCTTTCTCTGCTACCAACTGGGAGGGCGGGATTTTTTTTCTCTTATCTGATCTCTTGATATAAATCCCCACCTAGGTCTTTTGGATCGATTGTTGCCTGTCATAGAGTAAAAGGTAATCCACTACAAAGTCAAGCAGCCCCAATCATTGACATGACTCTGAAGAACCACTTACCACTGATAAGTTTTAAGGATTTTATTACAAAGCCAATGATAACTGGATATACAAACATCTCAATAGAAGATTCATCAGGTATACTGGCACTAAAACGAACATGAATTCTCTGAATGATCTTAAGCGACAGAAAAATATTATCAAAACAAGCTCAAAGATCAACAGATTTGTAAGAATAGACACAAGTTGTAATTTAAGCGTCATTTACAGAAATAAAGAAAAGATCAAGTTAGTCTGTCCCTACACTGGACTAAGTGACATCCCTACTTAACAGAATCTTAGCCTTAAAAGGTGTCAGTCGTGGTGACTTCCAAAGAAGTACACTCACTTTCTCTTAGTCTTTAGCTGAAAATCTATGCATTGCAGTCATGCCCTCTCTGCCTACCCATCTGCTTTCTAAGGGTCCTCAGGCCCTCCGCTCATCTGCTCTCCTGCTGTTCTCTCCTGTTCTGTCTCCACCCCGGGGTGCTGTCCCTTATACAAAATCACAATTGCAGTTGGAACGCCCCTCTGAGACGCCCCTCACGTGGTGTTGGTTCTGGGTTTTTCCATGATGGCACTCCTCTGGGCTTCTCGTTAGCGTTGACCTTGCTTCCCAGGCTTCTTCTCCATCTCGCCGATACCCCCCAACATTCCAGTATTCCTCCTCCAGGCCTGTGCCTGTCTCCCCTGACAAAGCTCTATTCATCATGCTCCCTTGATTGGAACCCCCTCACCTCTACAAACAGACACCCATGAATAGGGCCCCAAATTCCAGGCTCCTCTTATCTATTCCGGCCATAAACTTCGGACATTGTCAGCAATTATTCTTAACGAGACTTGACTTTAGCTAGCACGTGCAGATCAAAGAAGCCACTTTATCTTCGAGGCCTACTAAATTACTTTGCAAGCGGCCTGTACTCTATGAACCCTTATTTCTAAAACTAAAACAATTCTATTTAATACACTCTGGTTATATGAAACACTTCTATGAACATGATTTCTAAAGCATGATTAATAATATTCTAAAATAAAATAATAATCGGTTATGTGTGGACTCCAAAGCATGTTTTTCGTTTTCATACATTTCCATGAGGCCTGCGTTTCTACGTTTAGCAGCATCACATTTTCTTCTGTAGTAGTCACATAACATGGAGTCTTTACAGCACTCTAACATTTCTAAACATTACTATATTAGCTTCACACTCTATAATATGCACTCTACATTGATTAAACATTCATTACTATATGTGCTTCTATGTAACTTTCAACACTCCTACGTACTTTAATTATTTCGTACACCTAACTAGTAAATATGGCCTACATATACATTTTTCCAGTTTTGCGCTCTCTCAGTATCAAAGCAATCTCCACTCCACTTCAGGAAAAAGAGCACGCACGCGAGGATCATTCAGGTGAAGGCTTCTTTACTGAATTAAGCCTCCTCCAACCCAGTACAGAGAGACGCGTTTCGCCTGGCACAGCAGGCTTTCTTAATCTGATGAGCGCCATTTTAGTGGTAGCCTTTATACTCTAACATGCTGATAAACATAAAAGAGTTACTTAAATAACTAGAATAAAATTAAACGTACATTTAAAATCTGGTGAACAATTATGTAAAAATACATATCTATCTTCAAGGTACGTACATGTGGAATTAATAACAGTAGCTCTAAACGATATTATGGTAGCTTGATATTAATAAAAACGTAGTATTCTGGCATACAATTTCCAGATTTTACATATAGTATTGATATTCTACCACTTTATCAGACTAGCATGTGAGATGGACTTCACTTCTCCAAAAAGGGGACAGTTTATCTTGCGTGAAATGACAAGAACAACCTCCTTCTTCAGAAGGGCCACACTGGGCCCATATTTTTCTGAACTGGTCCTTTAAGTTAGCTGCTAGTGCTCGTCTTTGTAACTGTGCTAAAGGTGGCTTCTTGTGAAGGTTATCTGCTTTTCTTTTTACAGTGTGCTCTGCATCTAAAATGGGATCTGCAGCTTTGGCATCTTTCAAAAGTTCCCTGTTTCTGAACTGACTCTCCAGCTTCCCCCGCCCCCTAACTTTCCTGTCTGCACTCCTTGAAATATTCTCTGGCTTAAGTACAAAGAACAATTAATGACTGCCGACAGGACACTTTTTCTCCCAGCCTTTGGCCCATGCCTGATTTAAAATTCCATCTTCTTTTATACTCTTGCTGCTCTCTGAAGGGTTTGCAAATGATATGCACAGCAAAGCACAGTAATGCCATTTCAGAATCTCGCTCAATGCCTTGGGCGGTTTTTTCCCAAATATACCAGGGGGCAGATTTATGTTAACTGGCGCATCCCGAGGGATGCGCCAGTTAACATGCGCCACAGCTACGCCACCCATGGTGCGCCGCATTTATGATGCGGCGCACCATGGGGCAAAAACGGCACAGATGCGTGACGCATCTGTGCCGGAATGTGGCGCATTGCTGGAGTTGCGTCGCAAGCGCGACGCAGCTCCAGCAATGCTCTGGGGGGGCCTATTCTTTCAATGCTGCCTCAAGCCTTACGCCTGCTTCAAGCAGGCACAGGGTTTTGACGCAGCATTGCCCTGAAAGTGACTGAGTGAAATCTCATAGATTTCACTCAGCCACTTTCAGGAGGCGTTCCTGCGCAGGAACGCCCCCCCCTGCGCTGGAACGCCTCCTCATGGCGCACTGCCGTACAACGTGACGCATCTCCTAGATGCGTCACGTTGTAAATAGGGCGCAGGGATGCGCCACGTTTCCGTGCCGTTGCGTCACGCAACGGCGCCGTAAACGTGGCGCAAGCCCTTCATAAATCTGCCCCCAGGAGTCCCGGTTTTGCCTTTGCTTCTGTTTCTTGAAACCCGCCATTATTATGCAGGAAGTCTCGAACACTCACTCTGCTGCATGTGACAGCTACTTCCAAACATGCAGTCTGTGTTTCGGTGAATATGAATAATCTGAGATTGTTAGCATCCCTTAATGAACGTGTGAGACTGTGGTTTAACCAACCTGCAAGCATGTGTTGTCTCTCAGTTCGGTGTCCTCTGTTGGTGATGTGTGGTTATTTGGCTATTTCGGAGGAGGCATCCAAGTAGCCCTATGTGGCCTTTAGCATATATATGCGCACATAACATAGCTTACCATGGCATTAAACAGCACAACACCATGCAATACATCAACATGAAACATCACAATATAACACAGGAAATACATAAAAACATAAAAAAACAACATAAATCATCTCAACACAAAACATTAGAAAACAAAACATCACAACGTAAAATCACAGCACCTGACACGATAGCAACATAACATAACACAACATTGCACAGCATAACATAACACAACACAACATAACACATTATACATCATAGCATACCTCAACTGCGGTACTTAGAAGGTGGCATTTGAAAGGCTATGTGCACTGCTGAGCCACAGTGTAACTAAGCCCGTTAACTTAAACAAAATTGAAAATACAGTTAGAAAATGTTCATTTCGTGTGAAAGGTGCAAGCAGTTTGTGGCATTTTGCACACATGGTGTGGCAGAACTGCCTTTGATCAATTTTTGACCCTGCCAGTGTTTGAGACAATCACCGGAAGCCACCCGGAAGCGACAATCATATGTTTTAGTACAAATAAGTCAATGCATTTTTTGAGATGGTATATCAGTGCTTCTTGTATGAAACAATAAGCGCCAGGGTCCACATTTCTTTCAGAAGCCTTCCAGCACCGCTGCCAAATGTAAAGGTTGCATAAGGCCAAGGCTTTTGGTCTTGATTTCCCCTCGTGTCTCTTAAGTCCACCAACATACCATCCCTGTCCCTTTGGCTCATTCTTGCTGATTTTTTTCCTTCCTTGCATTTTCAAATTGTCAAAGTTTTTCCATCTTCCTCTTCCCCTTTTTGCTCTCTTGTTTTGGTTTGAAGTATGATGACTAAAATAAGTCCCGGTCCCCAAAAAATAGTGTCAGCAGCCCCCACCTTCAACCACTGATCTGAAATTCAGCGCTGTACAAGGATTGTTCATGGTTGATGCTGGCTAGGCAGATGATGTTAGCAAACACAGTGGGGTATTCATAAACAGTATTTCGTAGTAAGATTACAATGACTACAATAATACTACTGGTGTAATACACAGTGCTGCTATTGACAAAGCTACATGTGTGGCGGTCTCCGCCTCTGCTTCTCCTAATTTGTATGGATGGAGACATCCACCCGAACTGTGGAGATCTCCTCACATGTAGGGAGGAGTCTAGGAAAAGACAGCAAATCAAACAAAAGAGCAATCCCATTTGTATTTACAAACTGCACTTCTATAGTTACTACAGTAAATAAGCCTTGGCAAGCCAATAGGTATCTCCTGCGACATGTATTGACTTTGCCAATGGTTTTTAGCCATGCTGTATAGCAATCCACATAGATGCAGAACAGCAATCTAAATAGGAGAAAAACCTATGATTTAGCTGCTTTCTTCACTTTATTTGCCGATTCATGTTGGTTAACAAATAAGAAGAAAGGAATGTACCAAATTATTTCTTCGAAATGTGGTTGGGGGAGCAACACAGAGGGTGGGAGTGGGACAACATGGAAAGCACAGTTGATGGAGACAACCTGGGAGGTGGAGAGGAGGTACAACAAACAGAGGAGGGCACATGTGGTAGAAGCAGAAAAATATTAATGAGAGAATGGAAGCAACACAGAGGTCAGGGATGTCGAGAGAAGCAACGGGTGAGAGAGGAATGTGGAGAGAGTGGGGAGAAAATCACCGGTGAGAAAGCAAAGTGGGAGGACATAAAAGCAAGCGCAATATGAAGGAGACAGGGATATGCACATTGGTGACAGAAAGTAACACAGGGTACAGGGAAGAGAAGTACACAAGGCAGACAGCTGGAAAACATATTCACTCTTGTGGAGGGCTTAACTTAAAAGAAAAAATAGTGCTTGAAAAGCAAGCAGTGGAAGCATAGGGGCCAGCCAGTCAAAAAAAGAGATTATGATCAATGGGATGGAAAAACACAAGCTTTACAAGCTGGGACAGGAATAAGAGGTATGCAAATGAGTGTGACAGCAAAGCCTACCAATGTTAAGCAATGGGTGGGGTCCAATAGTCTGTATATTCTTGGTAAGCCTTAATATCTTTCTCGTAATCAAACAGCTCTACTGTCTGGTAGGTACAACTTACAAAGCATCCCAAAAAGTCATAAATATACTCCTGCTCAGATCTGGAGTAAGTCTATCACCACTCATGGGCAACCACAGGTACTGCAATACCCTGTAATACAAATAATGGAGGTATGGACTTACAATAGAACCACATGGAAAATAAAGTTAAAATAAATGTATTTATGCTTTTTAAACATATGTATATACATTTAATTTAGTGTTAAAAATGTACCTATAAATAAATTGTATTTCATTTATAAACAAATGTAACTAGATGTGTTTTAAACTAACTTAAAGTAATTTTTAACACATAATAAATGAATAAAACATTTTACTTTGGCTGATATTTTAAATAAATCTTAAAAGATAATTTTTCTTTAATTTAATATATTTAAATTCATTCAATATTTAGTTTAAATGATTTTAGTTTAATAGTGCTTAAACATTTTTTTTGTTTGCTCTTCATCTAAAATAAATATATGAAATTAATTTACATTAATATTTAACATACACATATTCGTACTATATTTTTAATGTTTCAATAATGTTGTTAACTTTTTCCTATACTTTACCATAGTGAGATCTCTGCCTACATGTGAAAAGTTACAAGTATTAACTTTACACTCATAAATTAGGCTCAACCCCCTGATTGCAGGGGATTGAGACATGAAAGTCTACACTTGATAGTAAAAGTGTAAATGATGAATAGCCAAAAATAGCAAATGTACTCCAAAGTGTAAGAGTAAACTTACACATATGAATTTACTCATGTGTAATGTTACATGTGTGAATAGCCCAACTTCTTGCTATTTATGTATTTGCTCCTCTTCACCAGTCTCCAGGCATCCGTTAAACTTGTCATCCCAACATTAAAACACCCAAACCTATGCACTTTTGTGGGTCTATTCAGACTAGGCTGTTTCTTCCTTATTTTTCGGCTTCATAAACGAAATCTCAGATTAAATTCTTCTTTTGGCAAATAATACGTTTGGATATAGGCTTCTAACTTGGGATAAACATGCTTCCTCTGGTGTTGTCACAACTCTGAAGTGTAGCTGACTGGTCTTCCAGATTCCAATATGCACACAAAAGCTTTCATACCTGCCTTCAGAGTAATTGAGTTCAAGTGCATTAGAAATGTGTACTTTAAAATGCCAATGTCTTGTAGGACATCAGGACCCTTGAATTCCAGAGTGTAACAGGCAGGGGTTTCTGCCATAAGTCCTTTCATGAGTCCCAGACATTACTAAACATGAGCCCATGCCCATTCGAATCACAAAAGGGGGTTTGTTACTTTGATGTTTCTTAATTTCAATGCAGTGGGAGGTGGTGTGCCGAGGCTGTGATGGACCCTTGATTTCTGTCCCACCCAAAACAAAAATATCACTTTTACAACCATTCAGACAAAGGAAGATCTCCTTCATCCAGTGGGATATGTGTCCCAAATGCAGGCAGATGTTTTTGTAGGATTAGGTTTGGCTTTAGTACTGGTGGTGTTCAGTGTGACAATCACTTTTGGTGCCTCCAACCACCCATGACCTCCTCGTCGGATTTCCTTACTGCCACTGGGCAAAAGTGCCCCTTATCTCTCCATAGAGCCTCTCTCACATACATTTCATTTGTTTTAAAGCACTGGTAAAGGCTGGCTTAACTAATACGAATAGATATCTACCCAAACAAATTCTTTTTAGCAATATTAGGAATAGATAATGAAAGACTGGGGAAAAAAACTTACTGTAACAGTCAATGTTCTATCTTAGGTATGTAGCTTATGAACTGTGATAATAAAGGGATCTCTGAGACAAAATGCAAAAGTCCACTCAGCTATCCACATGAAACACAAATCTGTGATCTGCACGGTATGTGTTCTTTGTGGCAGGCATATAATAACCCTCTGCACTACTTTATGCAAGTCAAAACTGCCACTAGACAAAACTCCTACCTTTCTCTCTAGCAAGAACATTAATTAAAAGAGTTATCACAACATTTTTATTGCTGCCTGAAAGCTGGACGCACAAGGAACTCTGCAGCAGGTGTTTTTAAATCATACGTTATTGCTAAACACAGCACCCCCCCTCTGAAGTCGGCACCCCCTACCCAGATCAGCATCCATTGCAGCCATATCGGACCCACCGCTCTAAAGACGGCCCTGTTAAGGACTGTTGTTGAACTCAAAATAAATGTCAGCATCTTTGGCGTACATTTGGAGGGTCAACGTAAGGGTGTATGGATTGGCGCTAGGCAACCAAAAGTGCACCAGTGCAAACAGAAAGCAAAAATGAGCCACATCTTTATAGGTATGGTGCATTCCTGCCCTTTCCCTTTCACACAACTGTTTGCAGCAAGGTGTCTTGCTGTATTTTGTTGTGTGAATAGATGATAAATATGGCCCATGGTGTTTTTCAGGGAAGAGAAAGAAATAATAGATTGCTTTATTTGCTTCATTATAAGATCTTACTATATAAGGTTTGGCTCAGAACCGGAAAATATTAGGTAATTCTATGGAGGAGCTGTTTTTTCACTGCAACTAAAATATCACTTTTTGGGGGAGAGTTTTATACATCGTGAATTCGACCCAGAGGTATCAGAGCTCTTTACATGGGCACCAGTTGCATTACAAATGGACACATACATTTTGTTAGGCAGTTAGAGATTACGTTTTTTTGCAGAGAATCACAGGATTTTGTACGTCCCTGCCGAGACTTAAACCCAGTTCCACAGCTCCGAGGTCCACTGCTCTAGCCGTTAAGCCACATCCTCTCCCTAGTTATAACTCCACTGTGTAAACTGAAAGCAAAACAACGTTCGGTATGTGTTTCATGGACCCTCTGTATTGCCCCTTTTCATGTGACTGATGGTTTTATGATTACATGGTTTACAAGCACAGGAAACACCAGGGGAGGGGGTATAGCTGTAGTTGTAAAATCCTGTTATCCGTGTGTGTGGAAGAAGATGGTGATAGATGGCTGTGAAAGTGCGTACTTTCGCATCTCGGTAAACCATCACTTCACCTTCTCTGGGCTACTGATCTACAGACCCCCAGGGAATGATGTCACATTCAGGAAAGCCCTTCAAGAGACAATCGGCTCTCTTGCGATGGGAGCAGCTAACTTTAATATCTTTGGCGATCTAAACCTTCATTTTGACCTATCCCAGACTCCGACCATCGGCAGCTTGCTCGCCGACTTAGCTGCGTTCCAGCTTTACCAGATGGTCACTAACCCTACTCATGTGGGTGGTCACATACTGGATCCTATATTTACCAACTTAGCAACGGCTAATGTCCAGTTGCCGACCCCGGTGGTATGGTCTGATCATCTACTGGTGGAGTTATCCCTCCCAGTCTTGGAACCACCATTTAAAAATATAGACAGAGTCGTTCTTAAACGTCCCTGGAGAAAGCTGAAGCTCGAGGACTTCCATCCCCTCCTTAGGGAAAACCCCCCTGGTCCATTCAGCAAAGTAGAGTCTGGCTATGACCTCTTCTGTGATTGGATCACCCGGGCTCTTGACTCCTTGATCCCAGTTACCTGGAGCAAATGCCGCACCCTTGAACCTTGTCCGTGGTATGACGACGCCTTGATGCTCTTGAAGAAATCCTGTGAAAAGGTGGAGAGAGACTGGCGAAAAAACTATGACTCTGGGAAGAAAACACTGTACCTAGCCAAAGTAAAATTCTATTATAGAGCCATCTGCAGGGCACCTGCTGCATACTACTCCAGTGAGATTTGACGTAGTTCTAATCCGACCAAGCTGGTCTTTAAGATCCTTAAAGATCTCACTGCTAAGAGAGTCCCAGCGCAGCGACGGCTCGTGGAGGGAGTTACGGTGGGGCAGGAGGGTGGGGAGGGGGAGGGGCAGGGTGGAGGTTGCTAAAAACCGGCATATGGATAATTACAGGTAAGTAAACAATTTAATTAATAAAACGAATTTCGTAGTGCGCCTTGCATCGCAAAATGCAATGCAGTGCGAGCTACGAAATTCGTTTTATTAATTAAATTGTTTACTTACCTGCAATTATCCATATGCCGGTTTTTAGCAACCTCCGCCCTGCCCCTCCCCCTCCCCGCCCTCCTGCCCCACCGTAACTCCCCCCACGAGCCGTCGCTGTCCCAGCGTCAGAGGTTTCTTCAGAATCGCACTGTGAAGACCTCGCTGCCTTTTTCTTGGAAAAGGTACGCACCATCTATCGCTCATTTCCGAGCACAAGTCCCTCGAATGTATGGTCGATGCCTAGCCCCAGCACTAACTCCGGCCTTACCATCCTCCCTGGGGTGTCGGAGGTTGAATTTGACAAACTAGCGGTTAAAGTTAAATCTGGTTCCCCCACCGATCCGCTTAGGCCTGCACAGTTTAGAGACTCTGCCGCGCTGTGCCTGCCTCCTTTACGCCAATTTATCAATGTTTCATTTGCCTCGGATACAGTACCAACTAAATGGAAGCAAGCTTCTGCAACCCCGATCCGTAAGAAACCTACATTGGACCCGAGCAAGCCTGAGAATTACCGGCCGATCTCTCTCCTCCCCTGGGCTGCTAAGGTGGCCGAAGCACATGCCAACAGCATGTTCACCAAACACCTCCAGACTAACAACATTCTGGATACCTCCAAGAATGGGTTCCGGGCTGGCCATAGCACCAAGACCGCCCTCCTTGCGATGACAGAACATCTGCGATCCGTGCTTGACTCCGGTCGAACGGCTGCACTGGTTCTCCTCGATCTCAGTGCTGCGTTCGACACGGTCTCGCACGTGGTATTGCTCCATCCCCTGGAAGAGGCAGGGATCACTGGCCTGGCCCTTGAATGGTTCAGATCGTTCCTCTCTAGAAGATCGTTTTGGGTAGCCACTCCTCCTTTCCAATCCCAAGTCCATCCTATTGAGCAGGGAGTGCCTATGGGGTCGGCATTGAGCCCTACGCTATTTAACCTTTATGTGCAGCCGCTAGCTGCTGTCGCCAAGCAGTGGTACAAAAGGGGGTGGTGATGGACGGAGCATCTGACTCAATCAAACACTCACACCCAGTCAACAGATCTGGGTTTAATCCATCACCGTTCTTTAGCCCACTTTGCCACCCCAGTTCAGACATGGCTATATGCAAATCAGTCTGACCCTATGCCTCATGGGAACAGTCCAGCCCGAACTGCCAAGCCATGTCTTCCCTGGACCGGAAACAAGCTTCCGAGGACCGGTTTCTGGCATTCCAGCCCGGCTTGCTTGAATCCAGTGGCAAAGTGAGCAAGGGACTCACGTCTGAGCATACCCTGCCACACTTATGGTGGCCAAAAGCGGCGCGAAAGGGGGTGGTGATGGACGGAGCATCTGAATCAATCAAACACTCACACCCAGTCAAAAGATCTGGGTTTAATCCATCATCGTTCTTTAGCCCACTCTGCCACCCCAGTTCAGACATGGCTATATGCAAATTAGTCTGACCCTGTGCCTCATGAGAACAGTCCAGCTCGAAATGCCAAGCCATGTCTTCCCTGGACCGGAAACAAGCTTCCGAGGACCGGTTTCTGGCATTCCAGCTGTCTTCAGCCCGGCTTGCTTGAATCCAGTGGCAAAGTGAGCAAGGGACTCACTTCTGAGCATACCCTGCCACACTTATGGCGGCCAAAAGCGGTACAAAAGGGGGTGGTGATGGACGGAGCATCTGAATCAATCAAACACTCACACCCAGTCAAAAGATCTGGGTTTAATCCACCACTGTTCTTTAGCCCACTCTGCCACCCCAGTTCAGACATGGCTATATGCAAATCAGACTGACCCTGTGCCTCATGGGAACAGTCCAGCCCGAACTGCCAAGCCATGTCTTCCCTGGACCGGAAACAAGCTTCCGAGGCCGGTTTCTGGCATTCCAGCCGTCTTCAGCCCGGCTTGCTTGAATCCAGTGGCAAAGTGAGCAAGGGACTCACGTCTGAGCATACCCTGCCACACTTATGGTGGCCAAAAGCGGTACACAAGGGGGTGGTGATGGACGGAGCATCTGAATCAATCAAACACTCACACCCAGTCAAAAGATCTGGGTTTAATCCATCACCGTTCTTTAGCCCACTCTGCCACCCCAGTTCAGACATGGCTATATGCAAATCAATCTGACTCTGTGCCTCATGGGAACAGTCCAGCCCGAACTGCCAAGCCATGTCTTCCCTGGACCAGAAACAAGCTTCAGGGGACCGGTTTCTGGCATTCCAGCCGTCTTCAGCCCGGCTTGCTTGAATCCAGTGGCAAAGTGAGCAAGGGACTCACGTCTGAGCATACCCTGCCACACTTATGGCGGCCAAAAGCGATACAAAAGGGGGTGGTGATGGACGGAGCATCTGAATCAATCAAACACTCACACCCAGTCAAAGGATCTGGGTTTAATCCATCACCGTTCTTTAGCCCACTCTGCCACCCCAGTTCAGACATGGCTATATGTAAATCAGTCTGACCCTGTGCCTCATGGGAACAGTCCAGCCCGAACTGCCAAGCCATGTCTTCCCTGGACCAGAAACAAGCTTCCGAGGACCTGTTTCTGGCATTCCAGCCGTCTTCAGCCCGGCTTGCTTGAATCCAGTGGCAAAGTGAGCAAGGGACTCACGTCGGAGCATACCCTGCCACACTTATGGCGGCCAAAAGCGGCGCAAAAGGGGGTGGTGATGGACGGAGCATCTGAATCAATCAAACACTCACACCCAGTCAAAAGATCTGGGTTTAATCCATCACCGTTCTTTAGCCCACTCTGCCACCCCAGTTCAGACATGGCTATATGCAAATCAGTCTGACCCTGTGCCTCATGGGAACAGTCGAGCCCGAAATGCCAAGCCATGTCTTCCCTGGACCGGAAACAAGCTTCCGAGGATCAGTTTCTGGCATTCCAGCTGTCTTCAGCCCGGCTTGCTTGAATCCAGTGGCAAAGTGAGCAAGGGACTCACGTCTGAGCATACCCTGCCACACTTATGGCGGCCAAAAGCGGTACAAAAGGGGGTGGTGATGGACGGTGCATCTGAATCAATCAAACACTCACACCCAGTCAAAAGATCTGGGTTTAATCCACCACTGTTCTTTAGCCCACTCTGCCACCCCAGTTCAGACATGGCTATATGCAAAACAATCTGACCCTGTGCCTCATGGGAACAGTCCAGCCCAAACTGCCAAGTAATGTCTTCCCTGGACAGGAAACAAGCTTCCGAGGACCGGTTTCTGGCATTCCAGCCGTCTTCAGCCCGGCTTGCTTGAATCCAGTGGCAAAGTGAGCAAGGGACTCACATCTGAGCATACCCTGCCACACTTATGGCGGCCAAAAGCAGTACAAAAGGGGGTGGTGATGGACGGAGCATCTGAATCAATCAAACACTCACACCCAGTCAAAAGATCTGGGTCTAATCCATCACTGTTCTTTAGCCCACTCTGCCACCCCAGTTCAGACATGGCTATAAGCAAATCAGTCTGACCCTGTGCCTCATGGGAACAGTCCAGCCCAAACTGCCAAGCCATGTCTTCCCTGGACCGGAAACAAGCTTCCGAGGACCGGTTTCTGGCATTCCAGCCGTCTTCAGCCCGGCTTGCTTGAATCCAGTGGCAAAGTGAGCAAGGGACTCACGTCTGAGCATACCCTGCCACACTTATGGCGGCCAAAAGCGGTACAAAAAGGGGTGGTGATGGACGGAGCAACTGAATCAATCAAACACTCACACCCAGTCAAAATATCTGGGTTTATTCCATCACCGTTCTTTAGCCCACTCTGCCACCCCAGTTCAGATATGGCTATATGCAAATCAGTCTGATCCTGTGCCTCATGGGAACAGTCCAGCCCGAACTGCCAAGCCATGTCTTCCCTGGACCGGAAACAAGCTTCCGAGGACCGATTTATGGCATTCCAGCCGTCTTCAGCCCGACTTGCTTGAATCCAGTGGCAAAGTGAGCAAGGGACTCACGTCTGAGCATACCCTGCCACACTTGTGGCGGCCAAAAGCGGTACAAAAGGGGGTGGTGATGGACGGAGCATCTGAATCAATCAAACATCACACCCAGGCAAAAGATCTGGGTTTAATCCATCACCGTTCTTTGGCCCACTCTGCCACCCCAGTTCAGACATGGCTATATGCAAATCAGACTGACCCTGTGCCTCATGGGAACAGTCCAGCCCGAACTGCCAAGCCATATCTTCCCTGGACCGGAAACAAGCTTCCGAGGCCGGTTTCTGGCATTCCAGCCGTCTTCAGCCCGGCTTGCTTGAATCCAGTGGCAAAGTGAGCAAGGGACTCACGTCTGAGCATACCCTGCCACACTTATGGCGGCCAAAAGCGGTACAAAAGGGGGTGGTGATGGACGGAGCATCGGAATCAATCAAACACTCACACCCAGTCAAAAGATCTGGGTTTAATCCATCACCGTTCTTTAGCCCACTCTGCCACCCCAGTTCAGACATGGCTATATGCAAATCAATCTGACTCTGTGCCTCATGGGAACAGTCCAGCCCGAACTGCCAAGCCATGTCTTCCCTGGACTGGAAACAAGCTTCAGAGGACCGGTTTCTGGCATTCCAGCCGTCTTCAGCCCGGCTTGCTTGAATCCAGTGGCAAAGTGAGCAAGGGACTCACGTCTGAGCATACCCTGCCACACTTATGGCGGCCAAAAGCGATACAAAAGGGGGTGGTGATGGACGGAGCATCTGAATCAATCAAACACTCACACCCAGTCAAAAGATCTAGGTTTAATCCATCACCGTTCTTTAGCCCACTCTGCCACCCCAGTTCAGACATGGCTATATGCAAATCAGTCTGACCCTGTGCCTCATGGGAACAGTCCAGCCCGAACTGCCAAGCCATGTCTTCCCTGGACCGGAAACAAGCTTCCGAGGACCTGTTTCTGGCATTCTAGCCGTCTTCAGCCCGGCTTGCTTGAATCCAGTGGCATAGTGAGCAGTGGAGCATGGTTATGGTATCATATGCTGACGACACGCAGCTGTCGGTGGCACTCTCTGGGGACTCAGACTACGAGGCCTCCAGGTTCATGGGTGGTTTGGCAGGAGTGGCAGGCTGGATGACAGCTAACTATCTCCAGCTGAATGCCAATAAAACAGTGGTCCTGATCGTCGATAAGAACAGCGATCTGTGGGCCGATCAGTGGTGGCCTATGGTCCTGGGTAAGACACCCATACCGGTGAGTGAGGTAAAAAATCTGGGGGTCTGGCTAGACCCCTCCCTCAGCTTCTCTGGCCACACCCAAAAAGTTGCAGCCATGTGTTTTGGCATTCTACGTGGTATCAGACCATTTCTGAAATTTTTTGATGCTCCCACCAGGCAACTTATAATTCAGGCCACCATACTGTCCCGGCTGGACTACGCCAGCTCTCTTCTGCTGGGGGCAAACCAGGTGGGAATCACCCGGATGCAGAGCATACAGAACGCTGCGGCCAGGGCCTTGGTTGGCCTACCTAGGTTTTGTTTGGCGAAGGAAACCATCCGGAAGCTGCACTGGCTCCCAATGGCCCAAAGGATACAATTCAAGACACTGTGTTTATCCTTTAAAATTCTCAAACAGGACACTCCCAAAATTCTTGAAAACCTGTTGACCCCCTATGTCCCTTCACGCTCTCTGAGGTCTAAAGGACAAGGCCTGGTGTAGAGCTGGAGGGCGCTCCTTCCACTACTTAGCGGCAAAACTCTGGAACTCATTACCAGTCCATATCCGTGCTCTTAATGACCTTCTGTTGTTTAGGAGGGTGCTCAAGACGCACCTTTTTCCATCCAGGATCTAATTTCTGCTACTGCCCCTGCTACTGTTTCCCCTGCCCTTTACTTCTACTGGTAGCTGGCTTCGCTGTTGGTCAAAGCGCAGGGACGCCCCTTCGCTGGGGCAGCTGCGCGCTATAGAATTTTAATTAACATAACATAACATAATATAACAAGCCTACCATCATCTCTTGCAATCCAAGAGAACAGGTGTTACCTTCCTGGAGGCAGAAACAGCAATAGATCTGGGCTGAGAATATATTCTCTCTGTGACAAGTGATTCTAAGTTGAAGAAGTGTTTGTATGCTTGGTGTTGTCACAGGTTCTGGCATGGTTTGATGGAGGACGCAAGCTCACACCATCTGTTCTGCCACAATAACTGTGCCAAGGAATACTCTGGGGCATATTACCAAGGGTGGCGATATTGAATTATCGCCGGTTTAGCGGCCGTTTTCGGCCGCTAAGCGGCGATAATTCTATCGCTTTATTACCAAGCTGTCGCTAACTGATGTTAGCGACAGTTTTAGGCGATAGCGACTGAAACAGTCGCTAACCTCTCTATCTCCTAATACTAACACAGGCGTAGCGATGGAAATATTCACGGTCGCCAAAAACTAACATCTGCTCTGACCAGTTCTTAGCCATGTTATCCAAGGAGGTGGATAACATGGCTCAGAGCATTTGGTCGCTAATGCATGAAAATCGCAGATTTTTAGCTATTACACGGTCCTTTGTTGCAAACGGCTTCTTTCCAAACACCGCCACATGGCATACGCAAATGTTGCTGGGCACAATGTCGGCCAGCAGCAGGAAACATCAGCCTTGAAACTGCAATTGTGCTTGCAGTTCTATGAGGAAATCTTGTGTGTAGCTACTGTTAATGTTACAGAGGTTTTTTCCTCATAAAATAGGCACCCAGTGCCCATGTATTAAATCGAAAAGATGATTGTATGACTATATGCCTGTTTATTTTGACTTCTAAATGTTCAAATAACATATTATGACAGTGCGTTTCAAACCTTTTTCTGTACTTTCTAAATGCATGAAAAGCTGGGTATTTTAATAAAAAGTCACAGAATGCTTTAGCTGCTTAACTGAGGCGCCCAAACCCTCTAGAGCATTGTATTTCTCTGCTCTCGTCATTTATTGATTTATCACCTGGTAGGTACTTGAAATTCTCAATGGAATTATGAAAATGTGAATCAGAGTTTCAGCACCCGTGATTTCTTGCTGTGTTATGTTGATTCTGCAACTGCTGACTGGCCAAGTAATCATAGTCTTTTGCCAGTGGCAACAGCCTAGAGAGTAAATACTGCTAGGAGTTACATCATAAAAGCAGCAAGTCAGCAGTTCTGGAGCTGTCAGCATCATGTACTTTAGCAGCTCTGCAGCCAGGATGTTACCAGGTCTTACATTTCCAGTGTACTGTAAAGTCATATATTTAACACAGAATGACGGCAGCAGTGCCATTGGAAGAGAAAATATTTATATAATATAAAATTAGGCTCTAGGCGCCAGTACTTTAGAAATTCTAAAGCACCACTTTAGCTCAAATGTGAATAACCCCAACTTTATAAACAAATGACTAGCACATACGGGAATTGATTAAAATGCCTCTCAATAACAAACATAGATGGGTAGCTGTCAATAAGGTCGTTAATTTCCAAGGAGGAGTTCTAATTGATTTCAAATAGATTAGAAAAGTGAAATTTGTTCTGAGTGCATCATATGGGGCGTCACGCTGGAAAACACCAAGGTATCGAGAACAATACATCTACAGCAGCTGCAGCTTTAGTTTACTGATCTTCACCATTCACGCTTATATGGTACGGACTTCAAAGCTACAGCAGGACCACACAGCAGATATATCCATCATCATGTTGTCCTTTTGGCTCCATCTTCCAGCGTTGCCTTAAGATCTTTGACTTCTAGAAAAGCTTTGAAGACTGTAGGTAACACATTTGACTACTAAAAATCACCAACTTTTACCCAGCCAGGGTCACTTTTGTGGTAAATGGTTCTATGTATTTTCCCTCTCTACCACTTTATCAGAATGTCTTGTGACATCATGGTGGCCAGTCAATGCCATACTTTGAAACTAGGGTGATGTTGTACCTTATGGTGTGCCCTGTATATTTTTATATAGGGGACGTTTGGTCTCACAGGGTGTGTTTCCTGTGTTTCACCCTGCTTTGCTAGCTAGGGTGTTTGTGTCTAATTAATACCCCATCCATGTACTTAGGGTTAGTACTCATGGTGTACCCTTACTTAGGGGAGGTTGTGGGGTTGTGGTGCCAGTCAGCGCCTACATTTTGTTTCCTAGGGTCTTGTTGTTACTCTTTGGAGAGGTTACGTTGCGCACTTTCAAGTGGTGTACCCTTTTATTAGGGGAGGTTGTCTGCATGTAACTATTTTGTTCAAAAGTTTCAAGGTTTGGTATCCTTGTGTACCCTTTTCTGGGGAAAGTGGTGTGCGTTGTCAGCGCCGCCATTTAGTGATGTTGCGTTGAACAATTTCCACATTGTTCAATTGTGTACCCTTTTGTTAGGGGAGGTTGTCTGTGTTGGTCTAAGTTGCATCACTCTATGTGGGTTGTCGGGGTGCGTTGTCAGCGCTACCTCTTGGTGTAGTTGCGCCACTATTGCCAGTGTGCGGCTACTGTGTACTTTGTTCCAGGGGCGTTAGTTTCCTCTGGTGTACCCTTTCCTGGGGAGTTGTTTCGTTCCACAGTTTATAGGTTGCCTTGTTTGGTGTACCCTTGGAGGGGAGGTTGTTAGTGCATGTCATGCACTAATCTTTATTGCAAGGCATCCCCTTATTGCAAGGCATCCCCTTTCTAGTAGAAATTTTACCAAACCAGACACCTGTGTGGGTTGCTATTTTATCTTTTTGTGCTTACTTCCTTCTGCACACATTTTGACATTTTGTGGTTTCACCCTACTTGGTTTGCCAGGTTTGCTACCTTGTTTTATTAAGGAGGGTGGATGGGCATGTTATGTAATTTGCATTTAGTTCATCTGTGCATCTTACGCTTATCTTTCTACATGCCTCTTTTTATTGTCCTTTGTTTCTGCTTTCTTGCTTGAGTTTCCTGCTTTTCAATTTGTCCCTTTGATTAGCTCTTAAGTCTACAGTCTCCTCTGAATCCTTCTGCTCCGTCTTAACTTCTTTCTTGCTGTTGTTTGTTAACGGAAGAGGATGTGTGATAAATGGTTCTATGTATTTTCCCTCTCTACCACTTTATCAGAATGTCTTGTGACATCATGGAATGTTAGTGTGCCTCCCTGTGTGGAGATTGTCAGTTGGTCATCTGAGGCTGAGGAGCTGGTAGCTCTCTCCTGGTGGGGTTTCTCCTTGTATCTTCCTATCCTGTAACCAGCCACCTAACTACCTGTCAATAAAGAGGGATCTACTTCTACACCTGGACTACGTATCCTTGTTTGTTTACCACAACTTGCAAGTCAACCACAAAGGGTACATAGATCAGGTCTACCACACTGAAAGGGAGCGTCAGTTAAGGTGAGATGGGAACAGGCTTTATTTCCGATAAGCAGATATACACCTCTGGCTCTCCCTGGTGGCAGAAACTGTTACCAAGACAACCAGTAACGTTTTGAGGATTCTCCTTACTTCAGGGTCCAAATTATGCTTTATTAGCACCTTTGTCTTCCTGGAATTGAAAATCTCATCCGCCTCTAGGTATCTTTCAAAAGCTTCCTTCCACTCATCACAATTCAGGAGACGTGTTCCTTGACCAGCAAGAGATGGGTCTTGTGGTAATACACCTTCCATGTTTTTTTTAAAAATATGATGATATTATGATAGTAGTAATAATTATTATAGTAATAGCAGTAGGGTTCAGAACTCCTCTTCAAGTTGCTGCACACTATTTCTTGGCTGTCCACAATTCATTACTGGCCAGTTCATTATTTTCTCAGTAGAAAACATTATCTAAACGGATACCTTATAATTTCTCAAAACCCACCACACAGGTCTCAGAACTGCCAGCCTGAGTGGTCGCTCCCTTTGGCTCCGGTATCGTTATACAACGCATTTTTGCTGCTAACTGTGTGGAATCAATTGCCTGCTGTGCGCTTTGTATGCCGCTTTGCATATTTGATATTTAACATTGCCAGCGCGACTTTGCTGCTCTTTTAGCCTATTCCCCCAAGCGCCCTCCATTTTGTTGTTGTTGTCCTCATACTTAGCCCGCCCCGCCTCCCAGCTGAGCCGCCCTCCCACAGACTTCAACAGCGCTCCGTTACCTGGAAGCGCCGTGACTCACTCTACGCTTCCCAGCTGAGTGGTCGCTCCCTTTGGCTCCGGTATCGTTATACAACGCATTTTTGCTGCTAACTGTGTGGAATCAATTGCCTGCTGTGCGCTTTGTATGCCGCTTTGCATATTTGATATTTAACATTGCCAGCGCGACTTTGCTGCTCTTTTAGCCTATTCCCCCAAGCGCCCTCCATTTTGTTGTTGTTGTCCTCATACTTATCCCGCCCCGCCTCCCAGCTGAGCCGCCCTCCCACAGACTTCAACAGCGCTCCGTTACCTGGAAGCGCCGTGACTCACTCTATGCTTCCCAGCTGAGTGGTCGCTCCCTTTGGCTCCGGTATCGTTATACAACGCATTTTTGCTGCTAACTGTGTGGAATCAATTGCCTGCTGTGCGCTTTGTATGCCGCTTTGCATATTTGATATTTAACATTGCCAGCGCGACTTTGCTGCTCTTTTAGCCTATTCCCCCAAGCGTCCTCCATTTTGTTGTTGTTGTCCTCATACTTAGCCCGCCCCGCCTCCCAGCTGAGCCGCCCTCGCCCCTCCCCCCCACCCTCCTTATATGACAGCCGTTCCCGCGTGCAGCGTTTACGCGCAGCGATCGCGCCCAATCCGCGCCGAAGGTGCGCCAAAGGTAAGCCCGTCTACGCCCGTCCGCCCCTGGACCGCGCCCAGCGCCAGACCCCCTGGCCCCCGTCCCTCCCAGCCCGTCCGCATTACCTACGATGCCGCCACCCTCCTAGTCCTTAACCCCGGTCGCGCCCCCAACTGCGTCCAAGCCGCCCCTGGACACACCCATGGACCTTTCTCTTGCTACTCCTGCAAATTCATCGGCACCGACAACATCTCCACTACAACCACAACACAGATTCCCGACCCCAACCACCTACAGTGCATCCTTCTCAACACTCGATCGGTCCACAGACACGCCATTGACCTATGGAATCTACTAGACACCATCTCTCCAGACGTCGCCTTCCTAACAGAAACATGGATGAACGCTTCCTCCGCCCCAGACATCACCATTGCCATCCCTGAAGACTATAAGATCACACGCAAGGACCGCACCGGCCACACAGGAGGAGGAATCGCTATCGTCCATAAGAAATCAATCCGCATCTCAACCAGCTCTGACGCCAACCTCGCCAACTCCGAGCACCTTCACTTCCAAATCCACATCGACCCCAAGACCACACTCAGAGGCACCCTCCTCTACAGACCACCAGGACCCCGCGCAAAATTCAGTGAAGACATCACGGACTTCATCACCCCACACGCGCTCCCCTACAAAGACTACATCCTTCTGGGAGACCTCAACTTTCACCTTGAAAAGATCAACGACCGCAACACCACCACCCTCTTAGACAACCTCGCCAACCTCGGACTTAAACAACTAGTCACTTCCCCCACCCACATCGCAGGTCACACACTCGACCCCATCTTCACCTCCAGCAATCATGTCTCCTTCAGCCACACCACGGATCTCCTCTGGACTGACCACAGCTGCGTTCACTTCACCTACAACAAGCCAAAACCCACCAACCACCTCCAACCAACTCTGCTAAGAAACTGGAACAAAATCACCACGGACCAGATCTCCGCATCGCTCCTTCTAAACACCCCAGCCCACTCTTCTAACCCAGACCAAGCCGCCGCCAACCTCACCCTATGGTTATCCAACACCGCTGACACCTTAGCACCACTGAAAAAACGTCAAAGCAAACCTGGCAACAAGAAGGCCTCATGGTTCAACGATGATCTTAAGAAGTCCAAGAAACTCTGCCGCTCCCTTGAAAAGGCCTGGAAAAAAGACTCAACCACTAGCACCAAGGACGCCTTCAAAAACGCCTCCCGCACTCACCACCAACTAATCCGAAAGGCCAAGAAAGCAGCATTCAAGGATCGACTTGACAACAACGCCCACAACAGCAAGGAACTTTTCAACATCGTCAAGGAATTTTCCAATCCCTCGGCCAACTCCAACGACATCACCCCCTCTCAAGCCCTCTGCGACTCCCTAGCCTCATTCTTCCACAACAAGATTGCAGACATCCACAACAGCTTCGACAACCAACCCGGAGACCAACCCACCCTACCATTTGCTGAACATTCTCCCCCCGTGAACACCCTTAACGACTGGAACCCAATCTCCACTGAGGACACAATCCGCCTGATGAATTCCATCCACTCAGGATCCCCCACAGACCCATGTCCTCACCACATCTTCAACAAAGCAGACTCCGTCATAGCACCGCACCTCCGAGACGTCATCAACTGCTCCTTCAACTCAGCCACCTTCCCGGAAGACTGGAAACACGCAGAACTCACCGCCCTTCTGAAAAAACCCACAGCGGACCCCACCGAACTCAAAAATTACCGCCCCATTTCGCTCCTTCCATTCCCGGCCAAAGTCATCGAGAAAGCTGTCAACAACCAGCTCGCCGCTTTCCTCGAAGCCAACAAATCCCTCGACTCCTCACAATCTGGCTTCCGAGCAAAACACAGCACTGAGACCGCCCTCATCGCAGCAACAGACGACATTCGAACCCTACTGGACAATGGAGACACAGTCGCCCTCATCCTCCTCGACCTCTCTGCAGCATTCGACACAGTCTGCCACAGCACCCTTTTACAACGCCTCAATAACATCGGAATACAAGGAAAAGCACTTGAATGGATCACCTCGTTCCTCACCGGAAGAACCCAGAGAGTCCGCCTCCCACCATTCAAGTCCGAGGCCACTGAAGTCATCTGTGGCGTACCACAAGGATCCTCACTCAGCCCCACCCTCTTCAACGTATACATGAGCCCCCTCGCGGCCATCGCCCGCCAACACAACCTCAACATCATCTCTTACGCGGATGACACTCAACTAATCCTTTCTCTCACCAATGACCCCAGCACCGCCAAAACTAACCTACACGAAGGAATGAAAGAAGTTGCCGAATGGATGAAACAAAGCCGTCTGAAACTGAACTCAGACAAAACAGAAGTCCTCATCTCAGGTACATCCCCCTCTGCATGGGACGACTCTTGGTGGCCGGAAGCCCTGGGAAAAGCACCCATCCCGACAGACCACGCACGGAACCTAGGCGTCATCCTGGATTCTTCACTCTCAATGAACAGACAAGTCAGCGCCGTATCCTCATCCTGCTTCAACATTCTCCGCATGCTCAAAAAAACGTTTCGCTGGATCCCCACCGAAACAAGGAAAACAGTCACCCATGCTCTGGTCACGAGCTGACTGGACTACGGAAACACCCTCTACGCAGGTACTACCGCTAAACTCCAGAAGAAACTGCAACGAATCCAAAACGCCTCAGCCAGGATCATATTAGACATCCCACGCAACGAACACATCTCTGGTCACCTGAAAGACCTCCACTGGCTACCCGTCAATAAGAGGATCACTTTCCGACTGCTAACCCACGCACACAAATCACTCTACGACATCGGACCAGAATGCCTCAACTCACGACTGTCCTTCTACACCCCCTCCCGCCAACTACGTTCTTCCAGCCAAGCCCTCGCCACTGTACCTCGCATCAACAAGACCACCATGGGAGGCAGATCCTTCTCATACCTGGCTGCTAAAACATGGAACTCACTCCCCGCTTACCTTCGCCTTACCCAGAACCACCTAGCATTCAGAAAGCAACTTAAAACGTGGATATTTGACAAGTAATCCTCCTCCCCTTTCTAAGCGCCTTGAGACCCTCTGGGTATGTAGTGCGCTATATAAATTCTCTGACTTGACTTGACTTGACTTGACTTGTTTGTGAAAGTGTCACAATCAGATGCGCTCCAGTAGTGTTGCTAAGCTATGTTCAGCTTTATCTGGATACGCTTGCATGCAGCAGTGCATGCCCTGGTGAAATAATGAAACATCGTAATTCACACATAGTGATGGCGTCTGCTCCCAATTTGTTTCCCAGTTGAGTGATCTTTGCGGCGGGGCACCACTGGCAATATGATGCTTGCTTTCGCTTACCTGTCAGATTGGAATCAAGGTGCTGAGAATTTGAGGGGATGTAGTAGTCCAGTTGATTCAGGGACGTGCCCTTCTGCGCAGCCTTATTGCTGTCAGTTGTTTTATGCGTGTATTTAGTAATTCACACACATTTATCCTCGTATTCTACAATTCAAGGTTAATGCTGTGAGTATGGGGGTAGTTATTAAAGCCTGGTATTTGGTTCCCCACAAAGAGCTTCACAAACCTCTCTTCAGGATTATGTTATGAGCATTGGGGGAAGTTTCTAGAAACCTGGTGTACCCTGAATATATATTTATTACAGTGAACTAGTCCATTTTTGACGGTTAAGAAGGGAGGGTGTAAATTCGTTTAATTTAGTTTTATTGATTCCTTGGTGTTGCACAGCGTCATGAGCACCCAGAATTATGCCTGAACTTCTCCACAATCAGTTTGGCCTGCTGGAGATGAACCATGCATGAAATGGCCGGAATGGATGAGACTAGTAAAACACAGGAAGAGGTAGTAGGTAAAACTGAAGTTAAAGATAAAGGTAATACATCAGAAAAAAACTCTAAGAGTACTCAGAAAAAGGAAAAGGAATGTTTAAGATGTTACTGTTCTGACAGCGACTTTCACTTTGGGAATAGCAAATCATGTCCAGCAGCTAAATTCAAATTTTCCATATTGCCAAGGTTTGTAAGACTATGAAAAATGTTAAAGTGAAGTGTCGAGGAGGAAGAGGACTCTGATGAGGAAGAGCAAGTCAATAGAATATTTAGCACAAAAAAAATCATTTGTGTTGAATGTGAGTGGTGATTCCAAACTAAGAAAGAAACATGTTTGCTTAATGAGAATTGGGGGATAGGAAATTCAAATGTATGCAGATTTGAATCACCCTATACAATCATTACTTATAATATATAGAAGGAAAATGTGTACATCACATTAGAGAGAGATTCCTTCCCAGGGATGTTGCACCAGAAGGGTTCTCTGGTGAGAAAATCAGGATGTTAGGTTACAGATATTTACTTTTCAGATTCAAAAGTAGGAAGAGCCAATACAAATTGTATATTGCAAGAAGAGGGACATCTGGTCTGGGGTGGCAATACCAGGGTAACCATAACATGATGTTGAACCTGAACAGTTCTGAACCAGTAATGATTGTGGATGCAATACTTAAGAAATTTCCCAACGTGTTCTCGGGAAAAATTGGTAAGCTTACAAATGTTGAGCATCGCATTATACTTGAGGATACTGCACAGCCAGAAATGCACATAGCCAACAATATTCTTGTAATGTTAAGAGAGAAGGTGCTAAAGTAACTTGACAAATTGATAAAGGCTAAAATTATTAAAGAGGTAGATGCATTACATGGATTTCACCTGTGGTGATTGCCATATGCACAAATGGCAAAATCAGATTAAGCATTGACCTGCGCTACCTTAACAACAATATAGTGATAGATAAATTTCCCCTGCGAAAATCTCTGAAATGCTTGCTTCAGTGGATGGTATGAAGTGGTTTACCTCACTTAGGGGCCCATTAGGATGGCGGGCGGATCGCCCCCACCAGGCCGGCGGTTGCCACCGCTGGCCTGGCGGGGGCGATCCGCCCACCATCCATGCCGGAATGACCCCCCGCCATATTAGTATGGCTGGGGGGTCCAAGGCGGACAGAAAGACCGTCCACCGCTTTTCCGCCCGGTCGCCTTGCGACCGGGGCGTAAAAGGGTTCATATGGTGGCGGTGCCTATCAGGCACCGCCAGCCATATTATAATGGGCTTTGACAGGTGCCTTTCCGTGGCGGCAATGCCGCCACGGAAAGGCATGCGGAGTCTGCTTTGGGGACCCGATGCGGGACCCCATGGACTCCCGAGGGGGTGGGGGGTGCACATGGGGGGTACCTATGATACCCCCCAGCAGTTCCATGCACAGCATGCCTTCCTGCCATTGTGGCGGTGGTGTTTAGTTCACCAGTCGCCACAATGGTAGGAATGATGGATGTGCCCACCAATGTGGCGGGCGCATCCTAATACTGGCCACAGGACCCCTGCCCTTATGGCGGGTGGTCCCTTTCACCGGTAGGATGACGGGCGGACAAAGTCCGCCCGCCATCCTAATGGGCCCCTATGTCTTTCCACAGCATACCATCAGATATCTTTAAATGAGCAGTTAGAAATTTACTTCATTCATCACACCTATGGTGTGCTATCAGCATCAGAATGCAGTTTTGACTAGCATCCATGACAGTGGTTTTTCAGAGATAAATGCACCACCTTCTTGGGAATGTGAATAATATAAGGTGTTTCCAGGATGACATCTTGATATATGATAAAAATAAATAGTAGCATGATATGACGGTGAACAAGGTGTTAGAAGTTCTATATGACAGAAATGTAACTGCGGAAAACTCGAAATTTAAATTTGCCGGGCATTCTGTGACATATCTCAGTCATGCGTTAAGTGAGACAGGCGTTTCTCCCAAACCTGAATTAATTGAAGCTATCAGCAGTGCCCCTGCTCCTATCAATAAAGAGGAATCAAGATCTTTCTTAGTGCTTGTAGAGTTTCACTCCAAGTTTGTAGAAGTCATCTCTAGTAAAGTTTACAATGTGAGACAACTATTGAAAAACAAGAGCAAATTTTGTTGGACACTTGAATGCCAAAATGAATTTGAGGACATCAGGAGTGCCTTGAAAAGTTTTGACACTAATTTTAGAATTATGTTAGTGTGGATGCGAGCAACAAAGTTTTGGGTGAAATCAACCCAAAAGGGTACTAAGGGAAAGGAAAGAATAATTGCTTATGCGTCTAGGGAGTTATCACAGATGGAAGAAATGTTTTCTGTCATAGAGAAGGAAACTTTGGCTTGTGTGTGGGCATTGGGATGCTTCACACCTTTCGGGTGGGGTAAAGCATGCATTGTTAGGACTGATCACAAGTCACTTGTAAAACATTTTGATGACTGGAGATATGTTTAGGATTTTGATGAGGATAGCAAGAATATCCATTAGACTGCAGGATTTCATATATAGAGTAGAATAGGTTCCTGGTAAAAACAATGTAACAGCTGTTTTTTTTTGCTACAAGGCCTTTGGACTTTGAAGAGTGTGAAGAATCAGAATGTGAAGAGCTTAGAATTGCTCTTATTCTTGATCCAGGTACGGCTGGTGTTTAGAGAGAGAATTGGGAAAAAGAGTGTGCTACTGATGCTGTTTTACAAAAATGAATAAAATTCATTGAATCAGGTTGGCCCAGCATTTCTGAGTCAACCACAGAATTGAGACATTTGTAGGAGATAAAGACTGAATTATCGGTGGACGGTAGCATTGTGCAAAGAGGTGATAAGGTTGTTCCTCCAATTACCTATAGGAGGAGAATAGTCAATTTAAGTCATGAAGGATGAGGAGGAATTGTCAAAACTAAACTGATAGTCAAAAAATGTTTTTGGTAGCCTTGAGTGGGCATGTTCATGGAGAGGATGGTAAGAGAATGTATTGCTAGTTCAAATGCTGGCAAGTTCTTAAGGACCTTGAGGACCCTACATGTGTGAGCCTATGGTTCCGCATAATCCATGTCAGACAGAGGCCATAGATATCATGGGACCTATTCGAGAGAGGCAGAAGTATGTACTAGCCTTGACTGATACCTTTTCTAGATGGCTTGCCATCAAAGTTGTTGAAGAAATAGACACTGATGCTGTGTCAACATTTATGGATGAGGTTTTCTTAAATTAGGGGTTATCAGCACAACTGATCAGTGATAATGGTGTACGATCTATGTCTGGAAAATCTCATTATTATTTTATCAAGGTGGGTATCAAGCAAAATACTGCTTCACTCCATAATCCCTGCGGGAACTGTATGGTAGAGCGCTTCAACAGGGTGATTAAAACGTTGTGCAGCTATTAAGAACAAGGATGATTTGGAAGTCCAAGTATTCTGGATGGTTTGGATGTATAAAACAGTCCCTCACTGTGCTTAGTGTGTTTCACTTTTTGAAATTATAAGAGAAAGGAAGGCCAGAAGCAAGGCTCACCCAGAGTGGTTTGAAAAATCTGTTAAGGCAAAGTTTTCCTTGGTGGAGGTCAGGAAGAAGATTGTGAATACCTATTTTAAATACAAAGAAAATTTTGATTTAGGAAAAATGAAAAATATACTATTGTGGAAGTTGGAACAATGGTCAAGGTGAGGAAACCTTGGAGGGTCAAGAAAGGAGAAAGTCAGTTCACTGAACCTTTGAAAGTTATTAAGGTATTGCGTAATGCCCTCGTGTTGAGTGATGGCAAGGTTTAGAACTTAAAAAGAATTGCTGTACTTCGCAATGAGAGTGTATTGAATAAGGAGATTACTGACAAAAGTTCAAATACTGACTGGGAAGATGTTGAACTAGCTGCGGATGTTAGAATGGAAATGAATGAGTCAAAAAGGCAGATTGAGACTGAAGGGGGTGTTGCCGGAGGAAGTGTTGCAGAAAGAAGTGTAGGAGAAGAAGGTCCTGTGGAGGTGAATGATAGTACTACCTATGTGCATGGAAGGGAATATAGAAGTAATGATGGAACTAAAGTGAGGGGAAAAGAGAAACGTGAGAATTAAACCTAAGTGGTTATCAGATTATTTGTGTAGCATAGTAAGTGATTAATGGTTGTATTGTCTTTTGGTTTGATGTGTATAATATTTTTCTGTTATTTATACATCACAGTGGAGCTTGCCCCAATTTGTTTCCCAGTTGGGTGATCTCCGATGCAGTCCCCCGCAGGCAATATGATGCTGAGAATTTGAGGGGATGGTCATACCCCAGAAATTAGTGCAGCGCACAGCCACCAACAAAGAAGATGCTGCAGGGTAGCAGCAGTGTGCCAGCAAATGTACAAGGACAGTGTTTGGAATCATTAACCTCTTCGCTGCGGATGACGAGCTCAGCTCGTCATCAGCCACGGTGGTCGTGTGCTGATGACGAGCTGAGCTCGTCATGTAACACGGCTCTTTGAATTTTGCCGCACACAGCGGAAAAAGCCGCCGCAGCGATGCGGTTAATGGCCAGTCAGGAAAGCAGCTGTGTTATATCTAGCATTCCTTCATTGTTGTTTTTCAATATTGTAAAGCTTGTAAAGCTCGTGCCTGACTCCCTGGTAATGGGGCGGGTGGGTTCTAGATTGTTTAGGGGACAGTTACTGAGGAGCTAGGAGGAGATTAAGGTTGCTACTCATACCTTCCTTGGTGTTCCAGTACCATTAAAGCTTATTCAACTTACGTATGAGCGGACTCATATGTTACAAGCTGGTCACAGGCATCTGGAAACAAGGACCCCGTTCACCTTAATTATTGAAATTGATTGTTAGTCTATATGAAATCAAAGCAGACTTTATTCTTGGCAAGCAAATCATTACCACTGGCTGGTCTTTGCTAGCAGAAACTGTCACCAAGAAAACCCTGCATTCAAACATAACTAACTTTGTTTTAAAATGTAACTTATTTATTTCCTATCTGTAGTATTGTTATAGTTAGTTATTGCACAGTATCACGTACATCTTTTCTGAGGAAGTAGGCTACCAAAAGTGAGTTAGGAGTCTTCCAAGAAATCAGTCTGTTTGGGTGTTGGGGGATTGGGGGAACTCCACTGTAGCTCCATCAGGACTATGTGGCCTACATCACCACATTGTAACAACCCAGTTACCTACTTTCCCTGTTGACTCATGGATATTCATTCCCAAAAAAGTTAGAACCAATGGTGCAAATGTGGTGGAAAAGTTTTCTAAAAACTTTATCCCAATTTCATGAGGAATGTAAGAATTTCTACATGTTTAAAAACGTTTTCCGTGTGGAAAAGATAGTAAAGAAAAATATTTGTAAACATTTATGTGCTAATGCATATTTTCTAATTCTTGAGGACTGCCTGCTTTGAGGACTGTGTTCACGTGTAAGTGTAGAGAAAGAAGAGTACACAGGGAATTCAACAATTTCTATAAATTTGCGTGCATAGTTGTTAGAGGTTTGGCTACTGGTTGAGGAGGGGGACACCTTACTCAAGTAATAACCACAATTCGTGACTGTGTGAAGTCACAAGCAACCCCAAATTTACCTGCGCTTAACCCTCTTATAGCTTGGCACAAAGCAGTTAGGCTTAACTTAGAGGCAATGTGGCAAGTATTTGATTAAAATAGTGTAAAATGTAATAAATTATTTGACACCAAAACGACAAAAAGTAATTAGCAGAACTGAACATATGTAATTTTAAAGAATTGAGTGAAAATAGTGTCTAGAAACCCAAACGCCAACTGTGGTTTTCTGGTTGTGATGTACTGGGACAAAGTGATAAGTTCAGGCTGACTGCCATGGAGCATGGGCTGGATACAGGGACCACCAAAGAACCTTAAATCCTGCCTTACCCTCATGGTCCTCTGGGTGCCCCCCCTCACATCAGGCTCGCTACCTCAACCTCATGCAGGGCATTCAGTCCTGTTTAGTAGACCCCTTAATCACAGCTGGCCCCCTCTAGTTGCAGAACTTTTGCAGCCTAGCCTTGCTGATGTCATCAATTGGGACCAGGTCCATCTCATTGTTGTCTGCTAGGCAGTTGGACTCAATTTCCATTCTGGCAAGGTATCACAGTTGCAACAACAAAAGAGTCCCAAGTTTATGAAGGTTAGGTAATAATTACATTTTGGAAATATTATCAATTGAGAGAAAAAAGAGAATTTAAAAAAGGCTCGGATTAGAATCAAATTATGGATCTGGTATTTTTTAGTGTAGCACAAAATTATTGCATGGCACTGGCAAAAACAAGTCTTATCTCACTGCTGAAACCAATGTTGGAAGTTGGGTTACTGGTTGAAGGGGGTGAAGCCCTATTCAAGCAGCAATCCCAATTCCTCTCAAGGTGAAATCATAAACATCCACAAATTAACCTGTGCCTAACCCTAAGGTAGCTTGGCAATGTGTAAAGTATTTTTGCAGCACTTCAAACACTAATAAAGTGAATATAGCACACATTTAAAATACCTCACACTCATTTAAAAAAAATAGAGTAAAATGTAATAAATTATCTGATACCAAAATGGCAAACATCCAATAAGCAGAACCAGAGATATGAAAGTTTAAAGATTTTATTGAAACTAGTGCTGAGAAGCCCAAAGCAGCAACTGTGGTTATCTAGTCGCACTGGACCAGGACAAAGTAACAAGTTCAGGCAAACCACGGTGGAGCACGGGCCGGATACAGGGACCAAGTTAGGCCTGCTGAACAAAGTACCTCAAATCTAGTTTGCTGAGCATTGTGAGATCCCGCATTGAGGATGTATCATGCACCAGCAATGCAGAAGAAGCTGCAGGGCTGCAAAGTGAAATTCCTACATTGTCATTGAGGCTGCCGTCGACATGGGGCTTGTAGTGTGAAAACCTGATTCAGGGATGCGACACATAGCTGCTGCTCCAATGAAGCTGCAAGGAGATATGTCATGCTCACAGGACCACAGCTGGGCTGGCAGAGCAAATTCAGGCCCACTTAAAAAGCTCAGGACTGGGGTGGAATCTCTTGAGTGGTACCCAGTAGAAGAGTCCAGGTATTGGTTTCAAGGTGGCTGGAGCCTTTTCTGTCCAGGAGGCTCTGATCAGGAGGTCAGCCAACCAGCCCTGGGAGTCACTCTGGTGGTCCTGGGATCAAGATGAAGGTCTAGTCCTTCTTACTCAGGAAACAGGGCAGCAGGGCAACAAAGTAGCAGTCCTTCTTGCAGAGCAGTACAGAATTCTGTCTATCTGAGTCTTTCACAGGTCCAGAGGTGTACTGAAGAGTTGGGTCTGAGGTTCCATTATTTATACCTGGTGTCCACTTTGAAGTAGGAGAAGGTTTTGGAGGTTTCCACCCCCAGAGGTGTTTGAACCTTCCTGCCTCCCTGCCCAGGCCCATAATGTCACAATAGACTAGTGTCAAACCCTTTGTGAGTGTGCTCAGGCAGAGCCTTTGTGATGTGCAAGTATGGTATGTGCCAGCTCCTTCCCCTTATCAAGTCAGGGATGTCCCATCCTGCCAGCACCTATGCTCATTTTTCTCACTGTCTGAGAGCAATACAGAAAGACCAACTGACAACTTTGTAAATACACTGCACCCTGCCCACTGGGCTGTTTAGGGCCTACCCTAGGGATGACTGATTTAAAAGGAAGGTTTAGGCCTGGGAAAAGATATACATTTCCAGGTAGAAGTGTCATTTTAAAACTGCACACACTGGCTACAATACCAGTCCTGTGGCATGTTTAAAAGGATACTTAAGTGATTGGCACAATCAGTGCTGCAGGACCAATAGTAGGATTTAAATTTCTGACCCTGGGTACATGTAGTACCACTTTACTAGTGAATTGCACGTACATTAAATGTGGCAATTGGGAATAAACTACTTCTATCATGTTTAAAGGAGAGAGCACAAGCAGTTTAGCACTGGTTATCAATTGTAAAATGCACACACTCCTAAAACAAAAATAGGGACAGAGAATTGAAGGAGGAAGGCAAAAGGTTTGGGGATGACCCTGCCAAAAAGGCCAAGTGAAACAATAGTCCTGTGTATTTTAGTAATTCCAAGGCACATAGAAATCTATACAATTTGTACCATAATACCACGCGACGCAGATTTACCACTTTCCTTCAAATGTTCACAAGATATAGTGCTGGAATAGTTTGGGTTCTTCTTCCTCCCATCCCAGAATTCCTAATTTGAGTCTCATTCCACCTGCATATCATGATTAAATACAGATGCCAAGGCACATTGGAATTTAGAAGCACTGAAGGGCAGAAGCAGGGTACAGAAACTGATTGGGGGCTCTGCGTTTGCAAGGGATTCCTCGTTATCCAGGCAGACACATGGGAAGCTCTTGAAGCTTCTATTAGGGGAACTATAAACCGCACTGCACAAATAAATAAATCTACGAATGAGAAATGAAATGATTTGAAACATCGGTTATTAAGCTGTTGACCTCTGGGCACCCCCCACTTACATTCTGTGATATGAACCTCAAAACAATACACATAAATACAAACAAATGTTCAAATATTAAAATATTTTGTGTAATTCATAATCAAATATGGAAAAAGTTTAACATTTTCAATTTCATTTTTTAAATGTATATACTTTATTTATTTTAATTGGTTCATTTTAAAATTATTTAATTTTGTAAAACAGTGGCGGACCTCCTGAATAGTACTTGCAGACCACAGAGGTCCTTGGACTACAGGTTAAGAACCACTGATCTAGAAGAGGACATTTAAAAATTAGAATGGAAGTATAAATAAAAAAAACAAGAGCGTAATTAACGTATTAAACCAAAAAAGAATACATATAATACAATTATAAGCAGCAGAGCAGGACAATGGATAGTGAAACATAACTCAATACACTCATATGAAGGGAATAATGCTGTGAAAATCTTGGCTAGATATCTCAAATATAAACAGAACATTAGTAATATCCTCACAGTTAAGGACAAATCTGACATATTTCACATTGACCCACAGAAAATGCCTAATATATTCTTAACTTTCTATATATAATTTTATGCCACAAATAATACATTTAAAGTGATGGAAGGTCTAAGCTACCTAAAAAATATAAATGTACCTAAAATTGAAGAGAATCAGAAGACCTCCTTAAACTGACCAAACTGTGACCAAGAAATACAAATGGTCATCAAGAACTTTAAAAAGGAGATCACATCAGGTCACAGTGGTTTAAAAACACAATGTTATAGAAAGTAAAGCCCACAGGCTTGTATCATCTATATGAAAAACAGGTGAGATTTCAGGAACAACAGTGGAAGCATCATAGCCTAATTCTAAAGGAAGGGAAAATGTAAGTCTCCCCAAAAATTATTAACTGAATTCCCTGATGAATTTAGACTGCAAGATATATACAAAAATCTGAGCTTGAAGACTGGAGTAGCTAGAAGATTGGAGAAAATCCTGTGTCTTTAATTGGACCACATCAAACAGGTTTCATGAATGGCAGACTATCCAGTGACACATAATGTTCTGCCATGTTTTAGGATTAGCAAAACACAAAAACTCCGCTCTACTTGTTATAACTTGTTATGCTGAAAAGGCCTCTGATAAGGTAGCATGACCTTTTGCTAGGAATATATTAGGGACATTTTACTTGGAGGAATATCTTTATAAAGATGCTTTTGCTCTTTACTCCAACTTTACAGACTAATTTCCCCTGAAATAAGGAAATAGGCAAGCCTGCGCCTTATAACCCTCTCTTTTTCTTCAAGTGATCAAGCCGCTTCCACTGGCAATAAATTACATTCACAATATTTTTCGATATGACAATTAAAGATACCTGTGTTAAAATGTCAGCTTTTGCTGATGACATTCTGGTATTTAATGAGGATACAGATATGTCTATCCTGGCCCCATTGATACCATCGAACAATATGCAAAGGTCCCAGGTTACACCTTTTATAAGCACAAGTCTGCAGTCCTACCTCTCAATATACTTTATAGGAAAGAATTGCTTGAGAAATAAGGCTTAACCTGGCAACCTTACTTTCTAAAATACCTTGGCCTAGAATGTAGTAATAAAATGCAAGAAACGTTATGGCACAATCCAAATCTTGTTATGAAAAACACCCTAATATCATTGAAAAATAATTCTCAAAATACATAACGTGGTGGGGGAAAATAGAATCTATAAAAATAACCATCATCCCTATGCCAAAAAGTTCACAAGGTTGCAGGGCAAAGACAGTACAGCACATCCAAATCTGTCCTTAATTTTATATATACGCAAATCAGAACAGTACCCACTGCTCACAATACTGCTGTCTAAGTAGAAAATAGACCAAGAACCCTTTCAGGGAGCACATTATGTTAATCAAAAGTGAAGTATTAATGTCATAAATCAGTCCTCTTTATTTCAGTTCCATTCAAAAGCTCATACAGCCAATGTGTTCTGTTCAGACAAACGTCTTCTGAGCTGCAGATAATAACACAAGCATAAGAATGTGCCTGCATATTTAAAATATATACAAAACATAAACATACTATAATATCACAAATAACAAAATCACCCTAAAGAATACATATATAGTCAACTTGATTAGATTACAGAATCAAAACCTAGAGTTAATGAGGTTTCAGAACATCAAACATATTACCAATTTTAGACCCATATTAGACTCATATCAATCGTTCATAAAGACATGCTAAGCAATGTGTGATAGGGAAAAGGAAATACAACATGTAAGATACAAACCAAAGAAAAATTAAGAAAAAGCTCAAAAATGCACACAAAAACAGAGTTCCCAGCACACACTTAAATAGTAGTTCACATGTATGTAATCGCCCAAGTACAATCCTCTTTGGTGTCTTTGACAGTCCAAAAACGACTGTCAAAGCTATTTCCTCATAGCTCATAACAGCGGTCTCTCCTCTCTTCTCCTCTGGCCGGGAGACTGCGCATCCGGCGTCAGCCCGCCACCATGTCACCCCGACATGTATAAATCTTAGTTATTTGGATGTAAAAACTGGCTCACCTGGTTATCGGGCAATTACTGTTTATGGCTTTGGATGCGGAATTGCAGGGGAGTGTTTGGTCTAACGCTGCTCCTCTTTCTGAGGGTTAGAGCTGCGTTTACGGTCGCGGGTTCCTGGGCTGTGAGAGGCAGAGGCAGCACAGTGTGTAGCTCATTGGGGAGGAGCAGGCAAGTGAGTACAGCTGGCAGCTGGGCGGAGGACTCTGAGCTGAAACGAACGAACCAAGCGTAGGGCACGGATTGAGAGGGTGCAGAGTGTCTCATCTGGAGGGCTGGGGTGTGAGGAGAGACTCAGAAAACTGGGTTGTGTGCAGGTGGGGTTAAGAGAGGGATCGATGGAAAGTGACCCCGAACTACCAACTGTACAGCCTCAGTTACTCCAAGGGGTTAGTGAAAGCAGAGGTGACTGTAGAGTTAGGAGAAGTGTGGAAGTGAGCACAGACCCCCCTAAACTATAATTGCGACTGAGTCAAGAAGAGCAGCTGGTACAAAGGTGAGGGAGAAAAGTAAAAATAAGTTTGGAACTTTAATTAAAAATTGATATCAGCTTTGTTCTCTTCCGGAGGGTAAGAGTAAAGCCAGGGGAGGTAAGGGAGCAGGAAGCAGCAAGCTGTCGATGGCGTAGAGTCAGTAGTAATTTCCCACCAAAGACAGGAGGAAAGCTCAGACGCTGTGGCCCCAACGGGGCGCGTGTGCCTGTTAAGCTCGTACCCTCCCTGAGATCCTACTTTCAGATAATGGAGCAGGTTGAAAGCGCACAGAAAAAGGGGAATAAGACTCAAAATAAGCCACCTAATAAGCAACAAACCCCTTTGCTTCCCCTGGAGAATCGATTTGCTCCACTTGCAGAGCTTATACAGGGCACAGAATGTCAAAGCGTAGAGTCACAAGTTGAAAGTTCAAGTCACAAAACAACTCCCATTTCTAGTTTCTCCAGCCAAATTTCGGTTGTTGGGCCATCTACACAGGTGGAGAACCCCAGGCAAAGTGAGAATACTGGTTCAGGAAACGAAGGGAATGGATCCGTATTCGTATTCAAACAACTTTATTTCGGTCAATGTGACAACACAGTACATACAATATAATTTAAAAGAAAAGAAAAAAATGCATCAAAAAGGAAACAGTTACATATATTTAGAAGAAAACAGTAAAAAAATCTCAATAATTAATTCTGAACGAGAGAGAAAGGACACTTCAAGGTGCATGGAATAAATAAATAAAAATAGGATCATAATCAGAATGACCATCGTGGACGATGGAGAGACAGCAGCGTTGGTTTTATTAGATCTCAGTGCAGCGTTTGACACCGTTCTGCACTCAACGTTGCTGTCTCGGTTGGCAGGCATTGGAGTGAAGGGAATTGCCTTGGCTTGGCTGGAGTCTTTCCTGACCAACAGAAGTTTCCAAATGCATTGCCCCCCCTTTAAATCCTCTCGCGGAAGTGTAGGCCACGGGGTTCCACAGGGCTCGAGTTTGAGCCCCACCTTATTTAACATTTACATGGCTCCCCTGGCCTGCATAGTTGAGAGTTTTGGGGTGGGCATTGTCAGCTATGCCGACGACACACAACTGCTACTAAAGCTCACGCCTGAGTGTAGAGAAGATGCCATCAACTTCTCGAGCTGTTTATCATCGGTATCAGCCTGGATGAACCACAACTGTCTACGCCTCAATGGCGATAAAACCGAGTTGTTGGTAGTTGGGAAATCTGCTTCAGTATGGTCGCATATGTGGTGGCCTATGGAACTGGGCAGTCCCCCTCTTCCTGTGGAGTCAGTGCGCAATTTGGGGATAACACTGGACTCAGATCTCTCATATAAAACACACGTGAACAAAGTTACAGCTAGATGCTTCAGTATACTGAAAGCTCTCCGTAAGATTCTGGATCTTTTGCCAATTGACTCTAGAAAGACCATTGTGCATGCCTTAGTGACCCCCCACCTTGACTTCGGTAATGCTCTGCGCCTAGGGTTGAGCCAAAAAGGATTACACCAACTTCAATGTGCTCAAAATGCTGCAGCTCGCCTAGTACTCAAACTTCCTCGCAGAGCATCAGGTAAATCAGCTCTATCCAAACTCCACTGGTTACCTATAAGAGAGCGGATTAAATTTAAGTCTCTTTGTTTCGCTCATCGTATAGCCCAGGGCAAAGGACCGGCCTATCTCCTTAACCTTCTGACACCGCCCCACCAGAGACTTGAGATCAGCCGGAAGGATGATGTTCAAACTTCCTAAAATCACCAGAGCCAGGATGGGCGGACGCTCATTCAGATTTTTAGTGGCTAAATGCTGGAACGATCTCCCGCTCGATCTTCGGATGGAGCCTTCCGAAAGCATGTTCCGAAGAAAACTCAAAACCTTTCTTTTTCCCCAGGACTAATCCCGGTGCCATTACATATCCTTAATTAATTGTTTTACCCCTATCTCGCCTATAGCTTTTTTGTGCAGTATACAGCGCGGGGACACACTGTTTTGGGTAACCAGGCGCTTAATAAATGGTTTCATAATAATAATAATATTGCCTACTGTCCAATAAAAAATCATTTGTACTTGCGCTGGCTACCCCAGATCTACAAATCACTCCTATACAGAAGTTTTACTGAATTTTATTGACCTAAACTAGCAATTTACCATTTCCTAGAAGCCAGACAACCACTGCAGTGATTAATTTAATTCTTACCCAATCACAAGCCAACATTTTATGTAAAATGTGAGGGCCAACTGCCGGGTAATATTATTCCCAGCTGTTTAGAATACACTTAGGGGTCGATTCCGATTCGGGAAACGAATCCGTGCGACGATTCGTATTCATAGCAGCTTCTGTTCGAATCGTACAAATTTGTCCGAATCGCTTAGTATGATCCGTTGCGGGAAAATACGTCCGAATCATTGCGAATTGCACGAAAATGAAGGGTAAATCAGTACGACATTGACCCGCACAGTGAACCATACGATTCGTAAAATTGCCGTACGACCCGCCAAGTACGATCCGGACCAGGGGAATCAGTACGCAATTCGTACGGTAAACGTCGCGTATGAGCAATTCATACAGACGGCAACACTATCACATACACATCCTACCCCAAAAATCAAGGGGTGTACGCATGGGGTGAACGCACCATACACCTACGACCTTGGGGTGCATGAACCGTACCCCTACAGTCCGTACACCTACGATCATGGGGTGTACGCACGGGGACATACGTACCATACCCCTGAAATCCAGGGGTGTATGCACCGTACCCATGCGGTCATGGGGTGTACGCACCGTAGCCGGGGGGTCCGTTTCGTACGCATTTCGAGGCGTAATCTGCTTTTACGGACGATTTAAGCTCCCGTAGAAAAAAAAATCATACGGAGTATTGTCGAAACGATTTGTACTTGCTGGGTCGGAAAATGCAGCTTCGATCCGTACGGACATCGCGTACTGCGCGTTACGAATGTGATTCGTACGGATTAGTGAGTTGTACGGTCTTCGGTATGATTCGTACGGAGAACGGCTTTGGGTACACATTGTACTACATCGTACGTACAGGTACGGTTCTGCATACAATTTGTACTGGAAAAAAGCTCCGTACGGCTATTTGGAGGGCATTTTACCGAATCGGAATCGGCCCCTAGATATTATAAACCCTCTCAATGGCGTACAGCAACATCATGAATTAATTTCATAAAGATACTGCGAGTACACCACATAGAAAATACGAAACCTGCAAATCAGTATACTGGTGTCTTACTTCAGTATCCTGAACGCCTCAGAACACCACCTGCTGCCAAGGTTCTAATGGAGGCGATAAGGCTGAGGATTTCATCAAGAAAATGTTTCTAGCCTTACCACAAGATATTCTCACAAAATTTGAGATATCGGAAATGAATCAAAAGGGGATTCACGACAAATGTGAGGTTTAACTTTTTCTGTAAAAGAGTTAGTATTAGAGCGGGCCTTGAAGGGGGGGTCCTTAAATCATGATGGGTTCTCATATCAAATCAGGTCTGACCTGGGTAAGAGGTCTGCCCAGAGGCAGTGCAAGCTGGGTACCAGAATGAATGAGTTGCGGAGCAAGGGTGCTCAGGTTCAGCTAAAATTTCGAGCCATGTTAAAAATCATGTGGCGAAATAAAATGTATAACATAAGCAATCCAGAAGAAGTAGATACTTTTTTAGCTCAGATTACTTGAGAAGATATGATAAGACATGATAAGATGAATGTTTGAGACAATGACTGATTTTTGATATTAGAGTATGGGCCACTCCAGGAATTTGTATGACGGTATAGATGAAGGCTATAGATAGGCCAGTTGCGTTCTTTCTTTCTTTTTTTTTTTTTTTTTTTTGACGGTCTTATTTTTACGGTTTTGTTGAGTCTCTCTTCTCTGGGAGGGTGGGGGCAATCGCAGCGGGCGGAGTGTATGGCCCTAGTTTGAAAAGGGGGTTTCCCGGGAGGAGGTGGAATGGGGGGCACTGGGTGTAGGGAGCAGTGGGAGAAAAATTTTAAAAACGGTCTTCATATGCTAATGTATTAAAGGGGTAGTGATAAGAGTTGGTCAAACTATGGGCCGGAGTCAAGGTCATAGGGTCAGAACGGTAACATGGGTTTTAGGGAATGGACAAGCTAAAAGTTGTTAATTTTTTATCTTGGAATGTGAACGGGTTGAGATCTAGGAGGAAAGTGTCTAGGATCATTGAAACTCTTGAATATAGTACTGCCAAAATCATCTTATTACAGGAAACACATCTTGAGAATCTTGAATGTAGACAGAGCTTTAGTAAGTGTAGATGGATTCAAGAGATAGTATGTTCTGATCAGAGGGGGAGCACTAGAGGAGTTACCAAAATTATCAAAAGTAATAATGGGATAAGATTAATTAAATCTGAAACAGACTGTTCAGGTAGATGGCTAGTGGCGTCCCTTGTGATCCAAAACAGCCTCCTAGTGTGTGGAGTATACTGTGGTCCAAACAATGATAACCCTGAGGCCTTAATTAAGATTGAATCTTGCCTATTAGAGACAACAGCACCCATTGTGATGGAAGGAGAGTTTAACTTAGTCATGTATAAAGAAATAGATAGGACTTCAAAAGTAAAATATACCAATCCCACTAGAACATTCTCTAGGCTAAAAAGTATGATAAAGGAGTTTAATTTGATTGATATTTAGCGGACTAAGTAGAGGGAGGAGAGGGAATTTACTTTTTATAGTAAAAAATACAGCACCACTCCCGGATTGAGGTTTTTTTATTAGATTTAGAGTTGTGTGGAGATGTAACTGAAGTAGTACACACCTCTGAGATAATGTCGGATCACTCTGCTGTCATTCTGGCATTGACAATACAACAAAGGGAGGGACAGAGAAGATGGACGGTAGACAGGACTATCTTTCTAGATGAAGGGGTAGTTGTAGACCTAAGAAAAAAATCTGAGACATGTTTCCAGGCAAATATAAGATCGGCTGGATGCCAAGTAGTCTGGAAAGCATATAAGGCAGAGGTCTTCAAACTTTTTGATGCCAAGACCCCCTTATGAAACCTTTTTAGGCGTAAGGACCCCCTTCCGACAAAAGTTTCTAGAAACTGGTACTCCTCATCATCAACAACTATCGACAACCATAAATGAGCCGGTTAGGCCTCATCACATCCATCCATCCAACATTCAACCACCCACACTTTCACACATCCATCCATCCATCCTTCATCCATCCACCCTTTCATCCTTCCATCCATACATCCATCCTTCATCCACCCTTTCATCCTTCCATCCATACATCCATCCTTTACCCATCCACCCTTCCATCAATCCATCCACCCATCATTCATCCACCCACCTTTTCACACATCCATCCATGCAACCTTTTATCCATCCATACATCCATCCACCATTTCATCCTTCCATCCATACATCCATCCTTCATCCATCCATCCACCCTTTCATCCATAAATCCATCCTTTATTCACCCACCCTTTCATCCATCCATCCATCCACCCATCATTCATCCCCCCACCGTTTCACACATCCATCATTCATCCATGCAACCTTTTATCCATCCATACATCCATCCTTCATCCATCCACCCTTTCATCCTTCTATACATCCATCCTTCATCCATCCACCCTTTCATCCTTCCATCCTTCATCCGTCCAGCCTTGCATCCTTCCATCCATACATCCTTCCTTCATCCATACACCCTTTCATCCTTCCTTCCATCCATACATCCATCCACCCTTTCATCCATCCATTCACCCATCATTCATCCACCCACATTTTCACACATCCATCCATCATTCATCCATGCAACCTTTTATCCATCCATACATCCATCCTTCACCCATCTACCCTTTCATCCTTCCATCCATACATACATCCTTCATCCATCCACCCTTTCATCCTTCCATCCATACATCGATCCCTCATCCATCCACCCTTTCATCCATCCATTCACCCATAATTCATCCACCTACCTTTTCACACATCCATCCATCCATCCATCATTCATCCATGCAACCTTTTATCCATCCATATATACATCCATCCTTCATCCCTCTACCCTTCCATCCTTCCATCCATCCTAACATCCTTCATCCACCCTTTCATTCATCCATCCTTCATCCATCCACCCATTCATCCTTACATCCATCCAGCCATCCTTCACCCGTCCACCCTTTCATCCTTTCATCCATACATTCATCCTTCATCCATCCACCCTTTCATCCATCCACCCATCATTCATCCACCCACCTTTTCTGTGCCTCTCTCATGGGGGGGGGGGGGGTGTCAGTATCTCTCTGCGTCTTCTTCCTTCTTCTTCCTCTCTCATGGGAGGGCATCTCTGTGCCTCCCTGCTGGTGGCGGGGGGGCAGACAGGCTGTAACAACATCTCACCATGAAGAACAGACTCTCAGGCACATTTCTCCCGCACAGGCGCCAGGCATGAGGGCTCGTGGGACTTGAACCAATGATTTATGTGACGTGTCGGAGGGGGGGAGAGGACCTTTCACTTGCTTTACTGGCGGGACTCACAGCTCCAGGCGCGCAACATTCAATGAACTCAAAGGGCTACAACCTCCCCCAGCCCTACCCCCCCTTGTGCATGTGAGCCTGGCTGAAACAGCTTCACGGACACACACAAAGCCACACCCCAGTACTTCACAGGTCTTTAAAAGACCTTTTACTTGTTAATGAGGCTTTGATGTTTTTCACCCCTCGGTGTGAATTAGGCCTCCGCTGTGAACACCCTGAATCAGCCCAATCTGCGACCCCCTTCCCAGGACTCCACGACCCCCCTGGGGGTCGCGCCCCACAGATCTAAGGTGATCTAAGGCAGGGATCAAATATAATAAATTGGAATATCATTGTTAATCTGTGTAAGGGGCAGTTAACTAGATTTAAATATTATCAATTAGGTTCTTGGTGGGCAACACAGGATTGGGTGGTGGATGAAGAATCTAGTTTCAGATAGGTGACGAGAATGGACTACTGGAAAGGAGAGATGTCATTTTGGTATTGGGCTTTCTTAGAAACTGATAATGAATTGGAAAATGAAATTACAAAAATATGGGGTTTAGAGCTCGGAGAAGAAGATCTGATGAAAATATGGATGGACTCCAATGGCATATTGCGAACAGTAGTTAAACCTGCAACACTTAGAAGGAATCATCTGTTTACCACCTACAGAGTGTATTGGTCTCCTGCAAAATTGACTACGATTACATGTAACCCATATAACTGCCCTAGATGTATGCTGCCAACGGCAGATGATATCCATTTATTTATGTCATGCCCAAAAATTGTATCCTATTGGAACGCACTTTGTGACTTTATTAGGGAAACTACTAGAATGCATATTAATATTTCTACTCGTCTAATTTTTTGGGGAATACGTTTGGAGGAAGATGCACAGCCTTCAATGTGTAACAAAAATGTTCTATATTATGTGATTCTTTTGGCCCGGCGGGAGATATTCAGGCTATGGAAGTCAGGAAACCCACCTTTATTCATAGATTGCCTCAGAAATATAATTTACACCAGTTTGTCGGATTTGGCATGTGGCCCCTTGAGCAAGAGGAAAGTTTGGGCTCCGTTGGTGAGGTGAAGAGAAAAGGAAATGTGAGTCCTATGAGTAAAGCCATCTTGCTGTGGGCTGCTATAATCTCCTATGGGCGGTACCTTTCGGCGCAGGAGAGGGAAGTAGATACAGCGGAATGCTTATGGGTCACTACCAAAGATCACCTCAATGGTCACTGGCCAGTTTACCCCCACATGTAAGACCTAGAGGGATCAGAGCATACCCGAACAAGTGTGTTGGCAAAATGAGTGCAAAAAAAAAGTCCTCTTTGGTTTCTCTTTTCTTCATTTTGTTTTATTTTTTTGTTCTGATGGATACTTAGCCAACACGTGTTTCATCACCTGGTGGGCACACTATAAGAAATGATAATATTTTCTTCTTATGGACCCTCCGCCGAAAGGCCCAGCACTGCCCCCGTGTGAGGGGAAGTCAGTCAGTCCTGTTTCAGTGATCAGGGGGACTATAAGTCCCTCTCTGTTCCTATCCGAAAGCGCTGGGCCACGGCTTATCGGCAGAGGGTCCATAAGAAGAAAATATTATAACTTCTTACTGCGCTCACGATAGACAATCATTTGGATATGACCCTGGAGATTTTTGTTTACTACTCGTAAACTGGGTAGGTGTTGATACATAAAGATGACCAGTGGAGAACTTATTGAGGATTGAGTTACTAGACATGGAAGTTATTTGCATGCGAATATCGTTTGGGGCAGAATTATCACAAAAGGAGAAGTCATACATACAAAAGATTGAGCCTTGAAAAAGTCGCTGGACAGAGTGCCCACCAGGCAACGAAACACGTGTTGGCTAAGTATCCATCAGAATGAAGAAAGAAAAAGAAAAAAGAAACCAACGAGGATTGATTTATTGTGTACTTGGGCTTTTACATACATGTGAACTACTATTTCAGCGTGTGCTGGGAACTCTGTTTTTGTTCGTTACTGGTGGCTTAGGCCACACCTGAGAGAGCAAGGTGGTTTTTCCTACCTTTCAGCACCGCTTCTGATATTGGGACAGGGTTTATCAGCTTATGGATATTCCCAGGGGTGCCAAATCCCTATAGAAACACCACAGACTCACCATTAAACAAAAAGGCACACAACACATTTAATAAAATGAGAAGTGTAAATCCATGCACAACCATACAGCTTGAAAACCCCAACTAATGTAATCATCCCATATATATGTTATAGGCAATAATACATACCAGTATTTCTAAAAGAGCAAATGATTGCAAATATCTGAAGCACTCTAAATATGTACATGGGCGAATGTTCTTTAGCAAGGGCGCCAACAATCTGCTCCATGGATCTTTATAAAGTGCACAAAAAAGAATGAAGTGCAAAGTGCTGCATTTAATTGCATTTTTCTGAGTTGCATGTTACACACACACATGTCCTTTGGACATGTGTGTGTGCAACACCTGTGTAAAATTTAATTTGAGGGGTGCTACAGGGTGTCCTGTGGACACCCCTGGCACCCTTCAAATCGCTATCTTATTTGCGATTAGCAAATTGCTAATCGCAAATAAGGAATACTCCCCATTCATTCCTATGGGCCTTTTGGCCCATAGGAATTAAGGGGAGTTATTCCTTATTTGCGATTAGCAATTAGCTAATCGCAAATAAGGAATTGTAAGGAATCGCATTTTTATTGCATATTCCTACATGAATCCCGTTTTGCGAGTCCTTAATAGCGATTCGCTATGAATCGCTATTAGGGCCTCGCAAAACGGGAGCATGATGAATCAGGCGGATAACTCCTCTTTGATTTTGCCCTTCGATATAGAACTTATGGACACAGAGTAGACTTTCAAAGATGGGTATTCTGTATGATAATTCCCGCTGGAATTGCAAAAGAAGCACAGCTGACCTAGCACATATATTCTTTGATTGTCCTCTTGTCCGAAATTTCTGGGACATTTCTGGGACAAGGTTTACATGTATATAAAGAATATATTTAACTTCTCACCTCCTAGGAATTTTGCTTCAACTGTACCAGGTCCATCTTTGGACATGGACAGGGCAAAGAATATATTTAACTTCTCACCTCCTAGGAATTTTGCTTCAACTGTGCTAGGTCCGTCTTTGGACATGACAGGACCATCTTATGTAACTATGACTGCCCACAAATGGATCTTATGTTTACAGTTGCTCACAAGACAATCCTCTATAACTGGAAAAATCTAGGAAACATGTCTATACACATCTGGGGGTGACTCATGGACGTTATAAGCTAAATTAACATAACAGAACATCTGGTGGGATTGGTTAAGATTTACGAGAGGTGCTTAACCAATTATGGCTCAACAATACCCTTGTATTTCTAAGCTTTGTCCAACGTAGGAAAAATTTGATGTTTATCTAGAGAAGATGAAACCACCATAATCGTACAACATGCGCACACTCTCCACCCAGAACATCTTCATACTTCAGGATGAAGCTACCCACACTTCTTCGCAGCAGACAAACATGTTGTTAGTCTGTTTGGCACATATAGTCTCTTTTGGGTCTTTTTTCCCACACCTCTTTTTCCTTCCTCTCATCTATACTTCCTTTCCTCTCAGTAGTCTCATCTATATTTCCTAGTTTTTCTTTTATTACTGTGAAGCATTATTTCTCCACACATTAACTCAATAAAGTGAATTTAGCCATTAGTGTCCCACTAAGCATAGAATCATAGGCCCCCATAAGGATGACGGGCGGACTTTGCCCGCCTGCCATCCCCGTGCAAAACAGGACCACCCGCAATAGGAGCGGCGGTCCCGCCTTGGCAATTAGGATGTGCCCGCCACACTGGCGGGCGCATCCTGTATTTTTACCATTGCGGCGGGCGGTGTCAAAGCACAACATGACAGGCACCACGCAGTGCCTGCCATGTTGTACTATGCCGCCACGGAAAGGCATTCAAATTTGCCCATCATAATATGGCTGGCGGTGTCTGATAGACACCGCCACCATATTATACCTTTTCCACCCCGGTCGCAAGGCGACCGGGGCGGAAAAGCGGCGGAGGGTCTCACCGTCCGCAGGGGTCCCCCCACCATCCTAATATGGCAGAGGGTCTTTAGAGCAAGGATGGCGGGAGGATCCAGTGTGTCTTATTAAACCTCCAAGTAAACCCCCAGTAGCAATAATAAATATTTACTCAAGGCCATCCAGGAATGGGCAAAAATCGGCCACGATTAAAGCCCTGAATTCTTTTACTCAGGGGCTAGATTCTTCCACCGCAATAATTCTTGGTGGGGACTTCAACTGCCAATTCGAACCGTTGGGTAGCCTCAAACTGGGAGAACAAGATGATGTAGACTCACTATGGCATATCCCTGAGCCCAACATTGCCCCGGTCAGGGCATGGACACCTCTGGTGCTCCAAATAAAATCTTTCACCCTTGCAACATCCTTGCAGGCGTGCAATGGGAGACTGGACCCTGATCGCCCTGCAACAGCAACATTTAACCGGACAAACCAAACATCCATCATTGACTATCTAATGGTGGATGCCAAAAACTGGGACAAGTTAAAGGAATTTAGGGTTGTACAAAGACAGGATAGCGACCACAATGCCTTGGTCCTAACATTGAAGCCAGGTTCCCTTGGACTAACTAATCCTGACCCTAAATCCGCTATGACGATCCCCCCCCGTATGCTGACTAATAATAGACGGAGAGTTAAATGGCCTCCTCTTGCAGACTCACCTCAACAACTTGCAAAAATTTACCAACTTGCAATTCCCCTATAGCTCAGATGGGCGATTCGACAGGCCAACAACAGGCACTAGATACACATAAGCAGTTAGTTGCGGTATTAGGGGATGTGTTCTACCCTGCAAGTAGAATTAAGAGGCGTGTGCCGAAAACGCATCCTTGGTTTGATGATGCCTGCAAGAAATTAAAAAAGGAGCTTCTCGCAGCAATCAAATCGAAAGATAAAGCGAACATTAGGGCTACTAGACTGATGTATAAAAAGGAGCTGGCTAGGTGCAAGAGAGCGTGGGAAGAAGCCAGGTGGGAACAACTGAGGGGCGCCCTTGCGACAAAGGATGCAAAACTATTCTGGGCACTTGTTAACTCTGGTGCGAGAGAGGGAGGCGAGACTCTTTTACCAAATATTGCTCCCTCAGTGTGGGAGGTGCATTTTGCTGCACTTTACACTAGTCCTGTGACTGACATCCCTGAATACTTAGATAGGACCGGGATATTAGAGCTAGATGGTCCTCGTTTGACCTCCCCAGCCCTAGGCCTCCCGCACGAGTGTCGACTGCGGGGGCCTCGGGCTTGGGCCACCAGACAGACCAGTGGGATATTGGGGCGAGGGTGGCCTCTGGTAGTGTTGTGAGTATCTCACTCAAGGAGGTAGAACTTGCGATTACCAGGCAACTCCCTAATAAAGCACCATGCCTTGACAGGATGCCAGGTGATCTTTTTCGCTCTCAGCCAAAAATTTGGGCACCGTACCTGGCTGTATTGTTTAATGCAGTCCTCTTGGGAGCCAAGTTACCGGATACCTGGGCGGGGGCTGAGATCGTCCCCATTTTTAAGAAGGGCTGCCCTCTAGTCCCCTCAAATTATAGGCCGATTAGCCTCCTGGATACTACTCAGAAGCTAATGGGCCGGATCCTTCTGGATAGAATACTGGGATGGGCGGAGGAGCATAAAGTAATGACCACCCTCCAGGCCGGCTTTAGATCCGGGATCTTGACCCTGGACCAACGTTTTAGGCTGCAGGTCCTTTTTTGGAAGACAGTAAGTGTTGAGGGTGGCAGCCTCTACCTTGTCTTCGTAGACCTGCGGGCCGCTTTCGACCTTGTGCCCAGGGAGAGTTTATGGAGGGTTTTGAAAGAACTAGACCTTCTGCCCTATCTGTTAGATGTCCTGAAGCATTTTCATGCAGGGAACTATGCCCAGGTCAGGTGCGGGAAGAACGGGGAATTATCAGCCAACTTCCCAGTAACTAGAGGCGTACGCCAGGGCTGTGCCCTGGCACCCACACTTTTTAGCCTCTATATAAATGGCTTGGTGGGTGAACTAGACAATGTCAGGGATAGTGATGCCCCTTGGCTGGCGTCAGGTCGGGTGCCTGCTCTGATGTTCGCAGACGACACCTTATTGTTGTCTCGGACATCAACAGGCCTCCAGCGGGTCCTGTATGGTTTCGTATCATTCTGCATCTCGCAGGGACTCGAGATTAATCTAGAGAAGACGAAATTTATGATCTTCGGTCCCCCGAAACGCACCCGCCCTAGCCCTGTACTAAATGGCACCCCGCTTGAAAGGGTGAGAACCTTTGTATACCTGGGTGTCACCCTGACTGAAGACTTCTGCTGGGGCCCACAGGTAGCCAAGTCCACCCTGAGGCTTTCTCAGATTGTAGGGGGTATTCGCAAGTTCCAGAGTACAACCCATTTCAAGGCAGTCTCCCCAGCGCTTGAAATCTACGGTGCTCAAGCCAGACCAGCTGTAATGTATGGTGCAGAGCTCTGGGGTCATACGCGTACATCAAGCCTCCTGAGGGTTGAGCAGGCCTTTATGAGGAACTTGATTGGCCTCCCCCAGAGCACTCCGCTCATACCCTTGAGACTAGACCTGGGTTTAGAGCCCATTTCAGAACTGTTAGCGGCTCGACCTCTCCTGTATTGGAGAGGGCTCTGGACAGTACCCGAGCTTGATGATTATAGAGCTGAGTTCTCCGCAGTTTGGGGGCGGCTGAAGAGCAAAAATATACCTTGGTTATCCCATATTAAAGCTGTTGCATACCAAATAGGTTTGCCCCAATTATGGGAGACCCCAGAGGAGAGTTACCCAGCGGTGCGGAGAGCTGAGCTGCTGGCCTCCCTGAGACAGTATAATCTAGGTTTGCTGCATTGTTCGTCAACTATGGGCAGGTTGTCTAAAGAATTTCTGCAGGTTAAACTTGTGCCCAGGAGGGAGGAGTTCATGGACTTAATACAGCCTCCCACTGCAAGAAAACTATATATACAATTAAGACACGGCTGTTTGCCGATTGGGGCATTGATTTGCAAATGGGCGGGACGAGAAGAGGGAATCTGCCCAGCTTGCAACAACAGTAAAGAAGATATGGTCCATGTCTTGTTCTTCTGCCCTGCCTATAGTGCAATACGGAGATCTTGGCTGGCACCGCTGTGCAGAAATTTGGGCTTAAAACAATGTGCTCAAGTCTGTAGAATTTTAAGATTCGATACTTCATCCCCTATTGTGTTCTCGGTCTCCCACTTTTTATATGGTATGTGGCGTAGAAGGTATACTCTGATTAATTGTGTTAAAATGTGATTAATTGAACCGACTGTCATCCTTCATTTGATAACTTATCGTTTAATAATTTTTTAACCAAGGTTTTTAACTATTTATGTATTCTATGTATTTTATATGTACATATTTTATCTGTGCTTTTATGGCCTTGGCCGAAATAAAGTTATCAAATTGATTGACAAGAAATATAGGAAGGATGGAGTGCACTTATTGGGCAAACCGACATTTGTTTGCACGTCTGATGAGGCGGAGCTACCTATAGCCAGGAAGAAAAAAAGGTTGGTACAGAAGATGTCAATGGTATGGACCAGAATGCAAATGATGAAGGGGTGGTTGGTAATCGAAATGGGAATCCTCCACAATGGTTTGAAGTCTACGTGAATGTTGAGGGTGTGAAGTAAATTGTTCCGTGTAAATAAATGTATTTAAGCTTCCACACTGTACATATGGGTATCCAAATTTTGCCTATTACCTCAGCATGGTATCATTTGTTTTGTTTTGTCGGTTGATGGTTTACAGTTCCATGGATCATTATTACGTTGGCTGCAGTGCAGAAGAAAAATAATTTAAAACAGAGCTTCCATAAATGCAGGTATTTTTCTCGTGAATGCCCACTTGTGAACGTCATCGACGTCCCTAAAGAACATTTCAGGCGCAGCTCGCGCTATGTTGTCTTAATCAATATAGTTAGACGAAAAGGGGGCTTTAGATATTTGGCACTTCACAGCGGAACTCCAGCTTACCAGTGAACTGCTTTGAATTCCTTGTTTCCTTTGCATGGCAGTTTCTTAGATAATAAATACCGTATGCCTTTACCTTTTAATCTTCCCCCATCATGAATTTTACTTCCGAGATGATTTGCCCGCTCATCCGCTGTTTTCGAAGTCCTATTATTTCCACGAGCAAGTGGGTCTTAATTAAAATGAAAATAAAAAAAACAGTGGTGGACAACACCAAACAGTCAGAGGCTGCGGCACTGCGCCGAGTGCACGGCGGGTGAACGAGCGCTTCGTGGAACATTTTCCGAGACCGCTATTAAAGAGCGCAGCGACGCACATTAAAGTCGTTAGAGTGCCGTTGTAAAAACAGAGGGTTCTTATTAGACTTTAAAACCAGCCACTTTCTGGGGGTGGGTCCTGGGGTCCGAGCTATATCTTAGCGAGCTCTTCCGCGCACCCCAGCACGTACTGAACCTTTCCCGACAAGTACAGCTTCCATTTCAAACAGCAGCGGGAAGCATTTGACCGAAAGCTTTATCCCAGACCTTCCAAAGCGAAGAGTCCTGCGGTGTGTGTTTACATGCGCCCTTTGGCGACCGCGTTGCTGCTGCCTGCGATTGAAGTGCTGATCTGTGTTCAGCTACTGCATCAGATTCCTTTTTTTGTGCTTGTTTTAAGGCAGTGGGGGCTCGCAACAGCAAACTTCTACGAGGAAAAAGCAACATCTTTCTATGACATCCTGTTCACTTTTTCTTGAATGTTCAAATCTTTTCACAAAATTAGTTTTTGTTCTGTAATAGTCGTTCTGCTGTACACTGTAGGATTTTGACTCGGGTCAGCTGTTGAAGGATCCCTGCAGGGGCGGCTCTAGGCTCATGGCGGCCCTGGGCACGTAGCATAGGTAGGGGGCCCCGTTAGAGGGGGTCCGGGCGGAGGCCAGTGAAGAGGGGGGGGGGTCAGGGTGTTTGGAAGTGGAACAGAGCTGGAGGCCGCCAAATCCCTGCCAGGGGCCGCCATGCAAATATATATCCATCCTCAGAGGATTATTATATTAAGCATATATATTGCCGTCAGGGCCGGACTGGGAACCAAAACCGGCCCTGGCAAAGTGCTCGGCCGGCCCCCGCAAAGCGCTCGGCGGCACCTCCAACGCCCCTATGGGGGGGGTTTGGAGGTGCCGCCGAGCGCTTTGTTAGGGCCCGTTTTCGGCCGATTTTGTTACAGGGCCGTTTTTGCAGCAAAGCTGCAAAATCGGCCCTGTAACAAAATCGGCCCCCAGGGGCTCAGAACCGGCCCCCATCCTTGTGGCGCACCGGGGGATTGCCCGGTGCCCGCTATGGCCAGTCCGGGCCTGATTGCCGTGGTGGCCCCTGGGGTTTGGTGGCCCTGTGCAGGTGCACAGCTTGCACATGCCTAAGGCCGTCCCTGATACCTGGAATGACACCTCCCCCCCTGAGTGCTGCATCAAACAATATAATTGTTAACATTAAAAAATCATTCATTTACCGCAGCGATTTCAACCAAGGCGATACACATGAAATTGCGGAGCTCAAAACCACAATACTCAAAGAACACCTTCTATGAGATAAAGTGCCCTGTCATACTGGCTTGCTACAGACCCTGCAAAGCTAAACCTCGCATTCCCTTGACTTCTCTCTTCATGCGTAAAACATTAAAACATTGCAACATGCCAACGTGCATGCAGATCTCGACCCCATGCACACCACCAAGACCCAAAACTCATAGAGAACACCTCAACCGACGCCTTTACCTCATCCATGCAGTGGAAGATCGCGTAACAACTCACTGGAACAGTTGGAGGGTGACTTGGTGCCTGAGCAAAAGAAAAGCGCTCTACAAATGATACACTGCAATACAATATATAAGAGAAAAATAAAGGCCATGCAACACACATAGGATTTTTTTTTTAAAACACAATTTTAAACGCAGCCTTCTTGCTTCAGTATTTGGTGTGATACTTTATCCATTATAAAGTATATAAAAAAGAGACGGATGGAATGCTAGAATCACAGCCTCTGGTAATTACTTGGGCTTTATCCCAGTTCATCATTATTTTGCAGACCATACCACCTCAGTTTGGACCCAGCCACCAGGAGCGGCCCGTGCAGGTAAGAATGGTGTGGTCGGGATGGAGAGGGTGGGGGGGGGGTCAGACAGACGAGCGTGAGGGAAAAATAATTAAGTAAATAATTAATTTGACTTCATCTATCGGAATCCCCCCCACTCGGTCCCACCGCTCTTATCTGCGTGGAACGCGGCTGCCAGCCACATGCAAACCAGTCTTGACCCTGCTCCAATAGGAACAGTCTAGCCCAAACTGCCTGCCAGGCCTAGTGCTCCCTGAACCAGAACACAAGCAACCGAGGACCAATTGCAACCTTATTAGATTTCATCAGTCGGGTATAGTTTGGTTCCAGTGTCCAGTATGCAATTGGACCAATGTCTGGGCATATCTGTCCCACTTAAAACATCACAATGAAGTATACAACAAAAAAGGGATAGGGTTAATCTAATTTAAAAGAAGTTTTCTATAGTGCGAACATGACCACCAGGAGTATCGGAGCGCTTACAGTTTATAAGTCAAGGAAAGATACAAGGGGAAAAAACAGAGCAACCAAACAAAAAACAATCTTACCAGTCTCATAATGCTGGTTGCCATAGGGAGCATTGGAAGCAAGGAGTCCAAGCAAAAGTTTCTTCATACCTATCATTTTTGCTTCCTTGAGAAAGGAAGTATAGGATAAAGTCTATGTTGCGAACATGGTCACAGGGGGTATCATAGCAATTTACCGTATATCAGTTGCGAGCGGAATTAAGCGGAGGTAATAGTGGGCCAACAGATCGACAAGACAGTCTTCATAAACTCCGACCTACAAAGGATGCCCTCTAGTGACTTGTAAGCTCCATTACAGTGGTAAAAGTTTCTTCATCAGTATCAGTTTAACTTCCTTTTTGAAAAGGCCAGTAGAGGGATTCAACCTGACTTCAGGGGGTAAGGCGTTCCATATCCTTGGGGCAATACCCAAGAAGGCTCGATTGTACGTTTTTTCTGCTGTTAAAATGTTGTGGTTTGAGCAGTAATGTGCTGGCACGTCTAGAGGATCTAGATCCACCCGAGACTTCCAGCTCTTGTATGGGAGCTAATACATGGATATCAGCTCTAGCGTGATATGATTGTTTCTTTTCGAGCCCGTTAGGAGCCTTGCAGCAGGTTTGAGGGTAGCCCTAAGAGGGGTTGTCCTCGATCTAGTAAGGCCACAAAGTATTTCGCTTCCATGATCAAGCTAAGAGATCACTAGGGCTTGCACCGCAAACTTTTAGTCATGTGAAGGGAGGAAAGGTTTTATTTTCCTTAAGATGATGAGTTGGAAGTTTGCTCCTTTGGTGAGTGTACTAATGTGCTTCTGCATGTTAAGACTCTTGTCTAGCATATTCCCAGTGAGCTTATAGAATCAATGTTGTGTGGCATGCAATTAAGAGTTTTTAGTTGATTCATCCATTCTTTGATAACTGGAGACTGCTTGGGTGGCGCGATGAGGAGGAATTCAGTTTTAAGAGCATTGAGCTTCAGGTGGTTCCGTGTCAACCAGCTTTGTGTTTTCAGTAAGACTGAGTTGAGGGACCTGATATCCTCAGGGGAGGCGGCCTTCATGTACAGTTGGGTATCATCTGCGTACAGGTGATAGTGAATGCAAGATGATTTCAGGATTTCTTTTAAAGGCTACATGAACAGGTTGAAGATTGTGGATGAGAGTGTGGATCCCTGTAGAACCCCCAGAGGGACCAGTGAGGGATGAGACAGGGACTGGTTCACCGTGAAGCTTTGGGTTACATTGTGGAGAAATGAGAAGAACCACTTTAGTACAGGCCCAGAAAGGCACAACCTGTGTTCCAAGAAGTCAATTAGGTTGTCATGTTTAACAGTATCAAAAGCTGATGAGAGGTCGAGGAGGATCAGTAGCAAAATTCGTTTTTATCTAGCAATCTTTTCACATCATCGACAATGTGAGTTAGACCGGATTCTGTGCTACGACCCTGGCAGAAACCAGATTGAAATTGGTCCAGGAGTTGGAATTGTTCAATGTGGTTGCCAAGCTGGACATGCACACATTTCTCTAGGTGCTTTGCCAACTTGGGGATGTTAGAAATTGGACAGAAGTTGTGTAGGTTAGAGGATCTGCGGATGGTTTCTTTAGGATAGGGGTAATCTACCCAGACTTTAGGCACTCTGGAATAACACCTTGCAAAAGAGAATCATTGACAATCTTAGTCCAGAGTGGGAGTAAGGAGGCTCTGATCTCAGAGAAGAAGTTTGATGGCAAAGGGTGGTTGAAATGGTTAGATGGTTTCAGAGTAGCTAGTTTTGCGTATAGTACTTTTATCCAAAGTTTTGAAAATGCTCTAAGAGGTGTTGTTTTTGGGGGGGGGGGGGGGGGGCAGAGCCGACGGGGCAGGACGTCACCTGACCGAAATAGGAAGGAGGTTGTTAGGAGGTGCGATCGAAAGGTGCTCCAAGGCTGACCGTAGTTCAACTTTGATCTAAGTAGTCTAAACAGAGAAGAAGCCAGCAAATTCTTTGCAGTTAGGCTACGGACCTGGACCCATTGAAGAAAGCTTTGGTTGACTGTTTGATTGAAGCTTGATGAATTTGAACAGCTTTTTTGGACGTTTATTTGCTTGCTGTAATTGGTTTCGCAAAAAGGTGGCTTTAGAGAATCTGATGCTTTTGTTATAGATATTTCTTCCAGATCTCAGCTGGTTGACATGTTCAAGGGAGGGAGAGGATCTCCACAGTCTTTCCGCTAGTCTCATATTCAGTCTTTCAGTATTTAGACTATCGTTGTACCAATGTTTGGAGACTTTGGAGGACAGTCTTGATAGCTGTAGAGGCGCCATCAAGTCTAGAACACTTGTCATGGAACAGTTATAGGGGTTCGTAAGGTCATGAACATCAGACATATTCATTGGAGGGGGAGGGTGTTATCACAGAGAGCAGTCAGAGCAAGCAAGTTTATGTTTCATAGACATCTTTTCTAGTATCTGGGGTATTTCGGCTGGACTGTGTTAACTCTTACTGAATTTGAGATGAGGAAGGTGATGCAGTTGTGGTCAGTCTAGTCACACGGGCGATAGACTCAAGGTGAATGGAGCCGAGCTTACCGATGACTAGATCTAAGGCAGCTCCTTTAATGTAAGTAGGGCTGTTACAAGTTTGGATTAGGTTAAGGTCTACCAGCGTGTCTTACTGCCGATCTGCAGTTGAGAAACAGGCATTTAAGTTTTGTATTGGTGTTCTGAGTGGGATAGAAAGAGTGGTGATGGCCCTTGTAAGGTTGGTCTTAGTTAAGGCTCTGGTGTGAACCCTAGGTTCCCTGAAAGGGTCCAAAAGGCTTGCTTTTATTTGCTTTAATTAGTTTCAGCCACCTGTAATTACTTGGGCTGCATCTTGGTCCATCATTATTTGGCACACCGTGCCATCTCAGATTGGACCCAGACATATACAAATCACTCTTGGATGTGCTTTATCCATGCTAGACATATTCAAGTGAGTTTAAAAGCTGTTAAAGGGGGGTGTAAGAGGCAAGAAAATTAATGGAAATTGAATATTTTCCGGGAGTGCGTATTTATTTCTCCTGTGTGTGTACCTGGGTACATAGACTTGTCTAGTTGTCCTTGCAAGTGTAAAAAAAGTAAGTTATTAGCCTCTTCTAATTTGCCTACACTGAACAAAGGCTCTAACATACAGCACCCATGTATTCTTCTTTCTGTCACCCAGACTCAAGCAGAATCTCAATATCCTATCAAATTGTCCATTTGTGGGCATCAACAAGTTAACCATACCTCATGTTTCCTTCAATTGAGGTAATTATAGCCCTGTAAAAAAATAAAATTCCAAGTACCAAAATGCAAAGTGGAATTCTGCAGAACATACCACAACCTCAAGTGATTAATTCATAGGCAATCCCCAAATTCTTTTTCTACCACGCCTCTGTAGAATACTTACTCCCTTACCTTACCAAGGGGCCTCCTTACAAATGCTCTGAAATTCCATGTGGGGCTGGTAATAGTTACTGACCTCATCATAAATTACAAGGTCCACTGAAACACCACAGAGCTTTTATGTACAGCATCCATTTTAGCCCATCCCCATTCTGTGCTCCTCACCTCTACTTCACATCCATCATCCCTACTTCTCATTCCTCATCCCTGCTTCTCATCCATCATTCCCACAGCGCCTGAAGGCTGCTGACTTATCTCGCCACATGGAGGTATCGGTCTGGCTGCTATTGGCAATTGTGGTATAAATATGTTCTCCCTCTTAAAACCCCCTGCCAATTTGTATACTTGAATACATTAAAGCATACTTCTTCTTTTACAGCGAGACATACCATGCTGCCCAAATGGTATAAGTTTAAGACACAAGTCACCTAAAGTTAGCACTGTAAAGGAACCCAGGTTTTAATATTTTTGCCTCTACTGCTCCACCCCAAAGTGTTAATTTCCTGTCCACCGCCCTGAGAAGAAATCAAATGTGAAATCACACCTACAACGCAATCAGCATTATACTCGCCTCATCACTGGCATTACTCTGCCAGTGGCAAATTGCTCTATTAGTTTGCTATCAACATTTCCTTTCACCCCCGTTTTGTTCTTTTGATGGTTCCCCTGGTCGCTCAGCCTCTCACCAGCGAGCTTGCTGATTGCTCAAAGCAGGTGGACTAAATTGACCTAATATTTTTCAAGTCCATGGCGTCCTCCCTGATGCAATGGGAAATTAGTTCAACCGCAGGATGCTGTGGAATTCAATTGCATAGTTAGTGCATGTACACCGGCGACCTGAATGGCTACCTAATTGCCCTTGATTTCTGTCACACAGACTGGACGCCATCCATTGTTTATGACTGAATCCCTGGAGGAGTTTACAAAAAAATCGACCTACAAATGTCACCTCCAACACTTCGACTTCCATTACATCTAAAGTCAGTATTGACCGGCTGTGCTTGCCTATGGTTACGATGGGAGTAAAGAATATTTTTAATATTCTTAGCTCTACCTATGGTTGCCCTAAGATGTTTTGATTAGAATAATGTAAGGGATACAATATCATTTTCATGTGATATTTGAAAAAATATACCTGGGTATATGAGTCAAAATAGTCCTCAGTCTTGGTGCTTGTATGTAAGAGTTGGGTTCTGAATATAAAGAAAATTGTGTCTTGTAATGCACATACATATATATATATTTACGAACTCCGTTCCCCACACGCTGCAGTTTCCCCAGACGTGGGGCAAGAACAGACACGGACCACAAGGTAGTAGATGCCGGTTTATTGCAGTGCTGTCGCCATAACGTTTCTGCTCTCAACGAGCCTTGATCACATGACAACGTGATAATGGTGTTGATTTCTTTTAAAGTGCTAGTGCCACATTGTAAATACGTCACATGGGCTGGACATAGATAACAGACTAGTAAAATACATATAACGTCATTGATAAAAAGCAAATAAATACTTTAAAACATGACAGTTAAATAAGGCTTTCATGGGGATATAAATATATGTTAAAATAAATTCATACATATATAAATATCAACACTGTTTTTCCCAATAAATTGCTAAAAATATATGTGCAATATAAAGCCAACCTGTAAACATAGACTCCTTATGTAAACATTTAAATCACAAGGTATATAAATAAGTACCATTGAATTACTAGTCCTGAGACCAAATTAATCATCAATCACGGGATAAATCCCTATGAATGGATGCCAACCTAAGGGACATGTACCCAAACTTGTGCTTGAAAATAAAGTGCAAAAGTGCTTTGTGCTATGAAGTGAAAATCTAAGAATAAGAATGAATCTGGACTTGTTCCACTGGATCAAACTGAGCCCAGAATTGATCACAGAGGAACCGACCACACTGCTGGTTTTTATGTCAAAATAGCAACTAAATACCCGGATAATAATGGCATAGACTAATACTTGAGATTCAGAGACATATGTTAGCTTTAACTAGATACCAGAATGTACATCACTTTAGCAGCATAGATAATTTATACAGTACAGTGAGAATATGTGCAAATTGATATTCAAAGTTTTTAAAACCATCCTGAAAGATAAAACAATAAATAACTAGTAAAAGTTAAAAACCGTTTAAGATTCATATATTACAACAATATATTTTTTGGCATTGTGACTGGGAAGCTTTAAATTTTATACCTGGAGGCCTTAGTGTAAACACGTATACATATCTTCCGTAAGATTTAAACCGTTAGGTTGTTTACTGTCTAATTGGAGAATGTATATGGTCTCAAGTTTTCTTAATTGGGCCTCTCTGTTGCCTCCTCTTCTGCTTGCACATATCGAATCAATCACATAGTACTGTAGCTGATTGCTATTACTTTGGTGGAATTCTTTAAAATGCCTTGCTACAGGATACGTGTTATCCTGATTTGTGATGGCCCTAAGATGCTGTAGTATTCGTTTGTGTACCGGGAGTTTGGTACTCCCGATGTATCGCAGAGCACATGGACACTCGAGAATGTATATGGCAAATTCTGTTTTACATGTTCGGACCTTATTGATAGTATGATCCTTATTGCCAAAACCATCTCTAAAGGTCTTTTTGTTAATGCCATGTGCACAGGCCTTGCAAGTTTTGCATTTAAAGAAACCTTTGTTCGTCTGCCACCAAGAAGTTTTGTCAAGTACTTCAGGACTAGTATCTATTAATTTGTCCTTCATTGAGGGTGCACGGCTATATGTAATGGAAGCCTTACTGGGAAGCAAATCTCCCATTACGACATCCTTCAATACAGTAGGCCAATTTCTATTGATAATCTTACGCAGTTCTGTATGTTGATTGCAAAAGCCCATTATGATTCTAAATGGCTCTATTGGTAAAGCACTGGAACTTGTAGATACCATCTGGAGATTAGTAGTATCCTGTGTAGTGCAATATTTACTAAGCAACTGGGATCGAGTTGTTAACATCGATTTTTGGATAGCCTTCTTGATAGTTTTTTTGGAATAGCCTCTTTCCAAGAATCTAGCCATGCTGGATTCCTGTGCCAACTGAAGCTCTTTGTCATTGCTACATAACCTTCTTAACCGGATCATTTCCCCATGGGGAATGCTTGCAATTAAATGAGCCGGATGTGCACTGCCTGCATGTAGCGTGGTATTACCTGCAGTGCTTTTCCTATATTGGCGTGTTTCAAGACCATTCGTAGTTACAAACACTTCTGTATGTAAAAAGGCTATTTTTTCTTGACTTAAAGTTGCTGTAAACTTAAGGTTACAGGAATTTATATTGATATTGGACACGAATTGTAGTGCATCTATTTCGCTGCCTCTCCAAATTACGAATAAATCATCAATATACCTGTACCAAGTAATCACATTGTCAGCCATGATTTCTTTGTGCTCAACCAAGAGGACCAGTTCCTCCCAAGCTCCCATGTGTAAACATGCGTAGCTTGGTGAGAAACTGGCCCCCATGGCTACTCCCTGGAGCTGTTTGTACAATAAATTATTATACATAAATACATTGTGATGTAGACAGTATTCCAGCATAGCAATCAACATTTCATTATGATTTTCAAACATTTTGTCTCTGCGTGATAGGTAATATTTCATTGCCGCTATACCGTCTTGATGTATAATGCTAGTATATAGCGATGAGACTTCTAGCGCCATCAGCCAATCCCCCTCCTGCCATTCAACATTGCGTAATTTTGATAGAAAATCCCCAGTATCCTGGATATAAGAATCAAACAATTTTACAAAGCCTTGTAAAAAATAATCAATATAGACCGAGGTATTTTCCATCAGACCACCCCTGGCTGAAATAATAGGCCTGCCAGGAGGATTAGTACAGTCTTTGTGTATCTTGGGGATGTGATATAATTTCGGAATCACTGGATAGTCATTACAAAGAAATTTGAACTCTGCCTCGAGAGTAATTTTTTATTTCGCCAACCCCACAGTTTCTGGTGATATTCAATTTGCATGGCTTTGGTGGAGGATGCATTGATGCGTTCATAATGTTCCCGATTGTTCAGTTGAGCATAGGCTTCCTTATCATATGCCGCTTTAGTCTGTAATACAATATTGCCTCCCTTGTCACTAGGGCGTATTACAATATTTTTATCATTACTCAACTTGTTAATCAGCGCTTCATAATCCATAGTCATTTTATCATATTTAAATTTTTTCATGCAGGTTTTACTGTGTAACCTTTTGATTTCATTAGTTACATTTTCATGAAAAATGTCCAAATTGTCTCTTGGCATAATGGGGATAAATGTAGATGGTGGCCTAAAGGGAGTGATTGAATTTGTTATTCTATTTTCACCTCTGCCAGTTGATGCTACATTATCAATTCCTTCATTATTCCACAGCTCTTCCATTTCTTGTGTCAGGGATTCCCCACTTGAATCTGAGGTATTCGACCGGGGTATGTCATTAGTCGCTTTTAGTAGATGGAATTTTTTTAATTTCAACTTACGAACAGCTTTATAAATATCAGTTCTAGTGGCAGCATAGTTCATATTTGTTTTAGGTGCATATGACAGGCCTAATTTCAAAATGTTTTCTTCATCTGGTGTCAAAGGTACGGTGGTTAGGTTCACAATAGTAAGTTGGGTCTTATTGTTAGCGTTTATTTCTTGGACCATTGTCCCCTGCCCCTTTTCACATTTTGTCCTCCTCTGCCTTGCCCTGTACCTCTTCCTCCCCTTGTAGTTCCTGTATTTTCTTTGTAGTTCCGATGCACCAGCGGTCTTAAAGACGCCATGCGATCTTGGCATATAAAACTGATCTCTTCCCCCGGGGAGGGAACTTTTTGAATGTTAGTTGCTGCTATGTTTCGCATTTCTGATTCAGACTCACTCCCAGGACCGGAGCTGACATCAGAAATTGTAGAATCCATCTGGTTTGCATTTTTCTTTTTGTTTCTCCATCCACCTGTTGAATTGGGTTGTTTGCCCCAGTCGCTCCCCGCCAAGAATCATATTTTTTAGAAAAAGTAAATATTTGTCCAAGTTCATAATCCTGCCTATCGCGCTGAAACTTATAAGTTTTACGCTCTATGATTTTCTCTTCCTCTTTCTTAAGTCTTGCCTTCATTTCATTGGTGAGTTTAAGCTTTTCATCCACCGAGCCCATTGTTTCTATTTCCTCATAGATAGTTGCAATTTCTGTGAGTAATTGGGCTCGATCTATATCTGCATATTTAATGAGGATTAACACCAGGCGCCTAGAAGCCTCCAGGTTGCTCTCTGCCCATTCCCTCATTAACTCGGGGTTGGGGTTTTCATAACTCGGCGCTGTGAGGATCCTTAAGCCACGGGGAATTCTGTTTACGTCAATATACTTTTGAAGTGACGTCGACTCCCACCATTTACTTTGTTCTGCTCGTGACTTTTTTTCTAATAGCTTAAACTTTTCTTGTAGTGTGCTATTTTTAGAACCAGCAGTGTCCAATCTATCACGGATGTTATTGGGTATAGGGAGGCTGTCGGAAAACATTGTGCTCGCCCGCGCCTCCCTTTCTCTCACGTTGTCGGCAGACATGTCAATTATGCACTTAATTATTTCTTGCACAGGTTTTCAAATTGCAATGTCCCAAAGTTCGTTTTGAGGTGAAGTCCTATGCGCATCCCAATTTCTCCCGACCCTTGAAATACCTGGTGTGTTGTTGGGTCCCGTAAATCGTCCCCGGCTTCTCGGCCTTTTGGTGCTCCGGTACAGCCGTCACGGAGCTTCGCCTTCGCCTCTTACGAAACACTACCAGGTCAGGGGGGTCAAGCGCCGTTCTTCCTGCCGGAAGTATCGAAATCCAAGCGAACCTGGATGTGGTTTCACCAAATGACGCTGACCTTGCTGAAAGTCTTCTTTGCTTGGGAGGGTCCCGTGTACAGCCAGGCAAAACCAAACTGCTGAAAATATTTATGAACTCCGTTCCCCACACGCTGCAGTTTCCCCAGACGTGGGGCAAGAACAGACACGGACCACAAGGTAGTAGATGCCGGTTTATTGCAGTGCTGTCGCCATAACGTTTCTGCTCTCAACGAGCCTTGATCACATGACAACGTGATAATGGTGTTGATTTCTTTTAAAGTGCTAGTGCCACATTGTAAATACGTCACATGGGCTGGACATAGATAACAGACTAGTAAAATACATATAACGTCATTGATAAAAAGCAAATAAATACTTTAAAACATGACAGTTAAATAAGGCTTTCATGGGGATATAAATATATGTTAAAATAAATTCATACATATATAAATATCAACACTGTTTTTCCCAATAAATTGCTAAAAATATATGTGCAATATAAAGCCAACCTGTAAACATAGACTCCTTATGTAAACATTTAAATCAAAAGGTATATAAATAAGTACCATTGAATTACTAGTCCTGAGACCAAATTAATCATCAATCACGGGATAAATCCCTATGAATGGATGCCAACCTAAGGGACATGTACCCAAACTTGTGGTTGAAAATAAAGTGCAAAAGTGCTTTGTGCTATGAAGTGAAAATCTAAGAATAAGAATGAATCTGGACTTGTTCCACTGGATCAAACTGAGCCCAGAATTGATCACAGAGGAACCGACCACACTGCTGGTTTTTATGTCAAAATAGCAACTAAATACCCGGATAATAATGGCATAGACTAATACTTGAGATTCAGAGACATATGTTAGCTTTAACTAGATACCAGAATGTACATCACTTTAGCAGCATAGATAATATATACAGTACAGTGAGAATATGTGCAAATTGATATGGTCTTGGTGCTTGTATGTAAGAGTTGGGTTCTGAATATAAAGAAAATTGTGTCTTGTAATGCACATATATATATATATATATATATATATATATATATATACCATTTAACGCTGCTGCTGCACTTGGTGAAATGAATTAATTAACATGTTTGGAGGTGCTGTGTCCTGTTAATAAGCGACAAATGGATGTGATTTTCGAAGTTTGGACGTTCTCCAGACAGACTGACCATGTATACATATATAGTCACTGAAAAAACCATAGGTTATCACTTATTTACCCATTTATTCTTCCATCAACCTTTATATATACATATATAAAAATTATTTATTTTTCAGAAAGACACACATTCACTGGATGATGTCATCAGTGATGTCATTTGAGATGTCATCAGTGATGTCATGAGTGATGTCACTGACCATGTCATGAGTGATGTAATATGTAACGTCATCAGCAGTGCATTGCGGGCGCGCAAGTTATAGTTAGCTTAACTAACTATAACAGGGGAATTTCAAAGATTTTGTATGAGGGAAATGCCCAGCTAACTATAACATGTGTGAAACCTATGATTTTTTCAGCCGAAGACGGCTGCAATGCCAGAAACCGGTCCCCGGGAGCTTGTTTCCTTCCCAGTGTAAGAATTGGCTTTTGTAGTTTGGTTTGCCCTGTTCCCATCATGCACTGGGACAGGAACAGACTAATTTGCATACAGCCAGGTTCTGAAACTGGGATGGTGCAGTGAGCTAAAAAACAGTGTTGGATCTAGCCCTGATCTCTTGACTGGGTGAGAGCTTTCTGCTTAATTCAGAGACTCTGTCCTTCACCACCCCTTGTTGTAAATATTTTTGTCCACCCTAAGCGTGGAAGGGTATTCTCAGATGTGAGACCCTTGCTCATTGCACCATCAGGATTCAAGCAAACCGGGCCGAAGACGGCTGTAATGCCAGAAACCGGTCCCCGGGAGCTTGTTTCCTTCCCAGTGTAAGAATTGGCTTTTGTAGTTTGGTTTGCCCTGTTCCCATCATGCACTGGGACAGGAACAGACTAATTTGCATACAGCCAGGTTCTGAAACTGGGATGGTGCAGTGAGCTAAAAAACGGTGTTGGATCTAGCCCTGATCTCTTGACTGGGTGAGAGCTTTCTGCTTAATTCAGAGACTCTGTCCTTCACCACCCCTTGTTGTAAATATTTTTGTCCACCCTAAGCGTGGAAGGGTATTCTCAGATGTGAGACCCTTGCTCATTGCACCATCAGGATTCAAGCAAACCGGGCCGAAGACGGCTGTAATGCCAGAAACCGGTCCCCGGGAGCTTGTTTCCTTCCCAGTGTAAGAATTGGCTTTTGTAGTTTGGTTTGCCCTGTTCCCATCATGCACTGGGACAGGAACAGACTGATTTGCATATAGCCAGGTTCTGAGCTGGGATGGGGCAGTGAGATAAAAAACGGTGTTGGATCTAGCCCTGATCTCTTGACTGGGTGAGAGCTTTCTGCTTAATTCAGAGACTCTGTCCTTCACCACCCCTTGTTGTAAATATTTTTGTCCACCCTAAGCGTGGAAGGGTATTCTCAGATGTGAGACCCTTGCTCATTGCACCATCAGGATTCAAGCAAACCGGGCCGAAGACGGCTGTAATGCCAGAAACCGGTCCCCGGGAGCTTGTTTCCTTCCCAGTGTAAGAATTGGCTTTTGTAGTTTGGTTTGCCCTGTTCCCATCATGCACTGGGACAGGAACAGACTGATTTGCATATAGCCAGGTTCTGAGCTGGGATGGGGCAGTGAGATAAAAAACGGTGTTGGATCTAGCCCTGATCTCTTCACTGGGTGAGAGCTTTCTGCTTAATTCAGAGACTCTGTCCTTCACCACCCCTTGTTGTAAATATTTTTGTCCACCCTAAGCGTGGAAGGGTATTCTCAGATGTGAGACCCTTGCTCATTGCACCATCAGGATTCAAGCAAACCGGGCCGAAGATGGCTGTAATGCCAGAAACCGGTCCCCGGGAGCTTGTTTCCTTCCCAGTGTAAGAATTGGCTTTTGTAGTTTGGTTTGCCCTGTTCCCATCATGCACTGGGACAGGAACAGACTAATTTGCATACAGCCAGGTTCTGAAACTGGGATGGTGCAGTGAGCTAAAAAACGGTGTTGGATCTAGCCCTGATCTCTTGACTGGGTGAGAGCTTTCTGCTTAATTCAGAGACTCTGTCCTTCACCACCCCTTGTTGCAAATATTTTTGTCCACCCTAAGCGTGGAAGGGTATTCTCAGATGTGAGACCCTTGCTCATTGCACCATCAGGATTCAAGCAAACCGGGCCGAAGACGGCTGTAATGCCAGAAACCGGTCCCCGGGAGCTTGTTTCCTTCCCAGTGTAAGAATTGGCTTTTGTAGTTTGGTTTGCCCTGTTCCCATCATGCACTGGGACAGGAACAGACTAATTTGCATACAGCCAGGTTCTGAAACTGGGATGGTGCAGTGAGCTAAAAAACGGTGTTGGATCTAGCCCTGATCTCTTGACTGGGTGAGAGCTTTCTGCTTAATTCAGAGACTCTGTCCTTCACCACCCCTTGTTGTAAATATTTTTGTCCACCCTAAGCGTGGAAGGGTATTCTCAGATGTGAGACCCTTGCTCATTGCACCATCAGGATTCAAGCAAACCGGGCCGAAGACGGCTGTAATGCCAGAAACCGGTCCCCGGGAGCTTGTTTCCTTCCCAGTGTAAGAATTGGCTTTTGTAGTTTGGTTTGCCCTGTTCCCATCATGCACTGGGACAGGAACAGACTAATTTGCATACAGCCAGGTTCTGAAACTGGGATGGTGCAGTGAGCTAAAAAACGGTGTTGGATCTAGCCCTGATCTCTTGACTGGGTGAGAGCTTTCTGCTTAATTCAGAGACTCTGTCCTTCACCACCCCTTGTTGTAAATACTTCGATAACAAAGGCGCACATTAACAAGCAAGCGTTAGGTTGGGGCAGAGGATAATGTCTGCGGAGGAGTTCCGTGTGAGGGAGGAAGAAGCAGAACATTTATTTAATCAGGTCATTACGCCAGGCAGCAATGGTAACATAACAACCAGCAATATTGAGACTCAAGCGGACACGGATATCAAAACGCTATATAAGACATTAGAAAAGCAGAAACGGCTTGAAATCACCAAATGGTGGGAGTATTATTCATTGTCTAAATATGCGGATGCCAAACGTGTACCAAGGGGCTTAAGAATTATGCTGGCTCCAAGCTTCGAAAACCCAAATCCTTTGATGTTAAAGGAATGGGGCCAAAGCAATCTAGCAGCCTCAATGAATTTAGTCCATATTTTAATTAAATATGCTGCCATTGACAGAGATGCCATTTTGATTACAATTAAGAAAATTGAAGAACAAATAAATGCAATGGAAGAAACTGAAACCACCAAAAAGTTAAAAGATGCCATGAATGAGAGACTTAAAAAACATGCAGACAAAATCAAAACAAGGAAAGTCAGTAAATTTGCACGAGATGCTGAGGACTAGGCCAACGGCCAAATATTTACGTTCGCGCGCAAATACAATGTCACAAAATGCCAGCAATTTAGGGGAAAAGGGACCATAGTGCCAAAAGCAACATCAACAACTACATCCATGGAGGCACAAGATCAAGTTACTGTGAGCTCTAATTCTGATATCGCCTCAACATCAAGCGAATCAATTAGCTCAAACGATGATTTAACTGCAATCGGTCTTCCAATGCCCATTTTTGAGATTGATGAAGAGCTTGGTTTTTTAGTAGAAGAAAGGCTGCGCACATTGAGACCGCGTCAAAAGAACACAGCAACACCCGCAGAAACAAAAAAAGACGCGAAAGGAGAAGGAAACGCAAACAAAGGGGGATGGAACAACAAAAAAACAAACCAATCATGGAAGAAGAAGAAATAGAGATGGGGAGATCCATTGTAAATCTTTCAGATATAACTCTAACAAAAGCGGAACAACAATTTCTGATGCTTGGTCTAAATTTCTGCCCCGAACAAAATTTCAGATATGCCTCTACCAGAGTGGATGTGTATCGTTACATTCGAAAATTAAAATTGAAGAAATTCTTTGCGTTACAAAAATTAAAATCTGCAACAGGCATGAAAACTAATACCAGCAATACTGAAAACACAGCTCAACTATCAGCCTCTGATGTACCAGTTTTCCTTGATATGCATGATCTTGACTGCGCAACTAACTCTCAACCCATGACTGATGATGTCGAGACAAGCACACAAAAAAGACTAGAAAAGATTAACATGATTCAAAAAGGTGCGGGCATCACGCCATTCAAAGGCAAATCAGACTTTGTGCCCATCATGGCTAAAGATGCGGTGGATGTTTTCCAGGATTGCATAATTGCAGACATCAAAGACTTGTACAAAAAAATCAACAATCAAAAGAAAAAGAAGTACAATGTGCAAAAGGCCAAATATTTTGAACTCATGAAAAAATTAAAAGACAACCCCAACCTTATAATAAAGACTGCAGACAAGGGGGGTAACATCGTCATTTGGCCCAAATCTGATTACTCTACAGAGGCACAAAGGCAGTTACAAGATCCTGCCTGTTACATCAAATCAACCAATAAAGAGTATCTAAAAGCTAATGACAACCTACACAAACTACTTCTAAAATATCGCAGAGAAGGCCTCATCTCAGCAGATGAATATAAATTCATGTACAATGAACATCCAGTCCTGCCATGTCTCTATTTAATCCCAAAAGTTCACAAAGGGACATCACCGGTTCCCGGCAGACCCATCATCTCCGCCATAAACAGCTGTGGAGAAAATGTGGGCCAATACATTGACTTTTTTCTACAAGGTTGGGTCAGTAATCTTCCCAGTTTTGTCCGGGACACAACCGACTTTTTGGCCAAAATAGAGGATTTGGAATGGCAGGACGATATGTTGCTCATCAGTCTTGATGTTGAACAATTATACACCAGCATTGCTCATTCTTGTGGTTTAAATGCAATAACATATTATCTTGGCCAGCGACCTGCTGATCTTTACGAAAACAATAAGGTGATACTAGGTTTGATTGAATGGTGTCTGAGCAATAATTATTTTTCGTTTGGTAAGGAAATTTGGAAACAACTAAGAGGTGTGGCTATGGGGGCCTGCTTCTCCCCCAGCTATGCGTGTTTACACGTTGGCTGGTAGGAGGAGCGGGTCCTCAATGTCACACATCAAACATGGGTACGCAGAGAAAATTGTAAAATATCCTTGTTATATTGACAACATTTTTATTGTTTGGCAAGGGGATAAGTATGAGGCACAGTTATTTATTGCTGAAATTAATGACAACCCCCTCAATTTGAAATTTACTTCTAATATCAGTGCCAAACAAGCAGAATTTCTGGATGTCAAAATATATATAGATGATAATAGCCGTATTCAAACCACCTTACATAGAAAGGCCACGGTGGGCAATACCACGCTTCATGCCTCTAGCCTTCATCCTAAGCATACTATCCACAGCATACCTTACGGAGAAATCCTAAGATTAAAAAGAATATGTAGTACTGCTGAGGATTTTCACATATGTGTTTCGGAGTTAAAAGCTCGAATGACGGCCCGTGGATACTCAGACCATGTGTTCAACCAAGTATTGACCAAAGCTGAAAGTCTCTCTAGAGCCAGTCTACTTTCAAACACTGCTAATAAGAACAATGCGGTCACTGAAGGGACGGAAATAAACAAGATAGACTGTCCTAGATTTATCACAGACTATAGCAGTCAGGAGAATAAAATCAGGCAGATAATTAACAAGCATTGGTCTACGGTTCAGACTGATGCTGTTTTGGGATGCATGTTACCAGACAAACCTTTGGTCACTTTCAGGCGGGCACAAAGCATGGGTGCGGTTCTGGACCAAAGCAGCCCAGAATTGCAACAAAAACCTAATTGGTAAGTATCAGCAGGGTTCCGAAAATGTACAACTTGCAGAGCATGCAAGTTCGGAGTCAATAAAACTCATTATAGAACTCCTTTTTCCACTGTTGATATCCCAATTAAAGGTAGCCACACCTGTAAAACCGAATATGCTGTATATGTCCTGACGTGCACTTGCAGCCTTAACTATATAGGCAGTACAAAACAGCAAGTGCATGTCAGGATCTTGCAGCATATTCGAGCCATTCTACACAGTGATCAGGCATACCCAGTGGCTCGCCACTTTGAGAGCACCCATAATAAAGACATCAATTGCCTCTCATACTATGTGGTGGCATCTGTCCCCAAGCTTAGAAGAGGAGGCAATCAGGAGCTCAAATTAAGGCGGCTAGAGTCGAGTTTGATCCTCGAATATGACAGCAAATGGCCCAATGGGCTAAACAATACTGAGAATCTACGTCACTTTCTCTAAAAACTCGCTTTATCATTAAATGCCAAAATAAGAAAATCTGTCATCCTAAACAGCATCCTATTTGCTCCCTAGATATGTCAGGTTCCCTGTGATCTAGGGAGTTCACCTATTCCTAGGTACTGTACCTACATAGCATCAAGTTCGTATACACTGAAATAAGTGGCTGGTCAAGTTCCTTGTCAGCCACTTTTATGCAAATTCCATCATGTTCTGCTTCTTCTTTGTACATAGTATTCACTTTTGTATTGATATATTTAATATTTTTAGATGTGACATCTTTTTAGCACTTATTTTACACAGGGTGTTTTTTTTATCTAAAACCTTTTATATGATGATGTATTTATACTGGTATTAAATGTTTTAATGTATGTTTTTAATGTGACACATAGGAAGATGACTATTCTCCTTTAACGTCACAATCAGCATTTATGCATTGTATATACAGGTCTATATCATAATGCACTTATAGCACTTTTTCCTTCTCCCTCTAACTGTATTGTTGCACAGAATATATATCACTCCATGAATTGCAGACTGTGATTCAATGAAAATTTGTTATTTGCACTTCCACTTTTACCCGCTCCCCCGTTGTTTACAGGTCGCCAAATTTGCACACAATATAATATTTGCACAGGGATTCATCCCAAAATAACTATACAAAAAACTTTACAAACATACATGTTTTTTTAAACAGGAATGTCTATTTATTATTATAAGTTATTTTTGCAGTGTTAAATTAACTTATATAGTACATTCATTGTATGTGGTCATCTATATTGTAGAGTCTTTTTTCTACCTTTATGCTCACATGACCTGTTTGAAAATTGGCGGGGAGGCGGGCTTCACTGCATTATAAAAACAAAATGAATTCATTGGGTCATTGCATGTGAACAAGGGCTTTGTAAGCACGAAACGCGTCTTGCCCTCTTGCTTACCAACCTTCCTGCAAATAAAAAACCTGTGAATCCTGATTGTGGTCCGTCTCCTGCCTGCCTCGCTGGTCCTGGGTCGTGCTTGGATCGGAAGTGGCGTTCCTGGGAGTTTGCGCACATATATATATATATATATATATATATATATATATATATATATATATATATATATATATATATAGCAGGAACCTCCCTCAAAGAGAAAGGAAGAGGCCACACGGGGAATCCAGTAAGGAGCCTTTATTGAAGCAACAGGTAAGCATAATGCATTTCGGCCGGTAGGGCCTTCCTCAGATGCCGCTGCTAAGAAGGAACACAGTCTCACCCTCGTTTAAATTATTCTTGCAGTCCTCTCATTGGTGAGATTAAGCGCCATCCCCCAAACATGTGACCACACACCACGAGCAGCGCAGTAGGCACTACAAGTCCCAAGATTCTTCACTGCTGGGACGGTGTTGTGAGAGGTTAATTTAGTGAATCCTTGTGGACAGGCGTTTTTGCAAGGCGAAGTGCTGTGTGCCAAGCTACACTCCTTAAGGCTCCTTACGTCCCGCATCCGCTCCGACCCCAAATGAGCGAGTTCTGCCAGGTAGTGAGCTGCCTGTAATAAGACAAACTCCATGTGCAGTCACAAACCACCACTGGCGGCGGCCCATGCGAGAACACGCACTCCGAGGTGGGCTGACAATGATCCAATACCTCGGACAAAGAGAAACTGCAGGAGCAGGAACCAGAAGGGCTGCCAGTCACTTGAAGGAGCGGGACCTCTTGACGCGCCTCTGGCAGACGCGGAAAATACAGCAGGAACCTCCCTCAAAGAGAAAGGAAGAGGCCACACGGGGAATCCAGTAAGGAGCCTTTATTGAAGCAACAGGTAAGCATAATGCATTTCGGCCGGTAGGGCCTTCCTCAGATGCCGCTGCTAAGAAGGAACACAGTCTCACCCTCGTTTAAATTATTCTTGCAGTCCTCTCATTGGTGAGATTAAGCGCCATCCCCCAAACATGTGACCACACACCACAATACCGTTCCTTTGAGCCCACGGAGGCGGCGCAGCACAGGTGAACTCTCAGGCGTACCTGCACAGGGCGACTCAACTCCACTTCTCGCCGCACCCGCTCCGCGGGTGCCGCTTCGTCCAGGAGTGTGTGGGGCATCGCTACTTCTTCAAAAGGCGGAACCAGCAAGGCAGACAGGGTGAGAGGCACGGCGGGGCTGCGAGCGTGCGGGGACTCCATCAGCCAGGAGTCCCTGCGAGACCAGGGATACCAGCATCCGGTCCGCTCTCCCTGCTGGCCCGCCCCCTGCCCAGCTGAAGCTTGTTAAGGCTTCCTTCACCTTTCCTCACCGGGATACCGTTCCTTTGAGCCCACGGAGGCGGCGCAGCACAGGTGAACTCTCAGGCGTACCTGCACAGGTATATATATATATATATATATATTACCTACTGGCGATAGCCAGTAGGTATATATAGTTAGGATTTTTTTCCTATGGGATTTTTGAAAATTCTATGTCGAATAACTTTGGCGTTTAAGGACAGAATTGGCTGAAATTGTCAGGAAAATGGAACATTTTGTTTCTGAGCAGCCCCTGAAAATTTGGGGGGGTTTCGTCAAGGGGGGGCCGAGAAAAAAGGGGGGTCCCAAAACGTGTTTTTCCCATGCAATTTTCCATAGGGCGGTTGGCCTCACTTTTAGCCTGAACGGCTAAATGGATTTACACCAAACTTGGCAAAATTGTAGGGACTGGTAGCCCGATGTGCCTTTGCTATGTCTCAAGATATAGGCTCCAGTGGTTTTTACAAAAATTAACTTTGAAAAATATATATTGGGCTACATTGGGCTATATATATGTTGGAGCCCAAATGTAGCCCAATGTAGCCCAATGTAGCCCAATGTAGCCCAAAGATGGCCACCAGAGACAAAAAAAACAAATGTAGCCCAAATATCAGCCAGATGTAGCCCAACTATAGCCCAATGACAGAATGTCCCAGAGTGTTCTAAAGAACAACTAGAGTGCTAACTGTCCTACTTATTACAAAGGTATGGCACACCTGAAGCCATCTTGATTGGAATAAAGTGGTAACTCTTAAAACATTTAATTTAAAAAGGAACAAAATGAGGGGGTTCATTTTGCCATAGAAAGTATGATTAGCGAATATATGACGAAATCCTGCATGTACTATTAGGCCGCAAATTAAAATAACGAAAACTTTTAGAACGAATATGCCTTTAGCATACACTAAACAACTAAACTACCCTAAACCCTAAAGCACTACCCCCAGCATGACCCTACACTACACAAACAGTACAACACTACCCTAAACCCTAAAACACTACCCCCAGCATGACCCTACACTACACAAACACTACAACACTACCCTAAACCCTAAAACACTACCCCCAGCATGACCCTACACTACGCAAACACTACAACACTACCCAAAACCCTAAAACACTACACCCCAGCATGACCCTACACTACGCAAACACTACAACACTACCCTAAACCCTAAAACCCTACCCCCAGCATGACCCTACACTACACAAACACTACAACACAACCCTAAACCCTAAAACACTACCCCCAGCATGACCCTACACTACGCAAACACTACAACACAACCCTAAACCCTAAAACACTACCCCCAGCATGACCCTACGCTACGCAAACACTACAACACTACCGTAAACCCTAAAACACTACCCCCAGCATGACCCTACGCTACGCAAACACTACAACACTACCCAAAACCCTAAAACACTACCCCCCAGCATGACCCTACACTACGCAAACACTACAACACTACCCTAAACCCTAAAACACTACCCCCAGCATGACCCTACGCTACGCAAACACTACAACACTACCCTAAACCCTAAAACACTACCCCCAGCATGACCCTACACTACGCAAACACTACAACACTAACCAAAACCCTAAAACACTACCCCCAGCATGACCCTACACTACGCAAACACTACAACACTACCCAAAACCCTAAAACACTACCCCCAGCATGACCCTACACTACGCAAACACTACAACACTACCCAAAACCCTAAAACACTACCCCCCAGCATGACCCTACACTACGCAAACACTACAACACTACCCAAAACCCTAAAACACTACCCCCCAGCATGGCCCTACACTACGCAAACACTACAACACTACCCAAAACCCTAAAACACTACACCCCAGCATGACCCTACACTACGCAAACACTACAACACTACCCAAAACCCTAAAACACTACACCCCAGCATGACCCTACACTACGCAAACACTACAACACTACCCAAAACCCTAAAACACTACCCCCAGCATGACCCTACACTACGCAAACACTACAACACTACCCTAAACCCTAAAATACTACACCCCAGCATGACCCTACACTACGCAAACACTACAACACTACCCAAAACCCTAAAACACTACCCCCAGCATGACCCTACACTACGCAAACACTACAACACTACCCTAAACCCTAAAACACTACGCCCAGCATGACCCTACACTACGCAAACACTACAACACTACCCTAAACCCTAAAACACTACGCCCAGCATGACCCTACACTACGCAAACACTACAACACAACCCTAAACCCTAAAACCCTACCCCCAGCATGACCCTACACTACGCAAACACTACAACACTACCCTAAACCCTAAAACACTACCCCCAGCATGACCCTACACTACGCAAACACTACAACACAACCCTAAACCCTAAAACACTACCCCCAGCATGACCCTACACTAAACAACCACCACAACTCTACACTACACTAACACAACACTACACTACACAACACTACACTACACTACACAATCACTAACCCACGAAAAAATTAACACAAACCCACTTAGCTCTCTCGTCATCGTGGTTTTCACAACGCAAATGCATTTACCATACATGCCTTTAAAACGTAATTCTTTGTAAAGGCATGCGCGATAAATGCACATGCGTTTTGAAACAATGCGGGATAATGGTATGCGAGGTCAATGACCTTGCGGGATAATGGTATGCGGACTGAAAGTCTGCGTGATAAAAAATGCGGGAAAATGGCTGCAAACCATGATTAGCAGCAGACTTCCCTGGTGAGCACTAGCTTTACTACAGTGATCTAATGAGCAACTAGAGTGCTAACATTCAGAATTTATGGCAAATGTGTGACACATCTGAATGCCTTCTTGGTAGAACCAAAGTAAACAAGCATTGAAAATGCAATAGATCTCGCCCTCGTTTAAGTTAAAGCCATTCTGTTTGTAATGAGGTGGCTTTTTAGCTTTGCTTTTATTAGTGTTTTTAAAACTTTCATGTAAATAACATGCATATGTATGCATATATGTATATGTATGCATGCATTTATATTTATATAGATATGCAGATTATATATGTTTATATATGTATATTACCTACTGGCGATAGCCAGTGGGTATATATAGTTAGGATTTTTTCTCTATGGGATTTCTGAAAATTCTATGTCTAATAACTTTGGCGTTTGTGAACGGAATTGGCTGAAATTTTCAGGAAAATGGCACATTTTGTTTCTGAGCAGCCCCTGAAAATTTTGGGGGGGGTTCGTCAAGGGGGGCCGAGAAAAAAGGGGGGTCCCAAAACGCGTTTTTCCCATTCATTTTTCCATAGGGCGGTTGGACTCACTTTTAGCTCGAATGGCTGAATAGATTTACATGAAACTTGGCAAAATTGTAGATATGGTTTGCCCGACGTGCCTTTGCTATGTCTCAATATATGTGCTCCAGTGGATTTTGAAAAATGAACGTTTAAAAAAATATATATATCTGTGACAGCGGTCCGGTTAGCGCCCCGGTTCGCGTACCTGACGCGTAACGGAACTTCGCGAAGCGAAGCTGATTGGCTCTCTGGTGTCTGTCAACATTCTAAACAGTCCGGAGCGGCCGCCATCTTGTCTCTCGGTACGATCGAGAGACAAGATGTGGTGAAAAACGAAGGGGGAAATGAAGGAAAGGGGGCAAGGTAGACCACTCCTGACCCCCTAGGATTGATGAGGGGGATATTAAAGTGCCCCGCGGGGCAAAAAAGAAAATTATTATTTTTTTGCGATTTTACGCCGTAGAGGCGCGTCCCGGTACGCGAACCGGGCAGCTCACCGGGCAGCTCACCGGGCAGCTCACCGGGCAGCTAACCGGGCAGCTAACCGGCAGCGTAGCTGTCAACATTGTAAACAGTCCGGAGCGGCCGCCATCTTGTCTCTCGGTAGGTTCGAGAGACAAGATGTGGTGAAAAAAGAAGGGGGAGATGAAGGAAAGGGGGCAAGGTAAACCCCTTCTGACCCCCTAGGATTGATGAGGGGGATATTAAAGTCCCCCGCGATTTTTCGCGGTAGAGGCGCTTCCCGGTACGCGAACCGGGCAGCTAACCGGCAGCGTAACGGGAGTCCGCCATCTTGTGTTTTTGGAGCGTCCGGTTCGCGTACCGGGTAGCGTCCCGGTAAGCGTAACAAGGGGAAAACCAAGAGAAACAGTAAAAAAATAATTAAGGGAATAGATTTCCAGCAAACTTGGCAAAATTGTAGGGACTGTTTGTTTGATGTGCCTTTGCAAGGCCTCAAGATATGTGCACTTGTGGATTTTGTCTAATTAAGGTTAAAAAATATATATATCTGTAAGCGCGCTCCGGCACGCTTACGTTACGGGTTTTGTTTGCGCTGCAGAGCCGATACGTCACGGTTATGCGACGCGCCATGAGGCGTCTCACGTGGCTACGTGATACGTCACGTAATAAAGAATATATTTTACAGCTATAGATATTAGCTTTTAAAAAACCAATGAAATTCACTGAAAAAACCATAGGTTATAGACCATATATAGTTAGGAATTTGCATTTACAAAACCTTGAAAATTCACTGAAAAAACCATAGGTTAGAGACCATATATAGTTAGCTGGACATTTTATTGACATAAAACCAATGAAATTCCATATATAGTTAGTTGCACTAACTATATATCGCGCACCCGCAATCCACTGCTGATGATGTCACATATTACATCATTCATGACATGGTCAGTGACATCACTGATGACATCACTGATGACATCTCAAATGACATCACTGATGACATCACTGATGACATCTCAAATGACATCACTGATGACATCATGACACACCAATACCAGTTACTACATACGCACTCACTGATTCCTACGTCTACACACACATTCACTCATTCACCCATACAATCACTCATACATACAGTCACTCATTATTACAACACTATCATATGCACTCATACACCTATGCAGACACTCACACACTGCCACTCATCCATGGAGTTACTCACACACCTAGTCAGTCCTGTAAAGAATCAATCACACTTCCATTTCCTCATCTATACAGTTAAACACAGAACACCATACTTCAGTGACATCACTGATGACATCACTGATGACATCACTGATGACATCTCAAATGACATCACTGATGACATCTCAAATGACATCACTGATGACATCATGACACACCAATACCAGTTACTACATACGCACTCACTGATTCCTACGTCTACACACACATTCACTCATTCACCCATACAATCACTCATACATACAGTCACTCATTATTACAACACTATCATATGCACTCATACACCTAGTCAGTCCTGTGAAGAATCAATCACACTTCGATTTCCTCATCTATACAGTTAAACACAGAACACCATACTTTTCACACATATACTAACACATACTTACTCTCTTATACAATCACTGATACAAGTACACATTGATATGCACAGAGTCACACACCTCCCAGCCAGCCACACACACACTCAGTCTTCCATACATCCACTCATTCTTCAATATGTAAAACATATTTAAACTTTACAAAAACACACAGACACTAGATGATGTCATTTGAGATGTCATCAGTGATGTCATCAGTGATGTCATCAGTGATGTCATTTGAGATGTCATCAGTGATGTCATCAGTGATGTCACTGACCATGTCATGAATGATGTAATATGTGACATCATCAGCAGTGGATTGCGGGTGCGCGATATATAGTTAGTGCAACTAACTATATATGGAATTTCATTGGTTTTATGTCAATAAAATGTCCAGCTAACTATATATGGTCTCTAACCTATGGTTTTTTCAGTGAATTTTCAAGGTTTTGTAAATGCAAATTCCTAACTATATATGGTCTATAACCTATGGTTTTTTCAGTGAATATATATATATATATATATATATATATATATATATTACCTACTGGCGGTCGCCAGTAGGTAGTTATAGTTAGGATTTTTTTCAATGTTAAATCTCAAAATTCTATTTGGAATAACTTTGGCACCGGTTGACGAATCTGCCTGAAAATTTCCTGAAAATGGCCTCGTCGAGCTCCGGTCCTTCCTTGAAAGTTTGGGGGGGATTCGTCAAGCGGGGGCCGAGATAAAAGGGGGGTCCCAAAACGCGTTTTCCCCATGTTAATTTCCATAGGGCGGTCGATTTCACTTTTAGCCCGAACGGCTGAATGGATTTACACCAAACTTGGCAAAATTGTAGGGACTGGTAGCCCGATGTGCCTTTGCTATGTCTCAAGATATGTGCTCCAGTGGATTTTGAGTAATTTAGGTTCAAAAAAATATATATATCTATAGCAGCGCACCGGTGCGCGCACCAGGGAGCGCTCCGGGCGCGTGACGCGAGGTGCGCATGGAAAGCTGATTGGCTCTCGGGTGTCTGTAAACATTCGAAACAGTCCAGAGCGGTCGCCATCTTGTGTCTCGGTAAAATCGAGACATAAGAGGTGGCTAAAACAAAGTGGGAACTGACCATAAGGCGTCAGGGATAGACCCCTTTGACCCCCTAGGTTTGATGTGGGGGCTATAAAAGGGCCCCGCGGGGCATTTAAATTATTTTTTTTTTTTTCGTTTTGCGCGGGGGAAGCGCACGGTGCGCGCACCGGGGAGCGGCCCTGGGAGCGCACTATGATGAAAAAAGGTGACAGAGTGTTTAAAAAATGAAGTTTTGATTTAGAAATTGGAGGTAGTTCTAAAAAGAACTTTTTTTTTTCTTCTTTTTGTTGTTTTATATTTTTTTTGTGTTTTTTGAACTTTTTGTACTTTTTTTGGCTTTTCAAAACAGTTTTATATATTTTTTTGTATTTTTTTGGGGGAGAAACAAAAAAAGGGAATTGAAACTGGCTCAACTGGAGCAAAAAAACAAAAAACCCAAAAAATTACTTCTTTTTGGGGCACTTGTGATTATCACCTGCAAGGACGATGAGTTTCACACTTTTTTCCCCATAGGAGATAAGTTTGCCACAAGCAGTGCAAGTAATTTTAAAATCAGCAAATCTCGGCTGAATGCAAGGCATCACCTCAGATGTTTCTGGTTGCGAGGAAGTGGGTTGGTTTCTTTGGGAGGGGGTCCTTGATGACTGGGGGAGGTTACTGGCCATTTCCCGGAACTCTGCACGAGAGTAGTTGTTTGGATGCTTTCTTGTCATGTGCCGAATCATGGTATAGTTACCAAAAGAATATTTCTTATTTGGGTTGCCCCGTGAAAGTTCATCATTGCAGATGAGGCAAGTGACTTTGGGCGCATTCACCTTTTTTTTCCCCTCTGGAATTGAAAAAAACTGCCAAATGAAGTGTGGTTTGGGTTTATAAGGTGTGTTTTCTTCAGGCAGCCATCTTCTTCTCCCCTCCTCCTCTTCCTCTTCCTCTTCCTCCTCCTGTTCTTGACCACCAATATAATTTGGAGCTGGTCCTCTTGGTGGTTGTGGTGGTGGTGGTGGGGCAGATGCACCAGCTGATGCTACTAATGAAGCCATTTTATAGTACAAAATATTACTCAAAGAGCAAAAAAGTAGACAGAGCAACAAACAGGTCTTCCTCAGTCAAAGGACAAAGTCAGAATAAGGAAAAAAGGTGGGGTCTTTCATCATTTAGAAAAAAAAACTGTCCTGAACCAATGAGAAGTGTTATTTTCAGGTCACAAGACCAGGGGCTTCATCATTATGAAACCAAAACTGTTATGAACCAATGAAAAGTGTTATTTTCTGCTCACATGACCCGACGCGCTTACGCTACGCGCCCGGGGCGCGCCCGGGGGCGCGCCCCGGGTCGCGCAGCGTAAGCGCGTCGGAAGTTTACGTTGTGCGATCGTATTCGCTCGAGTACTTCCGGGTGCGCTTACGCCGTGCGTATCACGCGGTCGCGGCTACGCGATACGTCACGATTATGTTTTCGTTTGCGATATTGGCGCTCACGGGACGCTCCCCGGAGCGCGCCCCGGGGCGCTTTGTAAAAATACGCTTTTCGGGGCGCTCCCCGGGGCGCGCTCCGGGAGCGCTCCCCAAAATAATTTTTAAAAAAAAAATTGGGAAAATTGTAGGGACAGGTAGCTCTATTCTGAAGTGGTTTGTAAAAAACATTAACTTTAGAAAAATATGTATTGTGCTACATTGGGCTTAATATATGTTAGAGCCAAAATGTAGCCCAAATGTAGCCCAAAGTAGCCCAATGTAGCCCAAAGATGGCCACCAGAGATCAAAAATTGAAAATGTAGCCCAAAATTCAACTAGATGTAGCCCAACTGTAGCCCAATGAGAAAATGTACCAGAGTGTTAAAAAGAACAACTAGAGTGCTAACAGTCTTATTTATAAAGTGAAACTTATAGTTAGGAATTAGCATTAAAAAAACCTTTGAAATTCACTGAAAAAACCATAGGTTTCACACCAGTTATAGTTAGGAATTAGCATTTAAAAAACCTATTAAATTCACTGAAAAAACCATAGGTTTCACACCAGTTATAGTTAGCTGGAAATTTTACTGATATAAAACCATTGAAATTCCCACGTTATAGTTAGTCGGACTCACTATAACTTGCGCGTGCAATGCACTGCTGATGACATCACATATTACATCACTCATGACATGGTCAGTGACATCACTCATGACACCATCCTTGTGACATAGTGACAGACCTCCTTTCACTATAATGTAACCCTTGAGACACATATTCAAAAATAGAAACTGAAATTTTTAAAAAAATGGAGATACGTATATCAGTTACAACAAGCAATTCAGTAATTCCACTATCTATATACACATCCACTCTTTCACCAACAGTTCTATATAGTCACTCATACATATACTCACTCATCATATGAAGTGATACACCTATACATCCTGTTACACACCGACATTCATCCAAAAGTTACTCACACACATATTCACACGTGCAAATAAACTATTGAACATCCATTTATTTGAATATAGAGTTATACACACACTTCCACCTTACTTCTATTTAAAATTACACATATTTATTCTCTTAAACAATCACTTATAGAAACACATACTTATTTAAACAGGAACTCTTACAATCTCTTACTCTCACATATACTCACTTATATACATCAATATTCATATATACTAGATTAAAACATATGTAGGTACTGATAAAGACACTAGTGAGACAGTCATTCACTCACTAACAAACACATATAGACACTCATCCACCCATACAGTCCTGTACATATGCTGTCTTCAAAACACATACAAACAAAGAGTCAGTCACTCATGCATCTATGTGCTAAGTAATACCCCCACTAAACCATATAGACAGTCATACTGATACTAATAAAAATATCTAATAACCCATATACATACGCATGTAGCTACTTACCAACACATGTAGCCACTTATACACAAAGTGAAACACTAATATATATATTTAAATATTTAAACATAACTCACTAATATTTATTTTTCAGAAAGACACATATTCACTGGATGGTGTCATCAGTGATGTCATGAGTGATGTCACTGACCATGTCATGAGTGATGTAATATGTGATGTCATCAGCAGTGCATTGCACGCGCAAGTTATAGTGAGTCCGACTAACTATAACGTGGGAATTTCAATGGTTTTATATCAGTAAAATTTCCAGCTAACTATAACTGGTGTGAAACCTATGGTTTTTTCAGTGAATTTAATAGGTTTTTTAAATGCTAATTCCTAACTATAACTGGTGTGAAACCTATGGTTTTTTCAGTGAATATATATATATATATATATATATATATATATATATATATATATATATATATATATATATATATATATATATATATATATATATATATATATATATATATATATATATATATATATATATATATATATATATATATATATATATATATATTACCTACTGGCGGTCGCCAGTAGGTATATATAGTTAGGATTTTTTCTCTATGGGATTTTTGAAAATTCTATGTCTAATAACTTTGGCGTTTGTGGACGGAATTGGCTGAAATTTTCAGGAAAATGGAACATTTTGTTTCTGAGCAGCCCCTGACAATTTGGGGGGGTTTCATCAAGGGGGGGCCGAGAAAAAAGGGGGGTCCCAAAACGCGTTTTTCCCATGTTAATTTCCATAGGGCGGTTGGCCTCACTTTTAGCTCGAACGGCTGAATGGATTTGCACGAAACTTGGCAAAATTGTAGGGACTGTTAGCCCGATGTGCCTTTGCTAGGTCTCAATATATGTGCTCCAGTGGATTTTGAGTAATTTAGGTTCAAAAAAAGATATATATCTGGGCGGAGCCTAACCACACATCTGATCTGATTGGCTGTCAGCACTTCATCAAAGAAGTGTTGGCAGCCATCTTGGGACCAATATACATGATAGCACCTCATTAAAAAGCATTGTAGTTAATAGAGGGTTTTAGGACTTTAGTTACATTATAAATCATTTGTTGATGGTACCATACTCATTTTAGGAATTGTGGTGGGTTCTAAGGTGATTTTACCATGTGAAAAAACCTTCTGCTGTGATATCATGAATATTGTTTGAAAGAAAACTAATATCTCATGATTTTCCCACAGTGGTTTGGCAGGGGATCTATAAGCTAAACTGAAAGCATATTTTCTGTAAATTCACATTATCTTTCTCAGTCATGTGAAAATGAAGTCTGACATTCTCAGTAAAACATGTACATCCAACAAGGACAGAGACTGTCAGTTGATTCCTTTGTGTTCTACTGCAGCCTCCTAGAGTGTTCTAAAGAACAACTAGAGCGCTAACAGTCCTACTTATTACAAAGGTATGGCACACCTGAAGCCATCTTGATTGGAATAAAGTGGTAACTCTTAAAACATTTAATTTAAAAAGAAACAACATGAGGGGGTATATTTTGCCATAGAAAGTATGATCAGTGCTGCAGAATGAAAAATTAGGGCACATTTTGAGTGACTTCTCAAATCCTTTTCTATTTCATTAAAACATTCTGACATGCAGTCTCCCAAAATGGCCACCAGAGACAAAAGAGCCCAAATGTAGCCCAAATATCACCCAGATGTAGCCCAAGTATAGCCCAATGACAGAATGTCCCAGAGTGTTCTAAAGAACAACTAGAGTGCTAACAGTCCTACTTATTACAAAGGTATGTCACACCTGAAGCCATCTTGATTGGAATAAAGTGGTAACTCTTAAAACATTTAATTTAAAAAGAAACAACATGAGGGGGTATATTTTGCCATAGAAAGTATGATTAGTGCTGCAGAATGAAAAATTAGGGCACATTTTGAGTGACTTCTCAAATCCTTTTCTATTTCATTAAAACATTCTGACATGCAGTCTCCCAAAATGGCCACCAGAGACAAAAGAGCCCAAATGTAGCCCAAATATCACCCAGATATAGCCCAAGTATGGCCAAATGACAGAATGTCCCAGAGTGTTCTAAAGAACAACTAGAGCGCTAACAGTCCTACTTATTACAAAGGTATAGCACACCTGGAGCCATCGTGATGGGAATAAAGTGGTAACTCTCAAAACATTGAATTTAAAAAGGAACAAAATGCGGGGGTATATTATGCAATAGAAGGTATTATTAGTGCTGTAGAAAGAAAAATTAGGGCACATTTTGAGTGACTTTTCAAATCCTCTTCTATTTCATTAAAAAATTCTGACATGCAGTCTCCCAAAATGGCCACCAGAGACAAAAGAGCCCAAATGTAGCCCAAATATCACCCAGATGTAGCCCAAGTATAGCCCAATGACAGAATGTCCCAGAGTGTTCTAAAGAACAACTGGAGCGCTAACAGTCCTACTTATTACAAAGGTATGGCACACCTGAAGCCATCTTGATTGGAATAAAGTGGTAACTCTTAAAACATTTAATTTAAAAAGGAGCAAAAAGAGGGGGTATATTTTGCCATATGAATTATGATTAGTGCTGCAGAAAGAAAAATTAGGGCACATTTTGAGTGACTTCTCAAACCCTCTTCAATTTCATAAAAAAATTCTGACATACAGTCTCCCAAGATGGCCACCAGAGACAAAAGAGCCTAAATGTAGCCCAAATATCACCCAGATGTACCCCAAGTATAGCCCAATGACAGAATGTCCCAGAGTGTTCTAAAGAACAACTAGAGCGCTAACAGTCTTACTTATGACAAAAGTATGGCACACCAGAAGCCATCTTGATTGGAATGAAGTGGTAAGTCTGAAAACACTCAATTTAAAAAGGAACAACATGAGGGGGTTAATTTTGCCATAGAAAGTATGATTAGTGCTTCAGAAAGAAAAATTAGGGATCATTTTGAGTGATTTCTCAAATCCTCTTCTATTTCATTAAAAAAATTCTGACATGCAGACTGAAACATGCACTTTGAATACCAGCAGCAGATGTCCCTGGTGAGCAGTAGCTTTACTACAGTGATCTAATGTGCAACTAGAGTGCTAACATTCAGAATTTATGGCAAATGTGTGACACATCTGAATGCCTTCTTGATGGAACCAAAGTAAACAAGCATTGAAAATGCAATAGATCTCGCCCTCGTTTAAGTTAAAGCCATTCTGTTTGTAATGAGGTGGCTTTTTAGCTTTGCTTTTATTAGTGTTTTTTCAACTTTCATGTAAATAACATGCATCTGTATGCATATAAGTATTCACTGAAAAAACCATAGGTTATAGACCATATATAGTTAGGAATTAGCATTTACAAAACCTTGAAAATTCACTGAAAAAACCATAGGTTATAGACCATATATAGTTAGGAATTCGCATTAACAAAACCTTATTTTACTCACACAAAACCATTGAAATTCCATATATAGTTAGTTGCACTAAGGAAAAAACTGAATAAATGATGGACCCTGCCTGGAGTAAGCACCTGACTAACTTTCCCCCGTGAGGTATCTTAACCCTTAAGTTTAATCAAGGGGGTTGTGTGCACACTGAATGGCACCCATCATCACCGTGCCTATTCCCTAGGGAATTTTAATTCAGAACAAACAGCAGCAAAGGTGCACCACAAAACATAAAACAGTAAGCGCAAACGACGTTTAAGCAAAATAAGGAGATATTCCTCAGAGATGTTGGAGTTCTTCTTTGAATCTTTATTTTCAAAAGGCAATAAAACACATACAGCCGACGCGTTTCGTCCCAAACTGGGACTTCTTCAGGGCTGTCGGTAAAAAACATATATACATACAATCAATCTTTATGTACAAGAATCGACTTACAGTTAAAAAACATTAACAGTACAAAAACATATTAAAACCATTGCTATCATAGACGCGGAGCCTATGCATGCATTTGATGTTGGGGCTTTAGCCCACCGTCAATCTATCAGCAGGGTAATGCAGGATGGCCTGGGAATATGTACATTGTTTACAATTCAAATATACAAAGTTACAATACAAATATACATAGTTGGAGATTCCGCATACCTCTTACGGTTTCCAGAAAAAGGAAGCGGAAGTGTACACATGGCATAAGGCCCATGTGTCTGACCATGACACTAAGTGAGAGGTGAATTGGGAAAAGAAAACTAGTGTAAGTTTAAAGGAATAAAGGGGGAGCTCAGAACGCGCAGCCCATTTTGAGGATGAGGTACTTCCATGAAGGCAGTTTGGTGTTGTGGATTAAGCTAGCACCAAAACGTCTTTAATAATGAGAGACCAAGCAAGGTATATAATCCTAATTTTGCCTGGCAAGTCATACCAATGGTCCAATGCCCATTTACCTTTAAGTCAGTTGGACGTCGCATGTGGGGAAGAACATGTGAGGAAGCGGGGTCCAGGGGTCACCTTCCCGGCTAATGTAATCCTGTTCTATAGTTGTTCTTTCAGAGGTTGATTTTACAAGAAAAGGTCTTGACTGGGATATGAAAAGAAAAAGGATATCTATGTAACCATACCAGACTATGTTAATGTGTTAATAGACAACATGTTGGCAAAGTTTAATGACCCTAATAACGTCAGGCTGGAGGGGAAATTAGACTCCCTATCACCAGTTCAGTTCCATATGAGAAACAACTACTTACTATAAGTTTGTTAGCGGGTAACAGAGGAAAAAGTATCCTTGGAGTTCTTGGGTGGTATGGAGAATCCTGCCACCTTGCTCAAATTAATGGCTCAGTCCGTATGCTGGAAGATATAAAAGCGCAAAGAGCCAGCTTGTAACCTGTGCTGGGAATGGTAACATTACTGTATGCAGACATTGTGGAGCTAGTGGTCAAGGATCAAGTGCAAAAGAATAAATAACTGCCATATAGTGGTTACCTGAGTCAAAAATAGAACTGGTGTTGGACTGAAGGTCCTGTTAGTCCAATGGAAGAGGGAGTGGGCACTGTATCCCAGTAGGCCTGTTGATGAAAGGTAAATAGAATTCTGTTTAAAAAGAAGGGTCTAACTCCAAGAATATGAGAGAACAGAGTTCTGTTTTAATTTCTGTGGATAGGTATGACCAGTATGAGCATGGTCCCAAATTACACCACCCCAGGTGTGGAGTCTAGGTTACAAGAACCACATAGTAAACCCTTAGTGCTTAGCAGGCTATTGATAAATGTCAAAATTGTTTAATACAGGGGAGAGGAAAACCCTGAGTGTCCAAAGTATCTTAGGTAAGATGATGTTCTGGGTAGTAGTTGCCAAAGTCTAAAAAAGTGCAGTCATTCTAATAAGGCAGTTATGCCCAACCCCTGACCTAATCTGTGGACCAGTAGTGATTCTGGCATACCAGAAAGGATCCGCTGGTTACTGGCAGGCAAATGAACTCACCGTTCTTGATAAAACAGCCGGCACCCATCCACAGCCCTCGTCCTGATGACACACCCGTAGCGACGTCGTGTATAAGTGTTGTGAGCTCATGTTGCTCGTTTTATAGCTAGAGTGATTGGGTTGAAGATCTACACCTGTCAAAATTCCCGCCGGCGCGAAGGAGCGCTGTACGAGATGACAGGGGCAAAACGCGATGCCGACTTGTGTAAAACAGGCGGCCATCTTAGAATGTCTAAAGGGCGCACTGGTCTCTCTAGTCCTCCATGCCCGCTGTCTAAAGTGCTCTTTGAGTTGCGTCCTCCATATCGTCCACTGTGGCTTATTAAGTGATGGAAATATTCCTAAGCTTAATGATCGCATTAATGTGAAATACCGAAGGGCGAACGGTATTTGGGACAATTAGTAATAACCATCGCACGTGTAGTCCGGTCCTTCGTTTAGTGCAGCAAATGATCAGAAACCCGCTTTCTAGTAAACAAAGGATATCGGCGAATGTGGCGAGGGGGGCTTCTTTATGTAGTTTGTGGTCTGTATATACGCAATACTGGCAGCCATCTTAAAGTGTCCGAGGTGGGTGCGTTACTCATTGTCAGGTTCGAGCCTTTAAGCCCGATTTGAAGTGGATGTACGACATATCCACTGCCCCCAGTATCTGGCTGGGTGATCTGGTTAGCCATAATTGTTGTATGCCAAGAAGCGTTTAGAAACAAAATAGAAGGGGGAAATGGAAAAATTTCCAAAAGATTGTCGTTAGAGATTCCAAAGCGTCCGGCGGTTTAAGCCAGGAGAAAAAAACCTACCAATAGTCACTACGAAACGCATGGGCATGCTCTGGGAGGATGTACCACAACATATGTGGTCCAATGTGTGGAAAACGTATTGTAAAGGCGGTGGCCATCTTTGTCTGTGTATCAGATTAAGAGACGGGAGTGGGTGGTGAAGTGGAATTTATGCCGCGGGGCTGAGCTGAAGAGGAAAGACCTTATGATTTCTATCAGGGCAGCATTGTTCCAGAGAACGGGTGGAAGGTGTTGGGTCAAAAGGTACCATGGTGTTCAATACCTCATGGGCATCTGCAACATGCGTGTAAAGGCTCCAGGTGTTATACAAAGGGTGCAGTTTATTCCATAATTACACAAATGTTTCGAGAAGGGACAGAGATATATACAAATACATGGTTTATGCACAAGCAAACCACTATTTAGAAGTCAAAAAAGTGTGAAGACGTATAATGCTGAATATGATTCTAGTATTGGGTCGGGCAAGAAAAGAAGTCAATGAGGTGCCATGGTATTCAAGACCCCATCGGCATATGCAACATGTGCATAAAGGCTCCAGATGAAATACAGTGTTTTAAGTTATTCCATATTTACACAAATAAATACACAAAAAATTCAAGAAGGGACAGAGATAAATACAAATTCACAGTTTATACACAAGCAAACCACTATTTTGTTGTCAAAAGTATGAAGATGAGTCATGCTAAACATGATTCTAATCTTAAGCATGTTTCTAATCTTAAGTGGTCTGTGTGGTGGAACCAGAGCAGCACAGGGCATGGAGTGAATAATTAAAGCGGGTTACTCCAGGAAATAATGTAACTCATCTTCGGTGTTATGGCCGAGTTCTGTACAGCGTAGTCTACATATCCAGCCCGCCTCCCGTTGTCTTAACGCTAGTTCCCTATTGCCTCCCCTTGGGTGTGTAGGTTGGTGATCAATGCCCATGAACCATAAGTTGTCTGTATCTTTATGGTGTTCCTGCATATGGAAGGTCAAGGGATATCTCATGTCACCATTACGTCTTGCACGGACATGTTCTTGGATGCGGGTTTTTAAAGCTCTCTTGGTACTACCAACATAGATCTTGTTGCAGTCGCAACCCAAAATGTAAACAATGTATTTTGTGTTGCAGTTGATCAAGTGATCTATTGTATAGGTTTTGTTGGTGTTGAAACGGAATTCTTTGGTTCGATTTTTGCCCAGTGCACACATGTTGCAATCGCTGCATGTAAAGAAACCTTTAGTGGGAGTGGTTAGCCAATTGGTCCGCTTTTTGGACTCCACATAGCTGGGGCAGAGGATATTACGAAGATTTCTTCCTCTCCTATAGCATATTTTAGGTGTCCTGGTAACCGAATCCTGAAGGCTCGGTATATCCGCAATCAGATGCCAATGCTTTCTTATGATGTTAAAAATTGTGCTGCTTTGATCGGAGTACTGTGTGGTAAATGATAGGGGTCTGCTAGTGTTTGAAGGCCTGCTTTTGGGGGTCAAGGTGCTTGTTCTAGACACGTTTTGGACCTTTTTGTTGGCTTTCTCAAGGGTCTTTCTTGGATAGCCCCTTTCAAGGAAACGTTTTTCCGTTTCCTGTATATTGTGTTGAAAAGAGTCATCCGTGCTGCAATTCCGGCGCATCCGGATCATTTCCCCATATGGAATATTCTCGATGATGTGTCGGGGATGTGCGCTTTCATAATGTAGGATGCTATTGCAGGCTGTCGCCTTGCGATGGGTACAACTCTGAATTTTGTTGTTTTCTACAAAAAGTTTTACATCCAGAAAGTCAATTGCTTTCTGATTGTGTGTCATGGTGAAGCGAACATTAAACGGGTTGTCATTGAGGTAGCCAAAGTAATCCAAAATGTCCAGGGTAGGTCCATCCCAGATCATGATCACATCATCGATGTACCTACCCCAGAAGATGATGTTATTCATCCAAGCGGCTGCGTGGCGACCCCATGCATGCTCCCGCTCAAACCAGCCCATGAAAAGGCCGGCGTAAGCGGGAGCAAATTTGGAGCCCATGGCGGTCCCCTGTATTTGGTGATACCACATAGAATCATGTAGGAAGTAGTTTTTTGACAGTATAATTTCTGTAATCTCAAGAAGGACACCATTGTGTGACAAGTGGTCTGCTGTGCGTTTGTCTAGAAAGGTTTCCAGGGCCCTTAGTCCAAATTCCTTTTTAATACAGGTGTAAAGCCCTACTACATCAAGGGTGACCAGGTGTAGGGTGTCTGTCCAGGAGAAGCCCTCCAATTTGCCCAGTATATCCTTAGTATCTCTTAGGTAGGCAGGAAGGTTCTGCACCATGGGCTGGATGAAAGTGTCTACATACTCAGAAAGCCTTTCCGTAGGTGAGTTGACTCCTGAAATAATGGGGAGGCCAGGTGGGAAGGGGCCTCCCTTATGAATTTTGGGGAGTATATATATGCAGGGGTAGGAGGGGGTTGTTACTGTTAGATATTGGCACTCCTCGGCACTTAGTAAGCCTATCTCACGCCATTCTGTAAGCTTCATGTTTATATGGGATGTGAGAGCTTCAATGGGGTTGTGGCCAAGTCTGGTGTAGCAAGTGGAATCAGAAAGCTGGCGGGAAATTTCATTCATGTAATCAACCTTATTCATGATGACTACATTCCCCCCTTTATCCGCCTCTCGGATAACAATTTTTTCATCTGACTGGAGTCTTTTTAGGGCTTCCGATTCTGTCCGGGTGAGATTGTATTTGGACGGGGGAGCACGCTTAGGATTTTCAAGCATTTGGTGGAAAGAGAAGCTGACTTTTTCTCGGAAGATATCAATGTTTGGATGGGTGCCAGTGGGGGTGAATTTGGATCTTGGTTTCAAACCACTTTCGATATGTACATCCTCAACAACATTCAATTCATTCCTCACATTTTCAATGTCAACAGATGTGTCAAGTTCAACAGAGATCATTGCTTGTAAGGTGTTTATTTCATTAACAGTATAGTCAATAACAGTGTTAACATTATTCCGATTAGCATGATTAGTGGGGTTACGTGCAAAATGATCTTTAAGTTTTACCAGTCGAACAAATTTCATCAAATCAACAAATAAATTGACATCTCCACCCATTTGGTTGGGGCAAAAACCTAAGCCCTTGTTAAAGACAGAAATTTCATCCTGATCTAGTGCTCTTTCTGATAGGTTGACCACAATAGACTTCACTGTGTTGTCACTCTCAGAGCTAGCTATTGTGGCGGATTCCCCTTCTTTTTGGACCTCGTTACTCTCTCCACTGATTCTGGATTTGGTTTTTTTGAGTTTCTGTTTGCGTTTCTGCCAGTTCCTCCCTCCCCGTCTTGTCTTAGAGGTTCTTTGTGAACCGGTCGTGCCCCTAACCTCCACCTCTCCATCTCCAATAAAAAATTATTGGGCCTTATGTCGGTCATGTTGGAACTTATTGGTTCAGTCGTGGAGGCTGAGCTTGCCGCAGACGAGAGTGATGTGATACTACTCGCTGAGCTTAATTCGGGGGTCTCAGCTCTCTGCCTTTTGCCTTCCCCTGGGACTTTCACCTTATCATATTTCTTGGAAAAGGTATAGACCCTCCCATCACTGTAATCTTTGTCGTCCCTCTTAATTTTCCTCAGTTTCTTGTTTCTAAGGTAGATCTGGTGTTTTTCTAGCACCCCGTCTAGTATAGCGTAATTTTTCTTTATCACGTCTTTTAGTTCGGATTGTGCTATCTCCTTTTCAAGTTCTTCTGTCTCTTGCTGGGCCTTTGCTCCCTTTTTTTCAGCATTCTTAATTAGGATCCGCATCATTGTGAAAGATGCGTTCCCTAAGTTGTTTTCCCAATCTTCTAGTTGGTCAGTGTCTAGGTCTTCAAAAGTGGGGAAAATAAGTATTCTCAACCCCCGTGGAATTTTTTCATTCTCTAAATATTTTCCCAATGTGGTGCCATCCCACCAACGGGACATCTCATTCATTTTTAATTTTTCCAGTTTTTTAAACTTGGCTTTTAGGCCATCTTCCTTGGGGATTGAAGTGCCTGTTGTTTTAGCCCCAGGTGTGAATAAATCCTGAGCAAGCTCCTGGCGTCTATCTTTGAAGCTAGTCATGTTTGAGACAATCCTTTTAAGGAGGTCTCACTTATGTGACGGTATGAGTATAGGATCTAGATATGGGGTGTGTCAGTGCTAATGAGGGTGAATCAAAGGAAAAAACTGAATAAATGATGGACCCTGCCTGGAGTAAGCACCTGACTAACTTTCCCCCGTGAGGTATCTTAACCCTTAAGTTTAATCAAGGGGGTTGTGTGCACACTGAATGGCACCCATCATCACCGTGCCTATTCCCTAGGGAATTTTAATTCAGAACAAACAGCAGCAAAGGTGCACCACAAAACATAAAACAGTAAGCGCAAACGACGTTTAAGCAAAATAAGGAGATATTCCTCAGAGATGTTGGAGTTCTTCTTTGAATCTTTATTTTCAAAAGGCAATAAAACACATACAGCCGACGCGTTTCGTCCCAAACTGGGACTTCTTCAGGGCTGTCGGTAAAAAACATATATACATACAATCAATCTTTATGTACAAGAATCGACTTACAGTTAAAAAACATTAACAGTACAAAAACATATTAAAACCATTGCTATCATAGACGCGGAGCCTATGCATGCATTTGATGTTGGGGCTTTAGCCCACCGTCAATCTATCAGCAGGGTAATGCAGGATGGCCTGGGAATATGTACATTGTTTACAATTCAAATATACAAAGTTACAATACAAATATACATAGTTGGAGATTCCGCATACCTCTTACGGTTTCCAGAAAAAGGAAGCGGAAGTGTACACATGGCATAAGGCCCATGTGTCTGACCATGACACTAAGTGAGAGGTGAATTGGGAAAAGAAAACTAGTGTAAGTTTAAAGGAATAAAGGGGGAGCTCAGAACGCGCAGCCCATTTTGAGGATGAGGTACTTCCATGAAGGCAGTTTGGTGTTGTGGATTAAGCTAGCACCAAAACGTCTTTAATAATGAGAGACCAAGCAAGGTATATAATCCTAATTTTGCCTGGCAAGTCATACCAATGGTCCAATGCCCATTTACCTTTAAGTCAGTTGGACGTCGCATGTGGGGAAGAACATGTGAGGAAGCGGGGTCCAGGGGTCACCTTCCCGGCTAATGTAATCCTGTTCTATAGTTGTTCTTTCAGAGGTTGATTTTACAAGAAAAGGTCTTGACTGGGATATGAAAAGAAAAAGGATATCTATGTAACCATACCAGACTATGTTAATGTGTTAATAGACAACATGTTGGCAAAGTTTAATGACCCTAATAACGTCAGGCTGGAGGGGAAATTAGACTCCCTATCACCAGTTCAGTTCCATATGAGAAACAACTACTTACTATAAGTTTGTTAGCGGGTAACAGAGGAAAAAGTATCCTTGGAGTTCTTGGGTGGTATGGAGAATCCTGCCACCTTGCTCAAATTAATGGCTCAGTCCGTATGCTGGAAGATATAAAAGCGCAACGAGCCAGCTTGTAACCTGTGCTGGGAATGGTAACATTACTGTATGCAGACATTGTGGAGCTAGTGGTCAAGGATCAAGTGCAAAAGAATAAATAACTGCCATATAGTGGTTACCTGAGTCAAAAATAGACCTGGTGTTGGACTGAAGGTCCTGTTAGTCCAATGGAAGAGGGAGTGGGCACTGTATCCCAGTAGGCCTGTTGATGAAAGGTAAATAGAATTCTGTTTAAAAAGAAGGGTCTAACTCCAAGAATATGAGAGAACAGAGTTCTGTTTTAATTTCTGTGGATAGGTATGACCAGTATGAGCATGGTCCCAAATTACACCACCCCAGGTGTGGAGTCTAGGTTACAAGAACCACATAGTAAACCCTTAGTGCTTAGTAGGCTATTGATAAATGTCAAAATTGTTTAATACAGGGGAGAGGAAAACCCTGAGTGTCCAAAGTATCTTAGGTAAGATGATGTTCTGGGTAGTAGTTGCCAAAGTCTAAAAAAGCGCAGTCATTCTAATAAGGCAGTTATGCCCAACCCCTGACCTAATCTGTGGACCAGTAGTGATTCTGGCATACCAGAAAGGATCCGCTGGTTACTGGCAGGCAAATGAACTCACCGTTCTTGATAAAACGGCCGGCACCCATCCACAGCCCTCGTCCTGATGACACACCCGTAGCGACGTCGTGTATAAGTGTTGTGAGCTCATGTTGCTCGTTTTATAGCTAGAGTGATTGGGTTGAAGATCTACACCTGTCAAAATTCCCGCCGGCGCGAAGGAGCGCTGTACGAGATGACAGGGGCAAAACGCGATGCCGACTTGTGTAAAACAGGCGGCCATCTTAGAATGTCTAAAGGGCGCACTGGTCTCTCTAGTCCTCCATGCCCGCTGTCTAAAGTGCTCTTTGAGTTGCGTCCTCCATATCGTCCACTGTGGCTTATTAAGTGATGGAAATATTCCTAAGCTTAATGATCGCATTAATGTGAAATACCGAAGGGCGAACGGTATTTGGGACAATTAGTAATAACCATCGCACGTGTAGTCCGGTCCTTCGTTTAGTGCAGCAAATGATCAGAAACCCGCTTTCTAGTAAACAAAGGATATCGGCGAATGTGGCGAGGGGGGCTTCTTTATGTAGTTTGTGGTCTGTATATACGCAATACTGGCAGCCATCTTAAAGTGTCCGAGGTGGGTGCGTTACTCATTGTCAGGTTCGAGCCTTTAAGCCCGATTTGAAGTGGATGTACGACATATCCACTGCCCCCAGTATCTGGCTGGGTGATCTGGTTAACATAATTGTTGTATGCCAAGAAGCGTTTAGAAACAAAATAGAAGGGGGAAATGGAAAAATTTCCAAAAGATTGTCGTTAGAGATTCCAAAGCGTCCGGCGGTTTAAGCCAGGAGAAAAAAACCTACCAATAGTCACTACGAAACGCATGGGCATGCTCTGGGAGGATGTACCACAACATATGTGGTCCAATGTGTGGAAAACGTATTGTAAAGGCGGTGGCCATCTTTGTCTGTGTATCAGATTAAGAGACGGGAGTGGGTGGTGAAGTGGAATTTATGCCGCGGGGCTGAGCTGAAGAGGAAAGACCTTATGATTTCTATCAGGGAAGCATTGTTCCAGAGAACGGGTGGAAGGTGTTGGGTCAAAAGGTACCATGGTGTTCAATACCTCATGGGCATCTGCAACATGCGTGTAAAGGCTCCAGGTGTTATACAAAGGGTGCAGTTTATTCCATAATTACACAAATGTTTCGAGAAGGGACAGAGATATATACAAATACATGGTTTATGCACAAGCAAACCACTATTTAGAAGTCAAAAAAGTGTGAAGACGTATAATGCTGAATATGATTCTAGTATTGGGTCGGGCAAGAAAAGAAGTCAATGAGGTGCCATGGTATTCAAGACCCCATCGGCATATGCAACATGTGCATAAAGGCTCCAGATGAAATACAGTGTTTTAAGTTATTCCATATTTACACAAATAAATACACAAAAAATTCAAGAAGGGACAGAGATAAATACAAATTCACAGTTTATACACAAGCAAACCACTATTTTGTTGTCAAAAGTTTGAAGATGAGTCATGCTAAACATGATTCTAATCTTAAGTGGTCTGTGTGGTGGAACCAGAGCAGCACAGGGCATGGAGTGAATAATTAAAGCGGGTTACTCCAGGAAATAATGTAACTCATCTTCGGTGTTGTGGCCGAGTTCTGTACAGCGTAGTCTACATATCCAGCCCGCCTCCCGTTGTCTTAACGCTAGTTCCCTATTGCCTCCCCTTGGGTGTGTAGGTTGGTGATCAATGCCCATGAACCATAAGTTGTCTGTATCTTTATGGTGTTCCTGCATATGGAAGGTCAAGGGATATCTCATGTCACCATTACGTCTTGCACGGACATGTTCTTGGATGCGGGTTTTTAAAGCTCTCTTGGTACTACCAACATAGATCTTGTTGCAGTCGCAACCCAAAATGTAAACAACGTATTTTGTGTTGCAGTTGATCAAGTTATCTATTGTATAGGTTTTGTTGGTGTTGAAACGGAATTCTTTGGTTCTATTTTTGCCCAGTGCACACATGTTGCAATCGCTGCATGTAAAGAAACCTTTAGTGGGAGTGGTTAGCCAATTGGTCCGCTTTTTGGACTCCACATAGCTGGGGCAGAGGATATTACGAAGATTTCTTCCTCTCCTATAGCATATTTTAGGTGTCCTGGTAACCGAATCCTGAAGGCTCGGTATATCCGCAATCAGATGCCAATGCTTTCTTATGATGTTAAAAATTGTGCTGCTTTGATCGGAGTACTGTGTGGTAAATGATAGGGGTCTGCTAGTGTTTGAAGGCCTGCTTTTGGGGGTCAAGGTGCTTGTTCTAGACACGTTTTGGACCTTTTTGTTGGCTTTCTCAAGGGTCTTTCTTGGATAGCCCCTTTCAAGGAAACGTTTTTCCGTTTCCTGTATATTGTGTTGAAAAGAGTCATCCGTGCTGCAATTCCGGCGCATCCGGATCATTTCCCCATATGGAATATTCTCGATGATGTGTCGGGATGTGCGCTTTCATAATGTAGGATGCTATTGCAGGCTGTCGCCTTGCGATGGGTACAACTCTGAATTTTGTTGTTTTCTACAAAAAGTTTTACATCCAGAAAGTCAATTGCTTTCTGATTGTGTGTCATGGTGAAGCGAACATTAAACGGGTTGTCATTGAGGTAGCCAAAGTAATCCAAAAGGTCCAGGGTAGGTCCATCCCAGATCATGATCACATCATCGATGTACCTACCCCAGAAGATGATGTTATTCATCCAAGCAGCCGCGTGGCGACCCCATGCATGCTCCCGCTCAAACCAGCCCATGAAAAGGCCGGCGTAAGCGGGAGCAAATTTGGAGCCCATGGCGGTCCCCTGTATTTGGTGATACCACATAGAATCATGTAGGAAGTAGTTTTTTGACAGTATAATTTCTGTCATCTCAAGAAGGACACCATTGTGTGACAAGTGGTCTGATGTGCGTTTGTCTAGAAAGGTTTCCAGGGCCCTTAGTCCAAATTCCTTTTTAATACAGGTGTAAAGCCCTACTACATCAAGGGTGACCAGGTGTAGGGTGTCTGTCCAGGAGAAGCCCTCCAATTTGCCCAGTATATCCTTAGTATCTCTTAGGAGGGCAGGAAGGTTCTGCACCATGGGCTGGATGAAAGTGTCTACATACTCAGAAAGCCTTTCCGTAGGTGAGTTGACTCCTGAAATAATGGGGCGGCCAGGTGGGAAGGGGCCTCCCTTATGAATTTTGGGGAGTATATATATGCAGGGGTAGGAGGGGGTTGTTACTGTTAGATATTGGCACTCCTCGGCACTTAGTAAGCCTATCTCACGCCATTCTGTAAGCTTCATGTTTATATGGGATGTGAGAGCTTCAATGGGGTTGTGGCCAAGTCTGGTGTAGCAAGTGGAATCAGAAAGCTGGCGGGAAATTTCATTTATGTAATCAACCTTATTCATGATGACTACATTCCCCCCTTTATCCGCCTCTCGGATAACAATTTTTTCATCTGACTGGAGTCTTTTTAGGGCTTCCGATTCTGTCCGGGTGAGATTGTATTTGGACGGGGGAGCACGCTTAGGATTTTCAAGCATTTGGTGGAAAGAGAAGCTGACTTTTTCTCGGAAGATATCAATGTTTGGATGGGTGCCAGTGGGGGTGAATTTGGATCTTGGTTTCAAACCACTTTCGATATGTACATCCTCAACAACATTCAATTCATTCCTCACATTTTCAATGTCAACAGATGTGTCAAGTTCAACAGAGATCATTGCTTGTAAGGTGTTTATTTCATTAACAGTATAGTCAATAACAGTGTTAACATTATTCCGATTAGCATGATTAGTGGGGTTACGTGCAAAATGATCTTTAAGTTTTACCAGTCGAACAAATTTCATCAAATCAACAAATAAATTGACATCTCCACCCATTTGGTTGGGGCAAAAACCTAAGCCCTTGTTAAGGACAGAAATTTCATCCTGATCTAGTGCTCTTTCTGATAGGTTGACCACAATAGACTTCACTGTGTTGTCACTCTCAGAGCTAGCTATTGTGGCGGATTCCCCTTCTTTTTGGACCTCGTTACTCTCTCCACTGATTCTGGATATGTTTTTGTACTGTTAATGTTTTTTAACTGTAAGTCGATTCTTGTACATAAAGATTGATTGTATGTATATATGTTTTTTACCGACAGCCCTGAAGAAGTCCCAGTTTGGGACGAAACGCGTCGGCTGTATGTGTTTTATTGCCTTTTGAAAATAAAGATTCAAAGAAGAACTCCAACATCTCTGAGGAATATCTCCTTATTTTGCTTAAACGTCGTTTGCAGTTAGTTGCACTAACTATATATCGCGCACCCGCAATCCACTGCTGATGATGTCACATATTACATCATTCATGACATGGTCAGTGACATCACTGATGACATCACTGATGACATCTCAAATGACATCACTGATGACATCTCAAATGACATCACTGATGACATCACTGATGACATCTCATTTGACATTACTGATCACATCACTGATGATATCATTTATGTGATAATACATCTGTATGCATATAAGTATATGTATGCATGCATTTATGTTTGTATTTATATAGATATACAGATGATATATGTTTATATATGTATGTATATATATATATTCACTGAAAAAACCATAGGTTATAGACCATATATAGTTAGGAATTAGCATTTACAAAACCTTGAAAATTCACTGAAAAAACCATAGGTTATAGACCATATATAGTTAGGAATTAGCATTTACAAAACCTTGAAAATTCACTGAAAAAACCATAGGTTATAGACCATATATAGTTAGGAATTTGCATTAACAAAACCTTATTTTACTCACACAAAACCATTGAAATTCCATATATAGTTAGTTGCACTAACTATATATCGCGCACCCGCAATCCACTGCTGATGATGTCACATATTACATCATTCATGACATGGTCAGTGACATCACTGATGACATCACTGATGACATCTCAAATGACATCACTGATGACATCACTGATGACAACATCCAGTGACTGTATGTTTCTGTAAAGTTAAAATATGTCTTACATATTGAAGAATGAGTGGATGTATAAGTGTCTGGATGAAGGATTTAGTAGGTGCATGACTGACTGTATGAGTGAGTGATTAAATGTGTCTCATTGAGTGCATGGGTTAGTGACTAAACTGTCTTAATTTGTGCATCATTATGTCTGTTGTTCTGTAAACTGTTGCATGTGTTGATAAGTAGCTATATGAGTAACTATATGGGTTATTGATTGGTTGCCCAAGTATTTGTATGGGAGACTGAGTGTGTGTGTGGGTGGCTGGGAGGTGTATGACTCTGTGCATAGATGTGTGAGCAGTTGATTCACTAGATGTATGGTTTCAAAAGTGCATGTGGAAACAGCTGTATGGGCGGTTGACTGTGTGCATGAATGTATTGGTGAGTGAATGGATATCTCAGTGCTACATGTCAAAGTAAGTACATATGTAAAACACAGTACATGTGAGAGTTGACATATATAAATAACTGTGCATAAGAGCCAGTGAATGTGTGAGTGGCTGTATGGATCATTGTGAACTTGTATCAGGGATTGTATAAGAGAGTAAATATGTGTTAGTATATGTTTGAATAAGTAAAGTTTGTATAACTGCATAGTTGAGGAAATGGAGGTGTGATTGATTCTTTGCATGACTGACTAGGTGTGTGAGTAACTCCATGGATGAGTGACAGTCTGTGAGTGTCTGTTTACACTGATTGTATCTAAGGTTATATTAGAGTCTGAAGAGGTTCATCGTATTGTCACATGAATGATATCATCAGTGATGTGATCAGTAATGTCAAATGAGATGTCATCAGTGATGTCATCAGTGATGTCATTTGAGATGTCATCAGTGATGTCATTTGAGATGTCATCAGTGATGTCATCAGTGATGTCACTGACCATGTCATGAATGATGTAATATGTGACATCATCAGCAGTGGATTGCGGGTGCGCGATATATAGTTAGTGCAACTAACTATATATGGAATTTCAATGGTTTTGTGTGAGTAAAATAAGGTTTTGTTAATGCAAATTCCTAACTATATATGGTCTATAACCTATGGTTTTTTCAGTGAATATATATATATATATATATATATATGCACTGGAAAACTAAACACCCACTCCCCTTACAAAGAAATGGAAAGTTTACATCTCTGCAGCCTCTCTTTTTTTTCACCTTATTAATTTTCCGCTCAATCAACACATCATCCACAAATACACCCACCTACTTATTGCCTTCTTGGCTGGGCTTATCAATTATTCTTCTTTAATTCAAATTCAAAGTCAAGGCCCTTTGTTCAGCCTTCTTCGTAACTACTACCCATCAATAGCAGTGGGTAATTTCCACACTTCCGTCCTTACTACCGCACACTATGTGTACCTTATGCAATAGCTTGTTTCCTTAGATGTGCTACTTTTTTCTCTTGCTCCCACTGCGGAATCCAACACCCTATCTGTGTAATGAGCTGGAAATCCAAAGATTCTCTTCACTGACTAGGCAGTGGGTAGTTTGCGTGTCTCCAACCTTTCTTATTTTCCACCTTTTTCATCTTCCACTCAATCAACACATCATCCACACATACACACAACTACTTGCTGCATACATTAGCTGTGATTATCAACTATTCTTCTATTTCATATACCTATTCAAAGTGCAGGCCTTTATCGAACATTTTTATTGTAACAAGTCCCCCAGCCGAAGACATTGTAAATTTGCACTCTTGCTCCCTTACTTGGCTGGGGTTATCAATTATTCTTCAATTTCATATTCTGATTCAAACTCAAGGCCCTTTATCGAGCCTTTTTGTTGTAACTACTGTTGCAGGAATTCTGCTCCTACACAGAACTGTGCATAAAGACTTAGGACCTCAATGAATTACGGTGTACCAAAACCCACCTTAGTACCCAAACCCCCTACCAGACTAGCAATCAGTGACTCATTGGTTCTTCGTCCTATAGCAAAAACACCAATGACTAGTGAGCCCAGAACATGCGACTTAGATTACCTCAAGTAAGATAGATAAAAAGAGCACTCTTTCGTTATAGTCTTACACCAGTCCAAAAGAAGGAGTAAATAAAGACACGTGCAAGTTTGAAATGTGTATTTCTAACGCTGTAATCTCATGCACAGTACTTTAGATATTACAACCAAACATATTATCAGAAACAAAGTTTTCAGCATTGTTACTATTCCATAAAATACAAAGTGAGAAAGCATCTTATATTGCTAACGGGAAACAGGTTTAAAATATACCTACATTTCACCCTCCCTACCTACCAGGTTAATTTATAACTACAGAAGGTCTCATCGGATTACATGGACGGTCCCATACCTATGGTACTCAGCAGTAGTGGATCAAATTGAGGTCTGAACAAACTGTCAGGATACCAATGTTCTCCAACGGTGTCTAATTATGCCTCCACAATACATTATTAAACGCACCAGTATCAGACGTGGCCACACCTGCATATGTGTTACAGGTCGAACGTGCGAGGATCATTCCGAATAACAGATGCAGTATCCAAGATAACCTTGATGTTCCATGCTCTCACTATACACACTAAACTAGCGAGGCAGTCTAGAAATGTAGCATAACAAATTATTCCCATATGAAACAAAATACTCAGCCTTCTCTAAACAATATCAAAATTGTGTGTCATGTGCAAAGCAGAGCAGGAAAGCAAAAATGGCGTTTGGGCTTCTAATGAACCCATGCTAACTTAACACAGTGTGAGTGTAAGACTCAGCCCAAGACACCCTCCGTCGATGGAACCACATGATATAAACGTGGGCGAACCAGGAACGCAGAGTCCAAGCCTGAAAAGCAGAGTCAAGTTCAAATTTGCATAAAAAATTATTCGCTGTTTGATAGAAAACAGTAACTAAATATTAAAGAATAGGTAGAAAAATCAAAGAGTCTTAATCCAACAGCATATAAGCACAGTATGTAGCAACAGCCTCCAAGAGGAAGTCATTGTTCTCATCTGAAAACATTTCAGCCATCCAATTCAATAGTGAGAATGAACATACATGTTCCTCAACGACCGGAGCCTCTATCACCATCGGAAGAAAACTCGGGTCATCTTCAATGTAACTGCGTGCCAAGAAGTCATGCGCCGCTGCAAAAACATTCCAACGTTCCATTATTCCATGTATCACTGCTAAGGTCATAATCCCGCCGCCAGAACAGAGCAAGTCATGAACCACTAAGGGGCTCATCAGCTGGTTATACTCCGCATTGGGAGACACCGTACTGCAGAGACACAAATCCAGGGCCCAGTCGAAATCGCAGCTCAGGCAATGGAAGACAGTTTGAACGCATGTGAAAAAGGAGGATCGAAATGATAATCCATAAGCTGCACTCAATGTAGCCAGAGGCAGCGCTCCGTAATAACTAGGCATTCAGTTGCGGAGCAGCAGCAGCAGAGAATTATTGTCGTGTGCTGGAGGATGTGCATCCATATTTAAGTAAACAAATTAATAGAAGCACACCGGCAGCTAATGCGACTATTAAGAAGAATCCACCAAAGATGCTGGAAAAAATCGAATGAAAAAATGCTGAAAAGACACCAAATATAGTTTGAAAAGAACTCACAAGACCACTGCTTCTAACTTTAAAAAAGTAAGGTAACCCCGTAGTCAAGGACGCATTAAAGATACTCTAAATTAACTCCCCAAAATACAACGGCACGTCTGCATTTAATAAATCATACACTTCTGTGCGGGTGTTTACTACATGAAGGACAAATGTTTCTCTAGCAGATGTAAGAGCGACCTCTTTTTGAAACAATAGTGCTCTTATACAGCTTACTTGGTTAACTCTTCTTTCAAGGTTGGAATCGACGGCCAGATGGAAACATCCAGCTTCCCATGCAGAGGAGTAAACACAACTTTTTTTTAACAAACCACACGCTCAGTTACCGTAATCATGTAACCGATGCCTGGTAACATTGCACAATAATCTGCATTATTTCAAATTAAATAACTTACCTTTCCAGTAAACTGAACGATGGTATGGATAGCAGGTGTTGCAGTGCCTTTCAAAACTCACACCAAATTAGGCGCATCTTGATTAAAAGAGCCATGCAATTGTATGTCTCTACAAATTAAGGAGTAATGTGGTGCTATTGTGCAATCCTCGCCATTCACATAGACTTTTTTTCCCTCCCTCAGACCCCTATATGTAAATGAAAATAACCAAGCTTAATGGAGATAAGCGCTGCCTAAACATCCATATCTGCCTATAGCATAGTATTACATGCAAACCTCAAACTTAAACAGGCTAAAAAGTAACGTTATGATATCGTGGATAAGCCACACAATTGAATCGGATTTCCAATGAGTGACCACTTCTAACCATTCTCATAGCGCGCCCTGTGCTCTGATTTGACAGTGAGAGAGTGATCGCACCATAGTTTGTACTGCTTATCATTCTCACCATAGGCTACGAATACGCTTTCACGTTACACGTCGCATGAAAGCTTCCGTGTGACATCATGTACGGCGCCCCGTGCACAAAGACGCAAATGTTTTTAATTGTTTAAAAACATATATTTATGTATTTATTGAACATAATAACAGAACACATTATCTAGGATAATTATGATTTTTTTTTTAAAGTTCCAATAATCCTACATTACTTTTAAAAGCAATTACACCAATCGCGGTGAAAAGTCATGCGCACTCGCATCCTAAGAACACCGTAATAACAGCGTAAAAGTAGGCAAAGCCATGTGACTTTAAAAGAAGAAATTTCATTGGTTCATAACACTTCCTATTACAACTGTTGAAACTTTCGTGCCATTTTAAAAATTCTACTTTGACTTTCTAAAAAGAAACATCTCTTCTGAGAATCTTGTCAAATTGAACGAAGTTTACCGTATTAACAGCAATGGACTCATCTTCCAGCCATTCTTCAGAAGAATATTTCACTCCTAAAGAAACTCCAAAGAAGAGGAAAGAAGATGTAATTTGGCAGTTTTTTTACTTTTCCAGAAGGGCAAAAAAAGGTTAATGCTCCAAAAGTAACCTGTAAAATTTTCCAAACTCTTTCAAGGGGTGATCCATCTCAAAAATACTCATTTAGCACAGCAAATATGGAGCGACAAGTAAAGAAATTACACCCAAACAACTTTGCTTGAGCTGCAACACAGAGGTTGAGGGACAACCCACCTGCTACTGCACCAAGCACATCAACTGCTGCACCAGCATTTTCATCAAACAGTCCATGCACACAAATTCATCCTGATTTTGCTCAAGTTAAAATTCTATACATTTATTGCAATAAACTTTTGTGTTATGGGAAACAGTCTATTGACCTGATAAAACGCATGAAGCAGGACCATCACTGTCCTCGACATTACTTATTTTGTTCATTCTTTTCTTCCTGTTGGACACTACCAGGGCCTCCTTTATAGAAAAAAATTGCCCCCGGGATTTAATTAGGAATAAAACGAACTTCTAGTTTTTTTTTCCTTTTCCACCGCGTACGAGTACAATACGCGTACACCGTGGGTTTTTTATTTTAAATTTGTTTTTAAAAATTGCCCCTAAACATTCATGTGAGCAGGCCTAGAGGGTCAACATGTTTCTACCCTACCCCCTTTCCTTATTTTTCAACTTTGTTTTACTGTTTTCTTGTGACTCGGTGCTACCGACGCACAAGATGGCTGCCAACACTTCCTGGTTTGGAGTGTTGACAGACAGTTGACATCCAATCAGCATGCAGCTTGTGCTCATCATTGTACGGATTTCCGTACGCGTGCTGTACTTCGTCTCTAGATATTGCTATGATTTTACTTTGGATTTTCTCAGGAACTACTGAACGGATTTACACCATTTAACAAAAAGCACAATCTGCGAACCGAACTCTACCTCTCTGCCAAATTTGGTGTAATTCCGTTCAGCCGTCCGGGCTGTAGCCCAGGCTAAAGGTCCCTATGGAAAATTGCATAGGGAAAACACCTTTTGGGACCCCCTTTTTTCTCGCCCCCGCTTGACGAATCACCCCCAAACTTTCAGGGAAGGAGTGGAGCAGAGCATGCCATTTTCTTGGAGAAATTTGCGAAGATTCGTCCACCGGCGCCAAAGTTATTCCAAATAGAATGTTGTGTATTTCCTATGGAAACTAGGTCCTAACTATAACTACCTACTGGCGACCGCCAGTAGGTAATATATATATATTCACAGAAAAAACATAGGTTTTAGGGAAAGTTATAGTTAGTTGGACATTTCACTTGTACAAAACCAGAGAAATTCCCCCGTTATAGTTAGTTCAGCTAACTATAACTGATGATGTCACATATTACATCACTCATGAAATGTCAGTGACATCACTGATGACATCACTGATGACATCTCAAATGACATCACTGATGACATCATCCAGTGACTGTGTTTCTGTAAAGTTTAAAAATATTTAATATATATAGGGAAAGGTGTATTGAAGAATGAGTGGATGTTTAAGTGTGTGAATGGATGATTTAGTAGGTGCGTGACTGACTCTATAAGTGGGTGATTAAACGTATCTTACTGAATGCATGGGTTAGTGACTAAACTGTGTGAATGTCAGTATTCGTCTGTCTGCTGGTGTGTAAGCGGCTGCATGGGTTTGCGAATAGCTGCATGAGTGTCTATATGGATTATTGATTGGTTGTCTGAGTATCTGTATGGGTGCCTGAGTGTTTGTGCGGGTGGAGTGTGTGTGACTCTGTGCATAGATGTGTGAGTGGGTGATTCACTGGGTGCACGGTTTCAAGAGTGTATCCATGATGGTCTGTATGGGTGGGTGAGTGTGTGTAGGAGTGTTTTAGTAAGTGAATGTATGTCTCAGTGGTACATGTGTGAGTAACTACATATGTGAAAAGCAGTATATATTTGTGTTGGAGTACATCAATGGCTATAAGTGAGAGTGTTTGATTGTGAGAGTGGCTGTATGGATGAGTGTGCACTTGTATCAGTGATTGTATTAGAGTGTAAGAATGTGCAAGTATAGTATGAGTAATTGAGCTGGTGCGTGTATAACTGCATAGGTGAGTAAATTCCAGTGTGATTAATTATTTGTATGACTGATTAGGTGTGCGAGTACCTCTATGGATGAGTGGTGGTGTGTGCCATTTAAAGTTGAGAGGGGAGGGGAGTGAGGCAAGGCTGCATTTTGGCACCACTGCTATTTACTCTCTACACAAATGCCCTGGAACAGGAGTTGGTGTCAAACGCTGGGGATCCGCCATATGTAAATAAACGCCCGATAGTCTCCCTTCTCTATGCTGACGATGTGGTACTAATGGCACATACCCAGGTTGGCCTACAGAGGGCTCTTAGTTTCATTATGACCTGTGGCAGAGGGAAACATAAGAACAGAAGTTTGTTTTCTTGTTTAATTAACTTTATTTGGAAGTTTAAGTACATTACATTAGTACATTTCAGTATATTACACAGTGAATCAGAATATACCATTGGTAGTCTCTTCCATTACACAGTCCATCTTTAACACCTTGCATAAAGCGATACAACGAATGACAGAGTAATGACACCGGGCTCTAAGGATACACAATTCGGTAGCATATTTGGGCTAACCAAGGACCAGAGCTTAGAATACACAGTTAGACAACACCTCTTCATCCGCATTAGTGCTAAGTTCCTTCTGTTCTAACAGCATATCAGGCTAGGCATGCCCAGGACTTAAAAAAGGGATACAGATTGAAACATTTCTCATAATACTCATGCATCGGTAAGTATTGTGGTAGTTGTGTCTCCAGAACCCTGTGAGAGTAAATATCCTTGTAGTGGCCCCCATATGTCTTTAGGTTTGGAGGCTTGTGGTAATAGTTCGGCATATGCGGTAGTCTGCTCCTGACAATATGTGAGGTCTGCCAACCATTCCTTGAATTTCAGGGCTCAGCATCTTCCCCATCTAGAGGCCACCCCCAGTTTAGCCAATAATTAAGATATAGCAAGGAATTTCCTGCATGTTTTGGGTATCTGTGCCGTGTACCCAAGAAGGGTAAACGGTGGATCACGCATCAGACCATCAGATATAATTTTCTCGAGCGCCACAAATACCTGGTCCCAGAATTCCTGTATTCTCAGACACTCCCAGGCCAGATGTAAGAATCCCGCCCCCGGCCGTTGGCATCGCTCACACCTATCAGTATCAGTGAGCTTGAATCTATATTTATTCATCGGGTATAGTATAGGCGGTGTAGGTACTTATAATGTATCACCCTCAGCCTGCAGCTAGCCGAGATCTCTGCTGTTTGTAGACAGCAATACTGCAACTGATCATCAGTGATTTCTCACCCTAAATCTTCACCCCAATGTATTTTGGCTGGGCTAGGAAGTCCTTCTCTATGCATGCGTAGACTAGGGTGGTGGGACAATGGGAGCTGAGGGGAGTAAAGGAGTGTCAGGGCTAGAAGGGGGGTTATCTGGTTCCAGGCGTCTATCGTACTGGTGATAGTAGTAGGTGGCATCGTACAGGATCGCCAATGCCCGTGTATCAGTCCATTTAGGGGTATTGGATCCGCAAGCCAATCTTCCACAGCTATTTGCGGCATATATCGAGGGGGGTGCACCTAGTAGTAGGCATAGTGTGCTTGCATGCTTAAATAGTATATCTCGAAGTCAGGAATGTCAAAACCCCCCTGCTCATAAGGCCTGGTTAATATCGACCATTTGAGCCTCGATTGTTTCCCTCCTCAAAGCAGTCTAATTAATTCAGAGCGTAATGTATTGAAAAATTGTCGCCCAGGATGATAGGGGATGTTGAGGAATAAATAAAGGAATTGTGGGAGTAGGACCATTTTGATAAGGGATGCCCCACCCCGCCAACGAGAGGGGTAAGGAAATCCAATGTGTGACGTTAGTATTTAGTCGTTTTATAGCTGTACCATAATTCTCTCTTATAGTTTCATCTCAATCCCTGGTTATCTGTATGCCGAGATATCGCAAGTCTGTTTCGCACCATTCTAGCGGGAAGTCAAGAGAAAACTGAGGCACCGCTGGTGTGAGAGGAAAGACTTGAGATTTACCCCAGTTGATGCTAACTCCAGATAATCTGCTGAATCTTATAAATTCCTGTAATATAGGGTTTATATTATGTTGAAGGTCTCTGACGTATAACGTCATGTTGTCAGCATATAGGGATATTAATATTTGCCTTAGAAAGCAGCAAAATGCTTTATCTTGGTGTAATTGACGAAGTCTGGAATCCAACGGTTCTACTGCGAGTGCAAACAAAAGCGGGCACCCCTGACGGGTGCCTCTGGAGATGGCAAGTGGCTGGGCTACATGACCATTTATCAATATCTTGGCAGTGGGTTGATGGTACAATAGTTTAAGCCTTGATAAATAGAGAGGTAGGAATCCCATCTTCTGTAAGATTCCAAAGAAATAATCCCACTCCACCGAGTCAAACGCCTTGGATGCATCTAGGAACACTGCGGAGAGTGGGAATTCGGGTGCCACTGTCTGGATCAGTGAGAACAGGGTCCTGAGATTATGGAATGTGGCCCTGCCTGGCACAAACCCTGATTGGTCAGGGAGTACAAGTTTGTCCATTAGGAGAGTTAGTCGGTTAGCCAGAACTTTTGCTAATATTTTTGTATCGCAATTCATCAGCAATAGTGGCCGATATGAGTCACAAGATTCAGGGGGTTTCCCTGGCTTCAGCAAGGACATAACTACTGCTTCCCTCATCGAAGGGGGAAGCATTACTACCTCTAGGGATTCCTCATACTCCTCCTTTAACACCGGCGCCATGATGTTGTAGGAAGGTGGATATCTGACTATGGTTACCCCCAAACTTTTTGCCTGGTGTTTAGCTGGTTTTTTACTCAGTTGGCCTGGAATCCTGCTATCCAGGGCCCCAGGCTAATTGCTCTCTCCTTAAAATGGACTCCATGTACCTTAGGTACATACACAATTGGAACTGGTTCACCTTATAAGCCCCTGTAACAGTGTACCCTAGGTACCCAGGGCATAGGTGTATCCAAGGCCTACCAGGGGCTGCAGCATGTATTATGCCACCCCTGGCCTGGCATCCATATTTGACACAACTGGCTGATCAATCAGCTGAGGTAAGTTGGTGTAATCACCTCTTACTTAGATATAGTATATCTATATCTAACATATCTGGACACATGTTAACCTATAAGCCACTCCTATGGAAGGCCTTGACAATCCTGGAGGCAGAGTGCTTGGTTTCATGTGAGATGGTGCTCTGGCACGAGCTGAGCCTGTCTGCAGCTGTCAGGAACAATTCCTTTAGCTGTTCCGGGATATTGCCATACCATATACTCTTAAGTGCATTATAATCCTCGCGGTTACTTGCTAACTTTGGTTTGGCTGTATCAAAACATGTCTAGTAAGGTGTCATACGAATTGGGATACTACCCCCTCACCAATTCTGGCGACGGGGGTAACATTCCACCCTTCTAGAGGGACACGACATGTACCTAATCTGAACCCCGGTTAAAGTTAACTCGAGCCTCAGCATCACAAAAGTCTGACCCCCTGCTGCTGGGAGTCCTTCCAGCGAGGGAGGCTTGGACAAAGGGTTTCCTGCCTTGGGAGGTGCGAGCACCACCCCAGACAGGATTTTGTGTATTGGGTGGGACAGGGCTGAATAGAATGAGACATGCCTGGGGCACACACGGTGTCCCTGTTCATAAACCAGTCCAAACCGGTGCTGGGGCTTTCCAGCCCCAGTCCTGGTGCGGAGCTGGACAAAGGAAAGGGGTGTTACCACCCCCCTTCCTGGTCCCACCCAGAGGAGGGACCTAGCAGCTGATCCGGCCCCTAGATTTGGAATAAGGGTAGGATCTGTGTCCCAAGACTTCAGATCATCCTGAACTCTACTTGAAACTAAGAAGAAAACTGGACTTCGACATTCTGCTGCACAGAAGACTGAAGAGCATCTCCCTTGTGGCCAAGGAGTGACCACCCTGTGAATACAGTCGCCATCCAGCACTCAATGTCTGCTTTGCCGCCGCCTCCCGCCGGAGCCGGAGCCCAGAGCCCAACAAGACCTGGATTCCCAAACATCTCAGAGCCCGATCCACAGTCCCTGAAAAGAAGAGACCTGTGGAGGCACCGAGAGACGTGGGACCGGCCATCTTGGAAGATTCACAAGAAGCTGACTGCGCAGCACCCGAGGCACCCTCGATGTTGTGCTTTGGGGTTTGAGAAGCCCCACCATCAAGTGGCATCTGTACCGAAGATCAGCCCCCCAGCATCTCCACAATCTGCGTGGGGCCCTTTTGCATTTAGCCACTTGACGCGTCATCCCGGTTACTGGCCCATTGGCTAGTGGCCATCTAGGCGACAAAATCCAAAATCAACACCGCTGGTCTGATTGCTTCAGACTGGCCCTCGCTCCTGTAAAAAGGAGCAGCCCCTCTGACCTTGCTGGTCCGAGGGAGAAGCTTGCATCGTTTCCTGCGTGGCTTGCATTAGCCAAGGCCTGTTTGCTCTGATCAAGAAGCCGACACCGCCATCAGCTAGAGCCTTTGTGGGACAGCTCGTGATCGACGCCTGGACGTCCTCGACCTCTTCGTGTCCACGTGGCTGCAAAGACAATCTTCACTTCTTCGCCTGTTTGCACCCGACATCGCCTGGTTCCCTCCTGGTTCCACGGTAGTCACTGGCTAGTGGCTTTGAACATTCTCCCCTCTGCTTTCAGGTCTGCACCTCTTCAGATCCACCCTTGGATCCACCGGAACTCTCCTCGATGACCCGCCTGCAGCATCTTCATCTACAGACTCCATAGACCAGCGCGACGAAACCCGACACACTTTGAGACATATGCACCCGCTTCCTGTGGGTGATGTAACCCTGGCACTCCGGTGCTCCTGTGTAGCAATACACCTCTAGTGTCTATATTCCAAGTTGCTAGGTTCTAGGTCATCCGGAAGGTTCCCTTCTCAGTAACTTTGTATTTTTTACGCACCATTGACATTGCATTGGTGTATGCGTGTGCTTTAAGCGCTGCACCAGAGTCCCGCGGGCCTTTCCCGACTTAGTCACTGCTAGGCCTGAATAGCTCCAGCGATTCCCAAGGCCCTAGGCCTACTTCCTTTTCGATTAGTGATACTTATACCACTATTTTAGTATATGGTTTAAGTGGCCCCTAGGGCTCATCCATATTGTGCAACTTTTGTATATTTAAACAGTGTTTTGTTTTAACACATTTGCTTCTGTGCTCATAAAGAGTATAGGGGATACTTGTAGTCAATAAATATATATATATATTTCAATATATATCTATGTGGTGTCCTTTCATTTGGCATTCAAGGGGATTGTATATCGTAAAACAGCTTGCTTCACATGCCTTTACAGAGTTTAGCCTAAGACTGCTTTGTCCACGCTACCTTTAGGATAGCTGGTCTATAAGGTTGACTTACAACCAATCATCATAAGGGTTGCTTGGCATGGTACAAGGTGATCACTAGAACTAGTGAGCATCATATACCAGGCCAACTTCAATGTAGCTTTTATAAAATTCAGCCGGTAGGCCGTCTGAACCTGGCGCTTTCCCATTCTTTAGTTGCGTTATTGCTTCCCTGATCTAATTTATTTCGAATGGGAGACTAAGGGATTGCCTTTGTGTATCACTAAGCCAGCCAAGCGCTACCTCACCCACAAAGTCATCTAGGTCAAGTGAGCCGCGCCTCTGGGATGTGTATACCTTCCTGTAATGTATGATAAATGTGTCTTAAGGACGGTAAGGAATCTCGTTGCTGTAGGCCACCAGGTCCCTGTATCTCTAATATATGAGTGTTGAAGCGGGGGCATCTAGCGCCCTGTCCGGCCTCTCCCCTACCCCATATCGACGGGCCACCCAGTAGCGTCCCTTAAATTTCGACTCACTCTGCACAGTGTCTTAATATTCAGAGATTTTTTCACGAAAGTCTTTTTGTACTTTTCCCGTCTCTCCCTGAGTCATCCATCCCTCCAGGAACCCTTAATTCTCGTTCTAAGTTTTGCAATGTGGTCCGTATATCTTTCAATACCCAAAGATCTTTGAGATGCAGAATCCCCTTATCGTCACTTTGAAAGCCTCCCTTATCAATTCAACACTATCCACTGAACCCTTGTTTCTAACAAAGAAATCCTTACTTTCCTCACCCAATTCCGCTTGGAAGACTATATCCAACAGGGCCGTGGGCTGCATCCTCCAGGCCAGCCTAGGACTGTATAGCCTGGCGGAGTGAGCAATACCTTTACTGGACAGTGGTCAGAGAATGTCCTAGCCAAATGCACCACATTACATATAGCTGACCCCAAGCCCCTCTAAAGCAGATAGTAATCAACCCTCGCCCATGTCCCTCTGTGGGGCATGAAGTGTGTGCCTTCCTGTACTTGCAGATGTGTGTGTCTCCAGCTATCAATCAGCCCACCTTCCTCAATTATTCCCTGCAGTGCCTCCTGCACATTGGTATAGTGATGCATAGCCACATTCAATCTGTGCTGGTGTGGATGTAGTGCAACATTAAAACCCCCCCCAAATTATGTGAGTGGAGCCAATCGTCAATATTTTGCCCCATAGTCGGGGCTGTCTGTGTTAGGACCATAGCAATTTGCAATCGTCACGAAGTCTCTACCCAGGCGCCCCCAAGCAACGACATACCTGCCATGTGGATCTTCTATCACCCCCGCCAGTTCAAACTGGGTTTGTTTTTTAAAGAGTATTGCTGTTCTGCAGGCATAGGAGGAGTAAGAAGAGAAGAGCAGACAACTCACCCATTTGCTTGCAAAGGTATTCGTGACTCTAGGATTAAGGTGAGTTTCCTGCAGTAAAGCCATGTTTATCTGCTGCCTGTCTAGATTAGCCAGCACCTGCCTCCGTTTCCTCGGATCTCCCAGGCCCTTAACATTCCAAGACAACACCCTTACCGTGGTACTATCCTCCTGTGTCATTGTACCTTCTTGTACCTATCTGATCGGTGCACTGTGGACATATATACACCCTAGTTCACATACTTAAAGAGACATACACTTGTAAGACAGTACTCACAATTGGATCACTGTGACCTCCAAACTCCCGTCCCTTTACCTCCCCCACCTACTGAAGCATCCCAATCATGCCAGTTGCAAGTGTCCCCCTCCCCAACACCCATCAACTCCTTCATTTGAACAATTAGGTCTAACCCCTCCCATTTCGAGCTTGAGAGGAGGATATAGAAAAACAGAAGTAGGTGAAAAATAATAGTGGGGTATTCCCAGGTGGGGTCATGCAGCTGATGGACCACGACTACCTCTTGTCAGACCCGGTATAGTACATCTCGTTGTTAGTCCCTGGATCAACTTCGAGGGTGGTCGGCTGCAGAGTAAACTCAGCCCCCTTCTGTGGTATCATTCAATAGAAAGTGAGCAGTCCTCATGTGCACATTGTCTTATCCAGCAATCAAATACAATTCTACGAACGTGACTATGTCTATAGGCCATGAGACATCTCACATCACCTGTCAATGTTATTCTACTGCGGTGTTCATTCCACTTCTGGCGAGTGGGATTGCAGTGAATCCTCCGGTGTCGATGGCTGTCTTTGTTTACGAAGTTGCTTTAGAAATTCTTCTACTTGTTGAGGCCTTGGGAAAAACGTTTGAGTCCCTTGGTGGGTGACACGGAGACGAGCTGGGTATAGTAGGGCATAGTCGATTTGTGCTTGTCTTAGCTTATGTTTCATCACCAAAAATTCACGCCGTTCCTCCTGTACATGCAGCGTATAGTCAGGGTACATTGTAAAAGGTATTCTCTCATAGTTCAATTGTTTTTTCTCCCTGGCCACCCGTAAGGCAAGGTTTCTGTCCCTATAGTTCAACGAGCGGGCGATGATGGGCCTGGGAGTGTTTCCAGGCGGCGGTCGCGGTCCAAGGACTCGGTGAGCTCTTTTGACTATAAAATGAGGGAATAATAATTCCGCACCCACCACAGTTGTTAGCAATTTCTCTATATACTCCTCCATCTTTCCCGTGTTCGTGCTCTCTGGTATGTCTAAAACGCGTATGTTATTTCTTCGACTGTGCACAACTTGTCTATTTGCGCCGTCGTTTTCTGTACTTGATTAGTGGTGTCTTTGACACTGGAGATGTATTGTTACGCTTCTTTTATTCGCGTCTTGTGGCCCTCAATTCTACGGGCTATTGCATCCATTCGCGATTACATCGTGTCCATTTTATCCACGATGGTCACAAAACCTTGCCTCACCTCCAGCAATATCGATTTCAAGTCTTCTCCCGATGTTGGTTGTTTTTTCTGCTGTGAGGATGCTCCTTTGAGATCTGCTTCGGCTTGTTGCTGCCTTGTGGATTTTTTGGGATCGAATGTCAGCTTTGACTGGCAGGTATCTGGTTTCAAACAACAAGCGGGGTTGCTGAACTGTTCCTAATAGGAAAGAGGAATAGAGAATGGGCTGTACCTTAGGGGTATAATATCACCCTTGGGCATCCATTAGGTTGGACATGTTTGCCTCACACACCCCGAAGGATGTCATGCTTCATCATCGGAGGTTGCTCCTCGTCGGGGAGGCGGTGCAATCCCCGACGGGCTCACCTCAAAGAGGGGCTCTTTGGCGGAGATCTTTTTGTCCACTTGCCTGTTGATGAAGTGTGGGTATGTGGGCTAGGGCAATAGTATCCTAAAAAAGGTAAGGTTTAAAATATAGTAGAGGGTCCCGGAAAAAACTTTATTCTGGAGGTCCTCCTACTATTGTTAAAAGGTGAAGTATAGTTTGCAAGGTCACGGAAAGTTACGTGCCGTGTTTCAAACTAGACTAATGTGATGGTCGGTCGACATGTTTCTCGCTTGGGTTCTTCCCGCGATTCTTCAGGACCTAGTGAAAGTGTGAGTGAGTGTTTAAGATAAGGACATGCTAGTGTCATGAGCCTAGTGTGTTACCTCAGGGAAATCCTGTGCCTGAAGTATGGAAATACAAAAAGAGACATTAATGCAGGTATCGTTACAAATGTCAACAATGGTAACAGCCAATTAAAGCATCTCAGTGCAGTGAAGTGGAAGTGGTGTGTGTGAAGTTACACATACGAACATGCCTGTGGTGTACAGAGAGTGTGTAGTGTAGTGAACACTCTCATGCCTATGTCCGTGGTGTTTAAAACAGTGGTTAAAACCAGTGGTAAAAAACACAACTGCTATCTCTAGGAGAGAACTCTAATCAGGGAAGGCAATTACTGATGTGGTAAATATCAGACTCACCTAAAGGTCTTGGATAAATAACCACCTGAGTACTCGGCGGGTCGGAACAACAGAAGTTGCCTCTAGATCAGGCTAGAGAAGGAGAACTAAGGTTAAAGAAGTTCAGGGTATCAAATTCTACCATACTTGGCAACTCGGGGATTGTCTGATCTTACCTCTGGTTATCCGTGTCCGTGCTGAGTCACCTACCCATCACCGCCGAGCTCAAATAGGTAATGGACTAGCGGGGTGTGGGTTATTTATAGGTGGACTCGTCATGAGTAGGCGTCAGGTAACGCCCTCTATGTAGGTCACGTGGTAACCACGGTGATACCGGCCATGATGGAGTGGTGTACTCAGTGTTTAAGCAGATGTGGGTTAAATCCATTGACAAGGCACCGCATGTTCACAGTGAATGCCAGGGGATGTCCTCGTTCAGACCTTGTCTGTCTGTAGAAAGGCGGTGTACCCACCTTTGTTCTTTACGGAACAGAGCGTTTTTTGGGCAATTTGGACTTGCCTCAAGGATCACCCATTGTATGCAGTCGGCGCTGTGTTGGTTCTCTAGATAGTGTTTGCACATCTTGGTGTGTGACTTTTTGCACCGGAAATTACTGCGGTGTTCGGTGATCCTTGTTTTAATCGTGCGTGTGGTCATCCCAATATACTTAAGACCACATGGACAAGTTAGCATATAGATGCAGTGAGTGGTATTACAGTTTGTGTGCCCCTGGATAACCCACTTGAAAGTGTCGGTGAGCTGTATTGTCTTTTGGGGAGTGGTGTATTTGCAAACCCCACAGTTACCGCATGGGTAGTGACCGGTGACTGGTGGCATGTTCCATAATGTCTGCTGGGAACTCTTTTTAGGAATCTTTGGTCTCGTGTGGATCAATATGTCCTTCACGTTCTGTGTCCTTTTGAAAGCAAACCTAGGTTGTTCAAAGGGTATATCCCCTGTGTTGAGGATTCCCCAGTGACATTTGATGGTGTTTTTAATCTTGGTTGACAATTGGGTAAATGTCGTCACACAAGTGATGGGTTGGTTTTCAATTGGTGGTTTTTCCCGTCTTTCTAGGAGTGCCTCTCTGTTGTTGTTTCTTGCTCGCTTTTGCGCTTTTGTGACCTCTCCTTTCGGGTAGCCTCTATCTAGTAGGTTTCTAGAGAGGATGGTTGATTCCTTTTTGTAGTCTGCAATATTACTACAATTCCGTCTGATCCGAAGGAATTGCCCAAAAGGAAGGTTGTTCCTTAAGGCTTTGGGATGGTAGCTCTCAAAATGTAGGAGGCTGTTACGGTCTGTTGGTTTCCTAAACATAGTTGTCTGGAGTCCACCCTCTTTCAGTTGTACAGTGAGGTCAAGAAAAGCAATCTCTTTAGGCGATGAAGACATAGTGAATCGAAGATATGGATTCAGTGAGTTAACCCATATGAAGAAGGCCTCATGTGAGTTGGGACGGCCCGACCATAGGATCAGGATATCGTCAATGAAACGTTTCCACATTATGATGTTTGCTGAGAATGGGTTGGATTGGTGGTGGATGTGTTTGTCCTCAAAATCGGCCATATACAGACATGCCACCGACGGCGCAAAGGTGCTGCCCATCGATGTACCTTGGGTCTGGTGGAAGAATTGACCCTTGAACTCAAAGAAGTTCTCAGTGAGCGCAAGGGTTGCGCATTCCATAATGAATGACGGTGGGGTGTCAGAGTCCCACTCCTCCATCCTCAGGCGTGATTCAATTACCTCTAGAGTAGCCCTCTGTGGGATGTTGGTATAGAGGGCTTCAACATCTAGGGTGATCAAAAGGTCAACTTGGTTAGCATCGCCGATTGAGTTGAGATGCCGTAGGGTGTCGGCCGTGTCCTGAATGTAAGAAGGGATGCGTTTGACCAACGGCTGGAGAAAATGGTCGCAAAATTTCGACAATGGTTCTAATACCGAGTCGATACCAGAAACTATCGGTCTCCCCGGGACTGGTCTTGTCCCTTTATGAATCTTTGGAAGGGTGTAGAAGTAGGGAACCCTCGGGTTCTTTTGGTTCAAAAATTCTGCCTCCTTCTTACTGATCCAGCGTTCACATTCAGCGGTTTCCACCAAGCCTGCGATGGTTGTTTGCAGGCGAGGGGTCGGATCACATGGAATGGGGGTGTAGTACCGATTGTCGTTAAGTTGCCTAAGGCACTCAAGCTCGTAGTCTTTGGTGTTCATTAAAACAGTGGCCCCGCCTTTATCAGCTTGTTTTATAGTGATGAGAGGGTCGTCTGCCAATGTTTTAAGTATCTCCATGTCTTTCCGGGAGATATTGGAGTGGGTCTTTTTCCTGTCAAGGGTCTCGATATCTTTCAGTACCGCCTGTTCAAAGGTCAGGACTTCATTAGGAACCATCCCATTGTGGGGTGTAAATGTCGACTGGTTATGTAAACCTGAGTCTTGTGCTGGTTCTTGGGGTTTTCCTTCGAAAAAAGCCTTGAGTCTGACCTTTCTGAAGAAAGATTGCAATTCCCTGGTCTGGTTGAATAGGTCGATCTTTGGTGTAGGGACAAAGCCCAGTCCTTTTTGGAGAACTTGTTCCTCGTTCTCGGTCAGTATGCGATCCGAGAGATTGACCACAAGGCTCATTTTGGCCCTGACCTGTTCGTATTCCGGGTGTCCATTCCGTGGGGGCGTGTGTCCTCCCACTGCACTTTCTTCTCGGAGGCGTTGCCTCGCTTTCGCCCGCGCCCTCTGCCCCAGCCTCTGCCTAAAAAAGGGGGGCGTGCTGACCCTTGGGGCGCGAAGAAAGGTGGGTATTGTGGTACAAATGGTGGCTGAAACGGCTGGAAGTGAGGGTATTGCCAAAACGGGGGACCCATTGGTTGCTCTTGGTTTGGATAGTTCTGGTAACTATGGGGGTTCTGTTGTCCCCGCCCTCTACCTCTCTTAGCCCTGGGTGGAATGTTGGTTGTGTCATTGTCGCCACTACTTTCGGAGCCACTGTTGGAGCCTCGTCTGGACGAAGTTGTGCTCGAGTCCGAGTTGTAGTTGATTCCCGGCGGGACGTAGTCGTCCTTTAGGTACGGGTAGACTTTCTCCTTGGAAAATCTTTTGATATCCTTCTGGAGCTTAGCCACTTTCTGATTCATCAAGTACTCCTTGTGCTCTGCCATTTCCTTATTTAATTCGGCCAATTTTGTTTTGAAGCCTGTGTTCTGGCCTGTGGTCTTTAGTGCGGCCTCAGCTTCCTGAATACGGACTAGTAGTGCATCTGCTAGTCTTTTAGCAGTGTTGACAATCAGAATCAAGAGATCGTGGGTGCATTTCCATGCTATCTGGGACCACTCGATCTTGAACGGTCCATCTTCCCAGAATATTCTTGGGAAGTTCTTCACTATTAGGCCATTCGGGGCTATTTTGGCTTTAAAATATTGTGCCATCATAGCTCCATGTATTGTGATCCTGATCCATTCTCGTTTCAGGTCCGATAAAGTTTGCCACTCGGTGGTGTTACTCCCGGAAGCGGTTTCAACATCTATGCCAAAAAGTGATGGAGTTCTCATAATAGCAGCTGCGTCTAATTCACCAAAGCTGAGCCCCTGACCTTCCATTGTGTACTAGTCAGGTGGAGCAGGTGAAGAGAAAACAAAGAAAGAAAGGAGGATAGGTTACCCAGGATGGGTAAACCGAGTAATTCACCGCTGTGTGAGTTACTGGTTGGGGGATATGAACAATCTCACCCACCGTTAAATAACTCCCACGGTTTGCACCGTGCAGGAATCGTCGTCAACAAAGAGGGAGTGTGATCAATGGATCGAACGGGCACCGATTACCACCTCAAAAGGAGAGGTGGAAGGTCCAGTTACAGCGTGTGCCCGTGTGCAGAGTACTCAAACAACAAGCGGGGTTGCTGAACTGTTCCTAATAGGAAAGAGGAATAGAGAATGGGCTGTACCTTAGGGCTATAATATCACCCTTGGGCATCCATTAGGTTGGACATGTTTGCCTCACACACCCCGAAGGATGTCATGCTTCATCATCGGCGGTTGCTCCTCGTCGGGGAGGCGGTGCAATCCCCGACGGGCTCACCTCAAAGAGGGGCTCTTAGGCGGAGATCTTTTTGTCCACTTGCCTGTTGATGAAGTGTGGGTATGTGGGCTAGGGCAATAGTATCCTAAAAAGGTAAGGTTTAAAATATAGTAGAGGGTCCCGGAAAAAACTTTATTCTGGAGGTCCTCCTACTATTGTTAAAAGGTGAAGTATAGTTTGCAAGGTCACGGAAAGTTACGTGCCGTGTTTCAAACTAGACTAATGTGATGGTCGGTCGACATGTTTCTCGCTTGGGTTCTTCCCGCGATTCTTCAGGACCTAGTGAAAGTGTGAGTGAGTGTTTAAGATAAGGACATGCTAGTGTCATGAGCCTAGTGTGTTACCTCAGGGAAATCCTGTGCCTGAAGTATGGAAATACAAAAAGAGACATTAATGCAGGTATCGTTACAAATGTCAACAATGGTAACAGCCAATTAAAGCATCTCAGTGCAGTGAAGTGGAAGTGGTGTGTGTGAAGTTACACATACGAACATGCCTGTGGTGTACAGAGAGTGTGTAGTGTAGTGAACACTCTCATGCCTATGTCCGTGGTGTTTAAAACAGTGGTTAAAACCAGTGGTAAAAAACACAACTGCTATCTCTAGGAGAGAACTCTAATCAGGGAAGGCAATTACTGATGTGGTAAATATCAGACTCACCTAAAGGTCTTGGATAAATAACCACCTGAGTACTCGGCGGGTCGGAACAACAGAAGTTGCCTCTAGATCAGGCTAGAGAAGGAGAACTAAGGTTAAAGAAGTTCAGGGTATCAAATTCTACCATACTTGGCAACTCGGGGATTGTCTGATCTTACCTCTGGTTATCCGTGTCCGTGCTGAGTCACCTACCCATCACCGCCGAGCTCGAATAGGTAATGGACTAGCGGGGTGTGGGTTATTTATAGGTGGACTCGTCATGAGTAGGCGTCAGGTAACGCCCTCTATGTAGGTCACGTGGTAACCACGGTGATACCGGCCATGATGGAGTGGTGTACTCAGTGTTTAAGCAGATGTGGGTTAAATCCATTGACAAGGCACCGCATGTTCACAGTGAATGCCAGGGGATGTCCTCGTTCAGACCTTGTCTGTCTGTAGAAAGGCGGTGTACCCACCTTTGTTCTTTACGGAACAGAGCGTTTTTTGGGCAATTTGGACTTGCCTCAAGGATCACCCATTGTATGCAGTCGGCGCTGTGTTGGTTCTCTAGATAGTGTTTGCACATCTTGGTGTGTGACTTTTTGCACCGGAAATTACTGCGGTGTTCGGTGATCCTTGTTTTAATCGTGCGTGTGGTCATCCCAATATACTTAAGACCACATGGGCAAGTTAGCATATAGATGCAGTGAGTGGTATTACAGTTTGTGTGCCCCTGGATAACCCACTTGAAAGTGTCGGTGAGCTGTATTGTCTTTTGGGGAGTGGTGTATTTGCAAACCCCACAGTTACCGCATGGGTAGTGACCGGTGACTGGTGGCATGTTCCATAATGTCTGCTGGGAACTCTTTTTAGGAATCTTTGGTCTCGTGTGGATCAATATGTCCTTCACGTTCTGTGTCCTTTTGAAAGCAAACCTAGGTTGTTCAAAGGGTATATCCCCTGTGTTGAGGATTCCCCAGTGACGTTTGATGGTGTTTTTAATCTTGGTTGACAATTGGGTAAATGTCGTCACACAAGTGATGGGTTGGTTTTCAATTGGTGGTTTTTCCCGTCTTTCTAGGAGTGCCTCTCTGTTGTTGTTTCTTGCTCGCTTTTGCGCTTTTGTGACCTCTCCTTTCGGGTAGCCTCTATCTAGTAGGTTTCTAGAGAGGATGGTTGATTCCTTTTTGTAGTCTGCAATATTACTACAATTCCGTCTGATCCGAAGGAATTGCCCAAAAGGAAGGTTGTTCCTTAAGGCTTTGGGATGGTAGCTCTCAAAATGTAGGAGGCTGTTACGGTCTGTTGGTTTCCTAAACATAGTTGTCTGGAGTCCACCCTCTTTCAGTTGTACAGTGAGGTCAAGAAAAGCAATCTCTTTAGGCGATGAAGACATAGTGAATCGAAGATATGGATTCAGTGAGTTAACCCATATGAAGAAGGCCTCATGTGAGTTGGGACGGCCCGACCATAGGATCAGGATATCGTCAATGAAACGTTTCCACATTATGATGTTTGCTGAGAATGGGTTGGATTGGTGGTGGATGTGTTTGTCCTCAAAATCGGCCATATACAGACATGCCACCGACGGCGCAAAGGTGCTGCCCATCGATGTACCTTGGGTCTGGTGGAAGAATTGACCCTTGAACTCAAAGAAGTTCTCAGTGAGCGCAAGGGTTGCGCATTCCATAATGAATGATGGTGGGGTGTCAGAGTCCCACTCCTCCATCCTCAGGCGTGATTCAATTACCTCTAGAGTAGCCCTCTGTGGGATGTTGGTATAGAGGGCTTCAACATCTAGGGTGATCAAAAGGTCAACTTGGTTAGCATCGCCGATTGAGTTGAGATGCCGTAGGGTGTCGGCCGTGTCCTGAATGTAAGAAGGGATGCGTTTGACCAACGGCTGGAGAAAATGGTCGCAAAATTTCGACAATGGTTCTAATACCGAGTCGATACCAGAAACTATCGGTCTCCCCGGGACTGGTCTTGTCCCTTTATGAATCTTTGGAAGGGTGTAGAAGTAGGGAACCCTCGGGTTCTTTTGGTTCAAAAATTCTGCCTCCTTCTTACTGATCCAGCGTTCACATTCAGCGGTTTCCACCAAGCCTGCGATGGTTGTTTGCAGGCGAGGGGTCGGATCACATGGAATGGGGGTGTAGTACCGATTGTCGTTAAGTTGCCTAAGGCACTCAAGCTCGTAGTCTTTGGTGTTCATTAAAACAGTGGCCCCGCCTTTATCAACTTGTTTTATAGTGATGAGAGGGTCGTCTGCCAATGTTTTAAGTATCTCCATGTCTTTCCGGGAGATATTGGAGTGGGTCTTTTTCCTGTCAAGGGTCTCGATATCTTTCAGTACCGCCTGTTCAAAGGTCAGGACTTCATTAGGAACCATCCCATTGTGGGGTGTAAATGTCGACTGGTTATGTAAACCTGAGTCTTGTGCTGGTTCTTGGGGTTTTCCTTCGAAAAAAGCCTTGAGTCTGACCTTTCTGAAGAAAGATTGCAATTCCCTGGTCTGGTTGAATAGGTCGATCTTTGGTGTAGGGACAAAGCCCAGTCCTTTTTGGAGAACTTGTTCCTCGTTCTCGGTCAGTATGCGATCCGAGAGATTGACCACAAGGCTCATTTTGGCCCTGACCTGTTCGTATTCCGGGTGTCCATTCCGTGGGGGCGTGTGTCCTCCCACTGCACTTTCTTCTCGGAGGCGTTGCCTCGCTTTCGCCCGCGCCCTCTGCCCCAGCCTCTGCCTAAAAAAGGGGGGCGTGCTGACCCTTGGGGCGCGAAGAAAGGTGGGTATTGTGGTACAAATGGTGGCTGAAACGGCTGGAAGTGAGGGTATTGCCAAAACGGGGGACCCATTGGTTGCTCTTGGTTTGGATAGTTCTGGTAACTATGGGGGTTCTGTTGTCCCCGCCCTCTACCTCTCTTAGCCCTGGGTGGAATGTTGGTTGTGTCATTGTCGCCACTACTTTCGGAGCCACTGTTGGAGCCTCGTCTGGACGAAGTTGTGCTCGAGTCCGAGTTGTAGTTGATTCCCGGCGGGACGTAGTCGTCCTTTAGGTACGGGTAGACTTTCTCCTTGGAAAATCTTTTGATATCCTTCTGGAGCTTAGCCACTTTCTGATTCATCAAGTACTCCTTGTGCTCTGCCATTTCCTTATTTAATTCGGCCAATTTTGTTTTGAAGCCTGTGTTCTGGCCTGTGGTCTTTAGTGCGGCCTCAGCTTCCCACGGAATGGACACCCGGAATACGAACAGGTCAGGGCCAAAATGAGCCTTGTGGTCAATCTCTCGGATCGCATACTGACCGAGAACGAGGAACAAGTTCTCCAAAAAGGACTGGGCTTTGTCCCTACACCAAAGATCGACCTATTCAACCAGACCAGGGAATTGCAATCTTTCTTCAGAAAGGTCAGACTCAAGGCTTTTTTCGAAGGAAAACCCCAAGAACCAGCACAAGACTCAGGTTTACATAACCAGTCGACATTTACACCCCACAATGGGATGGTTCCTAATGAAGTCCTGACCTTTGAACAGGCGGTACTGAAAGATATCGAGACCCTTGACAGGAAAAAGACCCACTCCAATATCTCCCGGAAAGACATGGAGATACTTAAAACATTGGCAGACGACCCTCTCATCACTATAAAACAAGCTGATAAAGGCGGGGCCACTGTTTTAATGAACACCAAAGACTACGAGCTTGAGTGCCTTAGGCAACTTAACGACAATCGGTACTACACCCCCATTCCATGTGATCCGACCCCTCGCCTGCAAACAACCATCGCAGGCTTGGTGGAAACCGCTGAATGTGAACGCTGGATCAGTAAGAAGGAGGCAGAATTTTTGAACCAAAAGAACCCGAGGGTTCCCTACTTCTACACCCTTCCAAAGATTCATAAAGGGACAAGACCAGTCCCGGGGAGACCGATAGTTTCTGGTATCGACTCGGTATTAGAACCATTGTCGAAATTTTGCGACCATTTTCTCCAGCCGTTGGTCAAACGCATCCCTTCTTACATTCAGGACACGGCCGACACCCTACGGCATCTCAACTCAATCGGCGATGCTAACCAAGTTGACCTTTTGATCACCCTAGATGTTGAAGCCCTCTATACCAACATCCCACAGAGGGCAACTCTAGAGGTAATTGAATCACGCCTGAGGATGGAGGAGTGGGACTCTGACACCCCACCGTCATTCATTATGGAATGCGCAACCCTTGCGCTCACTGAGAACTTCTTTGAGTTCAAGGGTCAATTCTTCCACCAGACCCAAGGTACATCGATGGGCAGCACCTTTGCGCCGTCGGTGGCATGTCTGTATATGGCCGATTTTGAGGACAAACACATCCACCACCAATCCAACCCATTCTCAGCAAACATCATAATGTGGAAACGTTTCATTGACGATATCCTGATCCTATGGTCGGGCCGTCCCAACTCACATGAGGCCTTCTTCATATGGGTTAACTCACTGAATCCATATCTTCGATTCACTATGTCTTCATCGCCTAAAGAGATTGCTTTTCTTGACCTCACTGTACAACTGAAAGAGGGTGGACTCCAGACAACTATGTTTAGGAAACCAACAGACCGTAACAGCCTCCTACATTTTGAGAGCTACCATCCCAAAGCCTTAAGGAACAACCTTCCTTTTGGGCAATTCCTTCGGATCAGACGGAATTGTAGTAATATTGCAGACTACAAAAAGGAATCAACCATCCTCTCTAGAAACCTACTAGATAGAGGCTACCCGAAAGGAGAGGTCACAAAAGCGCAAAAGCGAGCAAGAAACAACAACAGAGAGGCACTCCTAGAAAGACGGGAAAAACCACCAATTGAAAACCAACCCATCACTTGTGTGACGACATTTACCCAATTGTCAACCAAGATTAAAAACACCATCAAACGTCACTGGGGAATCCTCAACACAGGGGATATACCCTTTGAACAACCTAGGTTTGCTTTCAAAAGGACACAGAACGTGAAGGACATATTGATCCACACAAGACCAAAGATTCCTAAAAAGAGTTCCCAGCAGACATTATGGAACATGCCACCAGTCACCGGTCACTACCCATGCGGTAACTGTGGGGTTTGCAAATACACCACTCCCCAAAAGACAATACAGCTCACCGACACTTTCAAGTGGGTTATCCAGGGGCACACAAACTGTAATACCACTCACTGCATCTATATGCTAACTTGCCCATGTGGTCTTAAGTATATTGGGATGACCACACGCACGATTAAAACAAGGATCACCGAACACCGCAGTAATTTCCGGTGCAAAAAGTCACACACCAAGATGTGCAAACACTATCTAGAGAACCAACACAGCGCCGACTGCATACAATGGGTGATCCTTGAGGCAAGTCCAAATTGCCCAAAAAACGCTCTGTTCCGTAAAGAACAAAGGTGGGTACACCGCCTTTCTACAGACAGACAAGGTCTGAACGAGGACATCCCCTGGCATTCACTGTGAACATGCGGTGCCTTGTCAATGGATTTAACCCACATCTGCTTAAACACTGAGTACACCACTCCATCATGGCCGGTGTCACCGTGGTTACCACGTGACCTACATAGAGGGCGTTACCTGACGCCTACTCATGACGAGTCCACCTATAAATAACCCACACCCCGCTAGTCCATTACCTATTCGAGCTCGGCGGTGATGGGTAGGTGACTCAGCACGGACACGGATAACCAGAGGTAAGATCAGACAATCCCCGAGTTGCCAAGTATGGTAGAATTTGATACCCTGAACTTCTTTAACCTTAGTTCTCCTTCTCTAGCCTGATCTAGAGGCAACTTCTGTTGTTCCGACCCGCCGAGTACTCAGGTGGTTATTTATCCAAGACCTTTAGGTGAGTCTGATATTTACCACATCAGTAATTGCCTTCCCTGATTAGAGTTCTCTCCTAGAGATAGCAGTTGTGTTTTTTACCACTGGTTTTAACCACTGTTTTAAACACCACGGACATAGGCATGAGAGTGTTCACTACACTACACACTCTCTGTACACCACAGGCATGTTCGTATGTGTAACTTCACACACACCACTTCCACTTCACTGCACTGAGATGCTTTAATTGGCTGTTACCATTGTTGACATTTGTAACGATACCTGCATTAATGTCTCTTTTTGTATTTCCATACTTCAGGCACAGGATTTCCCTGAGGTAACACACTAGGCTCATGACACTAGCATGTCCTTATCTTAAACACTCACTCACACTTTCACTAGGTCCTGAAGAATCGCGGGAAGAACCCAAGCGAGAAACATGTCGACCGACCATCACATTAGTCTAGTTTGAAACACGGCACGTAACTTTCCGTGACCTTGCAAACTATACTTCACCTTTTAACAATAGTAGGAGGACCTCCAGAATAAAGTTTTTTCCGGGACCCTCTACTATATTTTAAACCTTACCTTTTTTAGGATACTATTGCCCTAGCCCACATACCCACACTTCATCAACAGGCAAGTGGACAAAAAGATCTCCGCCAAAGAGCCCCTCTTTGAGGTGAGCCCGTCGGGGATTGCACCGCCTCCCCGACGAGGAGCAACCGCCGATGATGAAGCATGACATCCTTCGGGGTGTGTGAGGCAAACATGTCCAACCTAATGGATGCCCAAGGGTGATATTATACCCCTAAGGTACAGCCCATTCTCTATTCCTCTTTCCTATTAGGAACAGTTCAGCAACCCCGCTTGTTGTTTGAGTACTCTGCACACGGGCACACGCTGTAACTGGACCTTCCACCTCTCCTTTTGAGGTGGTAATCGGTGCCCGTTCGATCCATTGATCACACTCCCTCTTTGTTGACGACGATTCCTGCACGGTGCAAACCGTGGGAGTTATTTAACGGTGGGTGAGATTGTTCATATCCCCCAACCAGTAACTCACACAGCGGTGAATTACTCGGTTTACCCATCCTGGGTAACCTATCCTCCTTTCTTTCTTTGTTTTCTCTTCACCGGCTCCACCTGACTAGTACACAATGGAAGGTCAGGGGCTCAGCTTTGGTGAAGAAGACGCAGCTGCTATTATGAGAACTCCATCACTTTTTGGCATAGATGTTGAAACCGCTTCCGGGAGTAACACCACCGAGTGGCAAACTTTATCGGACCTGAAACGAGAATGGATCAGGATCACAATACATGGAGCTATGATGGCACAATATTTTAAAGCCAAAATAGCCCCGAATGGCCTAATAGTGAAGAACTTCCCAAGAATATTCTGGGAAGATGGACAGTTCAAGATCGAGTGGTCCCAGATAGCATGGAAATGCACCCACGATCTCTTGATTCTGATTGTCAACACTGCTAAAAGACTAGCAGATGCACTACTAGTCCGTATTCAGGAAGCTGAGGCCGCACTAAAGACCACAGGCCAGAACACAGGCTTCAAAACAAAATTGGCCGAATTAAATAAGGAAATGGCAGAGCACATGGAGTACTTGATGAATCAGAAAGTGGCTAAGCTCCAGAAGGATATCAAAAGATTTTCCAAGGAGAAAGTCTACCCGTACCTAAAGGACGACTACGTCCCGCCGGGAATCAACTACAACTCGGACTCGAGCACAACTTCGTCCAGACGAGGCTCCAACAGTGGCTCCGAAAGTAGTGGCGACAATGACACAACCAACATTCCACCCAGGGCTAAGAGAGGTAGAGGGCGGGGACAACAGAACCCCCATAGTTACCAGAACTATCCAAACCAAGAGCAACCAATGGGTCCCCCGTTTTGGCAATACCCTCACTTCCAGCCGTTTCAGCCACCATTTGTACCACAATACCCACCTTTCTTCGCGCCCCAAGGGTCAGCACGCCCCCCTTTTTTAGGCAGAGGCTGGGGCAGAGGGCGCGGGCGAAAGCGAGGCAACGCCTCCGAGAAGAAAGTGCAGTGGGAGGACACACGCCCCCACGGAATGGACACCCGGAATACGAACAGGTCAGGGCCAAAATGAGCCTTGTGGTCAATCTCTCGGATCGCATACTGACCGAGAACGAGGAACAAGTTCTCCAAAAAGGACTGGGCTTTGTCCCTACACCAAAGATCGACCTATTCAACCAGACCAGGGAATTGCAATCTTTCTTCAGAAAGGTCAGACTCAAGGCTTTTTTCGAAGGAAAACCCCAAGAACCAGCACAAGACTCAGGTTTACATAACCAGTCGACATTTACACCCCACAATGGGATGGTTCCTAATGAAGTCCTGACCTTTGAACAGGCGGTACTGAAAGATATCGAGACCCTTGACAGGAAAAAGACCCACTCCAATATCTCCCGGAAAGACATGGAGATACTTAAAACATTGGCAGACGACCCTCTCATCACTATAAAACAAGCTGATAAAGGCGGGGCCACTGTTTTAATGAACACCAAAGACTACGAGCTTGAGTGCCTTAGGCAACTTAACGACAATCGGTACTACACCCCCATTCCATGTGATCCGACCCCTCGCCTGCAAACAACCATCGCAGGCTTGGTGGAAACCGCTGAATGTGAACGCTGGATCAGTAAGAAGGAGGCAGAATTTTTGAACCAAAAGAACCCGAGGGTTCCCTACTTCTACACCCTTCCAAAGATTCATAAAGGGACAAGACCAGTCCCGGGGAGACCGATAGTTTCTGGTATCGACTCGGTATTAGAACCATTGTCGAAATTTTGCGACCATTTTCTCCAGCCGTTGGTCAAACGCATCCCTTCTTACATTCAGGACACGGCCGACACCCTACGGCATCTCAACTCAATCGGCGATGCTAACCAAGTTGACCTTTTGATCACCCTAGATGTTGAAGCCCTCTATACCAACATCCCACAGAGGGCTACTCTAGAGGTAATTGAATCACGCCTGAGGATGGAGGAGTGGGACTCTGACACCCCACCGTCATTCATTATGGAATGCGCAACCCTTGCGCTCACTGAGAACTTCTTTGAGTTCAAGGGTCAATTCTTCCACCAGACCCAAGGTACATCGATGGGCAGCACCTTTGCGCCGTCGGTGGCATGTCTGTATATGGCCGATTTTGAGGACAAACACATCCACCACCAATCCAACCCATTCTCAGCAAACATCATAATGTGGAAACGTTTCATTGACGATATCCTGATCCTATGGTCGGGCCGTCCCAACTCACATGAGGCCTTCTTCATATGGGTTAACTCACTGAATCCATATCTTCGATTCACTATGTCTTCATCGCCTAAAGAGATTGCTTTTCTTGACCTCACTGTACAACTGAAAGAGGGTGGACTCCAGACAACTATGTTTAGGAAACCAACAGACCGTAACAGCCTCCTACATTTTGAGAGCTACCATCCCAAAGCCTTAAGGAACAACCTTCCTTTTGGGCAATTCCTTCGGATCAGACGGAATTGTAGTAATATTGCAGACTACAAAAAGGAATCAACCATCCTCTCTAGAAACCTACTAGATAGAGGCTACCCGAAAGGAGAAGTCACAAAAGCGCAAAAGCGAGCAAGAAACAACAACAGAGAGGCACTCCTAGAAAGACGGGAAAAACCACCAATTGAAAACCAACCCATCACTTGTGTGACGACATTTACCCAATTGTCAACCAAGATTAAAAACACCATCAAACGTCACTGGGGAATCCTCAACACAGGGGATATACCCTTTGAACAACCTAGGTTTGCTTTCAAAAGGACACAGAACGTGAAGGACATATTGATCCACACGAGACCAAAGATTCCTAAAAAGAGTTCCCAGCAGACATTATGGAACATGCCACCAGTCACCGGTCACTACCCATGCGGTAACTGTGGGGTTTGCAAATACACCACTCCCCAAAAGACAATACAGCTCACCGACACTTTCAAGTGGGTTATCCAGGGGCACACAAACTGTAATACCACTCACTGCATCTATATGCTAACTTGCCCATGTGGTCTTAAGTATATTGGGATGACCACACGCACGATTAAAACAAGGATCACCGAACACCGCAGTAATTTCCGGTGCAAAAAGTCACACACCAAGATGTGCAAACACTATCTAGAGAACCAACACAGCGCCGACTGCATACAATGGGTGATCCTTGAGGCAAGTCCAAATTGCCCAAAAAACGCTCTGTTCCGTAAAGAACAAAGGTGGGTACACCGCCTTTCTACAGACAGACAAGGTCTGAACGAGGACATCCCCTGGCATTCACTGTGAACATGCGGTGCCTTGTCAATGGATTTAACCCACATCTGCTTAAACACTGAGTACACCACTCCATCATGGCCGGTATCACCGTGGTTACCACGTGACCTACATAGAGGGCGTTACCTGACGCCTACTCATGACGAGTCCACCTATAAATAACCCACACCCCGCTAGTCCATCACCTATTCGAGCTCGGCGGTGATGGGTAGGTGACTCAGCACGGACACGGATAACCAGAGGTAAGATCAGACAATCCCTGAGTTGCCAAGTATGGTAGAATTTGATACCCTGAACTTCTTTAACCTTAGTTCTCCTTCTCTAGCCTGATCTAGAGGCAACTTCTGTTGTTCCGACCCGCCGAGTACTCAGGTGGTTATTTATCCAAGACCTTTAGGTGAGTCTGATATTTACCACATCAGTAATTGCCTTCCCTGATTAGAGTTCTCTCCTAGAGATAGCAGTTGTGTTTTTTACCACTGGTTTTAACCACTGTTTTAAACACCACGGACATAGGCATGAGAGTGTTCACTACACTACACACTCTCTGTACACCACAGGCATGTTCGTATGTGTAACTTCACACACACCACTTCCACTTCACTGCACTGAGATGCTTTAATTGGCTGTTACCATTGTTGACATTTGTAACGATACCTGCATTAATGTCTCTTTTTGTATTTCCATACTTCAGGCACAGGATTTCCCTGAGGTAACACACTAGGCTCATGACACTAGCATGTCCTTATCTTAAACACTCACTCACACTTTCACTAGGTCCTGAAGAATCGCGGGAAGAACCCAAGCGAGAAACATGTCGACCGACCATCACATTAGTCTAGTTTGAAACACGGCACGTAACTTTCCGTGACCTTACAAACTATACTTCACCTTTTAACAATAGTAGGAGGACCTCCAGAATAAAGTTTTTTCCGGGACCCTCTACTATATTTTAAACCTTACCTTTTTTAGGATACTATTGCCCTAGCCCACATACCCACACTTCATCAACAGGCAAGTGGACAAAAAGATCTCCGCCAAAGAGCCCCTCTTTGAGGTGAGCCCGTCGGGGATTGCACCGCCTCCCCGACGAGGAGCAACCGCCGATGATGAAGCATGACATCCTTCGGGGTGTGTGAGGCAAACATGTCCAACCTAATGGATGCCCAAGGGTGATATTATACCCCTAAGGTACAGCCCATTCTCTATTCCTCTTTCCTATTAGGAACAGTTCAGCAACCCCGCTTGTTGTTTGAGTACTCTGCACACGGGCACACGCTGTAACTGGACCTTCCACCTCTCCTTTTGAGGTGGTAATCGGTGCCCGTTCGATCCATTGATCACACTCCCTCTTTGTTGACGACGAAGGTATCTGGTTTCCCCATCTTGATACTGTAGTTAGCGCCAGCTGTCTGAGTTGATCAGGGCCTGGTCTTCACTGCAGCTCTTTGCCCGAACTATGGCGCGTTCCTTGACTCCCTTCAATTTCTGACAATAAGCAAGTTTATGTACTATTGCTCTTCCACTGCTTGTCAGGGCTGCCTTCTATAGTTCTACTCTCAGTGTGGAGGCACCAGTCGCATGACCTTGCAGGGGTGATGATGGCTATGTTATCTTGATATGTCCGCCCGTATGGCCTCCAGCGGCAGTTAGCGTCTCCGTATTGCACACTTGTGGTGTATTTCCCACGTTCTGGTTTCCAGGGGAAATGGCACTTAATTCCAGTCTCCCAGTGCCTCCGCTGTGTAGGCCCTGAGCAGACCTCAGTGCACTCTGCCACTATCAAGGAACCCTGGGCAAAGCACTAGGCTACGCTCGCGTAGTTTGCGCAACTTCGCACTACGCGAACTGCATGTAGTACAGTGCAAACATGCGTAGCGTAGCATAGTGCAGAGGTCATTTTTTGCTTGCTCGTGGTCCTCAAGGTCAAGTTGGCGACCGCGAGCAAGCAAAATGACATCCTCGCGAGACTTTTTACTTGTTTGCGATCAGCAACATCAAGTTGCCGCACGCGAGCATGGAAAATAAACCTCCCGGTGAGATTCTCAACGAGTGGAGGTCAGGTTTCTCATTCGAGTGGTCGCGCATGCTTGCGACCGCTCACGATGAGAAACTACCAGTCTGCGTTGAGAAAGCTGCAGCTCGAGTAAAAATCTACTCGAGCGGCAGAAAAGAACAGCTCTCACTGTGCAAGATGCTGTTTTCAATGATTGCACAATGCTGGATGCTTGTCCGCACTGTGCAATCATTGAAAACGACATCTTGCACAGTGCGAACATGCTACTACACAGTTTGTGTAGTGCTACACGTAGCTCGCGTAGTGCTACACGTAGCTCGCGTAGTGCGGAGTGCGCTTCGCGTAGCTACGCGTAGCGCTACTTCACAAACTACGCCTGCCCCTTCTATCAAGTGCAGATACCTGGTATATTGTATCCCTGTTCCCAGCGTAGGATGAGAGTAATACTAGCTTGCCCCTCTGCACTCTTCCGCAGAATAATCGCACCATTGCTCGATCGGCCTCCTCTGTGGGATTGCTCTCAGTTCAGGGGTGCCAGTCGCATGACCATGCAGGAGTAGGGACGGCTATGGCGCCTTGTTGTGGCCTTCAATACAGCCACTATTTGCAGGTAGCGCCCCCTGATGCACGCGTTTTCCCCTCTTGTCTCGCTTTCAGACGTGCAGGGGGGTGACAGTTTACAGCAGTTCTGTGGCGTCCCGTTATGCAGGGTGTAGTTTGTCTCAGTGTTCCCGTCTACATTTGAGCGCTGTTGGCAAGTTTAATTTGCTAACATTTGCAGGCCCAGTGCAGCGTATGAATAGAGGAGATCGATCTCCCTGCATCCATTCCTAATATGGCCGCCTCCTTATCTCGGCATGGCGCTGCGGCTCTCCGCTGCTTTAAAGTCTTCCCCCGCCGCTTGAATCGTGCTCAGCTCACCTCACTGGTATGTTACTGCAGACGCCTTCCAGCTATCTCCAATGACAGGCAGCCTCCCAGGGTTTGCGTGTGTAGCTCAATTTTCACCTCCGATATCACGTTCTAGCCTGCCTTCCTCGTGGGGGACCCCGGCCCTCACATGATCTGTCCTGCCACACGGGAGCTCCAGGCGCGCCAGTCACTACCGCCGGTCTACAATGCCAGCTGCTATTTTCTAGCACCAGACACCTCCAACTGCTCACAATGTCACATTGCTGTGTTCCTGAAAGGAGGGGGATTTGTCCTCACGCTATTTCGAACATTTTACCCAGATGGAGCAGGATAAATGATGGATTTAAAAGCCGACCTGCGGGAGCCGCACCTTGTGGTGGCCATTTCACTTGTGCCCAACCCAGCGCCCCTAAGAACAGAAGTTTTCAAGCCGGGGGAAGTAGAGTGGAATCTATCAGCTCCTATTGTTACCTGGGTGTTCTTTTTAACCTCACTGGGTCTTGGGCCCAAGCAATCACGACTAGGAGCCTCCTGTTTATGAAGTCAACCGCGGCTTTAATTATTTTATAAAAAAGTTGGGGGGAAGGCCACCAGAAATCCTTTAAAAAATCTATCAAGCCTAGTATAGAAGTTTTTGGGGTGGGTATTTGTTTTTTTTATGACTGTACACAAATCCAATATGTGGAAAATGCCTTCCTAAGATTCATATTGGCAGTCCCGGCCAGCGCTCCAGTTTTCAATTGCCATAGTGAATTAGGAGTACCATATATCTCTGATTTAATTAAGGTACAGCCGGTGCTGCTCTGACATAGAATTTGGACCTCTGTTAGCACAGGTTTAAATAGGGAAATAATAACTGATGCAATGAAATTAGATGATGCCAACAAGATTCCTTGGTTGAAGTACATAAGAAATTTCATGCAGGACATTGGTCGTCCAGAGTACTTTTTCCTACCCGAAAACATGAATTCTATTATTCGGAAGGAAATCAAAGAAATTTATATGACCCATCTGGAAGAAATAGGTTAACTCTGGAAATGAATAAACCTATGGTGGCTGTACATCAATTAATTACCATAACATGTAACATTCAACCATATTTGACATGTATATTGGGAATATGACAGGTATATGTTAACACGTTTCAGATTTGGGACCTCCTCCGTTTGATCAGTTACCCAGATATTAACAACTGGTCAAGGGAACTCTGAAGATGCCCTTGTGATAACATTTCACCACAGTCAACAATCCATGAAATTCTATTCTGCAAATTTTACAAAATTGAAAGACGAAGATAGATAATACCGCTATTAAAACAGGGGGGATGGAGACAATGTTGCCCCGCCTTTATGTACTTGCAGATGTTGGGAAATTGTTATTACATTGGATCCATGGTGGGTTTTTTAAAAAGTGCACACAGAGCCAAAAAATCCCTAAATATTTGAATACCGGATGTAAGATATATGAGAGAAATACAGATATGAGAGGGTATATACTAAGCACAGCATAAAAAATTTTTTCCCGGATGTAAAAGAAATAGTTATTGCTAAATTAAGTTTTCTTTTTATGAATTTGTACCTATCTAATGTGTTTTAATGTAATTTTTAGATGTGAGATGATGTCTTAACTGTTTGCCTTTATGATTTTAATGCCTAAAATCGAATAAATCTCATTTTTTAATTGAATTGAATTGATTGTGAGAGTGGCTGTATGGATGAGTGTGTGCTTGTATCAGTGATTGTATATGAGCGTACAAATGTGCTAGTATTTGTATGAGTAATTGAGCTGGGGTGTGTATAACTGCATAGGTGAGTAAATGGTAGTATTTGCATGGCTGACTAGGTGTGTGAGTACGTCTATGGATGAGTGGTGGTGTGTGAGTTTCTATATAGGTGTATGAGTGCATATGATAGTCCTGTACTGAGTGACCATAACTATGAGTGACTGTACGGGTGAGTGAGTGGATGTGTGTGTAAACCTAAGAATCAGTGAGTTGGTATGTAGTTATTGGGGTTGGAGTGTCTATGGTTTTGAGAATGGCAGTCTGTAATTTAGAGTGGGTGTATCAAAGGTTATATTAGGGTGTGAGAAGATGCATCAATTTATCACATGGATGATGTAATCAGTGATGTCATCAGTGATGTAATTTGAGATGTCGTCAGTGATGTCATTAGTGATGTCACTGACCATGTCATCAGTGATGTAATATGTGACGTCATCAGCAGTGCATTGCAGGGCGCGAGTTAGAGTTAGCTGAACTAACTTTACGGGGGGAATTTCTCTGGTTTTGTACGAGTGAAATGTCTAACTAACTATAACTTTCCCTAAAACCTATGTTTTTTTTCAGTGAATTTCAAATGTTTTTTACATGCTAATTTCTAACTATAACGTGCCTGAAACCTATGGTTTTTTCAGTGAATTTCAAAGGTTCTTCAAATGCTAGTTTTTAACTATGCCTACAGAGGTAGGACATGTGAAGAAAGAAGAAAAAAACGCACAGAAAGAAGTAAAAGAAATGCAGAAAGAAGCAACAGAAGTCCACAAAGACGAAGAAAAGTGCAGGAAGAAGCAAGACATGTGCAGACAGAACCAACAGAGGAGCAGAAAGAGTCCTTGTTGCACAATCATCCTGTGCCCACATCTTTTTCAGACGGGTACTGGTGGTAACTGACTCTGACTAACCAGGCCTAAAGCCAGTGCTATGCTAAAAGACACTTAGAATGCAGTGAAAACACCTACATACACTAGGAAACACTGTTCGTTGGGGGTACCCCTGTGATTAGCATGACCTCCTCTGTAAGGCCCTAGTACATATTAGGGCAGGGGGATTAAAACTACCTCTTAAAACACGCTATGGGACGCGTTTGCACAGTGGTGAAGGGAGGAGGGGACCTGAGGTGACATGTGTGCAAACACGCCCTATGGCCGTTATAAGTTGGGAGGGTAAGTCCCCTTGAATCCTGATGGTCCCTGGGGTCCAACTAGAGCAGTAATGATGGGACCCCCTCAAAATATGGAGTACGGCCAGGGAACAGAGGGGAAGAAATAAGGTACAACTAGAAAATAGTTCCCTCATTGGCCACAATTATTCATTGCAAGTATACATCACATTATTTATGTTGAAGGCGACAGATACACAACAAGCTTTTTTATTTTCTTCAAAAAATATATAAAGTGTTTAATGTTTTGTTTTTAGCATTGCTTTCAAATTTATATGTTTTCATTTAAGTTAGAATTCATGAGAAACACACAATCACAGTATTAACAAATCATAAGTCATTTCATAATTTATACAAGAAAAGGAAAGAAAATTGCATTAACAATAACTAATCATGAAAAACCAATTAATAACAATACATCTGCCCCTGATACCACACAACCAATCACAACATACTAACCCATTTATACTAACATTACATACACATACACTACGTCTGAAAAAGGAATCTGGGTACTAATCAGCAGGGAGCCCCCTGCTAACCAGCGGGTCTCAAAACTAAGTATGAGACCTCGCACTCTGGTCGACGCGCGTTTCGGCGGGACACGGCCACCTTCCTCAGGACCTCTTCCAGGCTTCAACATAAATAATGTGATGTATACTTGCAATGAATAATTGTGGCCAATGAGGGAACTCTTTTTCTAGTTGTACCCTGGGGTCAAACTGCCAACCAGGTACCTCCAGTAAGCACCAAAGAGCTGCGTTGCAGAGAGGTGTAAACAGGGGCGTGGCCTGGGCCACCTCTATGTAACGCAGTGCAGTGGTGTTAACTGGAGGTACCTGGTGGGGTTGTTGGCCCCCCAGGGACCCTCTGGATTAAAGAGGAATTGACTCCCCAGCTTAAAATGCACCACAGGGCGTGTTTGCACACATGTCACCTCAGGCCCCACCCCCTCCCTTCACCACTGTGCAAAGGCACCCCGTGGAGCATTTTAAGTTGGAGGATGAAGCCCCCTTGAATCCTGAGGGTCCCTGGGGTCCAACTAGCCCACCAGGTACCTCCAATAAGAGCCACGGAGCTGTTTTGCAAAGAGGTGTAAAAAGGGACATGACCTGGATCGCCTATCTGCAACGCAGCGCAGTGGCGCTTACTGGAAGCACCTGGTGGGCTAGGTGACCCCCAGGGGCCCTCAGGATTGAAAGGGAATGAATTCCCCAACTTTAAAGAACCCACAGGGTGTGTTTGCACATATGGCACCTCAGGCCCCGCCCCCTCCCTTCACTACTATGCAAGTGCGCCCTGTGGCACATTTTAAGTTGAGGGATAAAGTCCCCTTCAATCCTGAGGGCCCCTGGGGGCCAACTAGCCTACCAGGTACCTCCAGTAAGCGCCACAGAGCTCAGTTGCAGAGAGGTGTAAAAAGGGGCGTGGCCTGGACCACCATTCTTCAATGCAGCGCAGTGGCACTTACTGGAAGCACCTGGTGGGCTAGTTGACCCCCAGGGGCCCTCAGGATTGAAAGGGAATTAATTCCCCAACTTTAAATGCGCCACAGGGCTGTTTGCACACATGTCACCTCAGGCCATGCCCCCTCCCTTCACCACTGTGCACACCCGCCCCGTGACACATTTTAAGTTGGGAGATTAAGTCCCCTTGAATCTTAAGGGGCCCTGGGGTCCAACTATCCCACGAGATACCTCCAGCAAGCGCTACAGAGCTGCGTTGCAGAGAGGTGTAAAAAGAGGTGTGGCCCTGACCACCTCTCTGCAACGCAGCCCTGTGGTGTCTACTGGAGGTACCTGGTGGGCTAGTTTGCCCCCAGGGACCCCCTGTATTGAAGGGGAATTAATTCCCCATTGTAAAACGCTCCATAGGGCGTGTTTGCAGAGTATTGCTTGGAGTGGGCGGGGCCTCCGGCATGATCGCGTTGTTATGCATTCTTATATATTTTTAGAAGGAGGGCCGCCCTTCCGTGGCAAATTCCAGTCCCAGGGACCCCATCCTCCGGGACATGGCCACATAAATATTTGTTTTTGTTTTTTGGAGGGGGGCTGTGTGGCCCTCCTCCTAAGGCCTAAGGCCTCTGGGGACCCCCTCCCCCCAGGGTGGCCTTTATTTATTTTGTTATGGGGTTTTTTTGTGGGGGAGGGGGGCTGTGTGGTCCCCCTCCTAGGCCACTTCTGGCCCCAGGGACCCAATCTCCCAGGGCCTGGTCATTGTTTTTTTTTTTTAATGTGAGGAGGGGGGCCACGTGCCCCCCCCTCCTCAGACCAATTATGCCCCGGGGACCCCATCCCCGGGCTGGCCTTCCTATCAAAAAAGTTTTTGTAGGAGAGGGGGCCCTGTGGCCCTCCTCCTGGGCCACTTCTAACCCTGGGGACCCCATTTCCTGGGGCTGGCCCTCTCCATTGGGGACCGTGGGGGGAGCCCCAATGCCCCCACGGTCCCTGCCAGCTCCCCACCTCCTGCGGGAGCCGGCATTGCTTTTCCACACAAGGAGCTGCTAAGATGAAGCTCCCCATGTGGAAAAGCAATCTGGTTTGGTTTTTGGAAGAGAGAGCAGGTTCTCTGCACACATCACGCCGCAGCATCACTATAGGTCCTGATGAAAGCCCCGCCTATAATTGGATTCATGGCTGAAACATGTTGACCATCTTTTTTCATCTCACCAATATGGTTCAAATCCATCCCGCTGGTGTACAGCTTTTTTAATCCTGGCAGTGGGTGCATTTGAATAAATAGTACTACTTTACACTCCCCAGCTAGTTTTAGTCTCACCATTCTCACATTATCTTTTTCTTTGCGCTGCGCCCTCGCTCACCCAGCTTTTCTCTTCATATGTGGATTTAGAATAGCCTAACATTAAAAACAAACAACAGGCAACCCCTGTCAAAGTCAGCACTGCCGATGGGCTTGAGAGAGCGGGTATTTACCTTTATTGTCTAAAAATTCTCTACACCCGTGTATATCCCTTAATAAAACGAGTATGACTAGCCAGTTCTGCTCTCCTATCGTCAAGATAAGGCATACCCTCAGGGATGGAGTTTTTTTAACTTATAAAAGCACGGTCTCCTTTGATCCATAATAAGCAAAACATTTTCATGAGTTAATCGAGTTTTGTATTTTCCATGGGAATCTGTGAAAACAAATGAAAAAAATGTCAGTAAGCGGGATAGCTCGGCCTCTTAAAGAGCATGTTTCTGAGATCTGTGAGTGACCTAAAGTACATAGGCCCTTATTTATGAGGCCTTGCGTCAGTTTTGCGCCGCCAGTGCGTCACTTTTTGTGACGCACCAGCGGCGTACAAAATGCCCCTTGTTGCGCCATATTGAAAAAGTGACGCATCTAGGTAGATGCGTCACTTGTTAAACCCCTGCGCCACATTATACTTGCGTCAGGTATAATGTATGCAGAGGGGGCGTTCCCCCGCAAAAAGCCTCGTAATAGTGACGCAGTGAAATCTATGAGATTTCACTGCGTCACTTTTAGGATGCTGTTGCGTCAAAATCTTGCGCCTGCCTCACAGCAGGCGTAAGACTGATGCAAGCCCTTTCACATGGGGCTTTCCCCATGTGAAAGGACGCATTGCTGGAGTTGCGTCACTTTTGTGACACACTCCAGCAATGCGTCACTTTTGCGCTTACAGATGCGTCAGAAATACTGACGTATCTGTAAGTCCTTGCGACATGATGCGTCATACATTAAATATGACGCATCATTGGTGTCGCAAGGAGTGCGTAGTGAAAAGTGACGCATCGCTGTTTTCACGCAGCGATGCGTCACTTTTCATAAATGAGGCCCATAGTTTTAAAGCATGAAGGGCTGAATCAACCTTTCAGCCACACAAGGTTGATAAAATACGCAATTAAGTAATGCCTGTATTTAAGAAACCACTGTGCTGTTTTATTAATCATTAAAAGTCCGTGCCTGATTTAAGCAAAACCATTAAGGCTAAAAACCTTTTCTTTCAGTATTTTTGTGTTCGGATGTTAGTCATGTTTTATGTATGGTGCATGGTCAAGACCAACAACCATCCAGAATGTGCGATGTTCAGGAAACAGGTGAAGCTTGATTTTTTTTTTTTCTTTTTTTTCCATTCAATACTTTTTTTTTTTTTTAAGCGAATGAAGCAATCCACAGTTGGAAAGACCAATTACATATCAAGTACAAAAAAAATACATCAGATGTCACACCGAACATTGCAAATAAAACACTGGTGTACTCAGTAGGATTGCGTTTTTTGAACATTGAGAATGATACAAGGTACAGATTTTTTGATAAGGCAACAGAAAATTACAAAGAACATAATGAACATCACAGAAATTAAAGCAAATTAAAAGAAACTAAAATCATATCTACGAGATTGCAAGATCAATACAGCAAGTCAGCTCGCAATGTGTTAACCACCACTTCAAACAACATCTTAAGCCCAGGCTCAGCAGACGACACCACGCACCCCATTACCCGGGCACGGGCGGCTCGGTACAGGTACAACCCATACAGCTGAGTGTTAACAATCAGGGCCGGTGGACAGAACAAGCAAAATAAAGCCCCCACTAATATCAGGCAAGGCACATTAGGTGTTACGAAGTACGATGTACCACCAGACGACAAGAACCTGGCTTCGCGAACCGAGGGGTAAATGTGAGCCGCACGGGTATCCATGTGTTGTCAAGTGCAGCGAAGGAGCCATTCCTGCTCTAGCCCACCCCAGTTGGTGTGTGAGGATGAAGTGACTGAGATGGCGCGTCCTGAGCCAGGTTCGCAATGTATTGGCGATATGGACCCCAGATGTCTGTTGGGCGGGAAGAGGTTGGGAGTTGTTCTGAATATTCCACACTATTCACATTGCAGTATGCCACACTCCCAAGCCACGAGGTGACCTTCGGGGCACGCCTTGCGCACCAGAGCAGAGCCACTTCTCTTTTGGCCAAGAGGAAGCAAATGGACGCTAATTTACCAAGCTTGCGGGGGAAATTCGCAACATAGCCCAGCAGCGCAATTTCCGGCGTAACAGTTAACTGCAAACCCAACACTTCACCCAGAATCCTGTGGACCTCTACCCAGTAAGTGTGTAGCCTCGGGCAAGTCCAAGACAGGTGCGCGAAGTCCGCCTGCGGGGCGTTACATTTGGGGCAGACTTCGGGTCTATTGGCATCTATTCTGTGAGCAAGCGCCGGTGTGTGATACATCCTTCGCAGGAATTTAAAGTGTATGAGCTTGTGTCTACTATTCATGGAAACTTCCCTGGTCATAGCACAACATGCCTCCCACTGGTCATCCGAAATCTGTGTGCCCAGATCATGCTCCCATGCAGCGCGTACCACCCCGTCTGACGCAGGAAGAGAGGACAAGCACAGCTTATAGAGTTTGGACACCACGTGTGCTCCTGAAGTGTTTTGTATAAGGAATGTAAGTGCGGGATTGTCTTCAGGTGGAAGGGGAAATGTGGGAAATACAGCTCGCAACGTCACACGGAGTCTCTTGAGATTGAAAGCATCCATGAATATTCGGTCAGTGAAGCGGGGGTCTTCTGTCATAGAGAAAGCATGACCATCTGGGAACAAGTCACCAGTCGTGAGTAGCTGGAATTTGGACAGTGAACGACGGACCACCGATTCTCCCGTGATGGGGAGCCAGTGCGGGTTGGGCAAAGGAAGGGCAGAGGAGTACAGTATGTCAGTGTGCAGTAAGTGCCTAATCTTGTCCCAAGCCCAGGCCGTCGTGGTTAGCGGGTGTATGTCGTGCGGGTCCCGAGGGAGACCCTTGGGGAGGACTGCGTTAAGTGACACTGGGAGCGCCGCATCAGCCTCTGGTCTCAAATGTGGAATCCTGGCATCCGGATGATACCAAGGATGGGCGTACGAACATGGGGCAACCAAGTAGTAGAGATAAAAATCCGGGACCCCAAAGCCACCCTTCTCATATGGTAGTGTCAGTGTGCGCCAGGCTACGCGTGGGGTTTTACCGCCCCACACCAACCGCAACAGGGCAGTGCGTAGTTGTGTGAAAAAAACCTTGGTTAGAGGGATCGGGATGTTGTTGAAAAGGTACAAAAATCGGGGAAGAACTACCATCTTGACGATGGGGATCCGGCCCGCCATAGGCAGAGGGAGACGGAGCCATCTGTCAGTATTATCCTCTAAAAAATCCAGGGCTTGTCCGTAGTTCAGGCGAATAATGGACACCGTGTCAAGGTGTATATGAATCCCAAGGTATTTGATAGAGTCTGTAGTATTCTCCTCTTACTATATATCTCATGTTATTCTTCTCCCTAGCTGCTCAGCCTGTGTGTGTGTTCTAAATGGAACGTTTAGTGTGTGAGCTATGTGTGGAAGGCTTGAGTGACTGAGAGAGAGTGACAGTTGGATGGATGGGGCTGAGCAGCTAGCAGGCTGCTCCCGGTAGGACTGTGATGGGACCTATCTAAGACCTTGATGGAGCTTATGGATACCTATTTACCTGCATTATCTTTACTACAATAAACCTACATTGACTACATCATACTGGTGTCATCCCTGATTACTACAGAGTCCTCGCACCACTCCAGTGGGAGGGAGCAAGACCACTGCGTAGTGGCGGGGGTGAGTGGAAACAGTTGTGATTTGTGCCAGTTGTCAATAAACATAAGAGGAGTACCACCTAGAAAAGCTCGAGGAGCGATCTGAGTGGGAAGATTAGATAAGAAGAAAGTCCTTCTTGGATTATAATAAACCCCTCACTCACCAACCTGGTTGGTGACATGCTTCATCATCGGGGTCCACCCTTATAGCCGAATGCCATCAGGGTGTGCTTCGACATCTGAAATACAGTGGAGCGGGTTTTTTTGTGAATGGTGCAAAAAAAGTGTTAAAAATTGTCCTGGTATGACTATTGTTAATAAAGTTTATTTCTAGACTACTGGACAATATTAAAATGTGTGAAGGATACAATTACAGTTTGTTATGACCGTGTGTATCAATGTGTTGGAGGTCTACATGTTTCAACCCGCTGGTGGAAATTGCTGGGTTTTCTTCAGGACCAACGGAAAATGGGTGGTCAGAACACACTACCGCTCTGCCAGGCCTAGATTCCTTAAAAAACTACTGACACAAATCTGCAGTAGAAAAGTCACTCAAACCCAGATGGTCGAGAGAGACAAAATGAAGGAGACTCCTGTATTAAGGTCTCAGGGCTTCACGAGGTGGAGGGGGAGTTGGCCTCTGGTAGGGACATATTAGTTTGCCAGAAAAGAGCGTAGCCGATTACCTACATGCCTCACCTGAAGCCACCCCGCCATTTGTGCCAGTTGACCTTGAGGCCTGAGTAGTCACCAAATCGAGCAATCTCCGACAACAAGGGTTGCAGGTTGGCCTCCGGAGTACGGACATATAGGACCATATCGTCCGCATAAAGCGAGACCAAGAGAGGGCCAGTGTGGAATTGGAGCCCCCTATGGAGATGTTTCTCCTGGAAGTGTCGCACCAGGGGGTCCATCGCAAGGATGAAAAGAAGTGGGGATAGGGGGCATCCCTGTCGGGTGCCTCTTGAGAGTGTGAGCTTCTCAGTAATGGTACCATTTAAGCGAATGCGAGCCGTGGGTGCAGTATACAGCAGTTCCACCGTTGCTACAAACATTGTGGGCATGCCCATCCTCCGCATCACTTCCAAAAAAAAGGGCCGCTCCAGAGTGTCGAACGCCTTTTCGGCGTCTAAAAAGACAGCAGCCGCCGGCGTGGAGGGGTCGATCCTGTGTAGGACCGAGAAAAGTGTACGGAGATTCAGGGAGGTAGACCTGTGAGGGACAAAGCCGGACTGTGCCGGTGAAACAATGGTATCCACCAGCAGTGCTAGCCGCATCGCCAGGACTTTTGCCAAAATCTTGTAATCGAGATTAAGGAGCGACAGCGGACGATAGGAGCTACATACCGTGGGGTCGCGACCCGGTTAAGGCAGCAAAACAATGACCGCTTCCCGGAGTGTGGGGGGAAGGACACCAGTCTCCAGAGCCTCCGCATACACCTCAAAAAGTCTGAGCACCAATTCCTCCTTGTATTCCTTGTAAAAGTCGGCCGTGAAGCCATCAAGACCAGGCGCCGAGGAACTTCTCAAGGAGTCAATGGCCTCAATTATCAAGTCCGGTGTGATGGATGGGCCAGAAAGTCTTGCATGTATTTCTCCAAGTATACCATGGCAATTTCGTTAATATACGACCCCGGGTCTCGGCGATCCTCTGGAAGGGCAGACGTATAAAGGTGGCGGTAGTAAGCTAAAAAGGTATCGCAAATAGCGGGTGTGGTAAAATGGTGCTTGTCTTGTGCGTCAATTATGTCAGTGATGTATGCAGCCTGCCGCGGAGGGCGGAGCAGCTGAGCCAATAATCTGCCCAGCCGATCCCCTTCACCGTACCGGCGTGCTGTGTGGTATTTGCCCAGAAACCGCAACTCTCTGTCCGCGGTTTCCCTGAACTCTAGAAGTAGCTCGAGACGCCGAGCTTCGTGCCTCGGCGAAGGATCTGCGAGGATCTCACTTTCCACCGTTAATAGCTAAGTCTCTAGTCGGCTCAGGGTAGCACGGATCTCACGTAATGCCCCAACATGTTTGGTGATGCAAACCCCCCTAATGGTGGCCTTAAACCCCTCCCAAAACGTGGCCCAAGTAGTCACAGAGCCAGTGTTGATGTCAAAATAATCCTCAATGGCAGTGCGGATCTCCTCAGTAAAGACCGGGTCCGCTAGGGCTCTCCCCGGAAAACCTCACTGCCTCTCATACCCGCCCAACCTAGGAACTGTTAGAGTCAACACCACTGGAGAGTGATCGGAAAGTGTGCGTGGAAGAGTGCAAAGATCAGCCACCCATCCCGCTAAGCCTGGAGAGAATAGCCAATCATCGAGTCTGGTGCTTGTGTTGTGGTAGTTGGAGTGGTTAGTAAAGGCTGGGGCATTAGTGTGCAGTTTGGCCTCTATGTCTATCAGTGAGAAATGCGAACAAATAGCAGCAACAGCTGCGCGGGCAAGTGGCTTGCGATCTGGGGAGGTAGACGTGCTGTCCCTGCAAGGGTCCATCAATAGGTTGAAGTCGCCCCCCAACGCCAGCAGCTCAATGTTTGAGTGGAGCAATGTTAGGTACAGGTCGCGGAAACAAGCCGGGGAGTCAGAATTAGGACCATAGACCCCTACCAAGGCAATCTTGTAACCATACAACACACCAGAAAGTATTGCATATCTGCCTTCTCCATCCTCCTTACTGTCTGTGAATACAAAGGGTATCTGTTTGTGGACCAGAATTGCAACCCCCTGTGCATACCTACTATAGGATGAAAACACTCTATGGGTGCCCCACCCCCTGGCCAGTGAAGCGGTGTCCGCCTGCACCATGTGCGTTTCCTGCAGGAATAGAACATCTACGTTATGGCGGTCAGCATAATGCAGAACCTGTTTACGTGTACGAGTGGTGTTCAAACCTCGGACATTCCATGACATCAATTTTAGCCTGGAAAGACCAGTCTGCAGACCTAACCCGGCCATATTGTCAGATCAAGGACCGTAAGCAATGAGTGGTCGTCAAGCAAGCCAATACCATAATTCTTGCAATCAAACATAAAGAATAAAATGTGCCACAAAGAAAACATACAACCCGTCCCCCACCCACCACCCAGCCTCCCAACATCCCCAGAGAGGCAGAACCCAAACAAGTTCTGAACAGCAGTGCAGAACACCAATAGCCAATTATACATAATAGTATAACATATCTGCAAACTTAAAGATAACAAACCCCAAGAAAAACAGAACAAACAGGCCTTCGCCATAGGAGGAAGCAACGCCACCCCCATGTGGGCAACCCAGCAGCGCAACACACGAGATTCTGGCTTTTAGTTAAACCCAGCAGAGTCGAACCGTCATCCACCACAGATAAGGATCCATGCATATAGTACCATCGAAAGATCAGCCCAGGCCCGTTTCAGCGAACAAGTCCGCACAAGCCTGCGTGTCAGGGTGAGGTGGAGAGTTAGGCCTGGAGCCGGGAGCCGAGCCCGATCGCTTTTTGTAGTCATGGCAGAAATCCTGGGCCTCAGCTGGAGAGTCAAAGATGCGGAACCGGCCGTTCACGTCGACTTTCAGTCGTGCCGGGTAGAGCATGCTGTATTTCAAGCCAAGATTGCGAAGAGCGGCTTTGACACTGGTGAATTTCTGCCGTGCCTCTTGCACCATGAGCGTGTAGTCCGGAAAGAAGGACAGCTTGCTCCCCTGCCACAGTACCTCTCCCATTTCGCGTGCAGCTCGGAGCGCGGCGTCACGGTCTCGAAAGTTTATAATCCTGGCAATAATGGGACGGGGCAGTTGCCCCGTGCGTGGCCTGGGCCCCAGCGATCTATGCGCCCGCTCCACTACAAAGCCAGCCGTGAATGTGTCTTTTCCGAACAGTTCAATGAGGAGGCGTTCCACAAAAGTATCAAACCGGCCAGTGGCAGTTGTCTCCGCCACACCAAGGATACGTATATTATTCCTCTGGCTACGCGCTTCCAAGTCCTCATTCTTAATGGCCACATCTTTAAGAATTTTCTCGACACGTTCCAGCCGTTTCAGCGTTTTAGAGGACCCGTCCTCCACATCCGATATTCTGGACTCAGCTAAGTTGAGGCGGCGGTCATGGGCCTGCACCGTGGAACCAATGTCCGACAGCTTCTTCTCCAGGCTGTCAAAGCGAGTATCAAGCGCCTTGAAGCCAGCGCGCATTTCCCCCATCATGGCGGCCATCATGGACGCTGTGTCACCACCGTCCGGTAATCCGTGAGCACCAGAGGCCACACCAGGCGGGGGGTCAGCGGTGAGGAGGGGTGTTTTGTCGAAGCTGAGCTTCCTTTGGGAAGGATCCCTTTTCCCCATCTCCAAGGTCTCGTGGAAATTCCGCAGTCGCAGCAACTATAGCGAAGACAGAGGGCAGGAATCAGTGAGCCAGATGGCAGCCTCACCCCCAAAGCCACCAGTGTGTGGGCAGACCCGGCGGAGAGTGAATGCTGAAGGCAGGACCCAACCAGCGTGAGCGAGATCTGAAAATAGCGGTCGGAAACAGCCAGCACAGTGATCCTGAAATGAGCCCTTCAGTGTTATGGGCCCGCGCCACACCCGGAGTTGTCTGGCAGGGAGCAACCCTCTAACGGCATCAGCGCCGGAGGAAAGCGGAGAGGCACAGGCTCTGAGCCGGCTAGCAGGCGGCAGGGCCGCTGTTTGTCGCCGGAGATCACCGCCGAGTCCCCAGCAGCCACGCGCCCCACCCCCACCGCCCCCGGCCAAGCCCCACAGCCACCACCCGCGCGCCCGCATGGGCCCGAAATCCAGGTCCCGGTCCCGGCGTTCTCCCGGGCCAAATGCCGCTGCCGCACGCCGGGAGCCAAGCGCCCCAGAAAAATGGGAGCCGCGCAGTCAGGGCGATGCCTATGTGAGCCCAGCAGGGGAAGCAGCGGGGAAAGGAAGCACAGCCGCCAAGGGCCGAGCCGCACTCACCCGGCGCACCAGCGCAGAAGGAAAAATGGCACCGAGGTCCGAAGGCCTCGAATCCCCTCCGCCGAGTACTCCGCTCTAGGCTGTTCCCGCGGCGTGGAAACTTCGCCCAGGTGGTCCGGTGGGCATCAGGAGACGGCCCGGTGTAGCTGGGGGAGGAATGAGTAGCGGATCACATCCCGGTCGCCGCCGCTGGGAGCCCGCCTGGAGGAGCTTCACGGCAAGGCGGCCATTTCGTTCGCCGCCGTGGCCACGACCCCCTTTCCATTCGATACTTTATTCGATATTGTCATATCATAAAAGTACATACATTCATTAAAAAAAACATTGGAGCTAAAAATGTACATTTCATATTACAAATTGCTAAAATGCTATATACATTTAAAACATAATTACATGACAATACTAAAGTACGGCGGTATTTAAGCTTGATTTTTGTTTCTGAAGGTTAACACTTTGAGGTAATGGTAAAGCTCCTCTCAAAACCAGTTCTTTGTGGCTGGTGCTAAAATGAACATACCGCATGAAACAGGACCAGACTTGTAATCCAGGAAGTCAGGCTCTTCCCAAGTTGGCTCAGGCCATGGGGCTTCTTTGGGAGCTAGGTGGGTTCCAATGGTCAATAAACCCTAGTGCCCATGACCCCATACTAGCTTCAGGCCGCTGTAGTTCTTACACACAGGCAAACTGCCTGCTTGCTGATTTAACTCAAAGCTGCACGTGTTTACCAGTAGCTTGTTCTTCCAGTTTGGAAAAGCAAATAACCTGTCAAAAGAGGCTACAGGGTATGCGCATATGTGTAGACCAGGGTTCCCCGAAGTCGGTCCTGGAGGGCCGAATGCATGCCAGATTTTTAAGATAAGTACATGTATCTAAAGGGGGATATGCTAAAAATCTGGCATGATAAGGCCCTTCATGACCGACCTTGGAGAACCCTGGTATAGACAGTTGCAGTTGCTAGTGGCTGGAATAGGAGCAACGTCATCAGCAGAAGGTCGACCCCCCACCTTCAGCAGGAAAAAGTAATTTGAAGGAAGAAGGAAGCACAGATTTCTGTCTGTCCTCACATCAGCTAGGAATTACAAACTTTTAAAATTCATAAGGGTCAGTTTTAAATAGCATACGAATAATTGAGCAAGCAGAAATGCTCTGTATTAGTGCAACTGCAGTTTTATATTTATTTTCCTCCACAGAGGAAATTCCTTTTTCCATCAGGAATTACCTTTCTCTAAATCTATGAATGTTTCCAGGGTGAACATGTGTAGTAGATAAGTTTATGAATACCAGCAAATATGGGGTTTTCAGAATCATCACTAAGTTTTAGGGCATTCCGTCCTAAAAGAGCCACTTCTTCCCTTTGGAGAAGATTTAACCATTTCCAATGTAACCCCATACTCGGATTTTATTTTGCAAGAGTGAAAATTCACTTTGTGAATTTCTAAAGTGAATTTACACTCACAATAATTAGATTAACGTGAGAATAGCTTTGTGAGTCAGACTCAACGAGTCAATATTGCCTCATGTATACTTCACATGCTTTTGAGATAGTTGGAAATAACTGTAATATTTAGTGTGAAAAACTAACATCTATTTTATGTAGTTGTGTTGGAAAACAATTGACATGCGATAGGCATCTTCTTTCGAACATTCAAACACAGTGGGACTATGTAAATGTACATGTATTTATATAGCGCAAATCACCCACATCGCAGGCATCTATGCTCTTGCTTAGGGAACCCGTCCTGGTATTCCCCCGTGAGATAACCCCGGCAGGGTATCCACAAGGTGAAAGCCAGGCATCCCGCCGCGAGGGTCCGTTGTGGAGATTAAGCAAGCTATTGCCCAGAGTCGCAGAGTGTGAACCCGTGAGTCGAGTAGACACCGGAGCGAGAATTATCGAGTCCGTGGAATTATTGAGCCCAACCCCCGTCGAGGCAGGGAATTGAACCCTGGTCCAGGGCCGATCTCAGCTTCCGGGTCTGCCGCCTCTAACCCCTGAGCCACACTTCTCACTATAGTCAATCTAGAAAATTCCCTCACTTTGCATTAATCGAAAGTGAAATAAAAATGGTTTCCATGTTAAAATAATTAGCAGAAGTTTGTTATTTATGTGACAATCTGTCTCTAAAAACACAATACATTGAGACAGAAGAAAAGCACTTGAAAGGCCCCTTAATTATTTATTCTCCATTTAGTCTCTTGCTTTGTTATTGGGCCTCTGCTAGCACCCCGAGTTTCAATGCCGAAGGAATGGGAGTTTTAGTGGCAAACATGTTGGCAAGGAGGGTTGACCGTAGTGCTGTTCATACCTGCAAAATGTGAATTCAAACATAAAACTTGTAAAGTACAATACAAGCAATGTGGATTAGGGCACAGTTCGAAGGGGTGGTATGTAAATGAGGGTAAGTGGATGTTTCCGCTAAAATGGTTCTTTACATACTGCAGTTCTGCAAAAGTGAGGTTTCTTGCATAACCGATTGCTGTTTAGGGTTGGGCTGTAGGAATTCCAGCTTGACAACCTTGTTTTGCGTAGTGAAAATGAGCAGAATTGTATTTATTTTTCCTATCAGTTATCACATTTTACAGGCCGACATTTTAAGAAAAATTCTGGCATATTTGATGGGTATACAAAACCAAAGGGGATGATGGACTGAGTGTTGAACATTGCAAGCACTCACCCCCAGTCAACTGATCTGGGTTTAATCCATCATCATTCTCCGCCACCCCAGTTCAGATATGGCCATATGCAAATCAGTCTGACCCTGTGCCTCATGGGAACAGTCCAGCCCGAACTGCCAAGACATGTCTTACCTGGACCGGAAACAAGCATCCTGGGACCGGTTTCTGGCTAATCAGCCGTCATCAGCCAGGCTAGCTTGAATCCAGTGGCAAAGTGAGCAAGGGACCCACGTCTGGGCATACCCTGCCAATCAGGGCGAACAAAGCAAAACCAAAGGGGATGATGGATGGAGTGTTGAACATTGCAAGCACTCATCACCAGTCACCTGATCTGAGTTTAATCCATCATCATTCTTTAGCTCACTCGCCTACCCCAGTTCAGACATGGCCATTTGCAAATCAGTCTGACGCTGTGCCTCATGGGAACAGTCCAGCCCAAACTGCCAAGCCATGTCTTCCCTGGACCGGACACAAGCATCCTGGGACCGGTTTCTGGCTAATCAGCTGTCATCAGCCAGGCTAGCTTGAATCAAGTGGCAAAGTGAGCAAGCGACCCATGTCTGGCAACTGCCAACTAGGGCGAACAATAGGTATCCCTGACAATCCTGCATATTTAGTATTAAATAGTTAGCAGGACAAAAGGTTTATTGGGCACTTGATGGGACAAGACAGTGATGATCATTATGCCTTGTCACTGAACTAAAAACTTGCACTGCATCTCACGGCTTAGGGTTTTGTATGGACACTTATTGAGTGGCATACGTTGTGGCCAATAGGTACTTCATAGGAGCCTGCTCTACATGTTTTGTTTTTTATAACTACCACATTATTTATAGGCACATGCATCATTTTGTGCTTCAAACTGATATTGCTTACCAGTAATGTGGCAGACTCTGAAGTGTTGAAGTATTTCATTAGTTCTCCTTCAGAACTACCAATAAATCACATGTTTTTGTAGCTAATCTATTTAAAAATATTGTTTGTAAAGTAACCCATATGGCCTCATGCTTTGAGCATTTTATTTCAGTTGTATCCTGGAGAAGGTGAGGCTCATTTGCTATGCTCACTTCCACTGCTCAATTTAGAACTTTGCTCGTGCTGATTTTGGTTTCTGGTCCAGCATTTCCATTAAAAAAGAGGCAAAGCATTTAGAGGAGTGTCTCCGTGTTAGTACACAGGTTGATTTTGGAGGTTTGAAGCAAGGTTTGTTTTAAAGAAGTAGGTGGATATTCTAGTCTACAGGCCTCCTGGCCCTACTGTTTTGTTTCACAAGTCTATCTGTAATGCAGTTGTCCCCTTGGCGATGAAATACAAACATTGTTTAATGTTAGGCGATTTCAATATCCATCTGGATAAACCTGACTACTCTGAAACCATCAGATTAATAGAATCCTTGGATATTTTAAAGCTGATTCCGTTTTTTCAGTATCCAACCCATGAGAAAGGCCACATTTTGGAACAGGTTTTCTCCACACTAGACCTACAAACTACTCCTCCCCTTCCGCTTGTATGGTCGGATCATTTCCTTCTGGAGTTCACAATTAACTGAGAGTCCGTCCATCCTAACTCTCAGGGCAAGCCCCTTACGGGCAGTTTAGACCCTTCCACCTCATTACATCAGATGCTTTGAAGGTGGCCCTCAATAACCATCCTATTATCTTATTTGGAAAACTGGATCCAGCTTCGAGCAGCAGAGCTTGCACCCTTTTCCTCCCGCTCAGGTCAGACCTCTCGTGTCTCTGCGCCCTGGTTTACTCCGGCCCTCAAGAACAGCGAGAGCACTTGTAAGCACCTAGAGAGAGCATGGCGTAAAAATTACGATATCAATGAGAAAGTAGCTTACAAACAATCTCTTAATTCTCACCATAAATGCATTCTTGAGGGGAAAAAACTATTTTTCCCATCTAAACTCGAGGCGGCGGATAATAAAAGTAAGGAGATTTTTAAAATAGTGAAATAATTCTCCTCCCCAGAGCGGTGGATAGGATCTTCACCCATCTGCGTCATGGGTGGGACACATGTCCCTATACGTTTGTGATAAAATAAATAAAATCAAGGACACTTTCGCTACCCACCCTCCTACTCCAGTACTAGTTATGGAACCTTCTTTTCCCCGCCTTTGGATCAATGTCCCTTCTTTCTGCGAGTTTCCCCCCTTCCTTTGGCGACTTCTCTTGGTATTATGAAAGCTTTGACATCGGGGGCTCCTTCAGACCCTTGCCCAGCTTCCATCCTGGTGTCAATAGCTGCGACAATCAATCCAGCAGTCAATCTGATTCTAAATGACTCCATGCAGCAAGGGCAGGTCCCTATCAGGTGGAAGAAGGCGCTAATACTCCCCCTCCTGAAAAAGCCAACTTTGGACCCAGAGTGGGCCTCTAACTATAGGCCCATATCCCTTCTACCATTTTTCTCCAAAACATTGGGAAAATATGTTAATATGGTCACCTCCAAGTTTGTAGAAACCAACAACATACTGCACCAGAGTCAATCTGGTTTCAGACCAAATTTCAGCACTCAAACGGAACTCCTCAAAATCTCAGAGTCCATAAAGGACGTCCTGGACAAGGGCGGCAAAGCAGCACTGATATTATTGAATCTTTCGGCAGCCTTTGATACCGTCTCTCATGACCAACTCCTGCAAAGACTCCAGGAGTCAGGTTTCAGAGGAGGTACATTCTTATAGACCAATTAGTCTACTGAATTCGGACTATAAGGTTTTTATGAAAATTTGGGCCCTAAGATTTGTGTCTGCAGCACAGGAAGTAATCCATCAAGATCAGACAGGGTTTATAGCTGGTAGATCTATGGCAGCGAACACAGAATATTTGATACAGGCCTTAGTTTTTTTAATATTAATTCAACTTCTGCATGTATCTTAATGATTGAAGCAGAAAAGGCATTTGATTTAGTTAACTGGTCAGCATTCTTTTTTTCTTTCTGTTGTTTTGGATTCCCGGCCCCGATTATTAGTATGCTACAGAACATTTATGAAGGGGCATCAGCTCAGGTTATAGTCAACACCAGGCAAGCAGGGAAGATTAAAATAAATCGAGGAACTAGTCAAGGTTGCCCTCTATCTCCCCTGCTTTTTACCTTTTTCATTGAACCGTTGGTTATAAAAAAAAGGAATAATGATGCAATAATACCCCCTATCGGCGGAATGTCAAAGTTAAAATTGTTTGCCGACGATATTGTTCTGTATTTAGCTTCTGAAAAAGAAAATATTTTACATCTTATGAAAGAGCTTAAGAAATACGAGAAGATTGGGGGTTATAAGATCAATGAGAAAAAAACGGAAGTTCTTATTTTAAATTCTAATTTAGATTTTCTTCCACCACATCTTCAGTCTCAAGCAGAAAAACGGGATCCAATAAGATATTTAGGAATTTATGTGACTAGAGACTATCAAGATCTTTTTAGGTTAAATTATATTAAGATGAAAAACAAAATAAAGAACATGCTAGAACAATGGGATGCATTGCCCCTGACTTTGATTGGTAGAGTTGCACTGATAAAGATGAATATACTCCCTTTGGTTTTATTTCTTTTTAGTAATATTCCAATAAAAGTTAATATGGCCTTTTTTAATGAACTTGAATCTATAATGAGAAGATTTACTTGGAATAAAAAGGCCTCAAGAGTTAAGTTCTCGGTGGTACAACTTTCTTTAAATCAAGGTGGGCTGGCTCTCCCCCATTTTAAAACATACTATGAAGCAGCCCTTTTCGATATAGTGGCAGGACTATTAAGGACCAGGCAGTCAAGAGACAATTTCTTTTTAGATAAAATGCTAGAGGAAGCAGGCTCTCAAATTTTTTTCTTTTTAAAAACTGCAAAGCTGCCTAAAAAAACAAGATATAAGACACTACTAGTGCACTCCTCAAGATTTCAGCTTTTATATAAAAAATGTGGCTCAGGTGGATCTAGTTATTTGAAATTGCTAGAATGCGGTAAAATGGGACTCAAGATATCTCAGAATCATCTGCTACAATGGGAATCCGCCGGATTTTGCGAAATAAGACACTTATTTTTTCAACATAAGATAATTAGCTGGCAAACAGTGGTTGATAGAGCATATCCTAGGCGGCTTATGTTTTTTGACTATTTACAACTGGTTTATCTGATAAGAAAAGAGATAGGGGGCTCTGACACTTTACCCAATGCCTTGTTAACAGCCTTATACGGGGAAAACATAAGGGTATAGGATTCTGGTACAAAAGGCTACTCCCTTCAGGACCTCCTCAGGTAATTCTTAATCATCTAGATAGAATAAGCCAAACGACACAGTGCGTTTTGTCAGATAAAGACTGGGAAGTAATAAGTCAACTTGGAAATAAAGCACTCCGGGCAGCTAAATATAAACGTATGTCATTTTTCTCCCGCTGGATGGCGTATTACACCCCGGAGGCCTTGCATAGAATATTCCCTGAATATGAGAATAAATGCTTTAGATGCAAAACTAATGGCCAGGGTGGCTGGCATCATATTTTTTTTCCTGTCCTAAGCTAGAATCTTTTTGGAAGGGGATTTTCACTGACATGGAACTGGCAACTGGGAAAACACTGCTACCTGAAGCAGAAGTGGCCCTTTTTGGCATTTGTAAAGACAGGAATAGGTTTAATAACTCTGAAGAAGTATTTATTTTTATTTCTACTATTGTAGCACGGTCCATGATATTACAAAATTGGAAATCCGAGGTAACCCCATGTCAAATAAAATGGGTCAATAAAATGAAAAGAACATGCAATTTTGAGAGAGCTTATGCAGGCAGGGTGGGTGCGATCAAAAGATTTGAAAGGAATTGGAAATATTTAGAGAAGTTGGAATCTATAAAAGGAAATTGATAGTGTACTATTGTTCTATACTAGCTGCTATTGCACTTTTTGCACTTTATTCTGTCATTTTGCACTTTACTGCTACAGCACTTTAATAATTGAATAATAACTTTGCTGTTTTGCTGTTTTAATTGGCGGGTTCTGTATTCTATTATACCAGCATTTCAATAATCTTATAGTATTACCGATGTATATTTTTGCACTGTCACTTTAGAATCATATTATTATTATATTGGATGTTTTTGTATTTTAAACTAGTTGGGCTTTAGGAACTATAATAGAAATTTGAATGTTTTATCTAGCCTTCCTTGTATTTTGTCAATTTTGCACGTTCTTGCACTAGCTCTAGCACTTTAATATTGCTATAGCATTTATACAGTTACAAATTAGCAGCTCATTACACTTTTTGTACACTTGTATTAATAGAATCATATAGCAATTTCATTACTTTTTATTAATTTGTCATTATTGGTTGTTATATTGGTTAACCTTCTATGTTTCTGTCTCTGCTCCTTAAAGAAGAGTAATGATACCCTCATTGGGCTAATTTGCTTTGTCGGTATATAATTTAACAGGATTTTTGACGTATTGATTAACTGCTTTCCTTACACCATTTTGCACTAGCACTTAAAGATTGATCCATCTAGGTTTTAGTTATTAGTAATGAATTTGTCATGTTTGTCTCTGGTATACTGAATGTAAATTGTATCTAAAGTCGAAGAATCAAATGTCCTCCTACTGTCTTGTTCAATAAAAAAACCCACCAACAAGTTGTTTGGGCTCCGCCTTTCTCGGCTCCCATTCCCCCTTTAAAAGTGGGAGTACCGCAGGGCTCTGTTCTTAGCCCCACATTGTTTAACATTTACATGTCCCCCTAGCGAATCTGGATGAATCTCTTGGAGCTAAAATAGTGTTGTATGCCGACAACACGCAGCTGCTCTTCACCTGCGACAAGGACATTGATTTTAACAGCGAAGCAATCAACTACTGTTTGTCGGAGGTGTTTACTTGGCTCCAACTAATCCAAATGAAATGTAATTCCGATAAATCGGAAATAATTTTTTTCGGCCTTCCCCTAAATGATATGTGGCGCAGCTGGTGGCCACAGGACATGCATCCGCCCACTACCTTGGTCTTCTGTTAAAAATTTGGGTGTGAAACTGGATGACACCCTAAGTATGAAAACCCAAATTCAAGCGGTTGCCGGACAATGTTTTGACTTCCTGAAAATGCCCCTTCTCTCGGTCCCCCATAGGAAAACTTTAGTCCAGGCCTTGATTGGATCCAGGCTGGACTATGTAAATATTCTGTACCTTGGCCTACCAGAGTACCTTTTCACCCCCCTCCAGGTGGTAAAAAAAGCTGCAGCCTGGGCGATACTTTTACTTGGTCCCAGAACGTGGATGTCTCCCCACTTGAAATCGCTCCATTGGCTCCCGATCCGTAAGAGGATCTTCTTTAAAGCTCTTGCGTGGCCTTTATGGCCCCACATCATACCAGGCCACCTACCTTAGGAAAAGAGTCCAGTTTTATTGCCCACAGCACTCTATGCGCTCCTCTTCCCTATCGTTAGTAAGCATCCCCGGGTTCCTCCGCTCTCGCACAGGAGGTCGATCTTTCCAGGTAAAAGTTGCCATACTTTGGAACTGTATGCCGCTTACTTTAAGACAGATGCACAATCTCCTCCCCTTCAGGAAGGTCCTTAAGACGTTGTTGTTCCAACAATAGTCCCACTTTCCTCTACTGAGTCAGCCTGTCACACTCACTCAGCGCCGGGACACTCAGCCGAGTAGCTGCACGCTCTACAAATACCCTGGTAACATAAAACAACATACATGATGCGAAAGCTCTTTTATTTAAGTCCAGCATGTACACCTCAGCCTTCACACAATCCATCTGCCCCAGCTCCTTCAACTCATCTCCTGTTGAACTCACAACAGTCTCAGGCACTGGAAACCCCAACCCAGTAACATTCAGTGGAACCTTACATAATAGAACATACCACACATCTCCCTCCCATCAGCAAAACAGAGAATAAAGCAACCAAACATAGGTAGAAGATACAAACTGAATGATTCTCAAAGGTAAACCAACAAACCCTATAATTGTACACAGAGTGAAGATGTAAATACATCTTACATCTATAAAAAAAATATATTACTTTGGTAATACAAGATTTAGGCATTTAAGACATGGTACAATAGAGAAATCAAACATAATTTTTTAAATAACTCAGTTTCTCACAATATCTTCCACTTTTTCTCACACCATCACGCCCATTATGCGCTTTACACTTTACGTCACTTTCAACACGATCCTTAGTAACCACGACACTCAGTAGCTTTGCCACTCTACTGAGGTTCCATATTCTGTGATCTTCTATTCTGACAGCATTATCATGAACTTTAATCAGTCCCATTGGTGACAAAAATTTGGACCGTATTAGGACAGACCCTTTAGGAGGATATCTTATTCTTGCCATGTCATCCACTTGCTCATCCATCTTCTTCACAGCTTTGTGAATATCAAATCTCCTCTTTTTCCTCAATCATTTTAATAATTCCACTGCATCCTCTTGCCCATCATGCTCAACACTCATACCACATTTAGTCCTGTCTTACACCCATAAGAGGGAACTGTTACGTGAGTAGGAATGATTGATGAGGGATGAATGTTGGTTGAGTGGGGGATGAAAATTATCACATTTTGTGTTTTTTCTTTCTTATATTATTGATTCAATATTTGCTTTGGATTTTGTTGTATTCATTGAAATCATATTATATACAGTCATTATAGTTTGTATTAAATATGAATATTTTATAATCAGTGCATATTAGTCTATTCTTCATACCCTATTGTGGTTTGGTCGGTATGTGGGAATTCTTTGTCCCAGTGAAGAGCGAGGTTTTCCGCTTTTGGACATCAGTGGCAGGTGGATTTCTTTTTTGTTTATTACACACCAACATACTACCTATGCTGATACCTCCGGGTCTAGCCAGCGCTATTTAACACCTTAAGAGCGTCGAACATTCAGCGCCCAGTGCTGAACGTTCGAATAACGGGTGCTGGCCCGTCGGCCAATGGTCGTGCGCAGCACTGGCAAGGTAGTGCTCTCGACAACCGTTGGCCGACGGCAGTACTTAAAGGGTTAAAACTAAAATAAAAAATAAACAACTCAAACGGTGTACAACATGCTATCGTATGAGGTGTAACTCTATAGTTCTTGATTTTGTTGAAAAATTCTTTCTTCCAACACAATTGACCCAATACAGCTCTCTGTATGGTTTCCTTTAAAACCCTTTTAAACCTCTTCACCATACTCTTGGACTCTATAAGATATAAAACAGTCTTTTATGTCTAATTATCCTATCACTTAGAAACTTCTTCATCTCCTTGGACACAAATTGAACTCCATTGTCAGACAAAAGGTTGGTGGGAAAGCCTTTTTGTTCAAAAATATGTTCACATCATTTGTCCCAAAGGAATTTGTTACCTCAATATTAGGAAATCTTGAGTACATATCAATTAGAAAAACAATATATTTGTCAGCAGTAAAAATGTTAATAGGACCTACAATGTCCAAAGCAACATTCTGTACAGGCTCTTTAGGCAACTTCCCTAAAACCATAGGTTGCACTGTACACTTAAACATTTTGCCACACTGCAAGGATGCCATACACTCCCTCACAGGTATTTCAGCTTGTATTTTCATACCAGGCCACCAGTACATTTGTCTCAATCTCTCCTCTGTTTTTGAAATGCCAGGATTAATGTCATAAGCAAAGGCAATGAGGGCACCCCTTACAGACATCGGAGGAATCAATCTCGTCCCACATAATACCCCTTTAACAAATCTTTCAACTTTGCTTGTTGTTTCCAATCCTCTTTGGTACATTTAATCGCCTGCTGCAACTCCACATCCTTGCTGACTTCACTAAACCACTCTTTCTCTTTTATAATGCTTTCTCTGATAGTGGTTCTGTCGGGTGAATGAGTAAATTGATTTTAGGTGAAGGCTAAGTTAGCTCAAGGCACAATTTCACAGTTATAGTTCAATTAAATTGGACAAAACCTCTCTGAAAACAGATGTAGTTCAAAGTTTTATATATAGGAAACAGCGTCACATTTACAAAACATCGGAATTACTTCATTCCTATTTATTTTATACAAATTATAAGAACAGTGACTGTTGGTGAGCAAAGTGAATAGTGCAGTACATTAAGTGACATATATTTACAACTATATACAATATTATACACAGGGAAGAAGGGGGAACATTTTGATTTGATGGTCAGAGTTCTAAGTTAACGCTCCAAGGAGACAGATGGTTACTATGCCCGTTCCCGGAGATTTCGTGACCAATGTTGTATGTCGACGCTTCGACCCTAATGTGCCCCGATTGGTGGTCACGGCGGGTCTTTATCAAGACAGTGGGGGGGGGGGTGTGTGAGCGTCTGCGAATTATGTCAGACGGTGCTCGGACCTTCTAGAGGACGCAGTATCATCCCTTCGAACTTCCAACTCAGGATTGACCTTCCGGCATTCCGACCAGGTTGTGACTTTTGCCTCCTGTGAGTCCAGAATCCCCTCATCGCCCCCCCCCCCCCCCACCCCCCCCACTGTCTTGATAAAGACCCGCCGTGACCACCAATCGGGGCACATTAGGGTCGAAACGTCGACGCACAACATTGGTCAAGAAATCTCCGGGAACGGGCATAGTAACCATCTGTCTCCTTGGAGCGTTAACTTAGAACTCTGACCATCAAATCAAAATGTTCCCCCTTCTTCCCCGTGTATAATATTGTATATAGTTGTAAATATATGTCACTTAATGTACTGCACTATTCACTTTGCTCACCAACAGTCACTGTTCTTAGAATTTGTATAAAATAAATAGGAATGAAGTAATTCCGATGTTTTGTAAATGTGACGCTGTTTCCTATATATAAAACTTTGAACTACATCTGTTTTCAGAGAGGTTTTGTCCAATTTAATTGAACTATAACTGTGAAATTGTGCCTTGAGCTAACTTAGCCTTCACCTAAAAGCAATTTACTCGTTCACCCGACAGAACCATTGTTTCTTTAATCACACTTACCCAGGTTCTGAGGGACACAGGGTTACCCCCTTTTTTGTTGAAGCTTTCTCTGATAGGGCACACTACAAAATCATTATTTTCAATGCTATCTACCTCCTAATTATCCTCCTCCCATGCCCCAACCAGGCGTGAGCAACAATCTTCTAAGCTGTTTTTTAAACCATGTACATATGTAACATCAACTCAAAATTCTTGCAGTGGCACTGCCCATTTTCATATCCACACTGAGAAATTATCAATCCCTTTCCTTTCAAAAATATCTTTCACAATGTTCTCAGTTCACACAGTGCCCAATAAATAGCCAGAGCCTCCTTTTCAATTACTGAGCAATTTAGTTCTGCGCCCTTCAAACTCTGAGAAATGAATAGAATTGTATGTTCTACACCTTCATACTGTTGTAAAAAAAAAAAACCTAAACTCTTTGAACTGGCATTCATCATAATAATTGTGTCATGATCTGGTTCAAAACTTTGTAAAGAAGAGGCTTCAGACAGACATGATTTAACTTAATTAAGTTCTCTTTCACACTTATCACTCCACAAAAATACTGAACCACTTTTCAACAAAAAAACGCATATTTTGTGCTTTCTCTGCAAATGTGGAAATAAACTTGCTACAATACTCCAACATTTCAAAAGATGTAATAACCTCTTCTTTACACACAATGTTGGCCATGTTGTTGATTGCGTCTACCAATTCACTCCTAGGTTGAATATCAGAGGACATGATTTTGTGGCCTAACTAATCAATCTCTGTGAGGTTGCATTTCTAATTCTTAGCCATTAGTGCCAAACAATTCTCTCTTAACCTTCAAGAATATCACATACACGTTGATTATGCTCTTCAACATCACACCCAAACACCATATATCGTCCTGATAAATTTTTACACCACACACAACTTTCAATATATTTTCCATCATTCTTTGAAATCAGCCCAAAAGGCATCCTCAAAAACATAAAAGTTCCAAACGGTGTAATAAACGCTGATAATTCTTGTGAGTCTCAATGTAACTTCACCTGATGATGTGCCGAGGTGAGGTTGATGGATAACCCTGAGCAGAGTGCTTCGCTCTGCCCACGGAGTGCACGTAGTGCTGCCTACTTCGCGATTCGCAAAGTAGGCGTAGTAGGCAACACTATGCACCCCCGTGGACGAAGCGAAGTTGCCCGCCACCCGCCTCCCTCCCGCCCTCTTCTACATTCCTAATTTTGATTCAAAATAGTGTAAGAATAAAGTAAAATCACTTACCTGATATGCGGCGTCCCGGGGCTCCCTCTTCTGTTTCACGCCGACTTCTTCCAGCCAAATGTGCATGCGCGGGCGCATGCGCATTTCTTGCAAGAAATGCGCATGCGCCGGCTACGCGAAGCGCGTGGGTGGGCGTAGCTTCCTGCCCACTTCACGAAGCTTCGCGTAGCCCCACTACGCACACTATGCCCACCCTTATTGATGGACAACATTTTTTTTGCTTCCTTCAACATTAACAATATTTCAGCTATGTTAGGCAATTGATAATGATCAACTACACAGCGCTTGTTAAGTTCACGTGGGTCCACACATAACTTCACTGCCCTATTGGCCTTACACGCCATGACCAGAGTTGCAAGCCATTCAGTGGCCTCAACTCCCTTCATAATTCCATTCTACTTCAACTTTTTTTACTCCTCATACATATTCTCTCTAACCATTATGGGTTCACCCCTCACTTTACTCACAACAAGCACAGATTCCTTTTTATCTTAATCTTATGTACATATCCTTTTGGGCAACTTAACCCTTCTATAAAAACCTCTTGAAATTCTTTCTCATACACAGGTCTATTTGTGTTTACTTGATTTATTTGTTTCTCTTGATCACCAACATTCACTGTAAATCTGCTTTGATTGATGTGCTTTAACCTCACAGCAGGACTTTCATTAGAATCCAGAAAAGTTTTCAGACCCTTTTTGTGAAACCGACTGATGAGCGAATCACCCTTCATAGAAAAATAGATTTTCCCTACTGTGTACCTTTCTTAAAAATGAATGCATCCCAAAAAGTACCCTAACCGCTTAGCAGGCTCACCTCCAAATCTGTTTGGACAAATGTCCGGCTTGTAAAAAGTAACTTTGCTTTTCAGTTCTTTTTCATATACATCTCAAGAAATCAAGGTAAATTTAGCTCCGTAATCTAACATCATGTGTACCGGTACATCCTCTATCTGCAGTATCTCCTTGATGTATATGGTTTAGTGTCTCTGCAGATAGCGCTGGGTGTGAATGTGAAACCTTGAAGGTGATTCCTGCCTGGTCTAGGTGATGAATTTTCAACTGGAGACTCTCCCTTTCAAATGTCTTATGTGAGTTTGTCAAAAAATGCTAATCTTTGCCCTTACAACACATTTTATTATTTTAAATAGTTTATTGGAAAGAGTGATCCCTGTTTTAGTGACATACACAGGGAGTATAAGCATAATAACCAAAGAAAACGTACATACAGTGCGCCTTAGAGGAGAAACCTTCTTTCACCTTATGTTGCTGTTTAGTGTATCAGTCTGCTTCTTGGAGGCACTTCCATTACAATGAATGAGGAATCTTTTACATCTGAAAAGTGTAAGCAATCATAACACTTTTTGTCACACCCAGTCCTTTTTTATCTTATAGAGATTCAAAACACAAAACAATCCTTTATTTTATTTTTTAGTGTGATCTAAATTCTTCAGTGCCTAAGAATAAGAGGGTGACTCCTCAATTTGCTTCAATTGATTCCAACCATCATTTGTTTGCTGTAACTCAATTGATAATACAGCAAAGAAACAACGAGCTTCATACGTTTTCTTCAAAATAAACTTTTTTTGTGAGAATAAATAGCTAGAGAAATCAGGTATCCTGATACTATGTGAAGTGTACATCCTCTACAGTACATACTATGTGTACTAAGTGTACATACTATGTGTGACATCTGCTGCTCTTCTTGACACTACCACTTTCCTGTTGCTCCTCACAGTCATAGCCGAACAGCAAAAAAAAACAGGACCTGCTCAGAGGTTATCTAAGACATTTGCTCCTTTGAGCCTGATTCAGAGTTTGGCAGATGGGTTAGTGACAAATATTTAGTCTGCCATATTACTACTGCGATAGAATATAATGGATTTGTAATATGGAGGACAGAATATCTCGGGTATTTGTGATAGAGTACCCATCTGCCAAACTCAAATCAGGCCTTTGTTCTATGGGCATCCATTAAGGCATCTTGCTTATTTTACACCTGCCTCATTAGCCTGTTTTCTTTGTGCTTCAGATCCATCTTGTACAGGGAATGCTCTTCCTGGTCGAATCATGTTCCATGAGAAACAATGGGAATCCCTGAATTTAAACTAGACTTTGCTACATTTCAGACTAGCACCAGGAGAATGGAGAGAGCCACTGCATCTGCTTCCAGGAAGTACTATTATCACTAGTGATTGTACATGGTTGCAGTCACAAAAGGTTTAGCATCAGTACAGTGTGGCCCATATTAAACATTAACTACGGCTAAAAGGGTGACTCCTCTTCTTGCTACAATTTATAATATTCAGAAAAAAACAATAAAACTTTGTAAATTTGTAGAACACTACATAAAAGCAATCTTTATATGTTCAAGAATTCATAAGCAGACGTTCAGTGCAACTCCTGCTTATGCTATTCTCACTGTCTCTACAACTCCTTTGTACCGGCTGGCAGAAGTAGCCAAATACCAAACAAAACAGCAGCCCGCTGTTGACGACTTAGGCATCTATTTACTTTACTATTATGTCACACAGTTTACAAAGGAAATCAAAGAATTTCAAAATGACTGAACACGAACATAGTAGCAAATGGGAGTGACTGCAATCCTCAATAGAGAAGTTCTAAAGAGAAAATCATAAACAGGATTTGGGTTGATTATTTGTATACCCACGATCCTTTATGCAATAACTTATACTTCAGTTTTAGTTCCTTAGAGAGAATTCTTTTTTACTTTGTCAGCTAGTGGATTGGTGTGCACCAAATTCACTTAATATCTTGAAATGTTGACAGTTAAAATTTACAAAATATCTCCAATAGTTTTCGGTAATATTTAATATGGCTGAATGCAGACAGAGGGCTGATGGTATGGTTGCTTGTATCCATTTATTTCGGCATTAAAGTTTTACTGGGCTACACTTGAATTTAGTTTGGTAATGGTGGATGACCGGTTGCTAATTAAACACTCCTACAAGCAAGCAAGTAAGTCAATACAAGAATAACAATCGATTACTTAAACGTTCTTGATGTTATGAGAAGAGTTTATGTGATTTACACTCTATTTTAATTGACTTTGATCAGTACTGCATCTACTACTTCTAGACTTATTTTATGCAACACACAGCTGTAGTACATTACCATTGCTATAATAATGTACTAATGGCATTAATGACATTAATGGCATTAATGTACTAGCTCTTACAAACATTATTTGTATACGCCTTTTTACACATGTGTTACCATAATAAAACCAGACCAATTTGCTTTTCTAATGATTGTTTTTCTTTGTGACTGATGTTCTTGTGCTGTAGGCAAAGCACAGATATGATGTGTACTGAGCCACACAAGAAATCCCCAGCATATTTGCCTGGTTACAGATGTAGAGAAACAACACTTAGAAATCCATGTGGTATATCCATGTGAAGAAATTCATGCAAGTTGCAGACTGGATTTACTATCTGGCGGAAGTCACATTCGATGAAGGCCTGCATGTGATGGTCTCCATCAGATCTAAGTGTTAAATAAACCATTGACCAAAGGGGACACCTGATTACTAGCGCTATTTAAGCGGAGGTTTCAGGGTGCCTCAGCCTGTGCGTCGAGGTTAAGGGTGGAGAGGACATGCGCAGTTGGTTGTTGAGCCTGTTCAAAACTGGTTGGGACTAGGGCTAGAAATGCTGCCTAATTTTACATTCATCAGCACCCACCCTACCACATCCACATCCAGATTAACACACTCACAGCACATGTACTCTACTCATTTACTACAAAATAACTCTAGACATAGTTTAATGTCTCAGCACTCACTATAAAACCCCACAAACCACACCTATACACCCCTGTGCTCCAACTACCACACATTTGCACCTTCACTTACAAACAATACACAACTCTGCCCTATTCCACTAACCAATTCAATCATGACTAACACAGCCCAATTCCACACCATACTTAACTATATCCTATCCAGACACACACTCTCTACTCTAATGACTCCTAACAGACCCCTTTCTTTCACCACCAAACCAATACTCAGCCTTCCATCTTTTTAGCCATCAACACTCTTGTCTTCATTCTATCACAATAGTAAAACCGCTCCACACTTACACTCCACTGCACCACACATATTACCTCTTTCAGCAATCAAATCAAACACACTCTTAACTATAGTTCATCCCCTCTTACACACAACATACACTCTACTCACAAACACATCACCACCCCTTTACCTTACAACTTCCACTCACAAACAGTACTCTAAATACAAACCCTTCTCAGAAAACAAACATGTCAGCACCTCCTTTCACAACTCCGCAAAAACAAAACATAACACACACACCAGCACAACAAAATCTCTCACTCACAACACCTCATAATACTTTCCATCAAAACCTACAAACATGCACCCACTCCCACCTCCTAGAATACACAAATGATATACACCATAAACAAACCCAAATGCCAAGCTTTCTCTCTTCTCCCACACCTAACACATATACAACAACACAGCAACTCTATTTTAATCGCTTTTCATCCATTGGACAATTTAGAACCTTACCACATGACCCACATGCTGCACCACCACCCCTAACTTATACACCTTCTGCCCAAAAGAGAAAAAAACGAAATAAGTAACATGCCACTCCGCACAACTTCACTTCTACATGCCTACTGCACAGCAAGGTTTCACTACAAAAACAACACAACTCACCAACTCCTTCTCAACCATCCTCTCCACCACCTACACACGCAGACCCATCAAAATGCCTTCTTAGCCAGCTGTATGAGGAACACGATACAGAACAGCTACACCATTGCTATCCTTATACAGCTAACACTAACACTAAGGACATACCCACTACAACCCACAAATACTGCTCTTTTTTCTACAAATGAAAGTCGAACTATCACCAAAGCACATTCGCTAAACTTTCTACTAATAAATGCTTAATCACTCTCTAAAAACAAACATCACATCTACAACCTTCACACTGACACAAAACCTGACATATTCTTCATAACTGAATAATGTTTAGGAGATGACATGGCTCCAGTCCTGCAAGAAGCCATTCCTCTAGGCTATCACACACAATCGTATAGGCAAAAGAGGAGGTGACCTAGCTGTTGTGTTCAGGCAAGCATTTCATATCACTAAAGCTGACAACATCTCCATACAAGGTTGTGAGGCCCTTTTCACCAGATGCCATCTGACACCATCTTCTTCCTGTAACTTCCTGCTCCTTTACACGCCTCCACCTAGCAATGCAATATTCCCAGATACACTTCTAGAAATAGTTTCAAACTTGATAACACTAAGCTCCAACCTATACATTCAGGGTGACCTCAAAATTTGGTTTGACAAACCCAATATGCGCCATCCAAGAACAATAATCACTGGCCTAGACACACTGAACCTACATCAGATCATCCACAAACCCACATACATCGCCGGACACATCCTAGATGTCATTTTTGCTAATACAGAACTAGTTAACTTTCAAACTATGACTCCAGTCACATGGTCAGAACCACATTTGCTTGCTTTCAAACATGAAACAACACAAAGCAACGCACCTAAAACCACCTTACGTGCACCCACCTAAGGACCCTGGAACGAACTCATTTTTGGAACATTCAGAAACACAGCTAAAATCCAGTACAGATCTAGACACAATAAATTCTGTTTAAAAACGATATGAGTGGCTACAGAAAGCATTTGATATCCTAATACCACTAAAATAACACAACAGAATAAAAGAAAAGAGGCACCTTGGAGAAATACAGAGATAAAAGAGGTAAAACAACAAATTTGAAAGCTGAAATGTGCCTGGCTCAAAACAATCACAAATCATGATAAACTTTGCCCACAAAAACCTAAAGGAATATACAAGTCAGCTAAATGTACAAATAAAGAATTCTATAAAATTCTCACAGAACTTTGTAAACCAAATTGCCTAGAAGGAGCTCATCCTGTTAGTCAAGATTTCACAGACAAACTGGCAAATCATTACACGGCCAAAGCAGACACATTGGACTCATATTTAAAACAAAGGAAAATCCCCAGCATCAACCCTGTTACAAAACAACAATACAAGAATACGCTAACCAATCCTCTCTGTTCATTCCAACAAATTTCACACAATGAATTTATGGTCATGGACAAATCAAGAAGGCCTGCCGGCAGCCCTTCTGACCCGTGTCCACCACAATCCGTCAAGACAATTCTTCTAACAAACTCTGCTGCCACACTTGTAGGAAGAATCATTAATAATTCCTTAACTACCAGAATATTTCCAGAAGAAATAAAAAAAGTCATACATCGACCTATTACTGAAGAAAAACCTGACCCGCTGAACCCAAACAACTACAGACTGATTACAAATGGACATATCCTGGGCAAACTGATAGAAAGAGCAACATTCGCCCATATGTCACAACTCATTGAACATTATGCACCGAATCTGCCCTTGTTGCCATCTGGGATGACCTTAAGAACACAGTTAACCTGAACAGTGTTGCTGTACTACTACTCTTGGACAGATTGCATAGAGGGGACTGCTCTAGACTGGATCACATCCTACCTTCACAATAGAACTACCCCCCTTTCTCATCCAAACCTTACTTCACAAAAACAGGGATTCCTCAAGGCTCTATCATCTCACCCATGCTTTTCAACATATACATGAAGTCATTACCGGCAGTGATCAATCAATTTCACCTCACATGCTTTAACAATGCAGACGACACACAAATACTACTTCAACTGGAATGCCCCAAAGACATTGGAACTCACCAATTTTCAGTTGCCTCAGAGCAGTGGATCAATGGATGACATGTGGCCATCTCAAATTGATTGCTTCCAAAACAGAAATATTCATGTGTGATGATTGAAAAAATTATAACTCACTCGGCGCCTGGCCTGATGACCTGAGAACACTGCCTCAAGTATCAAAGGAAGTAAGAAACATCGGAATGACCATGGACTCCAGGCTATCAATGAATACCCAAGTGGACAAACTAACAAGAGCAAGCTTTGTTACTAAATAAACTCTGCAACGCATCTTCCCCCATCTGGGATTTCCAGTCAGGGTCCAGGCTACCATCTTTCTTGTTCTGGCCCAACTAGATTACGCCAACAGCCTCTACCACGGATCACCTTTCACAACTATGAAAAGACTACAATGGATTCGGAACTCTGCTGCCAGAATACTCTCACATATAAAGCCACAAGCCAACATCTCCCATGCCTTAAAAGCCCTGCACCGGCTGCCAGAAGATCCATATTCAAGCTGCTTTATATCACCAACAAAGCCATACATGGAACAGGACCACTTTTCATCAGGAATAAAATCACCATATACATTCAACAAAGAAACCTCTACTCTAGAGAGGCGCTTCGCCTCAAAATCCCACCGTACAAGAAAAAAAACATGGTTGGCACATTCTTCTCTGTTCAAGCAGCCAAACTATGGAACTCCTTACCCCCGAACTAAAGATCCACAGATACCCACCTTATCTTCAAAAGACAACTCAAGAATTGGCTCTTCTCCAGATAACCACCATACGCAAACAAAAATATATAGCATATCCCTCTGCATATAAGCATTTATTTGGACTATAGATATGTAACTACATATGTGTATTCCTTTGTATAAACATGTATAATAATTATGTATTTAAAATATAGATATTCGTTAGTTTCACTTAAAAATGTACATATTACTTATAGTTACATTATTCTATGTTTTAACATGCTTATAAGTGACAGCATAAATAAGTAAATCTTTTATAATCAGTATTTATCTACAATTGCTTCACTATTGAATTAAAAACAAATACATTAATTTAAAGTACAACACTTGAAAGCCAGAGTTTAATAAATGCAACTTTAATCTACATATATTACCTTCCTTATGCATATATACACCTTCCATGTACTTATGTATATATTTAATTTTTTTCACAACTCTCTGACTCATCTCAAACTTCATTCTACTACTTTTTCCTACCCACTACCCTATTTCTCACCCTATACCTCTAACAATATATTCTCTACCTCCACTCTATTATTCATCCCAAACTCCATACCACTACTACTGTGATCCCCAAAATAACAGTTTCTAGACTCTTCCCTCCTCTACCCCTCCTTGCATCTCATACCTCTTTTACTATTCAGATCTTCCAACAAGCCTTTGTAAACCCTTCTCTCTGCCACTTCGTCCTCCACGTCCCCTTTACTCATTCAAAAGCCCCTCCTACTGCTATGAACTCCCCCCAAAAAAGAAAACATTCTAGACCCTTCCATCTTCTATCCCTCGACCACTCTATTTCAATCCAAATAACAGACTAACATGTCCACAACTCAAATTAATTTCATATTTCCCTATACTGTTTGGGTTCCAGAGTAGCGTGTTACTCATCGAAAAGCACATCAACACCTCATCATGGGTAGCAAGCGCTATATAAATGCAAACCGTTTCCCTCTTCCACACCTCCACTATCCTTCTCAATCCAAATAACAGACTAACATATTCACAACTCAAATGATTTTCGTATTAAACTATACTAATTCACCACTAATCCTTTATGGATTCCAGAGTAGCGTGCAACTCGCTGAAAAAGTGCTTTGACAGCTCATCAGTGGTAGCAAGCGCTATATAAATTCAAACCTTTTGCCTCGTCCATCCCTCCACTATCTTTCTCAATCCAAATAACAGACTAACATATACACCGCTCAAATTACTATCATATTTCACTACATTAATTCACCACTAATCCTTTGTGGGTTCCGGAGTAGCGTGCTACTCCCGAAAAAAAGTGCTTTAATGCCTTGTCAGGGGTAGGAAGCACTATTTAAATGCAGACAACACAATACCTGCAGGAATTTCTCCTCCGGCCCCAAGCCTCTGCAAACACTCCTCCCCCCAGGACTCTTACATATCCTGACATTGCTATTAACTGGGGTTCTTTCACTTTCTATTTTAACAACCTTCACATGCACCAATTAGTCCTGACAGACTTCAATGGCTTCCTATTTTTCCACGATTTTATGGACATTTTTGGGCCACTTTGTAACTAACTTTCTTTTTCCTCCTCTTCAACATGGCCATACATAATTGATTGATAAATCTAGAAATTCTTTCCTCTCAAAAATGTTTTTCAAAGCTGCTCAATAATATATTCTCTTGGTGGACCCCTCCCCCCCCCCACACACACTCCATAGGAAACACAGGTTGACACTTCGCTAACTCATAAAAATTCAACCAACTTAAATATTGTTTTTGTAAAGAGTAACATATAATCAATCGTATACCAAGACCATTGAACCTCTATGGTGCTTTATCCTTTAATTCTTCTAAACACACTTTCAAATATCACTATTCATACAAGACCTTTTGAGCACTTTCTGCTTCACTTATTAAGAAGAATGAAAATGATACTGCATTTTTGATGTATGTGATTGTTTCTAATTGTCTTGTAAAAGACTTTGGGCCACATACATAGTTTGACGGATGGAGTCCAGTTCATCAGGGTGATGGAGGACATTAATGACAGACTACTGTCCACCATCTTTAGATAGTGGAGTGCCCTTCCTCAGATAGTACCTACTTTGTCAGGTTGGTAGAGGAAGCATTAATCGACAGAGCAAATGGGAGCTCATCTGATAGAGAGCCAATAGTCCTCCCATCTCAAAAAGAGGCAGGCAGACTGCGGGTTGGTGGACAGAGAACTCCATCACTTTTGTGACGCAGTACCCTGTCTGCCAAACTTTAAACCAGTCCCTTTTTCCTCACGAATGTTGTTATAGTCACTTCTATGTTATTACAACTGATACATAAAGAATCATTGTTGCTTTTATTGCTTTAACTCTCCAGGTTCTAGGTGGGTATAGCGGGCAGTCCCTGTCACAGGACAGGTTGCCTCAAAATTGGCTATGTCTCATCTCTTTTAACGGAGTCTTCAGCGAACGTAATTAATTTCTAGAACTGTTCAATGGTCTGCACTTCCTATGAAAGCTGCTAGAATCTTGAGTTTCTCTTCAGCTTGCGCATCACATCAAGATCGATGATCTCTTCACTAATTCAATACTACTTCTGACCCGGTTGCAGCACCAAATACACCATTCTCCGTGTTGTAGAGGATGCCTTAAAATACCTTGCCCTTCGTCGTGTATGCTGTCTTTGACACTGTCAATCACTCTTTGTGGATCAACTTCCTCAAAGAGAGAATGGACATCAGGCTAGTTGTTCTTAAATGGTGACTTTCTTGTTGGTCCAATTGGGCTAAAACATTTAAAATCTATCTTTTGTTCAAGCCCACTTTCTCTCTCTGTTTGATTACTGCAACACACTCCTCACAGACTTACCTCGAGGCCATCTTGCCCCTTTCAAAACTATCGGATGGTGCAGCTCGATTTATCTCAAGAAGTCAGACGTTTGATCACATTACTCCTGTGCTTTCAACGCTACAATGACGTCCCGTCACAGCTAGAGCTCAGGTCACATTGGTGTGCATCCTAGAAAGACCTACACACATTGACCCTTGCTGTCCGGCTGAAAAGCTGCCTCTTGCATAGCTCACTGCTACGCGAACCACCTGCATACAAATGAAAAAAAACGATGGGGCATATTACCAAGCAATAGCGATAATTATCGCTATTGCTTGGTTAGAGACAAAAATTTACCGCTGAGCGCTGAGCTGCGCTGAGCTGCGCTTAGCGCGAATATCTCCAAACGTTGGTAATAGGAGATAGCGATGTTAGCGACTGTTTCCAGTGGCTAACATCTTGGCACGCCCACTTTGCATGTCATTAGTGATAAATATCACTGACATGCAAAGTGGGGCCCAAGATGGTCGCTATCTCCTACTAGCTGTCGCTAACTGGTGTTAGCGACAGCTAGGTAATAGGGAGATAATTTTATCTCCGCTTTCTTGGCTTTTAAAGCCAAAAAAGCAGAGATAAACCCCCTTGATAATATGCCCCTATGGACCTGATTACGATCTTAGCGGATGCGATACTCCATCTGCTGTACTGCAAGCTAGCCCTATGTCTCAATCCTTCTCTGGCAGCGTGAAGAAACTTTGGAAATTCACTTCCTCCTGCCATGTGTACCACCTCTTGTTTATCTACCTTCCTAAATGACCTTAAAGTCCTCTTGTTTAAGAAGCATTGCCATGCTGTGACCTTGTTCATCGTTACCATCCCCACACTGGGATCTGATCACCTCGCTCTTGGCTTACTTCTTTTTTTCTTACTTGTGTACATTTTGTATTCTAATCTTCCTCAATGCCTCTCTAGTCAGTTGTGCTACATTCTGCTTGCCTTCTCGCCACATTTAAAATATAAATATAAAAAGTATATACCTACATTTCATCGCCTGCAGCCCTTAGTTGCTAATTGGGTGTTTCAAATAATAATGGGGCATATTATCAAGAAAGGGCGTTCCATTATCGCCGCTTTTATCGGTAGGAAACTGCCGATAAAGCGGCGATAATGGGCTTGATAATATGCTCTGTTGAATTTCAATCGAAGGCCATGTTAGATGTCTTCACATCTCACATGGGCTTCGATTGGAATTCATAGAGCATATTATCAAGCCCATTATCGCCGCTTTATCAGCAGTTTCCTGCCCATAAAAGCTGCGATAATGGAACGCCCTTTCTTGATAATATGCCCCAATGTTTTTTAAGACTTGGTGATTTGCAAAGCCCTTTGTTTGTATATATAGTGAAAAGCTCTACCTCTTGTAAGAGGAAAGCATTACCTCTTGTAAGAGGAAAGCATTACCTCTTGTAGGAGGCCAGCGAACCTTCAGTGAGCAAGCTTCAGGCCTGCTTTAGTTTCAGCAATAAAACATCTTCACAGAAGTGCAATATAAACTAGAAACGTCACCAATCAGCGGTGGTTTAATATAAATCTGTGTTAAGGATTGGTATTCCTAAATTCATGTTGTACTTCTGTCTGCTGATCCTGCTGACACTGCAAAATGGTTGTGCAGAAGAAGTACCTTTGCTATTTAAATAGCTCTGCTATAATCTGGCTTTTCTTGAAAGGCGTATTATCAATATAGATGGTAATGTGCTTTCCAGCATAATGCTAGGCATGCTTTACCCTGACTTGTTTATTGCAGTAATTACCACATGCATTGGTCGTTGCACAGGTCTATTCTCGTGCACTACATTAAATAGCCTGAATTCTCGATTCTTGCTTCTTGCCTAGGTCATGCATTGTCTGTTGCAAGACATTTTGTTACCTTACAGTGTAGTTGGAGCCTGCCCATTACTTATCACCGGTTGGCTTCATTGTTGCATTTCTAAGCTTACATCTAATTCATTTGCGTGTGTGGGCTTCACCCATGTGCTTCTCCACCCACCTCTGCATCGTGTTCGCCCTCTCTAGTTTGCTCTCCTCATGATCCTTCTATCTGACCGTTTGCTCTCCCCTTAGTGTTGCTTCTCTTGACCTCCATGTTTCCCACATCTACACCCTCCATGTTTCTTTGCACACTCCTGCCCGTTGCTTCCCCCTTCCGTGTTGCTGACCCCCTTCTGTGTTGTCCACCCCTCAATGCTTTCGCCTCCTATATGTTTTTTTGTTTGCCAATCCACCGCATACCGGCAGATAGAAAAAAATCACTCATCCCACGTGTAGGTGCGTGCATACTTGGTGTGTGCACCTCCACAATGATGCAGTCAGTCGCGTATGGCTTTTAAAATCTTTTATAATAGCATTTTGAACAGCATCGGGATGCAGTACAGCATGCCTGGAACCATGATCCAAAGGCAAGACCTATTGGCTTTAAAGAACCGTGTTACTTGTTAAAGCCAGGAGCTACATTTTTGCAATTCTTCCTTTACCTATTAGTTTGTGCAAGGTCCTCTTCGAAATGAGAGGAGGCTGGATTTGGGAGATGTGGCTAAGAGAAAAACGACCAATCCGGAATGAGAATGGCAACAACCTTGAAAAGGGATGTGCAACATCAAGTTCAGATTTCCAGCATGACAATAATTGTGGAAATTCCACTCCACTAAATTGTTTTCAAATTTGAACATGAACCTCTGTGTTGACCTTCTTGTTATGCTGTTGAAACCTAAGTGCTATATTACACAAAGTGCCACAGGGGTTCAGAAAGAGGTGTATATGCCTGTTGCATTCCCAGGGCACTTTGACATTGCAGAAGGGGGCTGCAGACTCGTGTGCTGCCCCATCTGTAATCAAGATAGCACCAGGGTGATTCTTAAGGGATGTGATCCCATGCTAATGAGGGAGGAAATAGTACCTCTATGTCATACTATGGATCCAGGAATAGAGGCAAACAGCCCATCAGTTGGTGCACTGGTGGCGCATCCCCAGAGGGCGGCCTATGAGAGGGTAAAAAAGTGGATTCCTTTGACACCTCAAATATCCCCCTGCAGGGGTGAGCAGTCACTCACTACACCCGCCTATAGAGAGCTCTCTGTCCACCTTTGTAAAGTAGAGCGGGTGTTGCCTGCACTATGAAAGACAGAGCGGCTACTTCAAAGAGCCGCCCCAGCTTTTACTAATGTACTGCCCTGGAGGCCGCTCATTATCTGTACCAAGTTAAAGGTGTGCCATGGTGCAAACAGGGACAGTGCACCCTTTACAGACTGTGGCCCCTGGAGCATTTCCTGACTTCATTCTACCCATTAATTTATTCAAGTAGCAGTGCCTTTATAACTTGTGCATGTTCAAAGCATGCTACTCACAGATACAGCAGTATATAAAATACATTCCAAATATGGTTTTCCAGGAGCTGGTATGATCATTCTGGTCTTGTAAAGTAAAAAGAGAGAACGTGAAAGAAAGTGTGTTTTTAAGCCCTATTATTAGATAAAAAGTCACACCTTTAAGAGTAAAAGACCGGTTGTTAGAATATATGTTCTTAATTTATAGCAATCACCTGGAGCGAAGAAGAAAACCTGTGGATTTAAGTGTAGATTATCTGATATAATGCCTTTCTTTTTATTGCTGGCTTAAGCTTGAAAGAGAAAGTAGGAGAAACTTAAGGATCCTGATATAAAGTTCCTGTGCCGGTCAAGGTTGGGATGATGCTGTAACAATAGGACTATAACAGATTGTTGTCATCGCAGAAGAGAAGCCTCAGCATCATGAACTGTATCTTGGATCAGGTTCACCAACTCAAATCAAATCAAATATTTACTTTATTCGGTTTCATTAGGAAAAACCATAAAAGTATCACACATCTTAAATTACATTACATTTCCAATAGTAAAAAGTGACATTAAAATGACGATTAAAAATCCGTTATACAAAATACATTTTATACGAATAAAACTGTTTCATTTCAGAGTTTTGCAAACTGTAAGCATCATAGACGAAAAAGTGCAAGGTGCATCGGGTCTCAAGTTACAAGTTAGTCCTATGACGAATACAACATTTTAAAAACCTAGCTATGTTTATGGCTATGAGGTCTGATTCAAGAAATTGAAGAATCATGAATGCTGGTCGGCATTGCTGAAGACCCATACTTTTTAAGATCGGAATCAGCCATCGCTTTCTGGGTTCAATATAAAATTTGCAAAATAAGGCTACATGAAGAAGCAATTGTTGGGATATCTCGTCACAAGGACAATGACTTAACTGATTAGACCAGTTGTTCGTCGATGGAAGAGTGACAAAACGGTGAAAAATGTTTAATCTAAATCGAGTCAATAGGAATCTGTCGTAACTAGATAGATTCCACGTTAAGTAGGGATGGATCGTCACGATCAATTGCATTGACAGGCAATGTTGTACAGAGATTTTATTTGCTTCGTTTGCCAAGCGGAGACCAGCTAAATGCATTAAGCTTTGGTTCTTTAGCATCTTTCATGATATCCGAACCATTTCGAGTGGGTGGTAATAATAATTTTCCATGCCTAAGCCAGTCAAGAACCTCCTGACATATTGTAACCATGGTATCTTTTTCACATGTTCTAGCTTAAGACTATCCTGCACGATTGCTTGAGTAAGCATTAATTTGTTAGACGTCCAAAGACGGTGTCATAATAGTACTGGTTGGATCCCTATAACGTCTGAAATATAGGACACTCCCAGTTCTAAATGGCACGTGAATGTGGACGTGCTTTGTGGTACCGCAAGTAGGAATCTTAAGAAGCTGTTTCTACTTTTTGTATGCACTCGACCTGAACATACCCCCAGACCCCTGCCCCATAAATGGCTGTACTAACGCACTTGGCCTGATAGATACGAAGCATCTCCTCCGGGGGGCCTTTACCGAGCCTCTGGGTAAATGCTACTAAGGCCATTGTCACCTTTAGGAACTGCAATTTTCTAACCTCGATTGCTCTTTTCCATGAACCCTTTTCGTCTATGACAACTCCTAGATAAGTATAAGTGGGAGTGTGGTCGTACCTGGATTTATTTATATAGATATCATTTCCTTTTCTCAGTTTATGCCAGATGTCATAATGAAGGTCTTTTTTATATTTATTTTTAAATCTAAGTTCGACATGAATTGGTTATATCAAGTCAAGGCGCACTGCAGTTTGTGAGGAGTGCGAGCAATAATAACTGCGTCGTCCGCGTATAGGAGGGCGGGGATTGGTCTGTTCTGGACAAGGGGAAAGTCCTGGCTCCCGTCCAGCATGGCCAATTCCAGGCCGTTAGTATAGAGAGTAAAGAGGAAGGGGGCCAGGACACAGCCCTGTCTTACTCCCGCTCCACCCTAAAGGGTGCGGATAACTGGCCGCCCAGGCCGTATCTCACTCTTGCGCTTGCGTTTGAATACATTTCCCGCAGGTAGTTGACCAACAGACTTTCGATCCCCATTGCCCTAAATATGTCCCAAAGTTTTGCATGACCCACGCAGTCAAACGCTGCGAGAAGGTCTACATAGGCCAGGTGCAATCTTCCACCCTTTGCGTCTACATATTTACTTCTAATTAACGTCAGGTTTAGGAGCTGCTCAATCGTACCAAGACCTTCCCTAAAACCGTACTGGAGGTCAGATATGATGTTGTTATCTTCCGTCCAGTACCGTAGGCGTTCTAGTAGGATACGGCCCACCACCTTTCCCAACGAGTCCAGTAAGGAGATGGGGCGGTAGCATGTTGGACTATTGCGGTCCCCCTTTTTGAAAATCGGTACCAGGATGGACTTTGACCAAGAGGGCAAAAGGCCAACTTTTCCCGTGGCTTCTAGGACCCTGAGTAACAATGGGCCCACATGTCCATTTTGAATTTGTATAGATCCACAGGGACCCCATCAGGGCCCGGGGCCTTTCCTCCTCTACTGGCATGCAACGCTTGCTCAACCTCGGCCAGTGTAAAGTCTAAGGCTAGTGAGTTAGGTAAAGTGCTTGAGCTACTAGACCTTACCCCCGGGTTACTGTGGTTTTGGGTAGAATCCTCTGTTTGGCCAAATATCTGTGAGAAATGTTCTATCCATTCCAATTCAGTGATGGTGACTTCTATGTTGCTACTCTCACTTGTACCAGAGAGAAGAGTTGTTTTTATGACTTTCCAGAACTCTGTGGAATCATTATTTTTACAGCTATTGTGCAGGGCGACCCATAATTCCTCTTTTAGTTCCTTCTTTCTCAGCCGAAGGGGTTTTGTTATATGCTTTCCTTAGGTGGTTTACCTCACTCCTATCTCTATTGGATTTTTTAAGAGCTAATTTGAGGGCGGAGTGTGCCTTAGTGCAGGCTGTATTTAACCAACTAGACTTGTTTTTTCTTTCCCTTTATGAATAATAGTTAGGGCATCTTTTGTGGATTCGGTTACAGCTTTGAAATTCTCAATTATTTGCTGAGGGGTTGAGCTCTCCGCCAGACATAACATAATTGCTGGCAGGGAAGTTTTAACAATCTATTCAGTGATTAAATCAGGGTCTGAACATGTTCATTTTATCGCGTAACCATTTAGTCTGTTCATAGTAAGACTTTTATCCCGGTACAAGGTCGTTGGCTTTATGGTACCTCGAACCAGATATAAAGAGATGGAAATTGGAAAATGGTCACTAAATTGGCAATCGTGCGTTGTGTAATTAGTTATGAGATGAGAGGCCCTGGATTCCATTAGAATGAAATCGATACAACTCAAGGCTCCTCTACCATAAAAAGTTGGACTAAAGGGAACGGCGGGTATTAGCAACTCATTCGCAAAGGCCAGTTGAAGGAGTGAGATTGTCTCATTCATGCATGACCCTGCTAAGGAGTGGAGAAAATGCATGATGTCGCTTTCTTGGGTGTCCACAGAGCCACACGTTATGTTATTATTCCTTTCACAGAGAGATAAATTAAAATCGCCACCCCAGATAATATAAGAATTTATCTCTCGGTGATTATTAATAAAATCCAGGAGAAATTGGCGTATTTCCTTCAGTGTCTCTAGTAGTTTTAATTGTTGGAGGTTGTTATAAAAATTAACTAACACGATATAGGTTTACTTATATAAGGCTATTAAAATTATCTGGTAATTCTCCTAGTTTTTTAATGGTCTGGTTTCTCTCACTTGGAGTAAGTTTGATAAGTACACCACAAGCCCACTTTTCGCTCGCCCTGATGCCAAACTAAGTGCCAGGGAGAAGAAAGTTTTATAACCGTTCAGATGGATTGGTTGTACTGCCCATGTCTCCTGGAGACACAGGATGTCATGAGACCGCACAAATGTTATCCACCCCTCTTGGTTAAACTTTGATCGTAGGCCAGCAATATTCCAGAATATGAGACTAGTGGGGACCCTTCCTGGTTTTTTGGGATCTGTCTTGGCAGTTATGCTTGAATGATTTTGTTCTTCCAAGGGACTACTAATCGCTGAAGAGATCGGAGGTAGATCTACATCATTTGTTGTTCAGGGGTTAGGTTGGTTAGTTAGAGGGGTACTTGGGTCTGTTCAGAAGAGGACCTAGTGGAGTTAAGTGTCGGGATAGAATTTTTTTTAGATTGTACTATTTCCTGGGATGGAATGCATACTAGGAGCGGTTGTCAGTTACAACTTTGTCTCTCTATTATAGGAAGAACTGAGCCCAGAGAGGAGGTTGGTTGTCAGTCCACTTCCTCTAGTAGGGAGAGCAGCTTGAACCTATTCTGCGATAGGATAGAGCCTTTTGTTTTAGAGGTGGGCTTAATTGGCGGCCTGTAGAAAAAACCAAGTGGGAGACACAGGATTGCAGTGTCTGTTATAGGCGGTTCCTCTTTGGCTGCTAAAAGAGAGCGGACAATTCTGGGCATCTTGAAGTTTATAACAATACAGTCGCCCTGGATAGTTTTTTGTGAAGGACCCACCCAACCTACTCTTCTAACCATCAGTATTTGATTTATATTATGAGGGTTGAATTGCTTTTGTTTGACCAGCCAATCCATTGATTTGTTACGAAGGGAAAGCCAGGATTCTGACGTTCCTTGTTTTAGGGGAGGAACTCCCGTTAGGACCAACATAGGGACAGGAAGCAGGAGGCAAATTTAAGTTATCTGTATTGGGTCGGTCTGTGGTGTTGGAGGAGATAGGATTCATGTTTTTCTGGCCCTGATTGCTAATGTTTTGTGCTAGCCTCGCTGTGCCCTCAGTGAAATGATTTGTATTCTCTATTTGCGGTGCGTTAGATGGACCGAGCTGAAGCTCTTGGCTGGGTAAGTTAATATTGTTGAGTTTGTCTCTGTGTGTGGGTGGAGTTTGGGATTTGGGAGTTTCCAGTCGGGCCCTAATTGAATCAACATCCTCTTTCATTTGTGTCAGTTTGTTCTCTATGCGAGCAAAACTGTCATCAAAGAGAGAGGTCAGGTGTGATGTCATTTCTCCGGGTTTTACTTCCAGAATGTTCTTTATAAAGCCTTCCAAGTGGTTCCCTAGTTCTTGTAGTGTTGCCTTGGAGTTAGTAGTAGGAGAGATTGATTTGACTTCAGCTATGCTCAAATTATGGTCTATTTGTAAGGAAACTGTTTCCAGCGGACGGAGTTCTGCTGCAGTTATTTCCTTTCCCTTTTTACCCTGCTTTCCTCCCTTCTGTCTCGTGCCCATAGTTCAGCCTTTCTTTTGTTTCGTTTGTTCCCAAGTTTGGGGGCCTTTCCCTCTTGGGCTCGGAATATCGATTGCCTTATCCCGTGTGTTAGGAGATTGTGGTTGGGCATTGTTTGGAGGGGGTAGGGATAGTAGGGGAGCGGTTTTATTCACCTGAGGAGTACTACTATGTTCCTCCTCCCTAGTCAGAGGGAACTGTGAGGGGTCGAGAGAGAGTCTACGCTCGGTTCATTGAATCTCGTGAATGAGCAGAGATTCTGCTCTTATCAGGAATGCATCCAGAGTACCCACAGTGCTCTTGCGTTTCTCCATCGTGTTAAGCCTTTACAGAGGATCAGTATAGTTATAAAACACTTTATGGTTGGAGTTTCAAATCACATATTGACTGTTCACTTAGTCAGCCAGGTTAACAAGTTACTTTCTACAAAAATATAAACTGAGCAACTGGCGCAAGGTCCGTATTTCAATAGTTCTTACCAGTTCCAGTCCTCTTGGTTATGCAAGTCCTGGGAAGGTGCCAAGGGACCAGGGCCCTGCCCTGCCTCTGTCTGCCCCTGACGGCCACAGACGGCCCGCCCTTTGCCCGGGCTTAGCCCGGGGACCGCCCGCACGCGTCCCGCGTTGTAGCAGTCTGCAGATGAATATAAGCTCCAGCAGAGGAGATGGGAGGGGCTGCCGGTATGCTCGCAGCCCTGCTGGTTCCTGGGCCCGAGAGTCCTCTGTTTGCCGCCCTCAGCTGTTCGCCGCTCTGCGCAGCGTTTCCCGCGAAGCGGGAGGTGCAAGGAGTAGATGAATCCCCAGCAAGTGAGGGGGAGAGGATGCCGGTATGCTCCGCCAACTCAAAAGTAGTATAAGCTGAGGGTTCAGATGTAGCACAAGTATAACTTGAGTCCTGTGGCACTCTAGATAGAATGCCACAGGACTCAAGTTACACTTGACTAATGAGACCTTTGTAGGTCGAAACCGGTCCAGAGTTGCGTGTGTCCTTGTCTGGAGGGGACCTTTCCTGGCCGTTCAGGCTGAACTTCTCCTGTTGGAGAGGACAAAGACCGATTTACATATTAGAAGGCTCTGTCTGGAGTGGCATAGTGGTGAAAAACGATGGTCTAAAATGAGGCCTTCATGATCACCAGTGGCTGAGATTAATTGATTAATTCAATCATTTTGTTGTTTTTATGCAGATGAAAGCAGCTCTTGCCTAAACCAATTTTCATCTTGAACTTAGATGTCAGGTAAAGAAAACAGTTTGAATCAACAGAGGCTCATCTACACAGATGTGTCCTCCTAGCTAATTTTCAAGATTTGCTTTGGGGTGCCAAGGGGATGCAGACTCTTAATATGATGAGTACACCATAGTAGCAGACACAATTAAATCTGCAGCTTGATCAAAAATCATGGATAATAGACACACAAATGAAATGGCTTTTCCTGGAAGCATAGAATGCTCTTTTACTTGTACAGTGTGAATCTCTGCTAATTCTTCCAAAACATGCTACTAGATGAAGACTTGAATATGGATGTAAAGGATTCTTATTCAATGTAAATATGCCATGCATTTTTTTATTGTTCAGATGTTCCAGCATACCGAATCCTTGGGATGTAATGTGTATAATTAGATACTGCTATGTACTTTATTTTCTTTGCTGACAATTGGACATACAATAAAGCCTGTTATGCTTACCATATTTCAATAACTGTTGTTGATAAACCACTCAATCCCATAATAAGTTCATTTACAGGTGAAGAAGACAGTGATTATGTATAACAGCATTTCCCTTTGCTTCCAAATGCTTAGCTGTAACCCTTTCAGTGGGCACTACGTCCCCAGGGCATCTATCAGTCATTTGCTGACATTGGGAAAGCTTTAAATGGACTCTCTGGTGCTTGCATCAAAGGGATTCCTTTTTCAGGTCTGGCAATATCCAAGACCTTTTGATATCACTAAAATAATATGTATAATATACTTACTTAAGGGGGTATTCAGCAGCCTCTGTTCGCACTTTAGACTGTTGTTGTGTCATTCCCATTTTGATTCCACCCACTACAGCATACATCATGGGGCAACAGATCAGCCTACTTAAGGCTCTAGTTAACTTCACTTTCAGTGACTGCATTTTGCTCTTTCACAGGGTGGTCATCTCCACACAGTGCACTTCCCATTAGTGCAAGCATTGCCTGATGTGACAGTAGAATGCCTTTGAAATGAGCAGATGGCACATTCCAGCTTTATTAGTTCCTGTTTCCTTCCAATGCTATTATAAATTCCTTTCAAGTTGACTGCTGTTATTCCACATTTCTTGTGTTCCCGGACTCAGTTCCACCAATGGTTCTGTAAACAACTTAGCCCAGGAAGAAAACCAAACTTTATCGTGTTAATTTGCAGGACACTTGTAACAGTTCTGTTTAAACATAGGTGGGTGTAATTTGGATTTTAGTATCCAATATCTTAAACTGTGAAACCTCTTTCTTTCCTTCTTTCCATCTTTTTTCCTTTGTTTTTCTCCCTTTTCATTCCTTCTTTACTTTTTACTCTCCTTTTTTCTTCTTTTTTTCATGCGTTTTTTCTTAGTGTTTCCCTTTATTGTTGCCTCTCCTTCTTTCATACCTTTTTTACATCTTTTGTTCCCTTTTCCGTCTTTCTTTTGGTCCCTTTTTGCTTCTTTCTTTCTTGTTTGGCTTATTTCCTTACTTCTTCCCTTCTGCCTTTTTGTTTTGCCTTTCTTTCATTCTTTCCTTCTTTCTTTCTTTTTTGCATATTTTTCTTTTAGTTTCCTTCTGTCTTTTTTGTATACTTTATTATTTCTTTCTTTCTTTCTTTCTTACTTTCTTTCTTTCTTTCTTTCTTTCTTTCTTTCTTTCTTTTCTCTTTTTCTTTCTTTCCTTCTTTTTGATCCTTCCTTCTTTCTTTCTTTGTTGCTCTTTCCGTCTTTATTTTATTGCTCTTTCCTTTTGTCCTTTTTTGCTCTTTTTTCTATCTTTTCTTTCCATTTTTACCTCTTTTCTTATGTATTGCTTTTTGTTAGCTCTTTCCTTCTTTCTTTTTTAGCTGTTTTCTTTTAGTCTTTTTTTTGGTTCCCCTTCTTTACGTTTTTGCCTCTTTCCTTCTTTTTTGCCTCTCCCTTCCTTCCTTTCTTGCCTTCTTTCTTAAAGGCAAGGCTAGAGGCTGATGCCAGACTAAAAGCTTTTTTAGATCTGTGTTAGCCAAGTCCTATTGATTTTACCAACATTGTTTATAACATAGTTACCTGTGGGGATTTGCAGCCAGTCTTCATCCATTTGTCTGTGACTGTCATTCACAGATTTCTTTCACCTACTCCAGCATGCATCAAGAGGCATTGTTAGCCCACTTCAGCCATTGGCTGACTTCACTATGAGTTACAGCATGCTGCCCTTTCACAAGGAGCATAGCCACACAAGGTAGTTCTCTTCAGTGCCAGTTGTACAATGGTAATGTGTACTTAATTGAGACCAGAAAAACACTTTTGCCTTTATGCAATTTTTTTTTTGGGGGGGGGGGTAATGAGGGCATGGCAGCTTCCCAAACAATAATGTTTTGCATAAACTATGACAAAAGAATTGCCAAAATGCTGGTGTCCAATGCTTGTTACATTTTCTGCTTGGACTGGTTGGGTAGATCTTCCTGACCAACCTGAAGCACTTTTTATTTTTTTTGCATAATGACGATCAGTGTGCAGGGTGTGCTAATGTCAATACTACAAAAGTTAAAGTAAAATGACCCAATCAGATCGTTTTACTTTCACTGCATCAGTGTTCGAGGGCATATCTCAGCCCCCCATGCATTGATTGAGTTGAGGGCGGTATCGCTGAAAAGAGAAGAATCTCTCATTTTGAAAGGTATCTCTACAAGTCGATCCACCCAATGGGCACCAGGGATTTTAGCAGGGCAGGGCAGGGCAGGGGATCTTGGCAAGAGCTTGTGCCCCCCGTCACGTCTTAGCCTTTCATTCCCAGGAGGGATGAAGTAGTAAGCCCACTAGACACATGGGAGTGTAAATTAAAAAAATACAAAGGGTTGGGGCTTCCCAACATGGACATAGCCATGTCCCTACTATAAAAAGGGAGCAACATTCTTTGACGGATAGCAGATTGGAGGTTTGTCCCAGTCTGCCTCCTCTTGGGGTCAGAAAGTCTACTAGACACAAGGGACACAAGGGCTATTTATAAAGAAATATAGGGGTGCCCTATCCCAAAAAGGGTGCAACAGTCTTCCGCCCCCCTGGGGGCAGACTGGAGGTTGCCCCAATCTGCCTCCTCCGGGGGCCGGGAGGAGGCAGAAAGCCCACTAGACACCAGGGATATCGATAAAAAAATATAGGGGTAGGGGATGACTAACATGGGCATTACCATGCCCCCACAACTAAAAGGGTGCAACAGTCTTTCTGTCCCATGGGGGCAGATTGGAGGGTTGCCCCAACCTGGTTTCCCATTGGGGAGAGCTGAATGCCCACTGGACACTTGGGATTTCAAAGTGGTGCCAAAACAAACAAAAGGTTGGTGCAGAGTATCCTGGCACTGAGCCATACCCCACCCCAGAAAGGGCCATTATGTCTTTCTGCCCTCTGTGAATTTGGCAGGTTGCTCAAAACTACTCTGGGGGGAGTGGGGTAGAAAGCTCCCTGGACACCATGCATTTTGCATTTGAGGCAAAACAAAGGGGTACGGTGTTGCAATCGGTCATTGGCCAAAGGGGACAAACCAGTCTTCCTACCCCGCCAGGGAGCAGACAGTGTTTTTGCACCTGGGGTGGCAGAAAGGTCACTAGCTGCCAGGGATTTCAACTGTGGGGACTCTCACTGACCCTGGTTTAATCTGTTCCTGTTGCAGGCACTAGGCCCAGCCACACAAGTGGGGTAGCATTTTTATCGGGACAAGTGAGGTAATGCTGGGTGGTAGGAATTTTCTGGATCCCTGCGGATTCCGTAAGTTTGCCTCACAGAAATGCATAGACAATTTATAATATTAAGCAAAGTTTGAGGTTTACAGGGGAATTGTGGCTAAGGAAATGCAAGGCACACCACCCTGTACTCCTCCGGGTATTTCGCTTTCAGAAATGTCTGGGCTTGGTCGGTTTGCAATGGTGGCAGATGAGCCCGAGCCTGGTTAACACAGCCACCCCCATTGCAAAATCACGTAATTTTTTGGCAGGATATTTGGGTGTCCCCCCATCGTGTTTTGGGCCTTTTCCAGTCGCAGGTGCTAGACCCACTCACACAAGCGAGGTACTATTTTTATCTAGCGACGTGGGGGAATGCGGGTGGTAATTTGTGGCTCCAGCAGATTCCAGAAATTTCCCTTACAGAAATGTGAGGGAAATATGTGTCTTTAGTCAAAGTTTGAGGTTTGCAAGGGTTTTTGGACAACCTGGGTATCCAGTTTTCAGAACTGGCTGGGTATGATTGGAATCCCTGGGTGATGGCTGAGTTAGGGCACGAAATCCACAGCTAGCCTCATTGTAAAAACAAATGTGGTGTCTGCAGGGTGAAACAGGAAGTCTCCAGGTCGGGGTTTGGGCCATTTTGTGTTGCAGGCACTGTGCCCAGTCATACAAGTCCGGTGTCGTTTTTATCAGGAGACATGTGGGATGACAGATTGGTAAAACATTTGTTATTACCAATTGGAGTTCCCTATATTTGTGGTTTCCAAAGATAAGCTTGCGAGCAAGAAAGAAAACATTATGAAAACTGCTCTCTGAATCACATGATAGTATGGGTAATTACAAATTCAGAGGTGTACAAATAACCATTGTTCCTATACTCAGTATCCTCTGTATATTTCAGAAATAATTTAGTTTCCTTCATACCCATTTTTCTTTCTTTATATTTTACCATATGAATTTTTCATTGTGTACAGAGTATTGAAAAATTCATAAGGTGCAGCTCGGTTGTTGGCTCTGGGTATTGCATATTCTTGGAAAACCTGCAAACGCTATTTATTGCAGCAACCAGAAAGGTCTGTCAGACATATGGTGTATTGCTTTTGTAAATTAGCCATCGTAGCAAGAGGTTACAGTTGAAAACGTTGTCGCCAATTACTATTGTTTCCTACTCATTTTCAAAGTTTTTTTAATTCAACAGTTAGATGTTTCGTAAAAACCTTGACAGATTTACTCAAATTACACCTCGATGAAATCAGAATGTTGTCTATTTTTTAGAAATGTATAGCTTTCCGAGATGCCCTAGGGGTTCCACACCTGTTTCCACCACAAACTGCAAAAATTAGGAAAAATAGACTACCTCGTAGAAAAATGCCAGAACAGTGATAACAATTGTTTTTGATTCATCTCTAATTCTTTCTGATTGCTGGGAAGTTGTGATTTTTACGAAAAAAACACATATTTCTTGTGCATCACTTTTATCCCATTTCCCGCCCCCAAAAAAATGAAATGTAGCTATATTTTGGCTATATTCCTCGGTCCCCTCTAGGGGAATCCATGAATCCTGAGTGCCTTTAGAATCTTACACAAACTATAGGGACCAACACATTGGGTCAATCTAAGAATTTTCCCGTTGACCTAATGGGAAAAGAATCCTTTTGCTTCAAATAACTCTCACCCACTAGGGATACCCCTGCTTCATTATAAAGTACGTTTTTGTTCCATTGTGGAACATGGCGTGCTCCAACCTGTGAGATGCACGGGAAAGGAATAGGTAGTGAGTGGGGGTTGTGTTACTCTTTAGAATTACCTGTCTGGTAGCCCTAATGTGATCATCTGAACAACTTAATGTTTCCCCTTTCTAAGTGTGCTGCAGAATGCATTCACTAATTATTCACTAGTCACACACGGCAAATCTTCTCTGAATTATGAAGGCTGCTATGATTCATAGCAAAAATGATCTAACTCAGAAAACAAAGGAATTCCCTGTTTGTGCCAAGTGGCCAGACTCAATCAAGAATTGCCAATTTTTGTAAGCACTTTAAAATGCAACATGTATGTGGCAAGATTACAACATCCTTCCCCCGAGAAGTGCTGAGAGCAGGAGGTGGTTCCCATCACCTGCCCCCTGGAAAGAGTGCACCATGACATATCACTCATGAAAGACTGAGCAATAACCCTCTGTTACTTGTCATTTCAGAAAAACATCAGCGCAAATCTCTCCTTTCAGAACTTCTGTGCCATAACATTTGTAGTACTATTGTGTGTATGCCAGAGTCAACAGATTGAAATATTCTTCAGCATTCAAATTTCTGAAATATATGTGATATGCCGCCATCTGTGTGTTATTAATACAGTAAACCACAATAACACTTGACTCTTCCACGACAAGATAAAATGGATGAATAGCTATTAAAATGAAAATAAAGAAACACAGTCAGTACATGATTAGCTTTTGATGGGATACATTATACCGTGTAACTGCAATTTTTGAAGAGAGCTATGTTTTTCTGCAGCTGTGCCTGAATGCTTTCATGTCACAGCTTTATAGTAGAAAATAGACATTTGCGGATAAGGTTCCGCCGACTGAATTCACTTAAACCTGGAATGAATAGAGGAAACGTACACGGTTTGAAGAAATAGGAGTGGAGTAATAAGAAAACGCCATTTTTAGTTTAAATTACAATCTGGAAACACGGTCGCACTGGATTAAGCGCCACAAGATAAATGTATATGACATATCACGCTATTTGTTGCTGTGAACTAAAAAGCTGCAATCGCAATTGAGTGAGGCCTTAAATTGGTGCTGTTTGATGAGAGCCCTGCATCACTTTACACCAGGTAAAGTGGTACATGCGTGACGCAGAGCTCTGAATTAGATTTATGAAGCCACGCAAAGCCACCCTGTGTGGACTTGAGCGGCTTCATAAATATTCAGGAAGGCCATGCAAATCGCTGCATCACCTTCTTCTGCACCCAGGAAGTGTTCCATGGGCGTTGCGATTGGTTTTCCCAAGGAACACCCATGGTTTTTGACGCTGCCCCAGATCCCGGGGAAGCGCCAACTCCTTACACCTCCTGAGGTGAAGCATAACTCGTTATTTCCTCTTTCAATGTGCGTGCAGAAAAATGAATAAGCCTCTTGGGATTGTTTTTGCGCACAAAGGTGCCCCTTCCTGCACAAAATCAATCCTGCATGCAACGGAGCCACCCTTGCAGTATGGTGCAAGGCTGGGGTGCCTATGTTGGGGCTAGGCTGCCAAAATGACACAAGCGCAGGGAAAAAGGACAGGAATGCACCATATTACATACATATGGTGCATATTGCATAAATATGGTGCAATTCTGCCCTTTCACTTTGGCGTAGGGCAGCACAGCAAGGTGCTTACAGCCTGTCAGTTTTGCGTTTTTGTGTTCCTTACACATGAAATTCAGGAATGTGCTTGTATCTTTCGAAGGGGTGGGGTGAAATACAAATGCAGATGAGCTGAACAGCTACTTGACTTTGTGGGTGTTCACAAATGGCTATACGCCATCACTTCAAACACCGTTACTTCGAGCCACTATTATTTCAAATTAAAAAAATTTCAACTAGGGTCATTGCTGAGAATAGTGCATTTACTTAACCTACCAATGTACTTACTAGGCACATTTCAAATTCTACCTCTAGGCCCTGGAGAGTGGGTGCTAGAGTCAAGTCAAGGTCGATGTACTGTACTTGGTGGAGCCAATGCTCAGTCTAATTATTGGCAGTAATAAGCGCGCACTTCCACAAGCGTAGACAGTGCCTTCCCGATAGTTGATTGCATTTCCAAATATATATACCTGGGCCTTATTATGTATAGGGCGCACTTTCCCTGTTTACCGACGGTGCACCTTAGCTCCTTCGGTGCTCATGACGGCTCCCGGCCATCATGAGTCACAGTAAACATGTGCTCATGGCGGCCGGGAGCCGCCAGAACATTGCTGCTGCACCCATGCGCGGTTAATTCCCGATCGGTGCCAGAGAATTGATCAGTTGGCGGAGTTCTGATGGCTCCCGGCCGTCATGAGCACACGCCCACAGTGATTTATGACGGCTGGGAGCCGTCATGAGTACCTGAGCGCCACGCCCAATTCTGCACCCCTCGCACCGCGGCGAAATTCGCACTGTGGCGAAGGGCTTAAACCAAGTGCACCGGGCGCAAACAGGGAAAGCGCACTTTATCACATAGAATGCGCTGCCCTGGGGGCATTTGGGTGAAAAACGGAGCAGCTTTGAAGCAGCCTCTCGCTTTTTCACTGTGCAGGATGCTACCCACCTGCATTTTAAAGGGGATTAGGGATCCCCTTGCAGGCGGCTGCAGTGAGTGACTGCACATGCCTGCAAGGGGATGACTGGGGTACATAGGACCCCTTTCCCCCCTCCAGAGGGCTGCTGTCAGGACCGCACTGTCAGTGTGCACCCTGACAGCATCTTTGCCTCTGCGCCCATGTCTATAATACGGCGCAGGTGCAGAGGCAAAGGGATTCCCTCATTTTCATGGGGCCACACCCCCATGCAAATGAGTGAATGCCCTCTGATGATAGTGCTGGTGCTTTGTGTGCTGCAGTGCTATCGTTATTACAGAAGGAGATGCACAAGCGTCTGCGTCTGCTTCTGTAATATCAAAGTGACCTGGGGGTGCGCAAATCGGGTGCAAAAGCACGCTTCACCCCCGGGGCACTTCCAAAATATGGCCCCTGGATGAGCAGTGGATTGCTGCTGCAGATGTGTGAAAATGTTTAATTATTCCCTATCTTTTAAGTATGTGTGAGGGCAGAGGAGACGTCACCTGGAAATATATTTTACATTGTAAAAAAGGAAAGAAGACCTTAGTGAAATGTAATACATTTTCTTTTCATTTCAAGAGGATTTTATTGAGAGAAATAATGATCCAAATAATATCCAACAAAATACAAAGAGGCGATACATTCCAATATGAGCAAAAATGTGAAACCATGGGCAATAATTGAACAATAACAAGCTCAATGTAAGTAAAATTGGAGAACAGGCACCTAAAATGAGGGTAATGAATTGAGCCAATAGAGGAATACATTGTTCAGAACGTAGAACGTATCAATCCGTAAGATGAGGATAGGGGCAGGGGGAGGTAAGAGGAACAACAGGAAGAAGGAAGGAGAGCAAGGAAAAAAGCAGCAGAAAGAAGGAACGGGAAGAGAGGACAGGAAAGAGGAAGAAAGAAAGAAGGAATCCCACAGGAACAACCCAAAGTAACACAACTACCAAACAAAAATTAGGTAGACATAACAGCAGGGAATTGAGGGACTACACCATTCGCAGAGAGTTCCATATATTCATCCAGAGTTGCCCAAACCCCACTAGAGATGGAAGGTGACAGGTGTGCTAGATCTACTGAAGTGTGAGCACTGCGTAAGAAGGAAACCCATGCCCACCAAGTATGATAGGAGACAGACGAGAAAGACTTCCACTCCATAAGAATAACTTTGATCGCTACAGATAAAAGAAGGTCTAACAGTTGTAATTGTAATGGATCAAGGGGAAGAGGCGTAGGAGCCGCCCAGGGTCCTAAAATAACTAAAGGAAAAGAGAGCTGGAGCTCAATTTCAAAGATAAGGGACAAATGTCGCTGAATAAGGTCCCAGAAAGATTTCAGTAAGGAACAATTATAGAACATATGAGGAAAATCACCTACCTCAACGCCACAACTCCAACAAAGGTCATCCTCTTTAAGGTTGAGAGAATGAAGACGTACCGGAGTCCAGTGGAGTAGATTGATCGAGAAAAACTTGGACTGTAGTAAGGAAGGAGCAATTTTGTTACGTAACGCTAATTTGCCAATGGATTGCCAAGCTTCGGAGGAGATATGGTCCGTAATATTGTGATCAAAATGACGCGACCATTTTTGCTGTGCAACCGTCTGATCAGGAAGCGAAGTAGAAGATAGAAACCTATATATGTGGGAAGCAACATGACCCGCTTTGAGCCATATAGAAAACAGAGAGATGGTGGACGAGGAGGGGTGAAGACGAGTTTTCGAGATCGCAACCTTGATTTTAAGAAAAGTATAGAAGTCTAGATTTGTTAGAGAGTGTTTGAGCGCCAAGCTAGAGAAAGGTAAGGGCTCACCAGACTCATTATACAGATGTTGTACAAGAGAGACACCCTTCATTGCCCAATACGACATGAGTGTGGGAGTGATATTGATTTTAATTTTGGAATTACGCCAAATGGAAGACCATCTAGTCTTGTGCAGAGGAAATGCCATTTTCTTGTCCACTTTCTTAATTGCGACAATTGTATCAATGATGATAGATCGGGAGAATAGAATATGTAGAGTGGAAGTAGTACAAAAGGAGGCAAGTGGTAAGGGAGCAGCTAAATCCTGTTCTATGAGTAGCCATAGAGGGATATGACGGGTTGGGGGAGAAAACCATAGGGCACCTTGAGAGGCCAAAAAAGCAGTCTGGTATTTTTCCCAATCCGGGAAGTTACAACCACCCATATCACAGGGTCTACGTAAATATTTGTATGCTAACCGAGCACGTTTTCCGCTCCATAAAAATTTGGAGGTGATACCATCGATTTCCCGAAAAAAAGAGTCAGATAATTTAATCGGAATCATGGAAGAAACAAAATTGATAATCGGCGTGATCATCATTTTAAGGGTTTGTAAGCGCCCCCACCATGAAATATGTTTTGGAGACCAAGTATCCAGAAGACGACGAACTTTAGCCAGAGTTTGAGACTCATTATACGTAACCGTGGTATGTAGTGTCGAACAGAAATAAATGCCTAGATATTTAAGATGGGTAGCTTGCCATTTAAAGCCAGCCGAGCCCATATGTGCAGGAAAGCAGTAGGCATTTAAAGGGAACATTTCTGTCTTGTCTTTATTTAGGGTATATCCCGAAACTTTAGAAAATAAAGAAATGGTGTCAGAGATAGCAGGAATGGCTAACGCGATATCGTCCGAGAAAATGAGAACATCGTCTGCGTAGGCAGCAGTTTTTAGACAATGAGGGCCAAAAGAGAACCCTTTGATATCGGGGTGTAAATCAATCAGCCGAAGGAGAGGATCGATAGATAACAAAAACAAGAGAGGGGATAAAGGACAACCTTGTCTCGTTCCCTGGCAAAGATTAAAAAAAGAGGATGTAGAACCATTAACTCTAATATTAGCTTTGGGTTGGGAATACAAAGACATTACCATGTTAATAAATGATTCCCCGAGGTTATGTGCATGTAAAACAGCTCGAAGAAAAGGCCAAGAAACCTTATCGAAGGCCTTCTCCGCATCGAGGGCCAAGGCGGCGGCAGGTAATTGGGATCGCTTGGCCGCCCCAATAATATGGCAGAAAGTGCGAATATTATCTCTTGCTAGCCTACCTTTAACAAAGCCAGTTTGGGAGGGATAGACTAAATTGGGAATAAAGGATTCTAGACGTTTCGCCAGGATTTTAGCAAAAATCTTCGCTTCCATATTGAGAAGCGAAATAGGGCGGAAATTCTTAGGGTCCGAATGATCCTTCCCCTCTTTTGGGATCACCACTATGGTGGCTTCGGCAGCCGTACCAGAGACAGAACCATTACGAACAAAAGCGTCAAAGACAGCCTGCAACTTAGGAACAAGCAACGGGAGAAAGGTTTTATAAAATAAGATCGGATAACCATCAGGGCCTGGAGCTTTCCCCGAACGGGTGGCCTTGATAGCCGAAACTATTTCCTCAGATGAGATAGGTTCATTTAGAGTGGAGCGATCCTCCTCTGAGACTGATTGAATCGGAATTGATTTTAAAAAATCTTGGCATTTGTCAAAAGAGGCTTGGTTAGAGGGGGTATACAATTTGTTATAAAAATCACGAAAAACTTCAAGAATTTCCTCAGTTTGGAATTTTTTAGAGCCATTATGATCTTTAATAGAAGAGATCTGAGAGGATCTAGAGGAGGAATCTTGGAATTTTAATGTAGCAGCCAAAAGTTTGCCAGCCCGATTCTTTAAGAGTAATTTTTTGGACTTTTGTGCTTGGAAACCAATATGAGCTCTTTTAGTGACAATTGTATTATATTTGTATTTTAGAAGCTTAATTTGTTGTAGGATAGTCGGATCTTTAGTATGTCTAAAGGAAGCCTCCAAAGTCTTGATTTCAGATGATAAATCAGTAAGTTCTTTTTTAATCGCTAAATTGCGTTTGGACATGCATGCAATAACTTGGCCACGGAAAGTACATTTAAAAGAGTCCCAAAGAATTATTGGAGAAGATACAGAAACCTCATTTTCACGGAAAAAAGTGTTTATATCCTTGGAAAATTCTTCCACTTGGGTAGAGTCATATAACACCTCCGTATTAAGTCTCCAGGAACGACCACGTGGTTTCGGAGCAAAGGACGAAAGCGTAAAAGTGACCGCAGCATGGTCGGAGATGACAATGGGATGTATAAGCGGGGAGGAAGAGGCTGCGACAAGAGAAGAGTGAACTAGGAGATAGTCAATGCGAGAAAATGAAGAATGAGGGGAGGAAAAGAAAGAAAAATCACTACCAGTGGGATTATGGAGACGCCAAATATCATGCAAATTAGCAATGGAGCACATGTTAAGCATCTGTTTGTGTGCTTTAGGCGGGCGAAACTGAAAAGCGGAGTTCCTGTCCAATAAAGGATCCATAGGTAAGTTAAAATCCCCACCCACAATAAGATTACCAGCATGTGGGGTATCATGCAATTTTTTAGAAATGGATTTCCAAAAAGCAGGGTTGTCAATATTCGGAGCATAGATATTCATAACAAACAGATCATGTTGTCCATCTGATAATTTAGATAAGAGCCATCGACCATCAGAATCATGCTCAGAAGAGATAATTGATAAACCCGAATTTCTCGAAACCAACGTAACCACACCATTGCGTTTACCAGAAGCATCCGAACAAGACACATCCGACACCCATTCTTTCTTCAAAAATAGCGCTTCTCTACTAGAGATCTTAGATTCTTGAAATAGGACTAAGTCCGCTGAGAGAGATTTACAATAATCTAAGATTTTAGATCGTTTGACCGGATGATTTAACCCCTTAACATTAAGGGATAATACATTTAAACCTGGCATATAATTGAAGGGGATACACACGAAGACAACAATGATAACAGAGAAAGGACGAAGTACAAAAGTATAGTAGACCAACCACAAAACAAAATAGATGTTACGGGAGCAACCCTGTGGGAGAACCATGAAAAAAGAAAAGCCAGAAGGAGAGAAGAGAGATTAGCAAAGAGAGAGAAACGAGGCAGAGGGGGAGGTCTAAAAGAGACCCATAACATGCAAGGGAGAACGTGGAAAAGGCGAGTCGAAGACCCGTATTAGGAGCAAACGTTGGTAAAGAAGAATAGCCCATTATGAAAAAAAAACGACTGACAGTAAACTAAAAAGCAATAGAAAAATCATACACATAGAAATACATTTTATAATGAGATATTATATTGCTATTAGAAGAAAAATACCACTCATATTAGATAACATTACCCCATCAAGCGCAAGAGCATGACTTAAATAACAATACTATAAAATGTAGGAAAAACTGCATTATGTACGAAACATCTGAAATAACATATATCATTTGTGAATAGAGGAACAAATAAGTACTGAAATCGCATATAAATCAAACAAAAACACCTAATTCTAACTATACTATAAAATGGAGTGACATAAGAGGAAAGAAAGAAGGTGTATGAGAACAGCATGTAAACACGAGGAAGAAACCGAGAGGGAAGATGAAAAAGAGCATAAAGAAAAAGGAGAAGTCTACACCACGATACTACAATGCTACATAGTGTAATGCAAATATAATAAAAAAATGCTATCGAAAGGAATAATAATACTTGAGTAAAGATAATAAATCTGCAACTAAGAACTCTAAAAAGTGCAGGTAACTAGTAAGCATAAACAGCAACAATATAAGTGAAACACACCGTAATAAAAATAGATAGGAGCAAGAAAAAAGGAGTTGAAACATAGGTACAAATACACACGAAATTAGAGAAGACGGGTAAAAGAAAGAAGAAGAAAAAATGGAAAGGACCTACAAGAAATTTCTCGAAGAATAATGAAGAGAAAAAAAAGAAGGAGAGGACGGATACTAGAAAGAAGGAGAACTATCAGAATAGTATAGAAAGAAGAACAGAGATAGGACATACGATAGCAGAGGAGAAGATCAACATGAAAACGTAGCTGGAGAAAGAAGAGAAGGTAACCATGCAGAAAAAGACATAACCAGAAATAAAGAGAACAACAAATCAGGTCCCTGAGGCCCCAGGAGTCTGCGTCGTTGCTCGTTGAATCTCCATCTCTATCTCCTCCTGGTTGTCCAAGAACGTTGTCAAGTCTGCCGGTTCATCGAAGATTCTGGAACGACCTTTATATGTAATGCGAAACTTGGATGGACCAGAAAAGGAAAAAGAGATGCCCAAGTCAGTGAGACGTTTTCGAAGATTCAAGAAACCTTTCCGTCTTATGACCGTGTCTCTAGCAAAGTCTTGGGAAATGGATATGCGATGACCCTCCCAGTTGAGTTGTTTAATCTTGCGCATATGTGACAAAATCAGCTCAGTGTGTTGATGTCGTAAGGGCTTAAAAATGATTGCTCTTGGCTGGGTGGCTGCCTTAGAACGGAACGTTGGAACACGGTGTGCCCTTTCAATCTCAAAGTCTCTGTGGAAAGATAGTTGAAGTGTATCAGGAATCCAATGAGATAAGAAGTCAATCATGGAGGAGGATGATTTCTCTGAGTCCTCCGGTAAGCCAAAAATACGCAGATTAGATCTCCTATTACGGTCCTCCTGCTCAGTGAGGTCTCTGCGCATCGCCGCCATAGACCGCTCCATTTGAGAAAGGGACCTGGATTGCTTTTGCATACCATCCTCTGCGGAACTTATCCGAGTTTCTGTTGCTGATACACGTAGAGATAGGGCTTTAAAATCATTCCTGATGGCAGATACTTCCACTTGTAGTAAGTCAGTGTTAGTTTTGGTTGACTGCGCAATATCATGAACCTCATTGAGGCGCGCCAATATGGTGTCCAATGTGGAAGTATTGTCCGCCTGAGGTGATTCAGGAGTCGGAGAGACTGACTTAAGTCGCTTCAAAGAAGTGCCCGGGTCTTTAGAGTCTTTGCTGTTCAAGGAGCGACTCATAATGACAGTGTTGTAGCAGGAGACCAACAAAAATATCCCAGAGGTAGAGTATAGCACCAGAGTTGCGCAAAATATCCAGGAACAGTAAAAAAAGAGGCAATTCACGCTCCAAACACGCTACGCTAATCTAGCGGTTGAAAAATGAGCATAAATAAACAGTAAGACACCTCAGGATAGCGACATGAGCCTCTCAATGAATCATGTAGAGAGAAAAAACTGTGAGCACTTTCAAACCAGCCAAGCAGCAAGAAGTAACATTAGAAAAAAAAAAAAACGTAAATGTTACCATTGTAGTCGTCGTGTGAAGAAACCCTTAGATAGACACGAAAGACTGATAAATTGTATCCGCGGCGGCGCCTCAGAGAACAGATGACAGGAACGTCATACGCGGCAAAATGGCGGCCGCTCCTCAGGAATGCGAGCGCCTGCGAGGATGGAAGCAGAACGCATAATTCCGGTGATTGAAAACGCGGAAAAACAGCGTCGTGGAGATCAGCGCATGTTCCGCCGTAGGTGTGTGGTTTTTCCGTTGAAAAGGGCACGAAGAAACGGAGAAAAACGCTCAACGGGATCAACTCACCCCGGAGCTCAAGCGCAACACGCCATATCACAGCGGCGCGCAAGCCACGCCCCCAATGTAATACATTTTCTAACTATATGTATGCATTTGGATTTTCTACGCTGCAGTGACTTGGCACAAATTGGGTTAGAAAACGGAGCCAAAAGTTTGGAAACTTGGCAATTACAATATATATGTATTCCGATATTCCAAAACCCCAAATCTTTGCGCAGAAACACCACGGCGCTCTGTACAGTAGAAAACCTCTGTACTGTATAGGCATATCACTGTATGCTCATACATTTATGATTTATTGTGAATCAATGCTTCATTATGGTTTTGCAGATTCTTTCACGAAGTGACCTTGTCTACCAGTTACTCTGAAGCAGCGGTTCTTAATTTTTTGACATGTGTGGACCACCACTGAATCATTACTGGAATCCGGTTACCCTAATTGAGACATTATTCGAAGCTGGGAACCCCCATCCTAAGCAATTTCTGTGACTTAAACCTCAAAAGAACACACAAAAATACAAACACCAAACAAATGCTCAGACATTGAAATATGTAGCTCAATTCACAACCAAATATACAAAATATTGTCACATTTTCGATTCGGCTCCACTATTTGCATATACTTTATTAATTTTACATACATTTTGTTATGATCTAATTTTGTAAAACAGTTTTGGGCCACCTGAGTAAACCTCACGGACCCCCAGAGGGATTCGGACATATGGGACAAGAACCAGTGCTCCTTACCATCTGTTACTCACAGTTTATAGGAGTGTACATTACTTCGCCCTGTTTATGCGCATGTCGTACGTTTTGTGAACTAAATTAATTCACAGTAACTGGCAAACCGTTGCTTTCAATAGAGTCATGAAAAATGTAGTGATCTGATGGTGAGTCTAGGGAGAGTTTGTTTGTGATGATGAACCAAAACCGGTGTGCTGTATACCAAGAGAAAAGGCCCAAGATGTTTTCATGTATTTAAAAGAAAGCTGTTGAGAGATGAGCACATGGTTAAGACAGAACTACACACCCGTTTTTCTAGAATATATGTTAAAAAAGCCTGATCTTGCAGCTCTCAGGGGACTTCATACCCTATTCTTATACGTTATGTGGTTTGAAACATTTTAAAACATGTGCCACCATGTTGAGAAGCTTAGACTTTCTGATTTGTGTTTCTATATCTACGTTTAAATGCCCTACTGCACATTGTGAAGGGGAGTGCAAAGTAGGCCCCACATTTTCAAAGATTTTGCATTAGGTTTGCATCACTTTTTTGATGCAGTCCAAAAGCAAAATCCATTTTAGTATTTACAAAGCTGTACAAGTGTCTATTTGTGATGCTTTGTAAAAAAAAGTAATTCAGCCTATTGTGCCGCCTTGTGTTACTTTGAGTTAGGGAGGCATTTAATGGGTGCTCTCATGCATTCACCTATGGATTTGTATGCAAACGCATATTTACAGCGAGTTGCAGACATGGGTTTGCACCAAAATAGTGCATCTGCCTGAGGCATAGATCTATATATTTGTTTCCTTTCTGTATGTGTGCTGTAATGTACAAAGAGAAAAAAAACCTCCAAGAATAATTTTTGTTCAGAATGGTCCTCCTTCCTGCACAAAACTATCCTGGCCATCACACAGGCACCCTTGCGCTACGGCACAGGGATGCCTGCATTGGCACTAGGCATCCCAAAGTGCGCCAGCGCTGGGAGAGAGAAGAACTGAACTATTTCTTTTGAATATGTTGCAGTTCTGCACTGTCCCTTTCATGCAAACCAGCACAGCAACTTCACTTGCTGCGTTGCATAACATGCTTGTAAATCCGAGCACTGGTGGTAAAAGCCATGTCATGGTTGCACGCAGCATCATATGGTGCAGGTAATGAAGTGAGTAGGTTTGAGAGTAGATCAGGAAATGTAAGTGCTTAAGCCTTTCAGAAAAAAATAGACAGTGACTGGAATTAACTCTTTGATATAAGGGAAGCGGCAAAGCTTCACCAATCATCGAATGTAGCCTTACAGCCTGCTGCTGAGGAGTATACCAGTTGTGGATAGCTGTGAACACTAAAAGGAGGTTGCGGCCTTTAACAACCAGTATAGTCTAAGGCAGAGGCATATAAAGCTTTTAGAACATTAGGATAGAATGTTGTAAATTAAGCAGGGAGAGACAGAAATGTAAACAATAGACATCTCAACATTCCAATATTCTAATTACCCTTTCACTGCCCATAACGATTGACAGATTGATGTAATAGTTAAACAGGATTGGCTCTGAAGATATGTAGTTCTTTCAGGTACATTTTAAGGATTTTGTGGGCCTTGGGCCAAAGGTATTTTGGGGACACCTGTTTGGAACAGCTTTGAATTAATGATCCCGTTTCAGCTCTTTCGTGCACCCTTTGGCCAATGCACAGACACACTGGTCCACATTCTAAATATGTTTACATCTAATATTCAGGGATAGTGACATTTTTTTTCAATATTTAATGCAACAGCAGCTCATTAATATTTGTTTGCAAAAAATCATTATAACCCGTCCTATTTCTCATATGTAAGGTCCTGTTTTGATCTAAAACAAGCTTTTTTTTATGGATAGTGCATGGCCCTATCCCTCACATAAAAAGTAAAGGAAAACAGTATTTAAAGTTTAAGAACTGCTCAAGGTCATCAGGGCAAGACTCCTTTCAGAACAGAGCTGGCACTGGCAGGTGTCTCTGAGTTCTATAGCAGGTTTAATTTGAATCACCTTTAGTACAACTCGTTGACACCCAAACTGTCTGTCCAATATTCATCTAGTGATCCTCGAAACAGTTACTTCCAGCTAGCCGGCTTCCGCCCAGCAATCTGACAATAACCTAGTGTGTGTGTTTCCAGAGCGCACAAATGGGAAATGGTCATTAGAAAATATACCAGTGTTTTGAGGACCATTTCATGTAGATTTTATTTAGAGTTGAGGGGCCCGATTCACAGACCTAACTTAAGACAAAATCCTAAACTTACTACTTTTGGTATTCACAGATTTTAAGATTTTGTCGTAAGACTGACTTAAGACAGACTTAAGTTAGAATTTTGTCTTGAGTCTGTCTTAAGTCAAACTTAAGACAAAATCCTAACTTCTGTGAATACCAAAAGTAGTAAGGTTAGGATTTTGTCTTAAAATAGTTCTGTGAATCGGCCCGAGATTATTACTACTGAGCCTTATAACCTTTACATTACTCTGGAATCTTAGCCTTTGGTCCAAACACGTTTCTATTTGTTTTGTGGGTGAGTTCTTCAAACTCGTTATTCTAAACAGCATCCTCATGTCCTGGTTTGGGGTACACCACCAAGTGTAAATGTCCTGACTGTGTTAATGCCTACTAGTGATATCTGCAGTGAAATGCAAGAGTTTCAAATCTGGGAGAGTTAACGTATCCTTCTGAGGACAGAACATTGACTACTGCTAAATTGGGTAGTGCCTGTTATGTACAGCGCCTAGAAATGGAAGCAGTGCACATGAACCAGTATCTAAACAAGCATTGGCAATGTCAGTAGGTCTGGCTTTAATGTGCATGGTGTGCACACAGCATTTGTGGATTTTATTTTAGCATATTAGAGCCAGTCTTTTAATGTGTTTAATCAGGTATATGGAGCACTCCAGTAGGCAAAATGTGGGTCAAGACTAAAACCTTTTACATACCATGGGACTGTGAGAAACTAAAACAAAAAAGGAGTACATTATGTATACAATCCATGTATGATGAGGAATTAGCCCCTTAAGTGCTGCGTCGGTGCGTTGGCCGACGGCAGCACTACCTCCCCAGTGCTGCGCACGACCATTGGACGTCCATTCAGCACTAGTTCCAATGGACAGCGCAGCACTGGGGAGGGATGTTTACTAGCATCTATGAGGTTAGAGGCATATTTACACATTTTTCACGCAACGCAGTGCAATGCAATAAGCAACGTCCTTGTGCTATGTTGCATAATTTGGAGAGAAAAGAAATGCACAATATCTACCAGGATATGGAGCACTTCCGCTCCCTCCTAGCTGTGGTGCACTATATGCTGGCTAGCACCAATGCAGGCAGCCTTATGCCGTGCCACAAGAGTGCCTGTGTTACGGCCTGGATTGTTTTTGTGCAGGAACGGAAACCTTCCTGCACAAAGATTATCCTAAGAAGCAATTTCCTCTTTTTATGTGTGCTGCAGAATGCAGAGTAAATAACGATGAGAAATAAATATATTTCCCCTTGTTACACCATGGTCAGGGTAGGTCATACCATTTTGGAGCAATGCCAGGTTTACTGATTTCAGTAAATATGAAATTCCATCAAATTCCATGGGTGGATGCATGAGAACGCCCATGCTCTACCCATGGAATGCTGACCACTAAGAAATGTAATTCTAAGCAGCTGCACTGTGCTACATTTCTTTACAAAGTTACACAAGGCAGAGCAAATTGTCCCTTGTCTGCCTTTGTAAATCTTACTGCAGCGTTTGTGTTGTCCTTGCACCTCCTTGCGTGACTCAAGGACAACACAAAGGTTTAATAAACCTGAGCACAAATCTGTGCTGATTCAGGGTACTTTTAAGATGTAAAATAGTTGCTTGTTTAAAAAGTCCTCCAAATGAGATGGAATGATTCACCAAATAGCCAGTAGCAAGATGTGAGAGAGAAATACTTCTCAGGGTAGGTCCAAAGCCCACTCTATGTATATTTTAAAGAATTGATTTCAATCGATCATGGAGACAGTTGTGTTGTAAAGCAAGACCAAAATAACAAGTTATTGTACTTCCTTTGCTTCATGAGATGAATTGCCTGCCAAATGCTGCTGCAAAAGCGCCCTCTCTACTCATAGAAAGTCACAGGAGAGTTGCCAAATGTGTCTGTTCATACTGTAACCATGACAGAAGTAATAACTTATGATGTACATAATTCCTGTGTTTGTCTTTCAATAGCTCAGCCCAATGTACAAGGACACTGTACTCAAGAAGACGTTTAACGCAAGCTTGTTAAATCCCACCCAATATCAAATGGACAACGTTCTGAAAGCCCAGTCTCCTCTACAGGGGTGCTCTCTAACCATTTAATCGGTAAGTTAGTAAGCCCATCATCTGATCATGTGGTCTTAATTTTGACATCATCTGAAAAAGCTTTTTCAGACATCATCTGAAAAAGCATTTAAAGCACATATGTAATGTGGAAATTGTTACATCTTTGAAAGGAGTTCCCTTGTACATGAAAGTGCTTTTGCAAAAACACATTGCACATGTTTACAAGTGACTGTCTTGGATGTGGTAATAATCCCCTAATTATTACCTAGTCTGATATTTTGGGGTTAACATGCGATAAGCACCAAAATCTGCAATGTCCAATGACCACTGGGCCTTCTACCATGTTAAATTTGAACAGGTTTGACCTTCTGAGATGTAGTGAAGGGTGTGATCTTTATCCCACCTGGTGATTAGCTGGTGCAATAAACATCACCCTACTTGTAATTACCATCCATGCACACACACCAATTTAACTGGTGCATTGTCATCAGGCCCATTGATCAGTTTGGTCAGAATGTTGCCAGTTTGAGTCTTTTGAGTCTCTATCAATATAGTAAAAACACTATTTTGTGTGTAAATTTGGACAACCATATTTGAGTGGTACAATGTAGTTAGCTATTGAGGAGTTTTATTTTGCTTTTTTAAAGAACATACATATGGAACAGATTTTCATTTTTGTGTGAGATTGGCTGGAATTGAATCTAAAACCAGCTCTAGAAGACATTTTAAGAACAGCCCCAAACTACACTAAGTGTGTGAGTCCAACCTCTGCAGCTGGATTTGAAGGTCTCTTCATCAATTTTAGTTATAGAAAATCTGTTTAATGGGTGTTGCCAACTTTAAATTGATGTCTTTTTGAAAAATCACAGTTCAGCTAATGGTACATTGATGAGAATGGTCAGTACAGGCTTTTTCATCAAGGACGGGAAATAAAGGCACCAACATTAAAGAAAGCTTTACATCCCTACTCTGGCGAAACGTCTAGAAAAATGTGTGCAAATTAAACTCTGCAACCAGATTGAGAACTTCTAACTCCTGGATCAACATCATTCTGTTTTTTTTTTAAAAAGGACACAGCACAGAATCTGCACTCACTCACATCATGGATGAGAAATTGAAAATGCTAGACCAGAATAAATCATGTCTTTTGATACTCCTTGACTTATCCTCTGCTTTAAACACTGTTAAACACAACAGTTTACTGTCCCTACTGCAATGAACAATGGGCCTATCAGGTCCTGTAGTGCAATGATTTACTTCATTCCTCCACAACAGAACCCACAGAGTCAAGGTGAAGCAATCCCTCTTGCAGCCCTTCGTGATTAATCTGGGGGTACCACAGGGGTCCGCCCTTTCTCCCATTCTCTTCAACTTATCCTGGAACCTCTTGCAAACTCACTGAACTCTGCAAACATTCTTTATCACATGTATGCAGATGACACTCAAATGTATCTCTGAAAATCTCCTCCCCAGAAGACATCATTGACCTCAAATCTACTCTGCAGAACACTCCAAACTGGCTCACTGCCAACCACCTCAAGCTCAACACTTCCAAAACAGAATTCCTCCTCATTGCTCCTCCTAATCACACTCCCAGGATCGACCTCTGGATGAAGCATCTAACAGCCTTCAACTGTTCTCCTCACATTATTAATTCCGCTAAATCACTTGGAATCACTTTAGACAAGCACTTGAATATGCAGAATCATATAAGTAATGCCACCAAAGGAGCTAACTACCAGATGAGTACCTAAGGGAAACTTAAATCCTTCCTACCACTGGAGAACTTTAAGCTGCCGGTCCCAACTCTTGTGTTACCTAGATTGGACTACGGAAACTCCACCCTATGCGTTCTTGCTAAATACAACCTGGCACCGCTAAGGGCCTCCATTTATGCGGCGGCCAGCCTGGTCTCCAGTATAAAAAGAAATAATCACATATCACCAGCCCTAAACACTTACTGGCTCCCATATGAAGCAAGACTACAGTTAAAGATTTCTTGCATGACTCATAAATCCCTTATTTCAAGACCCCCAGATATCTGGCACAAAAGCTAGAGTTATCGGGGATGCAGATCTTCACAAAGTGCGAGCTCACTGCTACTGAAACCACAGATTTTCCACAAAAAGAGAACAAGCTACCGAGCCTTCTCGGGTATCGCCCCGAAGATATGGAACTCTCTGTCACCAGATGTCTGCCGAATCTCTTCAACCTCCTCTTTAAAAAAAAAAGTGAAAACTCTTCTAATGAACATGTTTATGCCCTAAAATAATCACCTTATGTTCCATGGATAACACAGTATGTCGTATTGTCTATATATCTGCATACTATTCGGATACACTCTATGACTACTACATTAATGGTCCGCTATAGATGTCAGTATTACTGTGCTACTTTCATAAATGTGACGAGTATTTGTTCTTACATCTGTATCCTGCCTATCCTATAATGTAAAGTGCTCTGATATTTTGTAAAAAAAAAGCTCAATATTTTATTTGGTGGTGACAGATTTCAAGAGTAATGTTAAAGAAACAAAGGTTTAGGGAATAATTTTTAAAAAAACTTGTTAGCACAAAACATATAACTGACAAAGAACAATTAGTCAAAGAAACATTGCAAAGGATGAAATAAAGTAACCACAACAGCTATCTGAAAGATGTTTGCTATTGAAAAATATTCATAAAACACAAAAGAAAATTACAATAATCAATTGGTGCTCACCTGGTTACACAAGACGAACACAAATGAAAAATGTCAACGGTAAGCACAGGATATTTCATAAGGTAATTCAAAATATTTGAATAATCTCACCCAATTGGTTAGGGGACTTGGTATGGCAAACAGATTTTGCTATTGATTTCCCTAAAATCCTTTGTTATCACTCGCTCCAATCTTCCCCCATCTAGAACTCACACTTGGATAGAGGGAGCACTTGTGCTGCCACCGGATTTCTGTGAGGAGTGCTTCTTTTCATCTCTGTGGCACTCCCTGCAGAAACTGAGAGCCCCACCAAGCTTATGCATCTCAAGCTGCACTCTGGGAATCATTTGTTTCGCAGACTGGGCAATCTGCAGAGGAAATGCCTTCTCCTTTTTCTTACCATTTGCTCCACCACTGGCAGACTAAATGGTGAGTAGCCAGCAGTCTGACAAACCTTGTCAGCCAAATTTCAAGCCAAGACTTATTGCTAGTTTCAGGGACAGGCACAGCCTAGGTGAACCAGAAGAGAAACTGCAACCACAATCCCTGGAGAGGACATCTAACTCCCCTTTCTACCAAAGACGTCACTAACCCAAGGCCACAGTGGCCATATTGTGAAACAAGGAACAGGTACTTTGGCAGCAGAGGTTTACTGCTTCCTGGCCTACAGGGTAAAGCCAAGAGAGAGAGAGAGAAACACCAGACCACTCGGTCAAAGGAAATTACTTATAATTTAAAATAAAGTACTAATATTATGTACTTTACAGATAATGCTGAAAGTTACCTTTAACTTCATGTACCATATAAAGGCATTTGACCTGCAGCTCCTTCTCCTACATGGTAACGGAACACTTCAGTGAATTTCAACTTCCTTATTGTGTGTGGGCTGTGGGTCCCCATTGCTTCTGATCGCATTACGAAATCTGGATTAGCAAAGCCCTCTGACATGGATTCGCCTTCATGAAGAAAGAACTGTGATCTGGAAAAGAGGTGCAGTAATTGCACATCACTTATATGTTCATGCTACAAGAAGGATGTCAGTGTACTTGTACAATGTTCGAAGGATCCACAACAAATATCAGCGCCATTGACCTTAAAACTAATTTTACCATATCATGCTTCACAACACTGACCCTCCTGCAAGTCTGCAAAGCCGCAAAATGAATCAAAACCTCAAACACCCCAGTCAAGTGTTGTCCAGAATGCACCATGCAATATCACTTTGACATTGTAGCATCTGACACCATAAAGATTGTTAATGATCCGCTCCACCACCCGAAACAACACATCAATGTTAGGGATCTAGGGCCAGATGTAGGTAGGCAAATACTGGTCGGTAACGGCCGAAATTCGGTAATTTCGGCCGTTACCGACCGGTATTTGGAAAATGAGATGTAGGGCCACCTAAAATACAGAATCGGTAATTTTACCGATTCGGTAAAATTACCGAATCAGTAAAATTACCGAATCTGTATTTTGCGATGTAGGTAGCACTGTAATCAGTGCTACAGGGCTTTCAGAATTCGTTATTTACCACCAACTAGAAGTTGGTGGTAAATAAGAAAAGCCTTGAAAAAGCATTTTTTTTGCTTTTCAAACGCTGCCATGTTGCAGACATACATGCCCTTAGGGCATGTATGTCTGCAACATGTGCACCCATGCACTATTGAGGGGTGCAACAGGGTGTCAAAGTGACACCCTGCCACCCTTCAATGTTTCCCCTAATTACCGAATCGGTATTTACCGATTCGGTAATTGACATTCATTCCTACGGGCCTCAAGGCCCATAGGAATGAATGGCATTTACCGAATCGGTAAATACCGATCGGTAATTAGCGAATCTTACCGATTTGGTAATTTAAAAATATAAATTACCTACATACCATTTACCTACTCTTAAATACCGAATCGGTATGATTCGGTATTTAAGAGTAGGTAAATCGAGATTACCTACATCGGGCCCCAAGTTAATACACTGCTGAAGAAAGCAGTATCAGATGCCTTGAAATTTGCAATGTTCTACTCCTCATAAACCTACCATTCTGGAGTAGGAGCTTGGAAATCAAGATCACATACCAGTTACAAAGATGTGTGGAGAGACGACACTTCCTACACTATGAACAAGAAGACCGCAAATCAGTTACAGCAACAAATCCACAGTAGCTGACACTAAGAAACCCTGTCCTTCTTGATTGCTCTACAGCCTACAGCACAGAGGACACAACACCCTTCTGGATTGGCAGGAACCAGAAAAAGGGTCACAAGTATTGTCCTCTAATGATGTCAATACTTTCTATCACACTGGATTCAACAGATCCAATTTTGTACCAGTGCATTGTCCACTAAGCACAGTTTACGTGGGGTACCAGAGAGAACATCACTGTCACTACTGTTATTTAGCATCTGTACAAGACTTTGTAAGTTTGAACTTCGCATGGGCAACGTACATATTTTCAATCACAGAGAAGCATCTTTTCAGGTATTGGCACCTTAAGATATGTTGCGTGTCATCAATATTTTCACAGTTGACGGTGACATGCTCTGCCGCCATACTCTGCCGCCAGTTTGGTAAACCTTTGTTCAGGCTGGACTGTTCCCATGAGGCACGGGGTCAAGACTGATTTGCATATAGCTGGGTCTGTACTGAGGTGGTGAAGTGAGCTAAAGAACGATGATGGATTCAACCCAGATCTGCGACTGGGGGTGAGTGTCTGAAAAGTTTCAGTGCTCCGTCCATCATCTCCTTGTGTTTGCTTTGTTCGCCCATTCGGCTTAGTTGCGCAATATAAGATTGCTTTCATTTCATTTCATTTCATTTCAGTTGGCAGGGTATGCCCAGACGTGTGTATAGGCATTTATATAGCGCACTACTTACCCGGAGGGTCCCAAGGCGCTTCGACCGCTGCAAAACCCTTCCTGGCTTCCCTGAGAGATGGTCCCTTAACCCTTTCGATGCTGATGACGAGCTCAGCTCGTCATGATGCACAGTTGAGCTGTGCTGATGACGAGCTGAGCTCGTCATGAATAAAGAATAATTTAAATTTCCAGCACAGGGGGGGAAAACGCCTAGCAGCCAAGAGGTTAATGGGTATCTCCAGGGTGAGACCAGGCATCCCCGGCGGTCTGGTGGGGCCGTTAGTGAGGATGAGGCAAGCTAATGCCCAGAGTTGCTGAGTGTGATCGCTGATCAGAGTGGGCACCGAGGCGAGAGAATTATCGAGTCCGCTGACCCTGGTCTAGAAACCTGCCACGCCGGGAATCGAACCCTGGTCCCGGGCCGTCCTCTGCTCTCGGGTCTGACGCCTCTAACCAGTGAGCCACACTACCTCACCTCAGACGTGGGTCCCTTGCTCACTTTGCCACTGGATTCAAGCTAGCAAGCTCATGAAGAGAGTTACCCAGAAACCAATCCCAGCATGGTTGTTTCCGTTTCAGAAAAAACCTGGGGCCTCATTTATGAGGCCTTGAGTCAGTTTTACGCTTCCGATGCGTCACTTTTTGTGACGCATCGGCGGCGTAAAACATGCCTTCTGTTGCGCACTAATTACAAAGTGATGCATCTAAGCAGATGCATCACTGTGTAAACCCCTGTACTACATTATACCTGCGTCAGGTATAATGTATGCAGGGGGGGCTATCCCCCGCAAAAAGCCTTGTAGAAGTGACGCAGTGAAATCTATGAGATTTCACTGCGTCACTTCTAGGACGCTGTTGTATCAAAATCTTGCGCCTGCCTCACAGCAGGCATAAGACTGATGCAGGCCCTTTCACATGAGGCTTGCCCCATGTGAAAGGACGCATTGCTGGAGTTGCGTCACTTTTGTGACACCATCCAGCAATGCGTCACTTTTGCGTCTTACAGATACGTCAGAAATATTGACGTAACTCCTTGCGACATGATGCTTCATACATTAAATATGAAGCTTCAGGTATGTCGCAAGGAGTGTGCATTGAGAAGTGACGCATCGCTGCTTTCACCCAGCAATGCGTCATTTCTCATAAATAGGGCACTTGGCGTGGCAGTTCGGGCTGGACTGTTCCCATGAGGCACAGGGTCAAGACTATTTGCATATAAGTGTGTCTGAACTGGAGTGGCAAAGTGAGCTAAAGAACAATGATGTATTCAACCCATATCTGTGACTGGGGGTGAGAGTCTGAAAAGTTTCAGCACTCCATCCATCATCGTCTTCAGTTTGCTTTGTACGCCCTAAGTTGGCAGGGTATACCTAGACGTGGGTCCCTTGCTCGCTTTGCCACTGGATTCAAGTTAGCCTGGCTGATGAGGGGTGTTAGCCCTAAATCGGTCCCAGGATTCTTGTTTCCGGTCCAGGGAACACATGGCTTGGCAGTTCGGGCTAGACTGTTCTCACGAGGCACAGGGTCAATACTGATTTGCATATAGCTGTGTCTGAACTCAGGTGGTGAAGTGAGCTAAAGAACGATGATGGATTCAACCGAGATCTGTCACTGGGGGTGAAAGTATGAAAAGTTTCAGTGCTCCGTCCATCCTCTCCTTGTGTTTGCAGAAGTATCAACAGGCATGTGTCATCTACATCCCTACTTCACAGGATAGTGTCCACCACTTGAAAAGAAAGCTTTTCTGTGCTCCACTGGAGATTATAGTGAATATAAAAATATTGCAATAAATTACTGCAATTAATACGTTGTTACTCCTGGACTGCGGGGGCCTTGCTGAATAACGTTCCCTGAAAGGAATATACTGGCGGCTTTCGGAAGAGCGCTATTTACACATTTTCTCTGTGGAAATCATAGTAGTATGATAGGGCAGTAGTTATTCAGAGGAATCGAGACTGACCTTTAGTAGTGGGTTTATTCAGTCCTTTGAAAACCTGAAAATAGCCTAATAAAAATATCTAGTGCTCAGGTTTCACTTCTCTCAAATTAGAGGAAAGTAAAATTTCATCACCATAACAGGTTACATGGAGTAAGTTTTCTAGTGACTACAATTTCTGATATAGTCTTCAGTAATTTTCCAAGCTTTCTCTGAAATTTGTCCTTTCACGGTTTTATAAGAGAATAAGATAGTGAAATAAGTAAAAATGTGTACTTATTTTCTGTAAGATAAAGCCCAAGTTCCTTTTTTACTGGTTAGACAGTGTTACATAAACGATACGTTATTATATGTTATTATTTCTCAGAAAAACTTTACTTATCTATCTTAAAAGCTGAAACTTTAAGAAAAGCATGACAGGTATTGGGCACTTTGCATACTATTTAGATTATGCCAAAGTAGTCCGTCTCCGAATAGATTGTATATTGAAGGGGTCCAAGGCTTTTATTGCACCAGCTTAAATAGCTTCTGAAGAATGAGTCATTATAAAGAGCAAAAGAACCTGCTGCTGTGACATATTTACATTTGGATTTACTTACAAAGTGATTCTGCCTCAAGTCATGAAGATTATATTTGTGCAAATACGTGCCACGTAAGTATGAGATGGGCGTATATGCACATATCAAGTAAATTGTGCAAGTCTCCAATTCACAAAGGGGGCTTGTACATTTTGAAGAAGAGTTGTTCAGCCAGTCAATACTACCTGAGTGGGCTAGTCATACACTTTTAATATTTAATGATCTGCCTTGCAATGTGTATTGCAAGACTGTAGTCTGCTCTTGCATACAGCGGGCTTCTGGTTTCAGGGGCCAACACCACCTTTCTTAGACATGGCCCTGAAAAAGCACGATTGAGGGATTGCTGACAACTTAAAAAAAAATTCTACCTTCAAAGTTAGAATTTTTTTTTAATTGGAGGTGTTTTCATATGGGCCATGTCAACACCAGTGGCATAACGCAAAATGATGGATCCCCCTGCAGAATGTGATGTGGTACCCCTAAGTCGGTCATATCTTAAATATATTCATTGAGCTTGGGCTGATTGGGGGCCCCCTGAAAGGGTTGGGTCCCCCCTGCACCTCAGGAGCCTGTGTTACACGCCTGGTCAACACATTAACGGCCCCCATTCCCAACTGCCCAGAGCTTTGCTGCTGTGGGGGTGAGAGGGGTGGTTAGTGTTTTGGGCATCTACAAATGCCCTGGTACTTGTGAATGCAGGCTTACTGGATTCGGGATCACCAGACCTGATTTTACTGGGTTCGGATCCGAACCCAGTCAAACCATGGTGCAGAGGGTCAATGGCTGCATTTAGAGGCTCATACCCACCCGCACTCACTACCACCACGGAGAACAGATACTTTCCCCTCAGGAGAAGCACAGCATCCCCACTCCCCAGGCATCCTCCCTGCCAACTACCAATACCCACAGCCCCGTTCGTCAGGTTTGTACCACCTGCATAGGGCAGATTGTAAATATCAGCAAATTTCAGTAAATCTGCTAGAAAGGACCTGGTAATGCTGTGTCCAACAGGTTATTCCCAGTCCCAGGACTTTAACTCATAATCCCTGTTTAATCAACGTCGGAATTGTTAATTCCAGTTCCAGTGAATGGGAATCTCCTAATGGTGCCAGTAGGGCTGGCAGCCACTCGTTCAAAAACGGGTCAAAAGTGATTCCAGAGTGGCATGGAGAACAGCTGCACTGCCAAGAAGTGGGTGTAGGTTAGTATCATTTTTTATTGTTAATTAGCATTTTTAAAACACACAGATACCATTAGTATAGCACTGCATTGCATTTGAGTAGTTCAGGGTATGACGTTTACAGACTGGAGTTCGATTCGGTTCTATCAGCAACCAATTCATGGCCTGCGTCATGGCATCCTGCCTCTACACAGGAAGGGCAGCAGACTGGATCCATCGAGCTATAGGCCAACATCACTTTTAAATGGTGCGCGAAAAAGGTGGCCGTGTTCTACTTAGTAGGTTGCAAAGTTCAATAAAGAAACCATCCTCACAGCTACACAAGTCGTTTTTCACAAAGTAATAGAGACGATTGATCAGGAAATTCAATTGCATATGATCGGCGTTAAATATACAAAAATTAAAAAAAGTATTTTTCAAGCTGCCTTTTCTATTGACTTCAAATCGACATTCCAACTAGTTAATATATTTCAACAATGGCAAGGATTAGACAAGCTGGGAATTGACAGGGCGCTGTTGCAGATGGTGGAAGGCCTGTCTACGGGAACAAACACACCTGTTCGCTATGGTGCATCTGGGAAAGTAGCAACACCTTTCCTATTCCCTCAAGTGTGCGCCAAGGCAGTTCTTAGCAGCACATTTATTTAGTTTTCTTACATTAATGATGTTGAAAAAGGTCTTGATCAGAGCCATTGCGACTGGTACAAATGCAATAATGCAATGAACAAGTTATTCTTGGAATTTGAAAAGTGGTAAAAAGAGAAACCCCTGATCATTCTGCCAACACTATGCTTATGGCAAAGACATCCGCACCCCCTCCCCCGTGAGAAAATATATAAATACAATTACAATACAATATGCCAAAAACATCCTTATGGACCTAAAGTTTGGTCATGTTTGGAATAACCCTGCACTGATCTGCGTGTATTAGTCAAAGAAGCATATTGGTCCCATAAGCTATAGAAGACTAGTTATTCTCAGTGCAGCATCAGGGACCACAAGTAATCTCTCAATGAAAAGAACTAGCTGGGCCTGAGCCTTATCTTGACTGTAGTAGCCACACAGAGGTGCGTCACACTTTATATTCTTCCAACTTCAGCTTATTTGTCAAAGTGCAGTGGAGGCCCTGTGACCAACAAAGTACATATAGAAACCGCCAGCTTTGTTGAGCGATGTAATGTAATGTAAAGTGCACTTTTATAGCGCTGCTACCACTCAAGGGAGTATCTTGGCGCTTAACACCAACCCAGATGGAATAGGTTGGGGGGAATGGAGGCGAACTTAGTAACAGTACACTTTACACCAGTGCTCTACAAGCAGCGTCAGTAAGTGAAAACATCCAGGTTTGTAGATGTGGTTACACCAAGGTTACTCTTGATGTACTCTGGGTACAGATCTGAGGACAGGCACCATTTCAGATCAACTCAGATGTGAAATCCTTACTATGTGCAATCTGATCCTTGTATATGGCTTCTTTGCTTCCGTTACTCTCCCTTAAAAGGGGATACCTTGTGGGATCTCAAAGAAGATAGTGTGAGAACGTACACATATCCCAACTAAGGATGTCTGTGAGAAGAGGGTGGGGCAGCCCAGGTAAAATGATAGGAAAAGCTTGTAAATTAGGACACTTGGGGAGCTATACAATACAATCAAACACACAAAAGTGAATTATGTAATAATGAGATATTTTTCATAAGACTTACGTATGAGCAAATGATTAATCATGTCTAAAACGATTGGGTATGATTACAACTGATTTGCATGGTCATTTACTTCCCTATTAAGTGGATTATGTTTATTTGGTACATGCCCTTCCCTGATGAAGGGCTGCTCCCCAAACCTTACGTGCTTTGGATGGTAACTCCCAGCACAATAATTTGCATCGAGTTTGCAGTACAAACGTTATGCAAAACTGACGTAAAGCATGAGTGAAACTAGGCCCTGATGTTCTGACTTCTCTTAGAGCCTCCACCCCTCTTTGGAAAAAAAAAGAAAAGCCTACTGCACCCACGCATTGTCAATGGAACACCATTCCAGGACAGAGTACTGAAACGCAGTGATTTGCACTGTGTTTCATTACTCCAGATGTTTGGAGCCACTGTGAGCCAACCAAAGTGGCTTCAAAAATCTGTCTTAAGGTTTGCGTTGCTCTTGCACCATGTTGTATGTTGCAAGAGTGACGCAAAAGGCCTCATAAATAGGCTACCCTTGTTCTCAATGCTTCAAAAATCCTCTTAGCCTATTTTACTCCTGCTAGCAGGATAAAATCTAGAATTATAGATGGACAGCAAATAATGTGCATTGGTGACCCCTCAGAGTGGGTGTCAAAACTCTTACCCCCAAATGCTTGGTCTCCTGCCCCCCACGCACACCACCCTTTGCATAACCACCCCTGACCACCCACCCAAATTGAAAAATAAATACCTAGGCATCTACTGTCCACCCCCCCCCACCCCTTGTACCGTTTTCACCAACTCACTGCAAAAGATCAGGTCTCTGCACTTACATTGAGAGATGAGAGCGGGCACTGTGCTGAAAGCCCTGTGAGAGCTGTTGCAAACCAAAGTTGTTTTTCCCCGGTAGTGTGGGTGTGCAGAGGACTGCTGTTGAGGGGTTAAGAGCATTGATCCAGGTAATGCACAACCAACATTGTGCCTCTGCCCCAGAGTTTTTAAAGACCAGAGAAGAGTGGAAGAAGGTGGATGAGACTACGAGCTGTGTTGTACCGTCTAACTATGGTTTCCTCGTACCCTGCTGAAGTGGCAGAACACAGGGGACGCGAGCGTTTTCCCTGCTGGGATCACAACAATAGGGACAGTAGGAACATCATAGCAGTGAATAACCAAATTTGAATCTAAGTATTCATGGTAATGGCTTCTAGTGGAAGTCATACAGAGCGTTCAGAATTATCGATGGGTGGCTGACAAAAACAGGCTTGCTATCCAAGATGTAGCTCCATGTAACATTCAATAGACAACTAGAATAAAGTTCGACTTATAATATCACATGAAACCCCGAGCTGGAGAGCTCCAAATTATTGACAACTAGCCACTTAGAATTTTATGATATGTATGCCCCTCAAATCCTCTTTTCCTGAGCACCTGATTATATAAAAGAGCTACACGTGGGGATTAGAGTCATGGGGAAGACATGCACAATGTAGCTTTCCCTCCCTCAGCCCCTTCCAAAAATTAAACAGGAAAATAAAATGTGGCCGGGGTCCTGCTGTACTCCCCCCGACCACCCACTTTAGTGCCCTCTCCTCCCACAAATCCCCAAAATATATCTGGCTCCTTAACACCCTCCTACACTACCATCGGAAAAAAAAACATTCACCCCATTCCAATATTAAAAAAATAAAAATAATAATTAAAAAGCGCCCTCAATACCTCCCTCATCTACCCTCCCTACTATTTAAAAATGTTATTTCCTTGACAATGCCTGGTGTGCCGCCAGTCTGTTGTTTCACTCATCCTCCCTAGCAGAGGTGTGGTCTGTGATGGCAGAGAGAATGAGCTGTGGGACTGACAGTGGCTCTGTGAGAGCTGCTTATCAGCTTGAGCAGACCTCAGTCAGCACAGCTGTGTGCAGGCTCTAACTCCCAGGGGAAGTGGCGGCCGGCATTCCATCACCTCTTTCAGATGTGCAGAGACCCAAGAGAGGAAGGCGAAATCGCGGTCCTTGATTCGCCTTCCCACAGCCTTCCCTGGATCTCTGGAGACCTGTCGGAAGGGGCCCTCCTGAGCATCGGCCTCAAGGACCGTTTTTTCGCTGCTCTGACATTAGTGCACTCAAAAATCTTAGGGGCATATTACCAAGCAATAGCGATAATTATCGCTATTGCTTGGTTAGAGACAAAAATTTACCGCTACCAAGGCTTAGCGCAAATATCTCCAAAAGTTGGTAATAGGAGATAGCGATGTTAGCGACTGTTTTCAGTCGCTAACATCTTGGCACGCCCACTTTGCATATCATTAGTGATAAATATCACTGACATGCAAAGTGGGGCCCAAGATGGTCGCTATCTCCTACTAGCTGTCACTAACTGGTGTTAGCGACAGCTAGGTAATAGGGAGATAATTTTATCTCCGCTTTCTTGGCTTTTAAAGCCAAAAAAGCGGAGATAAACCCCCTTGATAATATGCCCCTTAATTTGTGTTTTTCACTGCTCCGACAGCAGAGCAGCAAAGACTTGGGTTTCAAAACCAGTATCTATGGGCTTCCTATAGAAGCCTTATATGTGACGCAGCAGTAATTGAGTTTAGTTAAATTCGAGTATGTCTGTTATTTACTGAGCTTGCAGATGGATATGCATAAACCCTAAAACTTCATTATAATTGTCACTATTGCTGTTGTTGCTGTTGTTATTATTTATTAATGTTATTATCACTATGATTATTAGTATTAATATTTTTATAATTATTATTATTTATATGTTTCATACCTTACACTGACACTGATTTATTCACACATAACCTCATCTATTCAATCAAAAACATATTCATGTGGATTAATCCAGAAATGTTACACGTATCTCCCTCTATCCCTAATGCCTAGTTGTTTGAAAGCATGCCTGGCCTGTTATTCGCCTCTGGATGCAATATGCCTCTCTTTTAATTAAACAGATGGAAAGTAAATCATTTACTGTTCCACTGCAAGGATAACTAGTCATTTCCTGGAAGTTGTGTTGTCGAACATAATTAATAATGAGCATCTTATCCAGCAGTCCATCTTTTCAGAAAGGTTGCTTCCGCGATGAGTCATCCTTGAACAACAAGCAGGGAGCGCGCGCCAAGACTGGTGATCATTTACCGTATTTCTTAGTGTGTTTCTGCCTCACTCCTTTCTCTTTCCCTCCTACACTCTCCAAATGTATCCCTAGGTAAGTGCATAATTTCTGGAGGTAAAATATCGACTGCCAGTGAAATATCTGTGAACTAAACACTGTGGCTCTCATTCAAAGTTTTCCAGAGCAGTTGAACAAACACAAGTAAGTTGGCTTACAAGCAGGTGATTCCCTTGCCCCATATTTGGGTAGGTGAACTATGAGGTTTGCTCTGGCGGACCCTCAGTTAGTTAGGCTGGTGGAAACCCTTCACATGGCAGCCCGTTCACCACTGGATGCCATGTTAGGCCGATCTGCTCTGTTTAGACTTATTTCCCAGCCAGGAACAAAGAATTGATTAACGGTCCCAAATTATGTATGTTTCTGCCTTAGGGAGAATACTTCTTGCATGTCAGGGCATTTGCTTGTTTATTTGTCAATAAGAAGCACTTGCTTCGGCAGTTTGTTATTGAACAACAAAACACTTTGCTCCATGGTCTCTTGGCAAAATGCTCTGCTTTTATTGCAACCGTGTACCAGCAGGTGAACTGAAAGCTTTAGAAATACCCGCCAGGCAGACGTCTAAATTGGACGGGTGGTCCTTCCGTAGGGGCGCATAGTCAGGGCCTTCGTTGACTCGCTGGCTGGCAGGTCATGTATCCTTTTTAAATGACCCCCTATGTGTTTGGCTCTGCCTGTTGAGGGTTTAGCCCATGCTGTGATGCTATGGTACTAACGCACACAAAATAGTGGTGGGTGGAATGTTAGAATTAATCTTAGGCACTCAAATAAATTAAATAAATATTGACTGATACTTCTGCAGACCTGTTAGCCTTTGTGATGTAACATTTTTGTTGTGTACCACAGTGCAACAACTTATGTTACGCTTGTGTTATGCCCCTGCCTGGCAGCTCGGCCTGGACTGTTTCTATTACACCAGGATCAAAACGGATTCATGTATGGCTGGTTCCTGCGCAGGTGACATAGCCCAGAGCGCCTTGAGCATCTATCCTCTGATCTGTTGGCCCCTCCGGGATGGCCTGTTGTTGCAGAAATGGGGCAGAGTTCTGCACCTGGGCCTTTGCAATGTCCATCTTCAAGCTTGGAGATTGAGCTGTGACAGCTGCATACTTTTGACCTACTTCTGGAGGTGGCGAAAGTCATTTTGGCAGCCTTAAGCTCCTCACTGCATACGCTTATCTGTCATTGGAACACATTTGTGGTTTGGTACGGCACACAATAGGCCAAGTTATCAGACGTTCTGTTTTGTCTCTTGCCCTGCAAGGCTTAGTTTTTGGCACAGTTAAAGTGTACCTTTCAGATTTTTTGGCCTTTTTTATGGGTGCTGAACCAGACCTCATGATTGAAATTGCTGGCTGTGATGGGTTTTTGATAGGGCCCCAACACTTCTTTCCTCCCTATCCCTTTGTCATACCATGAGGGACTTTAACTAGGTTCTCACATATTTAGTGTGTACTCCCTATGAGTCATTTCTCAGCTACCTTTCATGACTTCCTACTCTTAAGGCAGTGTTCCCCATCACTATATCATTAGGGTAGTGAGTAAGTAAACTCCAGGATCTCTGCGTCAATCAAACATACACCACCTTTTTCCCAAACAAACTGGTTATGCGGATGCGAGTATCCTTCTTGCTAAAAGTTTTGAAACCATTTCACTTCAGTCAAAACATCACCCTGCCGATGTTCTATGCTCCACTTACCCTTTTTAGGAGGATAGACTTCATTGCTATGACCCAAAATGAGCACCAAGCTTTTACGTTGATCTTACCAGAGGACGACGGGTGGACAAACAACTCTTTGTAGAGTTTGCTGGAATGAGAAAAGGCATGACAGTCCAGAAAAAGAAGTTCTCCCACTGGATCATTCACTGCATCAAAATCTGCTACGCATCAGCTAAAAAGCGGCCTTCAGAAGGACTGCAAGCTCATTCCACCAGGGTCAAACTTGCCGCTACTGCAAGCGGGGTTTCTGTCCAGCAGCGCCATTGGCATCACTCCATATGCTCACAAAACACTACTGTATGGACAGCCAGGTTCGCCTAAAGAGACATGTTGCCAGTTCAGTCCTACAGAACATTTGGATTTGAGAAAATTCACAAACTCACCTCCAAATAGTTACTGCTCTGGTATCTCTTCAGAGGGTGAGGCGTCCATGATCAGAAGAGCAAGTTACTTGCCTTTGCTAACGTCACATTCCTCACTCATCCTGCCATGTGGCTCATTCTGTGAATTGGACAATATTCATAAATAAAATCCCAAATGTATAAATCTACAAACTAGTTAAAGCCAATTTGAAGTCAGGATTTGCATCTGGGGGTGTGAATAGTCTCAAAAGAAACTGACGTTAGCGTAAGGGAGTGGTGACTACATTTCAAGAGTGGAACAGTTTCAGTATGTAACCACTTAGCGCAACCTACTGGTGTGCAAAGGTACTGCCTAAAAGTTTCCTGATCAAGTCTGATACCTGGAGAATATTGAAAAGGTGAGGAATCTGCGGTTAAATAGAGTCTCTATCAAAAACAACGTTACCAAGGGTAAGTAGCTTGCATAATGCAGCCATCTGCCCCCACCCTCAGTGCATTTTAAGCCTCTGTCTAGAAATTGTTTTCTTATGTCACTTGATATGTGCGCCCTTGCACTGTCACTTGCTTTTGGCATAAGGGATCTTCATATGACTCCCTCCTAGCTCGGCCTGGTTGTTTTCAGGAGACGAAACTCCTGCCTATACCCGTACCATTGCTGAAACTTTGCTCAGGCTCACAGCACACTTTGGTGAGCAAGTAGTCCGAGTAAATAACGTTTTTTTCTCGTAAGCAACCAGGGATAAAAGTAAAATTGTAGAGAATTTGGATAACAAATGTTAAAGCTCTCAATTACATTGACCTTTCTCTTAAAATCTAGCAGCTACAAAACATGGACTAAAGCACAGCGCAAGGCGGTGCTTTTCTTTTCTGCAGCTGCCATACGTGTCAATGTACCTACATCTCTATTTACACTTCTATTCATAATACGGGGGGTTAATACATACATGCTCTTTACTGCTATGGTTGAAACATACTCATCCCCTTTCCAAAAGGTATGGCGAGATGTTATTAAAAGTGGCAGGGTACTAACCATAACTATGTACTTCTACCTCCATTTTTGTCTGCCTGGGACTAACATATCTCACTAGTCCAAAGGCTAAATAGATCACATTTATCTATCCTGCTGCTTCCTTATTCATGTTCAAGAACCTGTCAAACACATCTTGGAGGCACTTTGCAGTTCCACCTAACTCTTGTAGGTGCAGGTTATCTAACTTCTGTAGACAGAGGGGTTCTCTAGTTAGTAAAAAAACTCTAAAGCAAAAAATAAAGTTGTTGACATGCTTCTTTGCAGAGACCTTTCTGCAGTTATGTGACCAAAAATTAGAAATCACAAACGAACCTTGAAAAAGTACAAGATTAGGAGAATAACCACTATGTCAGTTTTTTCATGAGTCCCCTATCACCCCTTTGATACTTACAATTCTATCTTGAATTATTGCTCTGCATGCATTCGAGGTGCTACTTTCAAACTAGGCCACTGGAAATGCTGAGAAATAATATAAAATGTGATTTATAAAGGCCTCCTACTCAAGTTCAGGCTTACGGTGTTGGCTGAGGCTGAAATGGGTAGGTTGTAAAACCTACAATGGTGATATCGCTGGGTGAGGAGCAGTGTCTCAAGAAATGTTTGCCAAAGGATGTCATACTGGGAAAGGGGTTAAACCATTGGTGCTGCGAACTGCCCAGAATAACTTACTAGTAATAATCATTGCTCCCATTCAGAGTCCTCCTCATCCCAGTCCTAATTACACGAGGGTGAGTGATCACCCTTAAGACAGGCAATAATAATACCATCAATCTTAACTTTGTAACAAAAAAATGTCTTACTCCGAACTCCATGCCTAGAGTCCCTTCATTATGAACTCTTCATCCTGCCGTGGGCTCTCTTAAACTGACTGATCACCTCCAAGCATCCTGCAAATAGTAATCCAAGAGTAGCCACAGACAAAATGGGTAGGGAGAGGTGGGTGTGAGGATTAGGAGAACACACTTTATCAATATCAACAAGTACCCATCAATGTGGAATAGTGATAGAAGGCAAAACACCCTCAGAAAAATTAACAACCAGTACTGACCATACATCCAAATGTTTATGATGTACAAATATGCGTGAGAAGGCTCAAGTGGTGGGACTACATTTCTTTGTGATGGAACTGTTAGGAGCTTCGACCCAAGAAGCAATCATAACCCTAGTGTACTTAGTCAGGACCTGTAAAGAAACCAGCTGGCATGCGAACTCATTAGCTGCTGAAATGTTCAGCTTAACCAGACAATTGTTCTGTGGTAGGTTGATGACCCTGACTTGCTATCCTAAAAGTTATAAACATGAATGACTGGAATGTAAAGATTCAGTGCAGGACAGGTAGATCAACAACGCCAACCTGACATTTAAGGATTGTAAGGTGACCTACTTTTGAGATGCTGAATCCTAAAAGAAATCTGAAAGCAACATTTCCAGATCCATATGGAATTAGAAACATACTTCAGGCTGGAACATTGGTCCAGGTTGTAGAACCATGTTATCAGGAGGAGGAATTTTGAGGGATGTTTCATCAATAACAAGTGCTACAAGTTTCCGCAAAGTGGGCGTAGGGTCCCACGAAGGCAGGAGAGAATTAACTAGTTGCCTTTGAGGTTCAAGGCTACAAAAGAACTGCCCTACCAAACAGAGCCAGACACAGACTGACCATGAGCTGTGATAACCTAATGGCTGCCAATTGAACTTTAAGAGAAGAAACTGAGACACTTCTGAAAACCCTTCCTTAGAAAATCAAGCACCTGTATGGGGTCACACGAACTGGCATGCAGACTACTGAAGGCATACTTGGGAATAAGAATGGGGTACTGGAGGAATTTCCCCACTCAGTTTTTCAGACTTTAAAGCACTTCTGATGGAGATAGAAATCCACGGAGTATGACAATTCCTAGCTGAAGTGGTTTGCCTGAACATTTTGGACCCTCCTAGGTAACAATCACTCAAAGAAACAGGAACATGACCCCAGGGAATGAGCCACTTTTGCCAGACTTATACATCCAATGATTGATGTAGTAGTGAGTCACTTGGTTGTCAATGTGGACTAGAACTGCCTAGCCCAATAAGAGTGGAGGAAATGATCAGAGAGCCCAGATGACACTGGACAAAACGATGCATGTATCCTCCCTCTGAGACCATTGACCCTGAACCACAGAGCCCTTGTCAGGGTTTCTTTCACATTCTGATCTACTGGAACTGAGGAAGGTAATACTGAATCACCAATTTGGAAGACATCCTGGTCGGAAAGGAAATTCTGTCAGACTCAGGAAACTCTGCATCAACTGCCTCTGGAGTATATCACTGAAGCAGGCATCTAGGACTCCCAGCACGCTCCCAATGTTCTTCTATTCAGGTTATAGACTGGAAGAGATGGGTTTATGTACTGGCATAGTATCAGAAATAGCAAAGCTGTAAGAGCCAAGTAATTCTCCAGGGTCACCACCAGATTCTGCAACTCAGGTCTCAGCTGGTATCAAATATGCTGCAGCACTTTCAGCATATTTCAGACAAGTTGTCCTGTGAACAAGTCTTCTCCTGTGGAGGTCAATCTCCAGATCATTAGCATCGTCCTCGAACCTGTGTCCTCTCCTGTGCCTCTAAAGATGCTGTAATACTTTGGTTCAAAATTTGTTACAGCTAAAATCAAAAAAATTGCTGTTTCTTCAGGAGAAGCAGGAGATGTGTGCACATACCTCGTGTTCTCCACGTATTTCCGGCCTCCATACTTACAGCAGTCTGGCCTACAGGAGACCAACTACAGCTGTAACCCATTTAAACAACCTGATCCCTCTAAAATAATCCCGCAATACTGGGTTTATTGACTTGGTAGGGCCAGGCTGCTCATCAACCTACCAATTTGAGGACATATTTACAAGTCCCTATCGCCACAGGACTGCCAATTTTTGTTACGTTCCTGTGGCGATAGGGGCCTTCCCTTATTTACAAGGCAGCGTTAAGCCACTCAACAGGGATTAACGCCACCTTGCAAATAAGGCGTCCTTCCACCCTATACTTCGCGTGAAAGGAGTGGGCAATGGGTGTTGCGGTGGGCATTCCACTGCAACACCCATTGATTTTGAAGCTGCCCCATATTTATGAGGGTGGGGTGAATATGGGGCAGTGCCAACATTGAGACAAGGGAAAACCTGGTCTTAATAGGGCACAATGATGAAAAATGCTTTTTTTCTCCTCATTTTTGCAGTTTCTATGTGTGCTGCATGGTGCAGCACACTAGAAGCAGCAAAACGCCATGTATGATTGTGTACGTGCAGCCGGTGTCCCTTCCTGCACATAAACAATCATTTAAAAAATGACGAATTGCAACTTCTATGTGTGTTGCACAAGCAGCACGCATAGAAGTTACAAATCGCCCTTTATGATTGTTTATGTGCAGGAAGAGACACCTTCCTGCACATAAACAATCATTTTCACAGCGGAGCCCCCTTTGCACTAGAGTGAAAGGGGGCCAGCGTTGGAGCTAGGCAGCTAAATTTAGCGCCAGGGCAGGGAGAAATGCAGGGCTGCACTGTATTGTTGGAAATATGGTGCAGCCTTGCGCTTCCAAAGTGACAGAGCGTGGCATTAGCCTTCTTGGTTTAGCGCCGCGGTCCGCCACTTTCGTTGTAAATGTGCCCCTTGGTGTGCAGAACTTTTGCAGTGCAATACAGTGGTTGCAGGCGGTGGCGGGAGTGCCAACCAAAGAGCAGGCTCCGTATAGCTTGCTTCACCAGAGCCCGCCTCAATTACAGGAGAAGGCCGCTCAATAGGGGCCACTGGAAAGAAACAGGTCACCTCGTGTGGCCGACAGAACAACCTCCTAGTGATTGCGTAGTTCAAGTGGACACAGTGCAAGAACCCCAAGATCTACGCGCCAGGAAACCATCACAGACGAAGTGTTGCAGGAAAAGACACCTGGCTGTGGATGGATACATGTAAAAATAGCATGTATGGAGGTGGGCAGAGAGTACCAAGAGGTGAGGGTTAGGGGCAAGTGGTCATAAATATGAAGAAGAATGGAGTTTTGAATAAGGAAATCTTTATTTGCATAGTGCAGGAACAAAGGCAATAGTTCTGATGGTGACAACTGCTACTACGGCTCATAAATAATTTGGGCCACGTGCAGGTCAGAAATGTGTAAGCTGTTTTTTTAATCAGATGTGCCATTTTCTGTCTAATTAAAGAAATCAAGTTTTTCAGACTTATGTGCGTTTTTATTATATTTTCCTCTCGTTTTTCCACAGACAATCTCCTCCTGGAATGAACCAAATCGTCTTTTTGAAAGAGTTTCTGAGACATCCCTCATCAGTGGCTCAAGCGAACTTGTATAACCTCAAGAAATGGAAAACCTGCTCTTGCAAGACACAGTTAAATGTTTTAGTCTGAACTTTTTCTCTCTATTACCAGCGTGGTGCAAAAGTCCTTTTCAATTTCTGTAACACCGGCGTTTGACATTTCTTTTACCCAGAGTCTCACAGCGAATAAAAACAATTCAACAAAAGTTGGCTTTTTTTTCTCCTTCCAGTTCCTTCTTAAAGAAGATGGCGTAGTTCAGCAGCTCAGACGGACTGCTTCGGAGGGTGGCGACTGAAACTGCATATTTATAATTATGCCCGCTGCTTGCTGAACGCCGCTCCGAGCCCTGTGCATAATAATGGTGGCCCTTTGTTCGTGGTTTTATCTGCACCAGCAGATAGATTTGAAAGACATGACGATCAGCCGTGCTTGTTCCGACGCCTCTTTTCATAGGTTTCCTGGTGTTTCTGATAGTTGAAAACACATTGCTCATAACTTGAGTCGCACAATCCTCTTTTTGTGCCGCACAAAGGATGTTACGAGAGGCCTCCAGTGTGGGGATGATGGCAATTATTTTTGCTGCGGAGCCTCCGGAAGGCATGAAAGGGGAGGTAAGGATTAAGAGGATGATTTGGATGGAACTGAAGGCGGGAAAGCTGTCGCTTGCCTATTAGCCATTTCAGCCCATTCCATTTCCCCCCTAATGATTTCTGCAGTGCACATTTTCTGGAAAGTTCGATTATGCATAGCAATTAGACAATCTGCAGGTTTACATTAACCCATATGTATTAATATCAGTAGAGTAAATTAACCTCGTTCAGTAGATAAAGTCACCCATGTGTTTATTAGGCCAGACTCAAAGAACTCTTTTTCAGCACTGTGATGTCTGTCCATGAGATGCTGTCAGCACACCCCTCAAATGCAAAAAATACTGTAGCAGTAACCCAAGAGGTTGATGTAAACCCCCTCTTCAGCAATTTGACCTGTGCTAGAATATCTCTACTGTACATTCAACCAGGCTTCGTAAACAAACCTCCTCGAGCAAGGATTGTCGGATATGGTGCCCCACATTTATATAAAAACCACCAGTGGAGTAGAACGTCTGGAGTTTTATACATCTAGCTATGGGAACTCGCTGTCCTCACAGCAATGGCGATGTGGGCTGTGGGTAAGGGCACTGCCCTCTGCATCCAAGGCAGTTGAGGAAGAGCGAGGGCGGCACTTGTGCTTATGATGTAGATGCCGCATGGCTGTACTGTCAGCGCATGACAGGGCACATGCGAAGGGGGAGGATGAATTTATTCTGCTCGTCGAAGGAGAAGCTTGGCAGTGTAGCGAGCTGTGCCAAAGCTGAGATCGACAAAGTCATTAAGGTGCTGTGGGCAGCTGGCCGGTGGCCGAATGAAGAAGCTGGGACTCCAGCAGACTTTTTTAACACAAGAAAGCCCTGAAGGGAGGCATCTGTTTGGTTGGCAGATGAAGTGCTGGGATCCCCACCAGGCAGTGCCAGAGTCCTGAAAGGGACATGTGACCTGGGTGGCACATGGCTTAGAAAGCACCATAGAGGAGTGAGGACTACAAAGGGCAGGCTGACCTAGCCTGGAGCAGGGCGACGGGCCTCAATCAGGGTAGGCGCCACTAGGGCTACTTAGGACCAGGGAGGAAGACGAGGACTATGAGGGCTAGCCTTTTGAAAATAATTGTAACTATGAAGAAAGGTACAGGTGGTAGGAACAGTAGGTCCATGAGTCAGACACAAAGTGTTTGCACTGTAGGACAGGCACTGGTTGAGGAATGCACCAGAAAGGAATGTTAGCAGTAGAGCTCCAGATAGTTGAAGTGACGGGCATGGACAGGCCTCGGGATACCAAAGTAGGCACCTCAGCGTAGCAAAGGCCCATATTTTGATTGTGCATTCTATGTGCGGAGGGGTAGAGTTACTGGTGCAGAGGCCTCCAACTTTTTTGAACAAGATGGGTGACAATGTGCGGTGACCCGGTCTGTACTAGTAGAAAAGATGGAAGCAGAAGGGGCAGCTCTCAAAGATGGTCGTACAACAGAGGGTCCATGAAGGATAGGGAGATCAAGGGAGACACAGGCCTATGTATCAGCAGTAGTGCAGCAAATGGGTGGTAGACCTGGGACAGGGACCAATGGGTCTAATACAATGGAAGGGGTGGCGAAGCAATGGTCTGGCTGCATCGTAGTCGACCATAACATCATTAAGGCGACACAGGAAGACATCTCCGGAGGAAGGGCACATAGGGCACTTGGGTTGTCAACAAGGTGGTCCAAGGGCAAGAAGGACATGTTGTAGGGATGTTTCTACCCAAGGCGGTGGTCAGAGTATGATTGTGTCTAGGTTGATCCAATACTGAGGGAGTAATGACAATGGCAGTAAGGAACACACAGAAAGTGAATGGAGAACAATGGAGAGTGTCAGACAGTGCATGGACCAAGAGATATTTGATACTGGGAAGAGTGTAAGAGTGCAAAATGGTCAAAATGATCCGAGGATTGAAGGACATAGTAACCAAGAATGGGCCATGAGCATATGCTTGACAGGTGAACAGACTGAAGGAAGGTAAGTGGTAATGGGGGGACAAAGGTTTTTATTTTATGGACTTTTAGAAGGTTTGTGGTGCAAGTTTCTGGAGAGCAATGGGCAGATGGAGAGGGTGACAAGGAAACACGATCAGGGAAGGGTACGCCGGTGATGACGTATTTAGCACCTGTAAAGATAGGTTCATTCCAGAGGAAGATCACATCAGAAGAAGAAAAGTTAGTAGAATAAAACCAGGGAGCAGGGACAGAGGAGACCATTAGGGGAGGGGGGGCTGTGACGAAAATTGCGCTATGCTGCCTTCATTGGCATTGGTACAAAGGAAAAGATTTGGGCGAATAAATATGTCAACATTTTTAAATTGTTGCACAGAAAAACAAGTTGTAATACAGGATGTAAGGAGTTAAGGAAAGAGATATGCCCAAATGACCACATATGCCCACTAAAATGGACACGTTGGATGGAGTAATGCCTGTGCATGTCCACCAAGATGGCCACATAAATGGAGGGATTCACAATATCTACTACCGTATTCTTATTCTATGAAAAGTGCCCAGAGAGCAGTCTAGCTTTAATACTGTGCTGTCATAAGGATGACTCACATAAGCTTTGGGGGGCCTAGCTTGCCTTTGTGAACTATGAAGAATTCTGTGCTAGAAATGGCTTAAATGCTAAAATGTTATGGGGGAATTAATATTTAACTGTGGTTGCAGCTGATGACACCGACCAGGCCCTCCCCTCAGTAAACAGGGCCAATGGACGCTCTTTCGCAATGGCGGAGGAGCGTTGCCCCACTGCCTCAGAGCCAGCAGGTGAAAAATAAAACAATATACTCTAATTGTTTTTTTTTTCATTTCCTTGCTCTGAGCCAGTGTGTGCAGAAAGGGGCGGTGCCAGGGGCACGGGAGGGGGTAGGAGGACTTGTTTGTGCACTGATAAGTACGCATGTGTATTCGGCCAGCTGGCTCTGGCCGACCAAACACACATGCTCACTTAGGTTTCTCCAACCAGGCTGTATTGAAAGCTGGGTTGGAGAAACAGCACAGACTCCTTGTCCTGAATGGAGTGTCAAACCAGCCCGCTCAGGCCAATCACTTTGCTGCTCTCATAGCATGAGAGCAGCACAGGGATTGCACAGGGAGTTCCCGCTGCTGTCCCAGTGTCTGCTGGGACCAGGAAGCAGCAGAATACCGAGGTACGAGGACAATTTGGCCAGCAGCTTCAGGTAAGTGTTTTTTTTATTTTTTATTATTAAACCCCAGCCCCCTGCACCCCCGTCCCTTGCTCCCCCATGCCCCTTCCACCCACCTTACCACCTCTTCACTGTGTCGGCCACCACTACAGGGTTAGTAGTGTGCTGCTTGTGCATTTTCCCTTTCCAGTGCTTCCCACCCAAGTGGAGGCAAGTAATTCAGGACGGAATCATGAAGAGGCTTAAAATACTAAATTGCAAAATGACTCCCAGCTCAATGCAAAATGAGTGGGGGGCACCGTACTGATTTAAGGATGCTCTGATAATCCTTTTTAAAGGAAAAAAAGTCCTCATCCTCCCTTAGGTGGCATGCTTCATCATTGGGCCCCTAATTACACCAGCACAGAGGGTGCTGATACGAGCTGCAACCCTCATAAGGGAAGCTTCTGAGGTGTTTTCCTGAGGCACGTTAAGAAGGGGAAACATCCCTAAGTTGTGCAGGAGAAAAGCTAAATTGGCAATGCAACTATGTATGTGGTCGAGCAGCACTCCCAGGGTCCTACTGCTAGTCCACTGTGTTTGCACCACACATGGGCCACTGCAGGAGCAGAGTGGGTATAGAGTGTAATTAATTGCCTTATATTATGAATGTTTGCTGCTTAAGTTGAGGGAGTGTGATGGAAGCCAAGGGATGTAGGGTTCAATGCACCGCCTTCCCTTCTCGTGAACGAGTAACATAGGCCAGGTTGGTGGTGGTGCCAGTGGTTTGCTGCACCTGCAGTGCAGCATGGTTATGCTGGGATGTGGGGCGTGGGGCATGGGCCGTGGGACATGGGGCGTGGGAGAGGACAGTGTATGAGATTCTAGATTATGATTTTGGAAAATGAACTTTGTTTAACTGTTTGCCTCATAAAATAACTAGTATTGAAGAAATATGTTTCCTCTAAGTTTATTTCTGTAACTCCCCCACTAATGTCTTCCAAGATCTTGCCATGTATGAAGGAAAGTTGAGGGTGGTAGAGGATACCCTTCCAGTTGGCGGGGTTATATTGTTTAGTTTTGATCTAATTGCCTTCTGCACCACTCACCTGGGTACCTTCCCCATGTCTCCTATGCACATTGTGAGATAGAATGGGATAAGGTCATGCCTCACCTGATCAGTTGGACAGTCTGGAAGGACATCTGTCCTTTGTGGAATCCATGGGATCATGTCTTTAGGCAGCTATATGAAACCATCAGGGTGGATATAATACCTGAATATGGAGAGATTGGTCCATTTCAACCTCCAGGCTGTAGTAGAAAAGAAGATGTGGGAGGTGAGTACCAGTGGCGAGGGGATGGAAGGCTTTCCCCATGGTGCTTTTGGGTGGTTATTATATGCAGTGGTTTCTAGAGGTTGGCTAACGAGCCACATGTATTACAGACCTTTAAGAAAATCAGATTACGCGAGGTCCCATCATTTTACCATGAGCCCTTTCCAAGTGAATTCTCAGTTCTGTGCTATGGCTGGGATGCTACATGGAATGGGCAAGGTGGGCAAATCAAAAGAGTATACACATCTCACAGTCACAGGCCATGGAAAAGCTATATAGGGCCACGTGTCAGTGCTACTCCTCTGTGATATAGAGAGCCCATCGTTCTGAAGCAGACTGATTAGCAGAGAGATTACATCAACATTGCACGCTCATGCCTCAGACAACTGTAGAGATAATATCATCAAAGCTTTAGATTTATGAAATGCCTCCCCCAGGGAAGAAATAACAATTTAAGGAAGTGCTAGTTGGTTCCAAGGAACTAAAAAAAGTAATGAGTCTCCCGAACTCAGCGTGAATTATTGCTCAAATTCTTGTGTTAATTATATTTTTTAAAGTGCAGGCATTTTATTTAAAACTTCAGCTTCAGTTTGCCTGTTACTGAAAAAACACATTTAAACAGGAAATACATTTTTAAAAATAAATACATCCTGCTGCGTGAAACAGAAGCCTGTACATTTCATGGATACACTTCTGTATTTGTATTCCTCAAATACAAATTTGGATTTAAATAAATATATTTTTGTCCGCCTAACGTCAGCTTTTTCATCAAGCATTCATATATACTTCTGCCACACATTTATTGGCATATCAGTATTTTTTTAAGAGGCATGTGTAATATGTTTTTTTAAAATCCGCTGTATGTTTTTATAATCGTTTTCTGTGCTTTTATGGTGTATATATAGACCGAATAAATGTTTTTTGATTGACTGACTACTTCTGCCACGCATAAACAGATTCTATCCTTCTTGTATCTTTATCACAATCAAATACCAAGGGGCTTATTTACAAGCCTCTTGCGACACTTTTGCGTCACTTTTCCCATGTTAAAAATGATGCAAAAGTGGTGCAAGAGCCTTGTAAATAAGCCCCCAAGAACGTTCATCAAATGGCAAAGAGTTTTGCCACAGTCACGCTTGAGGTGGCCGCAATTAGGCCGAGAATGTAACCTAAAAGTCAAAGATGGGCCGCTGTTATGCAGAAGTTTGTCAAGAATGGACACATACAGCAAGGATGGGCTATTATTATGTCACGGGTTGCCATAATGTTACCATAAATGCAGTGGTGGCTGGTGACACTTGAAAGTGGCGGGGCGTAAAATGATTGTCATACTGCACCGCAGCGAGCGAGCGTAGCGAGCGAGCCCGAACAACCTAAGGAGGGTTTGTGGGGTTTTCCCCCCCGAGAAATTTTTGAAAAAACAGTGGACAAATGGTGCATTTTCAAGCACATTTGAGAAAGCAGGAAGGTTAATAAAGCAATTGTGAAAGTGCATTTATTACATTAATAAATAGATGTCATATAACATAGGTAGCTGCTTATTCAAGCTTTCTTTCAATCCATAGTCCAGCAGGGAGTTGATACAAGACAGATAAGAGAAAAAGCAGTGTGGTCCTCAACCAAGAAGACACTCGTATTTCGTTGGTAAAAAGTCAAAAGATTGGTCAAATTGAAAACCTGAAATGCAATACGCAATCCAGCAATTTGCAAGTACATCTCATCTATGTTCAACAAGCCATGTGTTACCCATCATTAGAATTGTGAATCACCAGTTAAACTGAACCACTGCAATCAAAATCAACCAAATCTGTGGCTCAAGGTTACATATTGGCAGACTGAAATAACAACGGGGGGAGGTAGAGTAAAGAGATAGGATTCCTACTCCACAGGCACTGATAATTAAACAAGGAGAATCCTACTTCCAGTGTACACCACAGGGTGGGGGACACTCAGTGTTGTGTAAAATACCCCTCACACACCAACAGGCCCCTTGGTGTCATGCTTCATCATCGGGGTCTTCGCACCCCGCTAAAAGGATGCGGCACGCTGCGACCTGCGACTACGCGGGAGCGTTGACAAGGTTGATTATGTGTGATGTGTGTCAAGTGCAGGTGAGGGAATATATGTGAGTGAAGGGTGTGGTGAAAAATTAAAAAGTACATGGCTAGTGGGTGGTGTGAAAAAACTTTATTCAGAACCCCTAGCTGGTGCTATTAAAAAGTGTGCAAAAAGGCGAGGTCAGTTGTCTTAATTAGGGACAGAACCTCTGGTGTGCGTCGACATGTTTCGGCACTGGTGTTCCTTCTTCAGGACGGGGCACAACTTCCCAACCCTACTCATGTATTTCTATATAAAAAGTGTTACCTACAAAATTAATATGAAAAGTGATAACAATCTCCCGGAGGCTAACAATGTGCCTACAGCGGTATTTGTCGGTTCATGCAATTGCATGCCCTGCAAAAAAGAAAAACCCAAATTGAGTTTGGTTATCACACAGGATTGGCTCAAACAGGTGCAGTCACCTGGAGCCCCAAACATTTAATTAAACCTGTAAGAAAAGGGACACACATAACACACAAACATAGAGAACACACTTATGGTTTTTGTATTTGTTCTGTCAGACATACTCGTAATCACTGTTGTATATTGCATCATGAGCATATCCAGAACATCAAGGTAGGTAGGTGGATCCACAATCTGTGAGGGTAAAGAGTGGTTTTCAGTGTTTTTACTCTATTTACTCACAGTTCAACTCCACACTGAGAACGGGATATCTGGGAGTTGTTTTCTGTAATATACTCACGAAATCCGCCTGAATTGGCCTCCTTCTACCACCCTGTGCTGCTCCGCTGTCAATGCGTTAGCCAGCAAGCATCGTGGTATATATTGGCCATTCAGGTGTTGTTCGATTGGTTAATTGGCGGACATAGGCAGTAGACCATATATGGGACATCCGTGTCACAGCCTATCGTGAGCATGTTCACGGTCTAAATGTTACATGTATTGGCCATGCCTCGTCTCATTCGTTAATTACCGGGTTGTTTTACAGACCAAATAAGGAGTTTCCGCGTCTCTGCCTATCATGCGCCCGGACACGAGTTCCTCCTGACGCGTGTTGTTTGTTGAGCATGCCCGGTGGAAAAGTGTTCCGTTTCAGACGCGCGCATGCGCAAATCGCGTTTGTCCCGGTTTGTATGTTCACCGCGCTTGCGCAATTGGACGGATAGTCATTATGCCTTTCAGACACATTTCCAGTTTACCGCATGCCTCGGTAATTAATTTGTTTATTCAATTTCCGGGGTTTCATGGTTATTTTTGGCTTCAGGCAATGGACAAATAAAGTCAGGGAGAATTTATGAGACAGTAGATACATACATTTCAAAAAGGGGGCACTGTAAGGGTCATTTTGTGATATCATTGTTTCATTCTCCATGATGAGAAAAACACCTATTTGATCCATGTTTGTTAGTCCCTTCTTTTCATGAAACAGATAAAAGGCCCTTTTCAATGTGTGTATTATATTCCTGATGTTTATCCAGTGACTTGGCTCCATGGAATATCGTCATTGAGACCTATGATGTGGGTTCCCAAGCGAAACACCCATTGTTGTTACTTTTGAAACAAGCCTGTTTCTGATGTTAAACGTTCGATTACTGTCCAACGTAGGTCATTTATGCAGTGTTGGTATTCCAAAAAATGTGATTCCATCTTGGTAGTTGTTCTTTTACAGCGTATATTGCTTTTGTGTTCCCCTATCCTCACTTTGACAGGGCGGGTGGTCATACCTATGTATTCTAGGCCGCATGGGCATGTTATCATGTAGACCACGTTTTTAGAATTGCTATTAGAGAATTGGCGTTGTTCCCATGACGTGCCATTCCTAAAGGTTAGGGTTTTGCTTTTCTGGGTTTGATGGCAACAACTGCAGTCACCACAGGGGAAATGTCCTTGGACCCCAGTCACATTCTGTCGACCAGCGGGGTTTTGTCGTGGTCTAGTATGTACCAACATGTCTTTAATGTTTCTGCCCCTTCGGTGTGCATACATTGGTTTTTCAAAATTTAGGTCTCCACAGTTTAGTATTCCCCAATGTTTGTTTATGACTTTCGATACCTGATTTGATATGGATGTGTATGTTGTAACACAAATTGGTCTTTTGCTTGCTCCCTTGTCTTGTGGATTGTCCTCCAGGAGTGCCTCCCTGTGGTTGTTCCTTGCACGTTTCATTGCCTTATCAATGGTTTTGACAGGATATTGTCTCTGTATTAGTTTGGTTTTTAGATCTTTGGCCTGTGCATTGAAATTGTTCAGTTCCGTGCAGTTTCTTCTGAGGCGTAAGAACTGTCCATACGGCAGGTTCTCCCTCAAGTGTCTTGGGTGGAAACTGTCGTATCGTAGTAGACAGTTCCTTGAGGTGGGTTTAAAATGGGTGGTACTCTTCAGCCTTCCATCCTCAGTGTATACATTCAGATCCAGAAAAACCATTGATGTGTTGGACATTGTACTTGTAAATTTTAAGTATTCATTCTGGTTGTTGAGCCAAGTCACAAAATTCGTGGCACTGTTTACATCCCCATTCCATATAATGAAGATATCATCTATGTACCGTTTCCAGGTGTTAATCTGGGAACGGTACGGATTGTCTTCATGTAGGATCTTGTGCTGTTCCAGGTGGTGAACGTATAGTCCCGCTAGACTTGGAGCAAAAGTACTACCCATGCTCGTTCCATGGGTCTGTAGGTACAAAGTCTCTTTATATTGGAAAAAATTGTCTTTTAAGGCCATGGTGATACATTCCAGGACTAGGTTCCTCGGTGTCTGGTACTTCCATGTATTACTGAAGAGCACTTCCTCTATGATTTGTAGAGTCTCCTCGTGAGGCAGGCTAGTGTATAAGCTCTCCACGTCGAGGCTTAGTAGGAGCTGTGTGGATGGATCAAATTCTTTTTCTTCCAGTAGTTGTAACACCGCCTTTGTGTCTTTCAAATATGTGTTTGTTGATTGTACCATTGGTCGGAGAAAAGCATCCGAGAATTTGGACAGTGGCTCCAGAATTGACCCAATCCCGGAGACGATCGGTCTCCCAAGTGGATTGTTGATGTTTTTATGGATCTTCGGGATGCAGTAGAAGTATGGTATCCTCGGAGTTGGTTGTTGTAGGAAGTCAGCTTCCTTTTTGCTGAGCCAGTCATGGGCTAGACCTTCTTCTACCATTCCGCCAATTCGGATCCGAAGTCCTTCCGTTGAGGTCTCTTTCCAGAATTTTGTAGTTCCGTTCATCCGATAGTAGGCGTTGGCACTCGTTATCACATGCCTCAAGGGTTTGCAATACAATCGCTCCCCCTTTGTCTGCTGGTTTTATCACAAGCTCACCATTATTTGTTAGTTCTCTCAGGGCTTTTTGTTCTTCACCACTGGTGTTGAAAAAAACGTTCTTTCCTTTCGTATTCAGTTGGTTGACCTCAGTGGTCACTGCCTTTTCAAAGGTCAGAATCTCTACAGGGATTGTAGAGTCTGGTGGGGTAAAGGTTGACTTCAATTTCAAAACCCGTGTCTGTTTTTTCCTCTGGTAAGGGTTTGTCTTTGAAGAAAGCTTGTAATTTCAGTTTCCGGAAGAAATCCTGTAACTCCATGTTGAGTTTAAAGATATCTGGTTTCTGTGTTGGTACAAACCCCAGGCCCTTGTTGAGAACATTCTTCTGTGTCGTTGTTAATGTCAGGGGTGTGAGATTCACAACTAGGTCCCTCTCTTGCTGGTGGACGGCTGGTTGGGTAGTGATCCGGTCATGCTCCGGGTAGTTCGGGCGTTGGGCTGTTCCTGGTCTTCCCAAGCCACAGTGTTGCCTTTCCGGTTCTTGCCTTGTGTGTTCTGGCGTGCCCCTAAAAAAGGTTGTTGTGGTCCTCCATATTGTTGTTGTTGGCCGTAATAGCCATCACTGTATTCTTGATTCCACAGTGGTCCAAACTGGAAAGGGTTGAATTGTGGTGGGCCCATAAATTGCGGGAATTGGTTTGGTGGTTGATAACCACGCCATCCTCTTTGTCTGGGGAACTGTTGCCTCCTTTGTCTCCAGCCTCCTCTACGTTGTCTATTTCCCCTATTGCCGCTTGAGTTTGAACCTGACGAGCCATTATCCGAGGTGTCGCTATCCGCGTCGCTGTAGGTGCTCTTGGAAACATAATCCACCTTGGTGTATGGATATGCATTTTCGGGGGTGAACTTCGCCACATCTTTGGTTAGTTTGTTAGTCTTACTCTGTTTTAGGGTGAACTCGAAGTTTGTCATTTGTTGGTTCAGTTTCTCGAGTCTGGTTTTTAACTCTTCAGGTGGGATGTATGTTTTTAGTTGGACCTCTATTTTGTTTATTTCGATTTTGAGTTCTTGTGTAATCCTGGTAGCCGTCTTGATTATCAGTACTAACCAGTCTCTTGAACAGTGCCACGAAATCAATGACCATTCTTTCTTAAAAATCAAATCATTTTGGAAAATCAGTGGCTCATTTTTGACAATCAGACCAGGTGGTGCCATTTTGTTACAGAGGTACTGGGTCATAAACAAACCGTGTAGGGCTGCTTTTATCTGGTTACGTCTTAGATTAAGTAACTCATTCCAATCATTTGTTTGTGGGCCTGTCTCCTGGTTGCACAGGCCTTCAAAAAGGTTGGTATCGGATAAGATCTTATCAATTTCGTCTTCAGCAAAGGTGAGGCCATGTTCATCTTCCATTATGAGTGGACCGCTGGCTTCTTTTATTTATACCTGGGTGTGTGTGTCTCTATGTGTGTGATGTGAGTCTGGAGAAAAGCTCCCACAGCTCTGCGCTGCCTAAAGACTGAAATAACAACGGGGGAGGTAGAGTAAAGAGATAGGATTCCTACTCCACAGGCACTGATAATTAAACAAGGAGAATCCTACTTCCAGTGTACACCACAGGGTGGGGGACACTCAGTGTTGTGTAAAATACCCCTCACACACCAACAGGCCCCATGGTGTCATGCTTCATCATCGGGGTCTTCGCACCCCGCTAAAGGGATGCGGCACGCTGCGACCTGCGACTACGCGGGAGCGTTGACAAGGTTGATTATGTGTGGTGTGTGTCAAGTGCAGGTGAGGGAATATATGTGAGTGAAGGGTGTGGTGAAAAATTAAAAAGTACCTGGCTAGTGGGTGGTGTGAACCAACTTTATTCAGAACCCCTAGCTGGTGCTATTAAAAAGTGTGCAAAAAGGCGAGGTCAGTTGTCTTAATTAGGGACAGAACCTCTGGTGTGCGTCGACATGTTTCGGAACTGGTGTTCCTTCTTCAGGACGGGGCACAACTTCCCAACCCTACTCACGTATTTCTATATAAAAAGTGTTATCTACAAAATTAATATGAAAAGTGATAACAATCTCCCGGAGGCTAACAATGTGCCTACAGCGGTATTTGTCGGTTCATGCAATTGCATGCCCTGCAAAAAAGAAAAACCCAAATTGAGTTTGGTTATCACACAGGATTGGCTCAAACAGGTGCAGTCACCTGGAGCCCCAAACATTTAATTAAACCTGTAAGAAAAGGGACACACATAACACACAAACATAGAGAACACACTTATGGTTTTTGTATTTGTTCTGTCAGACATACTCGTAATCACTGTTGTATATTGCATCATGAGCATATCCAGAACATCAAGGTAGGTAGGTGGATCCACAATCTGTGAGGGTAAAGAGTGGTTTTCAGTGTTTTTACTCTATTTACTCACAGTTCAACTCCACACTGAGAACGGGATATCTGGGAGTTGTTTTCTGTAATATACTCACGAAATCCGCCTGAATTGGCCTCCTTCTACCACCCTGTGCTGCTCCGCTGTCAATGCGTTAGCCAGCAAGCATCGTGGTATATATTGGCCATTCAGGTGTTGTTGGATTGGTTAATTGGCGGACATAGGCAGTAGACCATATATGGGACATCCGTGTCACAGCCTATCGTGAGCATGTTCACGGTCTAAATGTTACATGTATTGGCCATGCCTCGTCTCATTCGTTAATTACCGGGTTGTTTTACAGACCAAATAAGGAGTTTCCGCGTCTCTGCCTATCATGCGCCCGGACACGAGTTCCTCCTGACGCGTGTTGTTTGTTGAGATGCCCGGTGGAAAAGTGTTCCGTTTCAGACGCGCGCATGCGCAAATCGCGTTTGTCCCGGTTTGTATGTTCACCGCGCTTGCGCAATTGGACGGATAGTCATTATGCCTTTCAGACACATTTCCAGTTTACCGCATGCCTCGGTAATTAATTTGTTTATTCAATTTCCGGGGTTCTGAATAAAGTTTTTTCACACCACCCACTAGCCAGGTACTTTTTAATTTTTCACCACACCCTTCACTCACATATATTCCCTCACCTGCACTTGACACACACCACACATAATCAACCTTGTCAACGCTCCCGCGTAGTCGCAGGTCGCAGCGTGCCGCATCCCTTTAGTGGGGTGCGAAGACCCCGATGATGAAGCATGACACCAAGGGGCCTGTTGGTGTGTGAGGGGTATTTTACACAACACTGAGTGTCCCCCACCCTGTGGTGTACACTGGAAGTAGGATTCTCCTTGTTTAATTATCAGTACATATTGGCAGAAACAGTATAAAACAGAAACACAGTCTAAATAACTATAAAAGTGACACATAAATATTGTTCCTGCAACTCAAACTCATAAATTCCAGATCCAATTCATTGCCAAAGCAGGCCTCCCACGTGTCATTTCATGTGGGCTAAGTGCAGTCTACAATGCATGACTTGCCAAAGCAAATTAACATTCTCTCATATTTAAAAATTCCTGTAGCAGACAAAATTTTAAGTTACCCCAAAGCGGGACAAGACTTTTCATTCCAAGATTCAATGGTCTGTTCCAGTGTCTAATTATAGTAGACATAACTGTGTACGTATGCTCATACCCATATCTGTCTTACTTCCTATGTCCCTCTTTTTCTCTCTCTAGCTCAACATACTCGTTATACCCTCTCTCTTTCTGCCACAATCTCTCATTCTGGCTATGCTTAACTCCATCTCTCTCTGTTTTATCCCCTCTCTCTCGTTCTCTCTAACAATCCATCGCTTCTCTCTCCCACACACACACACACACACACACTCTCACTCTCTTTCATTCTGGTTCTTCATCTTTCTTTCAATTTTGCTTCATCTCTCTTGCTTTATTTATAAATCTATTTTCTCTCTTATGTTATCAATTACATCCAGGTTAGTTCCATTACACACCAGGCATGACATTTTGGTTTACAGGTGCGTTCTGTGTCTCTTTTCTTTTTGCTTTCCATTGACTTTATCTCCAAGTATCTATTTTCTCTCTTTCTAGGCCTGTATCTCTTTCTGTCGTTTTGTCTCTATCTACATCCATATTTAGTTAGGTCCGTCTTTCTCTTCTTTGCACCCTCTTTCGCTCTCTGTGTCTGTCTCTTGATTTCTCTCTACTGTCTCTAGCAATCTATTTGTTCTCTCTCAGTCCTCCGTAGTCACACTCTCTCTTTTGTTACTCGCTTCATATCCTTTATTCCGTCCTTCAGTTGGTCCTCTCACCTTGAGGCTATCCGTTTGTTCATCTATCTGCATTAACTAGCTATTTTTTTTATCTAACTATAGAAGCCACCCCCCTCTTCGTCATATATCTGTAAATCTAACCATCTCTCCCATCCCCCTTCAGTCACAACTCCCACCTCCCTTTTTGGGTGCTTTGTTTGCAAGTCTGCTTATAAGGCTTCTAGCCCGGTGTGCCCCTATTTGCATGAACAGTTTTACTCAAAGGATGTGTATCAAGGATGCAGGTTTCCTCGCGCCACCAAATCTTCCTTTGCCTGCTCATAAATCCTTCTGTTCTGTGCAGGTTGCAAGTTTGGGATTAAATATGCAGAGCACAGCCCATTGCAGACATCACGCCACTGTCACCGATTTCTGTTATCAAAATGCAGTGCATGTGTCTGCTTGTCCCGTTGGGTAACGGCTGCAAGGGCTGACTCAGTCTGTAGCAGAGCATCAACAGTTTGGACTCCAGGCCGCTGTCCCACGTGGGATCTGACTAGGCCCGGTCGACTCGAGTCTCTCAAAGAGGATGTAAGAGGCCCCAAATACGGATTCTCAGCTGCCTATATCATAAATTCAACACTGAATGACTCACGGACTCAAGCCACCGCAGACACAGCACTGGACACTTAACCCTCACTCCACGCACTTATTTTGCTTTGGCTGCCAGCAATACATCCGTATTGTTTCCTGCTGTCTGTGTTCTTGTTAGTTTCTCCATTCTCTCTCCCCTTTGTTCTTCCCTCCTTTATGTTCCCATCTCTCTGATTGTCACCTTTCACTGGCCTCTCCTCCCTGCTCTCTGATTGCCTCTCCTCGCTCATCGGCGGAGATCCTCTACCTCAGAAGCAGGTTCCGGAGAGGGATGGCATGGGCTGAGTTATGTCAACAAATATTGAGGGTAGAACACACTATCTTCGAGGCTGAGCACTCTTTTTACAAAGAAAACAAGTTTCTACTCCAAGTTTTTCTTTTCAAGTTCATCTGTTTTATTTTCGTAATTCAAATTGTAGTCGTTGATACGTTGTATACTTATAAGCAAAAATTCATAGCGAACATAATTCCATTCTTATGTCGTCATAAACTGATTTTCAAAGATGTTTCCATTCACCCAATGCATTTCGGGTCCACAACAACATGACCCTTCGTCAGGGGTCTGAAAATTAAGCGCAAACAGGACCAAATTAGTCACTCTTACATTATAACACAACACTAGACATTACACTTTGTCACAACGTGATATCGAGAAATCAGCAAGTGATAAATCCATGAAAATTAGGCCATACATAACAAACTTTTTAAGATAACTGGCGGCTACATTACACTTTAACCACTGGACCTAAAAATTGCATATTGAAAACTCTAAATCGAACTCTTTATCACTTACGAGTAACGGGACGCGGCAGCGTCTTCACAGTTGGGATTCAAATTCCGCGTGTGTGAAAGGAAGTTCTGATCACAAGATTTAAATCACCTGATCGGGCCCACGACCAATGGCAGCCCAGTGACACCGATCATGTGAGAAACCTTTTCCGTTTTCCGAGCCATAGGTTAAAAAAGGTTCAGAATTTGAATCTCAAACTTTATGTATATCACATGTGGATGACAATGTGTTATGCTGAACAGTAACTGAAGTACTTGCTGTAATAAACAAATAATTCAACCATCGAGATACTGGGAAAATGTACGGGGATCAGAAAATTTCAAAAGTCAACGCTAAGGTTTCGGATCATAAAAAACATGCATGTTCAATCCGATCATTAAGCCTGAGGGGCTGGGTTGAATTCAGTTTTTTTATCCAATAAAATTCTGCCCTTAGTCTCTGTTTCACAGGATCCATGTCTGGGCGTTGCTGGATGCTCTCGATAACCATGAATTTTAATTGAGAAATTTGGTGACCCATTTCTTTCCAATGGCTTGCCAAAGTTGATTTCACGTTGCTCAATCTGATATTGCTTTTGTGCTCCGTGATACGGACCTTGATCTTGCGCTCTGTTTGGCCGATGTAAATTTTACTGCATGGGCATTTGATTAGATAGATGCAGTTGGCGGTATCACATGTACTGGAATGATGCAAATCGATTGGAAAACCCTTTGTCGGATGACTGATTGTCCTTCCAGTGATAACATTATTGCAATGAATGCAATTTAAACATTTAGACATGCCTTTCCAAGCTATTTTGGGTTTGGTCGGAGTGTTCAACAATTCTTTAAGGTTTTTAGACCTTTGAAAGGCAAACGTGATTTTCTTGTCGAACAAGTTATTGAGATCCGGTTCAGTTTGAATCAAATGCCAATGTTTGTTTAGAATGTTTTTAATTTTGTGAGAATCTGAAGAATATTTTAAAACGCAGATAGTTTTCCGTTGTTGTTGTTTGGTCTTGGTAACCAGTAAATCACTTCTCTTCATTTTCTCAACTTTAGTTGATGCTTTTTCCAAAATATCAACAGGATAACCTCTCAACTTGTACTTTTCTGTTTGTTTCTGTATTGCCATCTTTGATTCCTGTTCATCTGAATTGATTCTGAATTGGGCTGAGTTATGGTCAGATCAGCTCCTCACCCTATGTCAGCGCTGATTAATTACTGCACGGGCTGTGCATGAATATTTCATGCAGTCTAAGAGATTATTACGGCAAATCACAGATAAAGGGAACATCAGACAGCATGTACCCGCAAGCACACTTCAAGTGCACTTCAATCCTGGCCGTAGCAGCCAGTGACCGCTGCAGTCAAGAGTATCTCCCGCAGTGCTGCACTGCAAAAACCGTGCATAGGCACAATGCCACAGTGCGCACAGTAAACTATGTTCAACGTTCTGCGGGTGCATAACATGAAGCCACACTGCACCTTTTCTTTGCATACAACTCCAGTCCAAGTGGCCCCACATACTCACAGCTACAGGCAGTCAATCTGCATTGTACACATTATACACTGACTGCACAGCGCACCAGCTACACAGTGCAGGCACCATGCCCATAGAGAACTACAGTGATTTGCCCCGCACCATACACTGCTGCAGTGCATTGCAGCCTCCCTGCACACCTACAATGCAATTGCACAACACGAAGCAATGCAGCACAATAAAACTGGGCAGCACAACATGAGAAAGCGCAGCACAACAAGAGACAGGGAAGTGCAATAGGGGAAGGGCAGTCCAACAGGCAGGACAGATTAGTAAGAGACAGGGAAGTGCAAAGACAGGGCAGACCAACAAGATGGGTGACATTCCAACAACCAGTGTGTAGATGCAAGATGCAGAGCAGTGTAAGAGGCAGGACAGTGGAACAACAGACATGGCAGTACAACAGACAGGGAAGTGCAGCAGGCAGGGCAGTGCAACGAACAGGGTAATGCAGGGCACATCAGGAGACAGATAAGCAGAACCACAGAGCAGGCAGTGCAACAGCCAGTGCAACGCAAGACATCACAAGGCAGGGTAATGCAAAGGCAGAGCTACATGAAGGGCTGAGCGCAATAACACAGTGCAGCAGAAACACAGAGGCAAGAGCAACAGACTAGATATTGCAACAGACATGACACCACAACAACGCACGTGGCAGCGCAGCAACTGACAGTTCAGGTCAACAACCAGGGGGTGCAACAATATATAGGGCAGTGCAACATACAGTATGGCAAAATAAATGAAAGGTCGATGCCACAGAAACACAAGAAACGGGCCAGCGCAAGAGAAAGGGGAGTGCAAACTGAGTCAGGGCCGACTAAACACAGACAGCACAATGCAACAACCAGATCATTACAACAATATGCAGGCTAGTGCAACTGACACAGCAGCACAAACACGGGCAGGGCATGCCAACAGACAGGAGACCGCAACAACAGATAGGGATAACAGCAATGATTCATCCCTTCTGAAATTTTGTAAACTACCAAATTGCATTTGTCATCGTAAGCCTCTTCCATCACCTTTTTCGTAGCTGTACTTTTTCCCTTTACAGCCTCAAGAAACCTTTTCAGGGGTAGTAAATTGTGCTTCATAAAATCCCCCAAAGAGCATAACAGGGAGTAGTCTAGTACAGGACAGCTCTATCTATAAAACCAATGTAAAGCTGCCATGTGCACTGTATTGAGACGTGTTTACAAAAGGAGAGGGTAATGGACACTGCTTTTATTATTGATAGTGTGTTGCAGAAAGTAGACCATTAAAAACAGCTATGCTGCTATTCGACTAAGCAATGCCACTCGAAAGACGAAATGAAGGAATGTCACGTAGAGGACTACTATTGCTATCAGCTGGAATCCAGGCCCTAGAATTCCGCTCTCTGTCAGTCCCACGTATACTCTGCTGCTCAACCCAGCCCTCCAAAGCGGCCAACTGATGTTGTGTGCTGGTGTGCAACCGTCTTTATTCACCAAATATTGTGATCAAGGCTTGCCTGCAATTAAATGCTAATAACAGTTTACGACCCCTTATGGTTTAAGGGAGCTATCATAAACTTCGGGATTCCAGCCACAAACTAATGCCTGACAGGAGGGCCTGAACGAACACAGTTACAAACTGCTAATCACTTATAGCTTGCTGAGAAATAAAACTGGCGCATGCATTTTAAACACGACTTTATTCTGGAAATATGTAACTTTAATTTTCACTTACCAGAGGTGCAAGCAAGGATTCATGGCGCAGCTTCTTTCTGTTCACTTTAGCCCGCCCTTGTCTGATTGGTCACAGGGCCCTTGTCTGATTGGTCACAGGGCAGGGTAGGCTGGGGGTGACAGCGAGGCTTGGTGAAGTGTGATTGACGTGTAGCCCTGGCCTCTGCAGAGCTGAAGCAGACAGCGCCCAGGGCTAACTCTATTGGCGGGGGAGGTCCTTCAGCAAGTAATACAATGGCATTGCCGAGCTGGTGACGTCACGAGCCTCAGGGCTCTGAGCTCATCAGCCCGGCAAATCTCGGAAAGCTGGCGCATGCTCACAGTGCGTGATTTATGCCAGCCATAAACATGACTTGCGAACGCTGCCTCGTGCCTGAAGTCAATGTCTGCGTAGAAGACAGCCTGAGGCAGTTTACTCGCAGAAATGATTGTTTTACTTTCAGTTACTTGAAGAATAATAAAGCACAACTAGGGAGCAGGAAAAGGATGGGGCGTAGCCCCTCCGCCCATATAAAAGAACCGCCACTGTATAAATGTCTGCAATATGGCAAAGATAGGCCATTTTAATGTCAGAGATAGCCATTGTAAAGAATGGGAACATATAGTGGGCAAGTGGATGCTTTCCCGAGAGCTCCATTGCTGCGGCCACACTTGTTACCAAGAGCGAGAATATGCCTACATCTGTCCGTGAGTGACAGAAGCCTCATAGACTAGGTTATCCATGTGAGGCCTGTATTCTCTTATCCACTGATATAATACAGAGTTTTGCATTCTCACCAAGATGGTGGCAGAGAAGTGGAAGGTCCATATTTCAGATGAAGGCGAGTGAACTGGTAACATTAAGGTGGCACATAGGGTGTAGGGGAATGGAGGTGAAGGTTCTAGGGGCTGAAATGTGCAAGGACACAACACAATAACATTTTCAAATTCATTTAGATAAATCAAGAAAATGTAATAAGCCATATTACACAAACATTGTTAAAAAATGTTTTAGGGGAAATAGAGATATACATTTTTAACGTTTTTAGCTAAAAAGCACCAAGAAACAGCAAAGCGCCAATAAAATAAACATTTTGCAGCAGACTGGGACCTAGACCGGCTTTCAGGCCAACAACAATGGAGGGTGCATGGCAAGCCTAATGGGTCATAATGGTGAAAGTATTTACCTTGAGAGTTTGTTAATTTTCTGATTTTCAATATCCTTCACGGGAGCCAAGACAAGATACTGAATCCAGAAAAGTTGTCTTGAAATTTCAAAGATCATCTATGACCTCTCACTGAAACCTCCAGTTGTGGCTCCAAAAGCTCTGAGATGGACAAAGCAAATTTTTGTAGTTGCAGATGTGGCTTCACAAATAGGAGGAATTGTTCTCACCCTGGTCCCAAAACCAACATCACTTTCTTGGTTCTTATTTTCCTTCGATGGGTACTGTAGATGACAAGGGCTGTATAAGTATTGCATACATTTTTTGGGGAAAGATGGATGAAAAAGCTATAGGTAGGACAAACGGGCAATCTGCACCCTCCTTGGTCGCCATTTCCTCTGGGAACATTCTAATTGAAAGTTTGGCAGATGGGATCCTCTATCACAAACATGTCAGATATCCTATCTACTGTATTACCCGTGCAATAGAATTTAGCACATTTGTAATACGTGGACGGTGTTTATGGTGGAGAATCACAGACATCAAATTCTAAATCAGGTCCTAATTCCCAAGTTTTCTGGATGTTGGGAAGTTACTCCTGGTGTCTGCAACATCCTCAGGCCCTCAGGCCAGGCTCCTAAGCTCTAGGTGTCCTCCCAGCTGTGGCTGTCACAAGTTCCAATGTAGTCCATTCACAACTGGCCAGCTGGATCAGCTTCAGAAGATGGAGCACTGCAGTGCTTTTTTTTGTCTGCATGGTAGTGAACAGGAAACCAACCAGATGAGCCTAAGAGAGTTTCAGTCTATGGGTGCTAATGGAGATCTGAAGTCCTTCAAGAGTTGCAGCCTGGCTTCTTTCTTTGTTCTGGGGCTTTTCAAGGTCTAAAAAAAGTTTGAGAAGGTTGTGGTGAGATGCTATTTTTATCCTATGCATTAGCCGGTGAATGGAGAATTCCTTAGACCAGGCCACTGGCCATCCACCCATAGGTAAATTCTGAAATCCAGGGGCATATTATCAATACTCGGCGATAAAATTATTGCCGCTTTATCGGCAGGAAACTGCCTATAAAGTGGCGATAATGGGCTTGATAATATGCTCTATGAAATTCCAATCGAAGATCATGTTAGATGTGAAGGACATTTATCATGAGCTTCGATTGGAATTCCATAGAGCATATTATCAAGCCCATTATTGCCACTTTATCGGCAGTTTCCTGCTGATAAAGCAGCGATAATTTTATCGCCGAGTCTTGATAATATGCCCCCCAGTGTCTGAGATATGCCTCACTTACAGTGTATGGGGTTGGAAATAAAGTAGCTATATTCATTATACCAGAAAAACAAAGCCCCGGTTGTTTTAACACCTTTGGCCGGGTATGCAATACTTGTGCGTTCCTCTTTTGACATCTGTTTAAAATTACTTGGTCTCAACCTGACCCCTGCATTAGCTGATCTTCCTCTTTTCCTATAAATGTTCAACTTTTTCATTACCTATCAAAAGAAAAAAAAGCCAAAGGTAAAAAAATATGTTTTCTGGCAAACTGCTTTGTGTGACTTTACTTAAGACAAAATAAACTGATGCAACGTCCATCTGGAATTCATCAATTTTCAACTCGTATTTCATCAGATAATCAAGAACACATAATTTAGGCTTCACCTCAAACCTAGGGTAAAAAATTGCTGAAGACATAATCTTTGTACTTCTTGAGATTATAAACAACGCTCCATTTACTGCAAAAAACCATTTTATCAACATCCAAAGTGCACACATCCAAAACTCTTGTTAAAGAAATGAGACACCGTGATATTACTAGCTTGTAACCTAACTGATACAGACTCAAATCAGAATTGTCTGGCCACCTTTCAAAAAAGGCAAAAAACAAGTTTACATCTCAGATGCAATCATACATTGCTACTGGAGGTGTTTTCAACTTGATTCCCTTCATATCTCTACCCACTAGGCCATCTTTCTCTGAGGACTTACTTTTCACCAACTTGTTCCCTGCTGCAACCGCTGATATATAACAAGTTATTGTTCAATATTTCATTCCATTTGAGAAAAGCTAGAAAAGGATATTCATCAACATTATCCATAGAAGCTTCCAGGGGATCAAAATCCCTAGCCACACGCCAACAAAACTATGTTTTCCATGCCCCTCTGTGCTACTTAGTTCCAGATTCATTGATTAATCTTGACGCTTCCTCTGAAAAGACTTCATTTTCCTGAGACTGTGATTTCTTCCAGACAAAAAGGTTTAGTACTTTCAATACCACAAGAGGATGTTCCTCTCCCCTGGACCTTGATGATCTGTAATCAGCCAAGGCGCCACTACTACCAACTCTAAAACCCCTGGGAACCAATCCTGAGATCTTCATAAATTATCATTGTCTGACACCCCGGTCTTCTCTTATGCATTAGAACCCTCTGTATTATTGCAAACAGATGGAAAACATTAGCTGTTACACCTGTCCAGTTCTCAATAAATATCCATCAATTGTTCATTTTGCATTTGTCACCCCAAGCTGGACTGGGATGCCCATATGTCAGTCTACTGCTCGCCCTGCCATTGGATTCAAGCTATCCTGGCTGATGAAGGGTGATACCCTGAAACCGGTCCAAGGATGCTTGTTTCCAGTTCAAGAAGGACCTGGTTTGGCAGATTAGGCTGGATTGTTATCAGCGCAAAGATTGGTGTGGTGCCCTTGAAAGACTGCTATCTGCCTTTTAAGCTGACCTGCAGATCATGGTCGGAGACCCAAAGAGTTCCCTGTATGCTGCTAAATGTTCTTGTCCTATACTCAAGGCAATTCAATGTAAGATATTACTACCAGGGCAGACTCATCCTTCAGAATGGGGCTTTTCTGAGGGAGTTCTTAGATATTTCTATCATTTCAGGACAGTGATTTGGTCCAGTTTGTAAGGCAAAAAACCTCAAGATAAACCGCTAGAGTATCCTTTAATTTGGTGGTATTCTAGGTTAGTTAAAAATTACCAAAGGGTAAATACAGGAGGCAGACCTAGGTATATTGTCCTGTATGCGTCACTGAATATGACTCTGTATTCATGCCAAATGAATACTGAGTCATATATAGTGACGCATACAGGCCTGCAGTCGCAGGCGGAACCCGGGAGTATGCAAGCCCATCCGGGGGAGCAGTACAGGGCCCTCCGACCGCGGAGACCATGCTCAGCAGGCGGACTATTGAGGCAAGGGCTCTCCAGACCGGCCTCACCACAAGGACCAAACCATCCAACCGAGGCACGCTAGGTGAAGAGGAGCCCTGCAACAGCACGTACCGGACGCCCGACCGCAGTGAGGCCCCCTGGGAGCCCCGAAAAAAACAAAATAATGAAGGGGAGGCGTGTCTGGGAACCGTAGAATGGATTGCCAGGTGCCCCCACCTCAGACACAAGCCCACAAGCCGCCCCAGAGCCTGACCAGCAGGTATAACGGGAAACCGGGAGCGACTATTAGAGGGCAAGACTAGAACTCCTCATATCGAGGTACTAACAGTCATCATCCCCGTTCAGGTATGCTAATGCAACAGAAGGAGCGACACCAGGGGGGACACAAGTAAAACTACCAAACACTCTGCCCACATGGACTAGGGGAGAAGGAAAAAAATGCCGCCAGGAAGAGCCCCAGACCTCCTTGTCCGTCCCCCAGTAAACCCTTAGCTCACTGAAGTAGAGCCTAACTGGTCCAGACCTGACACTGGGGGATGGAGGGAGGATGGTCAGAGAATACTAGGGCTCGCTAGAGCAGGGCCACCAACCAGGGACTCCAGTCCCAGCTACAGCAGGAACCACTTACCTGAAACACACTCTAGAGAATCTGCAGCGTAGAACCAAAAAAACAGGCTGAAGGGTTGGGCCGGCCTGCCTCTTATAGAGGTCAAGGTTGACATGGTCCAGCCATATTGGGAAGGGATGGAAGGCATGGAAGGCTAACCTTTTTGTTTTGGAGGGTTCTGGTGTGGAGCTAAAGCTCACTTTGTTAATCATGTGGCGAGGAAGACTTACGAGGAGCTAATGAGTCCTTTATCTGGCTTATCTAATCTAGCAACAAAGACCACAGACATAGTTAAGCAGTATTTCTAGAGGTCAGGCATGACTTTTTAAAACTATTAATATGAATTATAATTTTCTTTTCTTTAAAAACACATATCATATATAGTCAAAGTATGCAGATAAGATCACAGAAATATTCGTCCTTTGCGAAACATTTAATAGTAGATAATGTTATGAAAGGCACATGTGTGATTTGCAGGTGCAAACAAATAATGCTGTTGGGACCAGTGGTAGCCGTTGAAGTCTAAGGATTTTTGATTATTTTCCCTTCAGAGCTGTCTGTAAAACCTATGGATTTTAAACAAATTATTTGGAAACATTTGCTGTGAAATTGTTAGTGTGGAAGCATTTTTCTTCAGCTTTTCTTGGAGAGAATAGCCACCCTTAAGCAACACTGTGAAAGAGCCAGGCTCACTCGCTACTCTTATTCTAGCAAGAGAATGTCTCACACTTCACCATTTACCACTTGCAGACACTTGAGCCAAGTGGCTCCAATTTTGTCACATCGAGAAATCAAAGTACATTGAGGTACATTGGTTTTCTTAGAATCACACTGCTTGATATCACATTATATATTGTAACTGTTCTTTGTGGGACTCATCAATTTTGATAGAAAACTTGCAGATCTTCAGACCGAAGCTCTTAGATAACGAAAAGTGCATGCCAATAGCCGGATGGATTTGAGAGCTACACCCAGAGTTGTGTCAGAGTAGCTAAGTACAGCATCAAAGAGAGAGAGAGACAAAATGGGAAAGAAAAAAGAAGTAAGTGAACAAAGAAAGCTTGACAGAAAGAGAAAATGAAAGAACAAATGAAAGGTTGAAGAAGGAACAAACCAGTGCTTAATTTGTACTGGTGTTTTTCAATCCTCAGCACCAGTGCTTAATAATCAACCCAGGTGCTTTTCATGAGCACCACTTAAAGACACATTCATTTATGGTAGGCACAGGGAGATTAAGTAATTTACCTGGTGTCAGAGGATGTTGAGCCAATGCGGAGACTCAAACCTGGCTCCCCAGCTCCGAAGTTGGCAGCTCTGGATATTACGCCACATCCTCACCTCACTTTCTCAGTTAGTAGTTGGTTCTGTTTTAGGCAGCGCTAACAGGCGAAATGGTCTGTTGCAGGCTTGCTCCTGACTAGAAGCCGCTAACTTTTTTATTTACAAATTAACCACTGGAACAAACAAAAGTTATCAAAGAAAGAATGAAACAAGAGAAAGGTGAAAAGAAAGATAGAGAAAATATAGAATGAAATATCAATAGAAAGAAAGAATAGTAAGATAGAGTTACAGAATAGGTTAGTTGAAGGAAGGAAGTTGCAAAGAAGTGAAAAGAAGGAAAAAAGTGGAATGAAAAGTACGAGCATAGGAGATTGTGAGTTGAAGGAAAGAAGGAAAGAAAACTGGACATGAAAATTAAAAAGATGGAAAGGAACAGAAAGTAATGAAGAATGAAAGAAAGATGGCAATGAATAAGTAAACAAAAAAAGGGAGGAAGTTAATGATCAAAGAATTAAGAATGAAGAGAAGAAAAGAAAAATATGCAAAAAAGAAAGATAGAAAGAAGAGAATAAAGATGGAAGAACAGGAGTGGAAAGCAGGAACTAAAATTGATTATGGAAAAGAATAAGTAAAGAACTACGGAAAAAAGGGGTAAGAGGAGGAATGAAGAAAAAGAAAGGGAAGTAGAGGGAAATGAAACAAACAAGAAAGAAATGGGACAAAACCAGTGGGAAGGTAAGAAATAGGAAATGTAAGAAAGCTAATGAAAGGAAACCTGGCGAAGGAGAAGAAGCACTAAAGTAAGAAAAAAATTGAAGAAAATTATGAAAATGGAAGGAAAGGAAGTGGAAGATGAAAGGAAGAATAAAATAAGGATGGACAGAAAAAATAGGTGAAAAGAAGAGAGAAAAAGAAAAAAGAATAATACATTTGTAAAGGAGACTTTCTAGAGCTAATAATAACAGCAAAGACATTTTTTCGATTCGTAGCTTTTTGTCCCCTCGCGCATAACAAAAAAGCCTCCCTATCTCATCACAATGGTGTGAAAATCTTTGTACTTTATTTTATTGCTGAGATCCAAAACATCCAAAATAGTCTAGGGACCGTTTCCCAAGAGCAGAGGTCGCTGTTTTTGCCCTCTCTTCCTTGTTCTAGAGCACCTAGCCAGCTTTTTACGCAGTTCAGGCCGGCTGAGGAGAGAGATGTCTTAGCCATCCTTAAATCCTTGAAAGCAGGATCCCCTTCGGACCCTGTCCGGCTAGAGTTCTGGGCGGGGTGGCTGAGGTAGTTTTTCTTGAGGCTGCAGCTCTCGTCAATGGCTCACTTCAGTCGGGCATAGTCCCCCAGCAATAGAATAATGCCAAACTCCTTCCCTTCCTCCAGAAGCCTTCTGCTGATCCTTCCATCCTCTCTAATTATCGTCCCATTTCCCTTTTACCGGCCTTGGCTAAGGTCTGTGAAAAGGTGTTTTTTAGGCAACTGGAGGAGTTCGTTGAATCTTCGGGTGCTCTTCACCCGGCTCAATCAGGGTTTAGGGCATCCTATAGCACTGAGACAGCGCTGGTTGGGATAACTGAGGTGATTAGGGAGTGCTTGGATGCAGGCGGCAGGGCGGCTCTGATTTTATTGGACCTCTCTGCCGCCTTCGACACGGTACCCCACCAACAACTGCTTGCCCGATTGTCTGCCATTGGCATTACTGGCTTGGATTGGGACTGGGTCAAATCCTTTCTTGATAACCGCACCCAACAGGTGTGGATGTCACCTTTTTCATCATCAGTTAGTAAACTGTCCATGGGGGACCCACAGGGGTCTTTACTTAGCCCCTTACTTTTTAATATTTATTTGACACCCCTGATCTTCCTGGCTGAGGAGCTGGGCGCCAAAATAATGGCTTATGCCGATGACACTCAGCTCCTATTCACTTGGAAGGGCTCCGATCTTCAAACAGACACTGCCCATAAGTGCCTTTCATCGGTATTCTCCTGGCTGGCTCAGGCCAGCCTTAAACGTAATGAAGACATGTCCGAGGTGCTCCTTTATGGCCAGTTTCCCCCTACCTTCAGAAAGACTCTTTGGCCATCTGATTTTCTGTGCCCTAAGTCTGAGGGTGGGACTGCCATGAACCTAGGAATATGGTTTGGGGAAGATCTGTGCTTCCACGACCAAATTAAAAAACTCACAGGTGTCTGTTTTGACTCTCTTAAAGCCCTGAGGAGATTCTTTCCTCTGCTGCCTCGCACCGCTAGGGAAACGTTTGCCCGGGAACTTATTCTTTCCCGCCTAGATTACACTAATGCTCTCTACATTTATTGTGTTTTTATCTAGGAACCTGAATCAATATTGCTATTCTATGCCCTTGTACGGCTATAATCAATAATATCCCTATAATGGCATAAGAATCAGATCCATATTTAAGTATATCGCCCTTGCAGTCCAAGGCACGGCAAAAGCTACTTCCTTGGATTCCTAGAAAGCACAACAAGTTCTTTCGACACACCAAACCTCCAGCAACCTGGGAAATCCCCACTTGCTTTGTTTTGATTTGTAATAGAACTCCTGCGAGCACTGTAAGAATGGCCAGTTCTTAGTGACATCTTTATTGACGTCTTATGTCCAAACTTTACGTCAAACTCGGCACCTTTCAGGTATAAATACCAACATTACCTTAAGCAAACACACAGTGGTGGTTTTGGAGCGGAGCAGCTATTTACTTGCCGAGAGCCCAGCTGATGCGAGAAGCCCATGGACGCTGCCCCTCCTCTTTGACGCGCTGAGAAAGACGCTGTCTTTTCTCCTGCCGAGAAAATCCAGCTCCGGCGTTTCCAGCCTACCCTTGCGGGTGACTGGGATATTGAGTCCTGAAAGAGAGATACCAGACCTCCCACATTCTATTCCCAAGGTACAGTGCTGACCAAACCCTTAAAGAGAATTTTGAATCAGATTCTTGGCAAAACCAACTTAACTTAAACTGCTACTTACTTACTCCTTCCCACGTATTAGGCTTAGGTCAGGTACACCGGGGTAGGCGTATTTTAGAAGCACCAGATGAGCATGTTAGTCAATGTATATATGTATGTATATATTTTATCCATTTTAAAGTGTCTTATGGCTAAGAAACCATACCAATGCTTTTACAGTATTATTTCATAATACTCCTTTTACTGTACGTACTTTACTTTATATTAAGTATTGCAATTGTGGCAATTCATTTCTCTTGCATGAGAAGGAATACTGCTCAATAAATAATACCTTTTATTGAAAACGCCCGTCTCTCTCTTCTCTGCACTCTGGTGAAACTAAGAACGCACATTTGACTGAGTGAAATAGCTGTCTATTGTTTTCACACGACTCTAGAGATTTACTCTTATTCTGGGGGAGCAAAGTTGTCATGTTATATGGTTGTCGGAAACTGAATCCCTTCTTGTCTGAGCCAGGGAAGCTTATCCCTCCCTATTCATTCAAGAAAGTTTCCAGTGACCTCTGAGCTAGCTGGCGCAAACCTAAATTAAGTTTACCATAGTCAGTAGAGACCTAGATGACCTCAGTCCTACGTCTACACTGCTGTTTATGTTATTCTAATGCGCAGAGCCTATTGGGAAAATAGGTACTACACTACATGGCGCCCAACGTTTGGTAAGGCAATAAAACTAACGCAAGACATTAGAGTAACTCAGTCGTGCTTTTTCACACAGACCCTTTTTCCCGTAAATACTCCAATAGACGTCTGGAGTGGGTGAAAGGTTAAAATCCGCCGGAACTTAGTAGGAAGAGATTCCTATGTAGAGTTTTGGTTTAGTCAACGTTGAAGGATACAGTGTTCCAAAATATTGTGCACCTAATCTTTTGTTTCCTTGAAACTTGATCTGCAACAAAAACCTTTCTGCCAGTAAAAATGGTGGAAAGTGAAGACGATAGGGAGGCAGCTAGAATAGCAGCTCAACTCCTAGAGGAAGACACGAGTCTCCTACAGAATGACCCGAATGCTATACTCATTCCGGTCAACATAAGAAGAGCTATAACTCTAAAACTTATAGAAAACGGACTGACATCACGAGGTGGCACAGTCATATTTGTGATAGAGGCCCATGAATATCGGCAGACAGAGGTATTCTATTCATGGATAAACTTTCCAGCAGCAAAAGCTGCAACACATGAATTCCACTATTACAAAATGGAGGAACCTCCGGAAGAATACACTCCTTTCGAGGATGTGGAAATCCCACTAAATTACCCAGAGCACCTGCTCTGGTTTAAAGGCGCCCTAAAACATAATGATCACATCACTAGGCTCGGTCCACTAGGTAGACCAGGAGCAACGTGGCCGGTTCTAGCCAGCTACACACCACATCCAGACATCGAAAAAAAATCACACAGGGAACTTTTAGCCCAGCTAAAAGTACTAATTAAAATTCATAGACAATTACTGCAATATGTAATGCGGACTGCAACAGTCCAACCAGCTATTAACATTCCACAACTGACCCCTCATCAGGGAAACACAAATAAAATTACACCACAGAATATACAATCATGTCTTGGTAAAACACCAGCAAAACGGGAACAAATTCCATTCTGGCTAGCACAAAAGATAACTCAAATAGAGGCAGTATTCCCGAATACTACCCTAGTGATAAACACAGAAGTCTGACTATCTGCCTCCCAATGGGGTTCGCACCACATGTGGAGGATTGTGACACTTGGGGCACAGTCTTTGCTTCCATTTACACAAAAACACATGGTGTTCCGTCTATGGCGGTGATACCAGATGTACTAAGACAGATTCAAAATGAATACGGTCCAGAACCTGCTTTAACTCTTGGTATGAAATTACTGAAAGACTTCAAGCAGGTCTCAGCTATATTATTAGCCAACATAAAAAGAGAAGCTGCATCTGTGGCGATCCGCCAAAAATTGAAAGAAACAGATATAGCAGACCTACCAATTGAACTAGCCAGAATCATAGAAAAATCCTATGAAGAACTAGGTAGAGATAGTTTGGATGGGAAACCGGTAAAACCCCAACTACTTGAAAATCCTGAAAAGATATTTATTAAAAATAATATAAACACTCCAAAAAAGAGCTGGGACGGAAATAAACAATCCACTTCCAAAGAAAAGAGATTCCAGTCCAGAGGAAGGTCTCCTCGGCAGAGGGAAAGAACTCCTAACCGAGAATACAAGTCTCCCCAAAGGGAGCCCTCTGAAAAAAGATACAACCTTAGAAATAGGGATAATTTGAAAAAGCCTGATAGATATCAAGATATTGATACACGTCCCTCTCGATCTTTTCAGACTTCCTCGCAGAAATCGGAAAGAAGAGGACGGTCAGAACACAGGGAAGAGCACGTCAAGTCCAAAGACAAGGACCCTGCTCAAAGTAAAAAATTACAATTTCCAAGAAAGAAGGTAGCAAGTATTAAAATAATTAAACATGCCGAGGATACTGAGGACACAGCTGAAAAACGGAGAGTGGGCAGAGACAATGCTAGACAGCGCAGCAGAAGTGACCATAGCTTGCAAGATCCTGATGAATCATCTGGAGACAGTGGACACAAATGAATACATTCAGGTGGAAACTGCAGATACCAGAGTTAGCGAACCTCATAAAATATACGAAATAACATTGCGTATAGAGGGAGATAAGACTAGGAAGGTAAGGGGTCTGTTTTGGGATAACCTCCCAAAAGGCTATGACATCCCATTAGCTGAGAAAGACTGGCCAGAAGAGTTTGTCAGGGAGTGCCCTCATGGCGAAGAAATGATTATGCCTGCCTTCTCGAATCATATTCCAATACATAGAAAATACATATATGCGAGAAAATGGGCAGTAGCCCAAGCACCTGCATTATATAAGAATCATGTAGGATGGGATGAGGACTCTCCTCCTCACAAAATCCAGTTAAAATGTCAACCAACTGCACAAAGACAGTACCCAATTAAGCAAGAAGCTAAAAAACAGGTCAGGGAGATCTTAGATCAACTTGAATACCAAGGGGTGATTGAAACATGCACCTCTCAAATGAACAATCCTTTGTTTCCTGTCTCCAAACCAGACGATTCATATCGTCTAGTCTTGGACTACAGACACCTTAACTCATGTTGCAAGATATTTGCGGTACAAAATTCGCACAGTGCAGCACTAATGAATAACATCATTCGCAAAAAATACAAAACAACATTAGACATTTCTAATGGATTCTTTTGTCAAAATATCGCACCGGAAAGCAGGTATTTAACCGCTTTCTCAATAATGGGGTCACAGAAAATTTCTGTCGACTCCCACAGGGATTCAAGAATAGCCCAGGATTATTCTCAGCAAGAGTAACAGAGTTACTACAAATATATGATGATGAGGCATTATATTATGTCGATGACATCTATCTCACGGATGACGACCTGGATACTCACTTGAAAAGAGTGAACACCATAATACTTGGGTTCGCAGCAGAGGGTTACAAATTCAACTTTAAAAAGTCACAAACTGCCCATCTAACTGTCCTATTTTTAGGATATGAATTATCAAGTGAAGGCAAAAGCCTAGCAGACAACTTCTTAGAGAAGTGCGCTGTACTCCAAGCACCAAAAACGCTGAAGAACTTACAATCAATATTAGGCTTTCTGGATTTCGGAAGAACTTACATTCTAAATTATGCAGAGAGGGTTAAACCTCTCTATGAATTAATAAAACCTGATTTTAAACCAATCAATTGGACTCAGAAACACACAGACATTTTGAGATCATTGCAAACAGACATGTTAGCTAAAACAAAATTAGAAACTCGCGACAATACACGCAACCTTGTAATCCGAGTCATCCCAGGAAGATGCGGATTTACGTACCTGACCTCGAATGAGGGAGAAATGGTACCAATAGCTTACAAATCATATGTGTACACACAAGCTGAAAAAACATTCAGTCTTACAGAAAATACTGTAAAGGCGGTTCAGACTGCTGTAGCAAAAGAAAGAGCCCAAGCTCAAGGCAAAAGAATAACTGTTTTTACAGCAGAATCAGCCTTTGAGGAGTTATTCACCCCAGTTAATCTAAAAACGGTGGCACTAGATCCAACATGGATACAGTGGGAAAATTCTCTTTCTGCAGAAGACGTGACATACTATTTTGACCTGAACATGAAAAAACTGAATGATTTGAAATATGAAGAAGAAAATCCTCTGCCAATCGAAATTCTGCCTCTCCAACAGTACTCTTGTATAATCTATAGGACAGATTTGTACAACATTACGATGTGGATAATAAATCCTACAATGCAGCATGTGCGATTGTTAAAGGTCGCTGGCGCTGTGGTAAATTCAGACCAAAAATAACAAAAACTGAATCACTGAAGAACTGTTCGGCTCAGCGAGCTGAAATCAGATCTTTAAAGATGGCGATTGAAAATGCCGATCGTAAATTCCCGACACTAATAGTGTGCGATTCGCATTTCTGCGTCAAATCTTACAATAATGACTTGCAGAACTGGGTTCAAAACGATTACAAGGATGACACAGGTGCCACAATAAAGCATAAGAAGCTTTGGGAACAGGTAGTTCATTTACATAAAGAACTACAGAAGACTCACGTGATACACACACTGAGTCATCAACGTGATGGCGTTCACGTTGCAGGGAATTCATTGGCTAATACAGCCACAGCGGAAGCAACTCAACCGGCTTCCGTAGCCACAAAAAAAAGTTCAGAAAAATACATAGACGGGGAAACCATGCTGGCAGTAAAAACGTCTTCAAAAGGCGACTGTGCAGCACTAGCCATGAACTATCCACTCAATTATACATACGTAATTTACGCAAACTCCGTTCCTTTTGCTCGAATCCCTGGAGTGGGGGATAGAGTAATTCCAAACACGAACAGGAGAGTCTTATTAATAGCAGACGCACACATGGGTGAAGGTCCAAGGCACAAACAGATCAAGGAATCTCTGAAAGAATTACAATCAGAATACTGGTGGCCGGGGATGAGCCCACAACATTATAAATTTGGAAAGAGCTGTCCAAACTGCAACAGAGATCGCAGTAGCGAGTCAACCGGAGTATTGCCATGGCCATTTCTGTAGTTAGCATAAGGTTATCTATACGTAAATTCCAGCGGCGCATTAATTTCTTTTAAGACTAGATTCACTTAAAAATACAGACCCCAGCGCTTGGCTGACGAAAGAACTGTTATAAAAGATTTGCCAGTCTTTATCAGCACATACGCAATTGGCATGCTACATTCTGACCAGGGTCCTGCTTTTAGCTCTCGAGTTTATAAGGAGGCCATGAACAGCATGGGCATTGCATTGCGGTACTCTTGTCCCTTCCATCCTGAGGGAAATGGGATTGTGGAAAGAAAAAACCGAGAAATAAAGCAATCTATAACGGCAAAGGTATTAGGTACGGGTGATGGGTGGGTCTAACATTTAACAAGTGTTCAACGTAGTCTTAACAATCTGCCAAGAAATTCTCTAAAAGGTCTCGGCCCGTACGAACTATTGTTCGGAACTAGAATGTATATTCAGGATTTAGATAGTCAGACTTCATTGGTAGAAGATAAGAAAAAATGCTTTGACATCAAAGATCGTTTGGCTGTTTTACAGGACTTAAATGAAACAAGAAAAGCCCTGAGCAACATAAAGTTAAAACAACAGCCAACAACCACTGAAGATACACCAGCTGTCCCAGCAAGACCTGTCTGGATTCCAAAGATTGGGGATCTGGTCAGAGAGAAGATCGCGGTGAAGAAGGAATTTGGGCCTTCTTACAGAAAAGCAGTACCTGTCTTAGCTGTCAGCGGAACAAGATCAGTTGTACGACCGCTCCTTGCTGGTAAAAAGGAGAACCGAGTTGTATCCATCGACCTGGTAAAACCACAATCATGTGGCCAATAATCAGTAGTAGGCCCAGTGGACTCCCAAGAATTAGCAGAACTCCAAAACTTGCTACAATCCAAGAGGTTCAAACAGAGAGACTAATCACATTTGATAAACCTGCAGTGAATAAAAAAGGACTATACAACAATGCCATGGAACTTGTGCCTTTTGAAACCCAAATTGAAACAGTTTGTCAAGAAACACCAGTCTAAAACGATGTAGCCTCAGACTATGCTAATTAAAGAAAGATTGAAAAAGCAATTCCAACAATTGACAGATCTGCATCTGGCTACTTCATCAATTTCGATAACTTTTCTGAAAATCCAAGCGAACCTGTAGAAACGCCAGCAACAAAAACTTTTAAAGACAAAGCAACAGAACTCTGTCATCAACTCAAAGAACCCTATCTGATTTCTCCATGGATTGAATTTTGGATTGTGTTAGGTGTACTTTTCCTCCTGCTTTGGCTCATCATGGTACTTTGTTTGGGAAAATTCATTGAGGGAAAATACAGTACAATGGACACTGCAAGTCAGAACATCAACTTGGTCCTAAAGCCACACAAGTCATCTCACATCGAGAAAAGAGAACTATCATCAGTGAATGTCACAGCCATTCCAATACCCGGTGGGGTAGTTTGGGACAAAACGGATTACGAAATCTATGGAATGGTCGAACTCTTGAAATATCCACACCAATTCAAGGTTTCATTAAGTGACTTTGTAAAACCAAGTACATTCTCTGATGATTGGGACTTTGAAAGAATAAATAATATGATGTCAGATTTAGTAATGTCAGCAAAATTTACAGAACATGAATATTTACAGGGTTCATCGAACTATGAACAAATGTACTGCTATAACCACTATGCACATCACCATTTGCATAAATCTGCTCAACCTAGAAATGTTTTTAAGTATAATCAATGGGAACATTGTGCAACTCCACCTAAAAGCAGTTTTAAAACATTTTATGAGAAATTCCCATACTTCTCAGGGTTTACCACAAGTGAGGCAGAAACATTTTATTATAAACTGTTAGATAAAACAGGGATAAAAACTATGTTGACAAATTCTAAATTGATTTATTCGGAAACATTTTATGAAAACATGATTACATTTGGTTTTGATTTCTGGAATAACAACATTGAAACAAAAAACATCTGGGGTACAAAAGAATGGCAGGTCCAAGGTTTAGAAGCATTATTTCGAGCTTGCATGATCCCTGAACAAATAATGTTCTTGAATGACACCATTCAACAGACTACTTGTCTTGGCCTAGCTAAGATTAAAGACTTAAACAAACCGTCTATTCCAAAGCCAATACCTGATGGTAATACCACCACAGATATTGAGATAGACGTTTCCCAAATTTTACACCAAAACAGACCACATCCTGATTGGAAAAGTGGTTAATCTGGCCAACAGACACAAATAACTGTCAAGATAGATTCCTGAACAAAATACAGGGGTTCAAAATGACCAGACCAGACCCTAGATACTCCCAGAGACAACATCCAGGGATAGTAACAACATACAGTGTAGGGAAACTATGCCTTGAATGGCTACAGACATCCACACTGGCAGAAATTAAGCAACACTTGACTTTACTTAAAGACGGTGCTGACTTGCGCGATTTCATAATGGGGCCACGCAAACAGCGTCAAAAATGTTTCATAGCGGCCAGTATATACGCTGCGTACAACGAAGCTTGGAAAGTAACTCAAATTGAGACAGCAGAGAAAATACGAGAAATTGATCGTATTAATTTGGAAAAATCACTTTCTGTGTGGACAATGGGTTAATGACTCTGTCCTCCAGAATATATTCATTGGACAGTATTGTATCATTTGCTATCGATATAATAGATCAGGAATTGCTAATGTTACAACACGGTCAGTCCCAATTATGCTCTATTGTACAGCTAGGCTGGACGTTGCAAAACCTGCGTTCAGGCTACGTGCCATGGCGTTTAATCAACACAACGTCATTATTCTCTATCTTTAACCTTACTGATCAGCTTGGCACAAAAAGGAGCAGACTATACGATTCTGAGGAGTGAAAAACATGAGAGAACCATTGACAATGTCAGAAAGACCTGTCATTGAATGGATAATACACAGAATAATCACAATTCCGATAACAACTTTCCAATTTAAAAATTGCCAAGAGTATATACCAGCAGGCCAGTATGAAAGGTTGGGTAAAGGGTACATTAAGTCATCATTGAAATTACCTTATACACACACATGTTATAGTGACAAGAACCAGAATGTATTTCTTAGTGGTAATAATTGTAAACGATCACTAAGCGGTATACTTCTGTGCCAAGGTATCAATTTGCATGGTGCCTGTGAGGGGAATTCAAATAACCTTTCATGCCACCAGCACGGCACACCTGCAACACAGATAGAGCCATTCTTTAGACAACTTTCTAACGGGAGTTACATTCTAATAACGGACCACAGCTGTTGTGGCATGGTGCCAGGGAAAGCATATCTCGTAAGCGTTAGTTCCATGGTCACTTGCTGTATGCAAGTATTGTCCCCAAACGGCCCTCCTGATACAGAGCCGACAATTTGGCCTTCTTTTAATATCTCTTCTATACGAATTGATACTTTAAGCAGAATGAAGTTTGTTCTTTTACAGACAACCGTGCCTTTAACGTCATCAAAAGAAACGTATGATCTTCAAGTTGCAAGGACAACAGCAGAGATACATACACTTTTATCAACTAACTGCCCCGTGCATTTCGTAGAAATGCTAAGCCAAATTCTAAATATGTCAGATACCAGTGGCATCGCACATGTATTTAAGACAATTTTTTCGGGACTGTTAACACCCTTCGAAGCAGTTCTGGGCATCTTTCCCAATTTTGTCCATTCGGTCTTTGGCGGCCTACCACTACTTTTGGGACTCATAGCAGGAATTTTATTTTTGACTCTTCTGCTCCGATATGGCAAGCCAAATCGCAGACAAGACTCCAGCAACGATGGAAGAAACGATCCTAGCTATACGCTATCGGGACCGCATAACTAATGTCCTTGGATTAGCCCGGCTAAGAGATCTGAATATGACCTGGTTTCTTTCATTCAGACCTATGTGGCAAAACTGCATCTTACCTGAGCTTCGATGTATGCTATGCGGAGAAGAATGCGTGTTGGACACCTGTCTTACACTACAATCAGCAGTACCAATGGATATCGATACTTTGCTAAGTCCTGTAACGGCTCATGCATCGTGTTGTCCCCAGCGGTTACCAATCCTGATGACGGCATTCGTTGAAACTTAACCACTACGATTAGGTGGCAGTGAAGCACGAGATGAGAGCAACATCACCCAGGTACGACCTTCTGTGAGCATTGCTGATCCTGACATCGATGATAGCAATCGTTCTCACGACTGCCCCGTTGCAGCATTTTCAACCATGGTTGAACTTTCACCTGAAGCTGTAGACTGCTTTTTTGCACATCTGTCTGAAATGATGTTCTCCCCTGAACAGAAAGAATAACTTTTTAAGCAAACCAGCACACAGCGTTTCCCTGAACTCTGAATTCGGCCTTCAGCTTTGATAAACAAAAGCTACTGAAAACATTTGGAACTATTTTCTCCCCTGAAAACGAAATTATTTTTTTGCAAAATTCCAAAATATTTACCCTTTTTTCTGGCACATGTACTCTGCTTAAAGTAGAACTATTCTTAAAGAACAGAGCTTCTATTTTTAGTAATTCTAGAGACAAAATATTACCTCAGCCTCTAGCACACTTACAAGCAATTGAATTTATATGTGATGAAATAGTCTCGACCTTCTTTTCTGTATTAAGAGACATTTCATGTGAAATTTTCGCAGATCGTTCAGCTAAATATATATGCATCCTTTTTACTGAATGATTACACTGCTTGATAAATGTACAGTACCAATAATCTTTAGTGTATTTCGCATACACCATTTCAAATGCAAAAATGTATTTTGCGGTGGGTTGGAATACACATGCACCTTTACATGTGCTGACCAGCTAGAGCCTTGAGGCGGAAGCCGAGGTTTCTAGTGTGCAACGAAACCCCTGTTGGGTTGTACAATTGCTTATTTGCACACTCTTTTAAATGTTTTAAAACTCGATCTTTTTCTCTGTAAAATTGCCCTACCGGCGCTGCAATCACGTGACACGAGGCCACGCCCCCCTCGCTAGCCACGCCCACTCCAGGAAGCCCTTTTAGCGCTGAGCCTGCCAGAAGCCAGTGCTGACCAGCTAGAGCCTTGAGGCGGAAGCCGAGGTTTCTAGTCTGCAACGAAACCCCTGTTGGGTTGTACAATTGCTTATTTGCACACTCTTTTAAATGTTTTAAAACTCGATCTTTTTCTCTGTAAAATCGCCCTACCGGCGCTGCAATCACGTGACACGAGGCCACGCCCCCCTCGCTAGCCACGCCCACTCCAGGAAGCCCTTTTAGCGCTGAGCCTGCCAGAAGCCAGTGCTGACCAGCTAGAGCCTTGAGGCGGAAGCCGAGGTTTCTAGTCTGCAACGAAACCCCTGTTGGGTTGTACAATTGCTTATTTGCACACTCTTTTAAATGTTTTAAAACTCGATCTTTTTCTCTGTAAAATCGCCCTACCGGCGCTGCAATCACGTGACACGAGGCCACGCCCCCCTCGCTAGCCACGCCCACTCCAGGAAGCCCTTTTAGCGCTGAGCCTGCCAGAAGCCAGTGCTGACCAGCTAGAGCCTTGAGGCGGAAGCCGAGGTTTCTAGTCTGCAACGAAACCCCTGTTGGGTTGTACAATTGCTTATTTGCACACTCTTTTAAATGTTTTAAAACTCGATCTTTTTCTCTGTAAAATCGCCCTACCGGCGCTGCAATCACGTGACACGAGGCCACGCCCCCCTCGCTAGCCACGCCCACTCCAGGAAGCCCTTTTAGCGCTGAGCCTGCCAGAAGCCAGTGCTGACCAGCTAGAGCCTTGAGGCGGAAGCCGAGGTTTCTAGTCTGCAACGAAACCCCTGTTGGGTTGTACAATTGCTTATTTGCACACTCTTTTAAATGTTTTAAAACTCGATCTTTTTCTCTGTAAAATCGCCCTACCGGCGCTGCAATCACGTGACACGAGGCCACGCCCCCCTCGCTAGCCACGCCCACTCCAGGAAGCCCTTTTAGCGCTGAGCCTGCCAGAAGCCAGTGCTGACCAGCTAGAGCCTTGAGGCGGAAGCCGAGGTTTCTAGTCTGCAACGAAACCCCTGTTGGGTTGTACAATTGCTTATTTGCACACTCTTTTAAATGTTTTAAAACTCGATCTTTTTCTCTGTAAAATCGCCCTACCGGCGCTGCAATCACGTGACACGAGGCCACGCCCCCCTCGCTAGCCACGCCCACTCCAGGAAGCCCTTTTAGCGCTGAGCCTGCCAGAAGCCAGTGCTGACCAGCTAGAGCCTTGAGGCGGAAGCCGAGGTTTCTAGTCTGCAACGAAACCCCTGTTGGGTTGTACAATTGCTTATTTGCACACTCTTTTAAATGTTTTAAAACTCGATCTTTTTCTCTGTAAAATCGCCCTACCGGCGCTGCAATCACGTGACACGAGGCCACGCCCCCCTCGCTAGCCACGCCCACTCCAGGAAGCCCTTTTAGCGCTGAGCCTGCCAGAAGCCAGTGCTGACCAGCTAGAGCCTTGAGGCGGAAGCCGAGGTTTCTAGTCTGCAACGAAACCCCTGTTGGGTTGTACAATTGCTTATTTGCACACTCTTTTAAATGTTTTAAAACTCGATCTTTTTCTCTGTAAAATCGCCCTACCGGCGCTGCAATCACGTGACACGAGGCCACGCCCCCCTCGCTAGCCACGCCCACTCCAGGAAGCCCTTTTAGCGCTGAGCCTGCCAGAAGCCAGTGCTGACCAGCTAGAGCCTTGAGGCGGAAGCCGAGGTTTCTAGTCTGCAACGAAACCCCTGTTGGGTTGTACAATTGCTTATTTGCACACTCTTTTAAATGTTTTAAAACTCGATCTTTTTCTCTGTAAAATCGCCCTACCGGCGCTGCAATCACGTGACACGAGGCCACGCCCCCCTCGCTAGCCACGCCCACTCCTCTCTCCTCCCATAACTATGCTCACTTCCCGACAGCGCAGCGGTCGAGCGCAGCGGGCACACCCTCAGCACACCGAAGACACGCCAAAGCCTAGCCCGTCTGTGCCCGTCCGTGTCAGGACGAGGCACGAGGCCGAGGCTCTCCCTCCAACTGCACCTCCCAGACTGGTAAGAACGTCCTCCGCTCTGAGAGCACTGCGCCCTACCCCTAAACCGAACTGCTCTCTACCCAACCTTCACATAGTCGGAACCCATGTGTGCTCGGAGTGTAAACTATCCACTGACGTCCATAAACCCTACTCCGACCCACCTAGGAGAAACAGGAAATGTAAAATCCTACGTAATAATGTACAGCCAACTTACGTATTTTACAGTACAAACTGCAGATCACTGCCCAAGCACAAGCATGACATTTTTAATCTCCTCACTGAAGAAGGCCCTAGTGCTATCTTCCTAACCGAGACCTGGCTACATGACAGCGCTGGCCCAGACGTTGCCATTGCCCTCCCTGACAATTACGCCATTGTCAGACTCGACAGGGAAAAACAGGTTGGGGGCGGGATTGCCATCATTTTTAATAGAGAATACAAATGCACCCTGGAATCCGTCCTAATTCCAGATTGTGAAGCGGGTCTTTTTAAAATCACCTTAAACCCCAACTTCACTATGACAGGCCTTCTAATCTATCGTCCACCAGGTAACCCCTCTCAATGGGTATCAAACTTTGCCAATCATATTACACCCTATTATATGTCATCTAGCAATTTCTCTTTGCTAGGTGATCTTAACCTACACCTGGAAGATCCCACCATCCCATCATGTTATAATTTTCTGGAAGATCTAGCTGTAATGAACTTATCTATTATCAACTCCAGCCCCACCCATATTGCTGGCCACTTGTTGGACCCCATAATAACGAACGTCAGTGAACTCATGTACATTGCCACCGTTCCTTCTGGATGGTCCGACCATCACCTCATCAGCTTTAGCATCTCTCTTTCACCCCCCCCTAGAGTAAAACAAAATACTATTGCTACCAATAGAAGGAACTGGAAGTCAGTTGACATAGGTGCCTTAAATGCGGCACTAAAACAAAACCCTCCTAACTTAAACCCCAACATGGACCACGCAGCAATTGAGACGCAAAATTGGCTAACAAATGCCGCCAACAGCTGTCTGCCTTCTATTCACACCAAAGGGAGTAGGCATCGTCCTCCGGCCCCATGGTTTAACGACAGTCTCAAAACTGAAAAGTCAAGATGCAAAGTATTAGAAAGAAAATGGCGTAAAAAGTACGACCCTTATGCAAAAAAATGCTACCATGAAGCCAGAAACAAATATCATACGGCGTGTACAAAGGCAAGAGCTGCCTTTGTCTCAAAAACAATCATCGAAGCAACTAATATGCCCAAAACCCTTTTTTCTACAGTTAAAGAATTGGCAGGCGCAAATACTGCAGCCGCTGCACCCCCTTTAAGCACTCAACAATGTCAGGCATTAGCTTGCTTTTTTAATGAGAAAATTGACAAAATTATCTCAGACATCAACATCAAAATATCTAACGCTGACCCACCCCTTCCATCTAACCCCTGCCTACCTCAACCCACTGCTGCTGACAAAAACCTGCTGGAATCCTGGTCGAATCTCTCATTGGTGAATCTTAAAGGAATCCTTAAATCTGTCAAATCTGGTTCCCCTAGAGACCCCATCCCTATTAAAATTATAAAACAATTGGATGACCAGTCCCTGAACATTATTGCCAACATTTTAAATTTGTCTTTCGACCTCGCCACTGTCCCGGCCTTATGGAAGCACGCTATGGTGACACCCCTCTTGAAAAAGCCTAATGCAAACCCAGAAATACTGGCCAACTATAGGCCTATATCTCTGCTCCCTGCGTTCTCTAAGTGCCTCGAGAGACATGTACATTCCACGCTAGCCACTTTTGCAGAGGAAAACTGCTTACTCCACCCCTCGCAATCTGGTTTCAGGGCTGGGTTCTCGACGGAGACCGCCCTGTTAGGTGTCACTGAAAATATCCGACAACTCCTTGACCAAGGCCAAACGGTAGCACTTGTGCTATTGGATCTAAGTGCGGCGTTCGATACCATCTCCCACGAAACGCTCCTTAGAGAACTACACACAAATGGCATAAGAGGAAAGGCTCTGGAATGGATTAAATCCTTTCTGGCAAACAGAACCTTTCAAATTGCATCAGCACAGGCCGAGTCAGACTCCCTACCTGTAGCTCATGGAGTGCCACAGGGGTCCATCCTGAGCCCTCTGTTTTTTAATATTTATCTAAAACCATTGGTAGAACTTGTTGAGAAGCTAGGGCTAACTCTCATGAACTACGCCGATGACATCCAAATCATCTTTTCCCTGTCTAACTCTTGTCCCCACTCCCCGTCGCTACTCAAGGAAGGACTATTAAAAATACTGAACTGGATGACAGCAAACCAGTTAAAACTGAACGGGGACAAGACGGAAATTCTGATTTTGGGAAAAGACAAAGAACTCTGGAACCCCACGCATTGGCCAGAACAGATGGGCATCCTTCCTATCCCGGTGCCCCATGCTCGTAATCTGGGTTTCATACTAGACAACGCCTTATCCATGGATAAGCAGGCCAGCAAAGTTACCGGATTGTGCCTCCCCATAATCAGATGGTTGAGGAAAATCCTGTGGATGTTGCCTCCGTCAACACAGAAGACCGTAGTCAATGCCCTTGTCACATCCAGGCTTGACTACGGCAACATCCTATACTTAGGCGCAAATAAATCTGTCATTGGACGCCTGCAAGTGGCACAAAACGCCGCGGTCAGACTCCTATGCAAGATTCCCAGGAACGCTGGAGTCTCGAAACACCGCCGGGACCTCCATTGGCTCAGGATTGAGAACAGAGTTCGTTTCAAGGCGTTGAACTATATGTTCAAAATAAAAACTGGAGGAGCCCCAAAATACCTCCAATCCCTTGCCTGCCTCTACACACCAAAGAGAAACCTCCGGTCCCAGACAGCAGCACGGTTCTGTATACCTAGGTTCAAACGTGCAAGATCAGGGGGCAGATCCTTTGCCTATCTTGGACCGACCCTATGGAACTCGCTTCCTCCAAACATTCGGAAGGAAGATAACCACCATAGCTTCAGAAAGCTTGTAAAGACCTGGCTATATGAACAGTAAACCACTCAAAATCCCCCCTCCGTCTTCTTGTCTTTTCGCTTCTAGCTGTGTCTAGGCGCCGGGAAACCCTTCTTGGGTAGCTGTCGCGCCCTACAAATTGACAAAATAAATAAAATAAATAAATAAATAAACATGTTTACTATTGCTTAGTTTTAGTAATGATGGACATTAGATTGTGGAGTGGGTATTGTGTTTTTATCTAGGAACCTGAATCAATATTGCTATTCTATGCCCTTGTACGGCTATAATCAATAATATCCCTATAATGGCATAAGAATCAGATCCATATTTAAGTAAATCGCCTTTGCAGTCCAAGGCACGGCAAAAGCTACTTCCTTGGATTCCTAGAAAGCACAACAAGTTCTTTCGACACACCAAACCTCCAGCAACCTGGGAAATCCCCACTTGCTTTGTTTTGATTTGTAATAGAACTCCTGCGAGCACAGTAAGAACGGCCAGTTCTTAGTGACATCTTTATTGACGTCTTATGTCCAAACCTTACGTCAAACTCGGCACCTTTCAGGTATAAATATACCAACGTTGCCTTAAGCAAACACACGGTGGTGGTTTTGGAGCAGAGCAGCTATCTACATGCCGAGAGCCCAGCTGATCCGAGAAGCCCACGGACGCTGCCCCTCCTCTTTGACGCGCTGAGAAAGACGCTGTCTTTTCTCCTGCCGAGAAAATCCAGCTCGGGCGTTTCCAGCCTACCCTTGCGGGTGACTGGGATATCGAGTCCTGAAAGAGAGATACCAGACCTCCCACTTTCTATTCCCAAGGTACAGTGCTGACTAAACCCTTAAAGAGAATTCTTGAATCAGATTCTTGGCAAAACCAACTTAACTTAAACTGCTACTTACTTACTCCTTCCCACGTATTAGGCTTAGGTCAGGTACACCGGGGTAGGCGTATTTTAGAAACACCAGTTGAGCACGTTAGTCAATGTATATATGTATGTATATATTTTATCCATTTTAAAGTGTCTTATGGCTAAGAAACCATACCAATGCTTTTACAGTATTATTTCATAATACTCCTTTTACTGTACGTACTTTACTTTATATTAAGTATTGCAAATGTGGCAATTCATTTCTCTTGCATGAGAAGGAAGACTGCTCAATAAATAATACCTTTTATTGACAACGCCCGTCTCTCTCTCTTCTCTGCACTCTGGTGAAACTAAGAACGCACATTTGACTGAGTGAAATAGCTGTCTATTGTTTTCACACGACTCTAGAGATTTACTCTTATTCTGGGGGAGCAAAGTGTCATGTTATATGGTTGTCGGAAACTGAATCCCTTCTTGTCTGAGCCAGGGAAGCTTATCCCTCCCTATTCATTCAAGAAAGTTTACAGTGACCTCTGAGCTAGCTGGCACAAACCTAAATTAAGTTTAACATAGTCAGTAGAGACCTAGATGACCTCAGTCCTACGTCTACACTGCTGTTTATGTTATTCCAATGCGCAGAGCCTATTGGGAAAATAGGAACTACACTACACATTGGCATACCGGGCTACCTCCTAGGAAAACTTCAGGTTATACAAAATGCAGTTGCTAGACTCCTGTTTAATATCCTGAGGCGTTCTAGTGTCCGGCAGCAGCTCAGGGACCTTCATTGGCTTCCTGTGGCTCAGCGAGTACATTTTAAAGCACTGACCATGATTCATAAGGCACTCCACGGTTCTGGCCCTGTCTATATCAGAATGAGGTTTGCGTTCTATCTGCCTAGGCGACCTTTGCGTTCCTCGTTTCAACGTAGGCTGGTGGTCCCCAGGTTCCGCCGGTCGCGGATTGGGGGTCAGTCTTTAGCGGTTAAAGCAGCCGTGTTGTGGAATGCTCTTCCAGCTGACCTCCAGCTTACCCAGGAGTTTCCTATCTTCAAAAAAGTTCTCAAAACTTTCCTGTTTAAACAGCTGAAATGAAATGAAATGAAATGAAATGAAATGAAAAATTACACTTATATAGCGCATAACCACCCGGAGGCCTCGCAGCGCTTTAGACTGAATACTGTGTCGAGCTACTGGGTAAGTTTAGTACGCTTTTGAATACAGGTGAGTTTTTAGGTTTCTCCTAAATGACATTAGATTGTTATTTTGTCTGAGAGTTAAAGGCAGGGAATTCCATAGCTTTGCCGCTGCGTGAGTGAAAGAGCGGCCACCCCAGCGGGCTTTCTTGATTTTAGACATGGTTGCCAGATGCAGTGAAGCCGAGCGAAGGGCTCTGGATGGAAAATATGGTGACACCAGGGGGTACAAGATTGCCGGACCATTTCGATGGAAGGTTTTGTGCAAAATGCACATGGCCTTAAACTGTGTTCTGGCAGCCACTGGGAGCCAGTGGAGTTCTCTTAAGGCATTCCTTGCTGATTGACAGCGCGGGATGTTGAACAACAGTCGGGCGGCACAGTTTTGGGTGACTTGGAGTCTTTTTGTCACTGTTGCCGGGGCTCCTAGATATAGAACATTTCCATAGTCCAGGCGGGAGAGTATCAGGGCCTGTACCATGACCCTTCTCGCCTGGAAAGGAAGTAGAGGGAGCACTTTGCGGAGCATTTTCATTAGCCCCACACATGTGGAGGCAGTTTTGGTAGCTTGGACTGAGAAATCCAGCGCACTATCAAGCCAGATTCCTAGGCTCTTTATCTGGTCTTTCGGAGGAGGGGGAACACCGAGACATGAAGGTGATTTAATATGTTTGTACACACATGCCACTGTTCTCCAACGCGCCAGGACACTCCAGAGTATTAGTGCGCGGTATAAATCTTTCTATAACATAACATAACATATTACATGGGCCACTCTATCCGCCACCTCTTCGTAGAGTTTATTCATTTTTATCAGTGAGTTTTGTACCTTTTTTGTAGCCTGTCTACCCCTCTGCTCTCAGCCCTGACTGACATGATATCGACTACAAAAATATAGGCATTTAAAATATCGACTCCAAAATATCGACTACAAAAATATCGAAGTCCTATCTACAAACAGGTAAGTACAAAAATATCGGATCAAAAATATCGTTTAAGAATTTGTACTTTATAAAAATATCGACTTTATTAAAATTAATGTAAAATTTAAAAAAATAATAATGATAAATAATACAATTTGATTTGTTAAAAAAGATTTATATATATGCATATTAATATTAAAAAATATACAATATTATTACCGTAGCATAGCAAGAGTGTTAAAATTACTATTCCCACTCGAATGAGTGCAACAGTAGGGAAAGCGTTGGATAGTGTAGAGGTAAAAATTACTATTCCCACTCCAAAGAGTGCAACAGTAGGGAAAGCGTTGGATAGCGTAGGGGTAAAAATTACTATTCCCACTCCAAAGAGTGCAACATTAGGGAAAGCGTTGGATAGTGTAGGGGTAAAAATTACTATTCCCACTCCAGTGAGTGCATCAGTAGGGAAAGCGTTGGATAGCGGGAGGATCAACATTACTATTCCCACTCCAGTGAGTGCAACAGTAGGGAAAGCGTTGGATAGCGTAGGGGTAAAAATTACTATTCCCACTCCAGTGGGTGCAACAGTAGGGAAAGCGTTGGAAAGCGTAGTGGTAAAAATTACTATTCCCACTCCAGTGAGTGCATCAGTAGGGAAAGCGTTGGATAGCGTAGAGGTAAAACTTACTATTCCCACTCCAGTGGGTGCAACAGTAGGGAAAGCATTGGAAAGCATAGGGGTAAAACTTACTATTCCCTCTCTAAAGAGTGCAACAGTAGGGAAAGCGTTGGATAGCGTAGGGGTTAAAATTACTATTCCCACTCCAAAGAGTGCAACAGTAGGGAAAGCGTTGGATAGCGTAGGGGTTAAAATTACTATTCCCACTCCAAAGAGTGCAACAGTAGGGTAAGCGTTGGATAGCGTAGGGGTAAAAATGACTCTTCCCACTCCAGAGAGTGCAACAGTAGGGAAAGTAAACACTTCATATATTATTTATAAAAATATAAATAATATCTTAAAAAAAATAATTAAAAGTAATTACCAATTTAGTATAATATAATAATTAATCAATTAAAATTACAAATTAAAATTAATTATTACAATTAGTTAGCTATTAATACAAATGAGTTACAAATTAGCAATTAAATAATTAACAATTAAAAATCAATTAACAATGAATTCAAATTAAATACAATTAAATAAATTGAATTATTTAATTAATTAATTATAAAAATATTACTTCCCACCCTATTCCCCTATTAACCCACAACCCACTACAGAAAATAAATTAGTAAAATTAACATAATTAGCAATTAATCAATTAAATAAAATTATTTGGCAATTCAAATTTAATTAATTACCCATAAAACATTCATTAACAAGTAATTCTAAATAAATACCAATAAATAATTTTACATATTTAATTAATTATAAATAAATTACTTCCACCCAATTCCCCTATAAACCCACAACCCGCTACAGAAAATAAATTAGTAAAATTAACATAATTAGAAATAATCAATTAATTAAAATTAATTGCCAATTAAAATTTAATTAATTACCAAATATAATATAATTAACAATAATTAAAAATGAATACCAATAAATAAACTTACATATTTAATTAATTATAATTAAATTACTTCTCACCCTATTCCCCTATAAACCCACAACCCGCTACAGAATTAAATTACTCACAAATTAAAAAAAACAAAATTCATTAATTAAAATAAATTATTGAATGTATTTAATTTGAATTTAAAAGCATTTGTACAGCGCTCGTTTACCCAGCGGTTTCATGGCGCTAGTGGTGAACAGTGGGCGGCAGCAGCTAGACAGATTAGGTCAGGTAGGCTTGCGTGAAAAGGAAGGTTTTAAGACATAAACATAAATACACACTTTTCACACATATAATAGTATAAAAAACACTATAAAAATGTGATATTATTAAAAATTCGATAATTTTAATAACCTATATTATATACTTCGATATTTTAACTTTCTATATTTTTAACATTCGATATTACATTACTTACCTCAAAAACGATTTTTTTGATGTCTATATTCTGTCCATTCAATATTTTTTCCATTGTATATTTTAAACTCTATATTATGTCCATTCGTTATTTTTTACTCAATATTTTGACTGTTTACCATCTGTGACGTAGCTGAGTAATCCCAGGTCAGTTTTTTGGTGGGATCTGAGGGGCTCCCAGATGGGTTGATTTTCCTTTTAGACCTACATTTCTTCTGAGTGCTTTTCTGTGCCATAGAACTACTCCCAGAGTCGGTATCTTCTTCTGAGCTTGCTTCACTCGATATCATTGACTCTGAATCTTCATTCACAGAGAAGAAGCGATCCCCCTCCGGTGAGCCAGTCCCCCCTCTCCCCTGGGTTCCTAACTGCTGAATATCATTAGTGTTATTATCGTATGCCAGAAGAGGGTCACTCGCCCAGGTGCTCAAAGCTCTGCCGGTATTGTAAGTTAGCTCCCAGCATTTGTGCCCCTGACTCACCCTTAGCGCCATTAACAGGAGTAATTTGGTCACCAACCAGTGCTAGCTGTTCTTTCTGATCGCCTCCGTCTGATCCATCTGTAGCACTGTCAGTCCCTGGGGTCCTGCCCATCTGCTCACACCCAGGTGGAGCTTGGACCTCGATCTCCCGGCGTTGCTTAGCGACCGGAGTTTCAGCGTTCTCAAGGACGGCGCCGCTCCTACTTTCCCCAGTCATCGCGCTGGCGTCTGATGGCTCTGGAACTTTGACAGAAAAAGCTTCTGATAATGTGGGTTGCCGCATTATTGAGTCCTTGTTCTTACCCTTCTCCTTTAGGGATTTCTGTGCAGACAAATTCCGAGCATTCACCGGTGCTGGGACCTCGCTTGTGTTTCCGCGTTACTCCCAGGATTTCTTTAGTTGAATCCTTCTCGTTATGCTAGCGGAGCACTGTGCCATGCTCGGGCCGACAAATCCTTGCCCTCATCTTTCTCTCTGGCTGCCGCCGACTCCTTTTGGTCCTTGACCTGCTTTGTGGTAGGCTGAGGCATTCTCTGCACCCCTCTGAGAAGCAGAGCTGCGATCCTCGCGAGCCCACTTTGCACCCTTGTCAGAATGCTCGCTATCGGGTTCCTTGTCGATCGCAGAGCCGTGAGATCCCTTGGGCCAGTGATGATTAGATATCCCAGGTCAGCAGGGGTCCGCCACATCGGCGTCAGACGATCATACTATGTCGAGGAGGAAGGAGGAATAGTGCGACTTTGCACTGCGAACTGACCGTGGCCATCTTGCCCTCACAATCAGTTTTGTGTATTTTTCTGATGTATTCTTATATCTGTATTTTTGTCTATTGTTTTGAGAATCAAATTGTAGAAATTGCAGGTTTCCAATAGTAATTCACAGAAGTCAAAATGTTAAGAACTGCTGGATCTAGCCCATGTTGGTAAGTGTTAGACATTGACCCCTCCGTTGCGTTTGTTGGCCAACGGCTGTCGCGAGCACTACCTCCCTAGTGCTGTGAAAGGCTGTTGGCCGACGCGGCCCGCCCACTCCGCTAAACCGCAGCGAAATTGCCGACGCGGTTAAGCGGCTAATAACCTGGGTATATCTACTTCTACCTTTAACCTACACATCTATATAAATAAAAATGGAAATATTTGTTTGTTCAAAATCTTAAATCTCCGAAGGTTCTTCACCGATTGCTTCGAAATTTTGACGCAACTTTGGATTCAAATACGCCGGTGTTTATAATCGAAAGCCCGAACAGACACATAAAAATGTTCCTTTGTTCAAAATCTTAAATCTCCGAAAGTTCTTCACCGATTGATTTGAAATTTTGACACAACGTTGGATTCAATTAAGCGCGTGTTCATATATACACAACGTGGGATTAGAATACGCGTGTGTCCAATACGCGCGTGTTTTTAAACGAAAGGCTGAATAGACCCTATCTATTTGGTTGCTGCGCAAAAACTACAAAGGACGCATGGAGACAATAGTCTACATATATTAGGATGGACAGTTGGTGTCAGGATGGCAGACTGGGAAGTGGGTGTAGGGAGGGGGGAGGAGGTGGTTCACTTTGTAACATTAAGAAAGGACGCATAGAGACAATAGTCTACATATATTAGGATGAACAGTTGGTGTCAGGATGGCAGACCGGGACCAATACGCGCATGTTTTTAATCCAAAAGTTCAAACAGACCCTATCGATTTGGTTGCTGCGCAAAAACTACAAGGGACGCATAGAGACAACAGTCTACATATATTAGGATGGACAGTTGGTGCCAGGATGGCAGACCGGGAAGTGGGTGAAGGGAGGGAGGAGGAGTTGGTTCATTTTGCAACATTAAGAAAGGACGCATGGAGACAATAGTCTACATTTATTAGGATGGACAGTTGGTGTCAGGATGAAAGACTGAGAAGTGGGTGGAGGGAGGGGGAGTAGTTGGTTCACTTTGTAACATTAGCGCGTATTTATATATACACAATGTGACAATTGTCACAGAGCCACAGCAACGCATGGCAGGTTACAGCTAGTATTGGAATAAATATAAATCAATATAATAGATAATATACACTAAAAAACACCCAAGAACTAGACCAAATAATTGTACTATTTTTCTTACAATGTGCTACTAAATTTGTAGCATAAAACTGTTCTGCATTAAAAAATAAAAAGAGTCAAAAATATTAGGCTTATAATACATATATTTATATGTATCATTCTATTGAATTGGACAATGCAATATCAGGACCCTTTCTCTGGATGAATCTTACCCTGTTGGGATCATGAGAACAAATGTCTACTGTTATGTATAATAAGAACTTTTGAATATGAAAATTGAAGATTTTTCTCAACTGCTTAAGCCTTCCTTTAAGTTATATTGTACTGAATTACACTTAACACTTTCGTATCACTTCGCACTTTTTACAGTTAACACTTTAGAAATGTATATTGAGATTTTAGGCAATAATAGACTTAGACCATATGAATTGCTAACAATATGTGTTTTTATCATTGATTGCATTGAACACATCTTTGAGCATAGGTGTTCTACATCAACTACTCCTTTTAGAGATATTTAGCAAAGTACTTCTTATTGGCAATCTGATATTGAGATCTTTTATGCAGCAAAATAAGCTTACTTAATATGACAGGCACTTTGAGTCAATTTCATATTTATAAATTTTAGACTGTGGTACAGTTGTTTATTGTGCATTCCTTTGAAGTCTGATCATTTATGCTCTTGATAGCTTCAAAGGTCTTCAGTTTAGATATGTTATGTTTTATAGATGTGTACTATGTCTTCTATGTATTATATTGTGAAATGCAAGTAGTTTGTCTTTTCCAAGTCTTTCCTCAATGCCGTTCACATGGTTGATCACGTGGGATTTAGAAATGTTTAAATGGTTAACAATGCCACAGTGCGTCATATGTGATGAAGGCCACTCGTGGTGGCCAAAGCGCCTCATAGACATGACTGAGCAATAAAAATTTGTGAACTTTTGGTGTCCTTGCCCGTTCCTTTTATATGTTTTTATACATTCAGGATTGTTTTTTTAAATATATATATATATATATATATATATATATATATATATATATATATATATATATATATATATATATATATATATATATATATATATATATATATATATATATATATATATATATATATATATATATATATATATATATATATATACATATATATATATATATATATATATATATATATTCACTGAAAAAAACATAGGTTTCACACCAGTTATAGTTACCTGGAAATTTTACTGACATAAAACCATTGAAATTCCACGTTATTGTTAGTTGGACTCACTATAACTTGCGCGTGTAATGCACTGCTGATGACGTCACATATTACATCACTCATGACATGGTAAGTGACATCACTCATGACATCACTGATGACACCATCCAGTGAATGTGTGTCTTTCTAAAAATAAATATGTTTTATATATGTATATGTAAAGGTCGATGGAAGAATAAATGTTTAAATAAGTGTCTTAATGGATGTTTTTTTTTAAAAAAAATGATTGTTAACTGGCTTATTAAGTGTATCTTAGTGAATACATATATTAGCGAGTATTTTTTAAATATTTAAATGTTTGTATCAGTGTTACACTTTGTGTATAAGTGGCTGCATGGGTTGGTGAGTAGCTACATGTGTGTGTATATGTGTTATTAGATGTTTTTTTTAGTATCAGTATGAGTGTCTGTATGGTTTGGTGGGAGTGTTACTTAGCACATAGATGCATCAATGACTAACTCACTGTTTGTATGTGTTTTGAAGACAGCATATGTGCAGGACTGTATGGGTGGAAGAGTGTTTATATGTGTGTGTTAGTGAGTGAATGACTGTCTCACTAGTGTCTTTATGAGTAACTACATATGTTTTAATCTAGTATATATGAGTATTGATGTATATAAGTGAGTATATATGAGAGTGAGAGATTGAAAGAGTTCCTGTTTAAAAAAGTATGTGTTTCTATAAGTGATTGTTTAAGAGAGTAAGTATGTGTAAGTTTCCTTAGAAGTAATGTGCTAGTGTGTGTATAGCTGTATATGCAAATAAATGGATGTTCAATAGTTTATTTGCATGTGTGAGTATGTGTGTGAGTAACTTTTGGAAGACTCTCGTTGTGTTAACGGATGTAAAGGTGTCTCACTACATATGATAAGTGAGTATATGTATGAATGACTATATAGAACTGTTGGTGAATGAGTGGATGTGTATATAAATGGTGGAATTACTGAATTGGTTGTTGTAACTGGTATAGGTATCTCCACTTTTTTGTAAATGTTAGTTTCTATTTTTGAATATGTGTTTCAAGGGTTACATTACACTGAAAGGAGGTCTGTCACTCTGTCACAAGGATGGAGTCATCAGTGATGTCATGAGTGATGTCACTGACCATGTCATGAGTGATGTAATATGTGACGTCATCAGCAGTGCATTACACGTGCAAGTTATAGTGAGTCCAACTAACTATAACGTGGAATTTCAATGGTTTTATGTCAGCAAAATTTCCAGGTAACTATAACTGGTGTGAAACCTATGGTTTTTTCAGTGAATTTAATAGGTTTTTTAAATGCTAATTCCTAACTATAACTGGTGTGAAACCTATGGTTTCTTTCAGTGAATTTCATAGGTTTTTTAAATGCTAACACCTAACTATAAGTTTCACTTTATAAGTAAGACTGCTAACGCTCTAGTTGTTCTTTAGAACACTCTGGTACATTCTATCACTGGGCTATAGTTGCGCTACATATGGCTGATATTTGGGCTACATTTGTTTTTTTTTGTCTCTGGTGGCCATCTTTGGGCTACATTGGGCTACATTGGGCTACATTTGGGCTACATTTGGGCTCTAACATATATATAGCCCAATGTAGCACAATATATATTTATTTGAAAGTTAATTTTCGTAAAAAACACTTGAGTATAGCAAAGGCACATCAGGCTACCAGTCCCTACAATTTTTCCCTTTTTAAAATTTTTTTTTTTTTTGCCTCGGAGCGCTCCCGGTGCGCGCCCCGGTGAGCGCCCCGGAGAGCGTACTTGTTTGAATCGCCCTGGTGCGCGAACCGGGAAGCGTCCCGTTAGCGCCAATGTCGCGAACGAAAACATGATCGTAACGTATCGCCTAACCGCGTCCGCGTCATACGCACGGCGTAAACGCACCCGGAAGCATTCGACGCGCTTACGCGACACGCCCCTGGGCACGCCCCGGGACGCGCCCCGGGGCGCGTAGCGTAAGCGCGTCGGGTCATGTGACCTGAAAATAACACTTTTGATTGGTTCACAACAGTTTTGTTTTCCAAATGATGAAAGACCCCACCTTTTTTCCTCATTTTCACTTTGTTGTTTGAGTGAAGAAGACCTGCATTCTGTGAGAAATGGCTTCAGTAGTAGCAGCTGCAGGTGCATCTGGACCACCACCACCTCCACCACAACGACCACATTGGTGGTCATGAAGAAGAGGAGGACGAAGAGGAGCAGGAGGAGAGGCAATATCTGCCTGAGAATACTCCCCCATACAAACCCAAAGAACATTTTATTTGGGAGTTTTTCAAAATGCCAAGGGGTGCCAAAAAAGTAAATGCAGCAAAGGTGACTTGCCTCATCTGTGACCAAGAACTGTCAAGAGGGAACCCATATAAAAAATATTTGTTTGGGAACCACACGATGATAAGGCACATGCAGAGGAAGCACCCAAACAATTATTCAAGAGCAGAAGTCAGGCAACTGACCTTGAACCCTCCCCAACCTTCTACTTCCAGCACCTCCAACCAACCCACTCCATCGGGTGAAGAGGCTAGGGAGATGATCCCTAATGTTCAAACCAAGTTTTCCAAATTCAAATTTGTTTGCATATATTGCAACAAAACGATTTCTTATGGTGAGCAGAGCATCACTTTACTTAATCGAGCTGCAGACAACCATCACTGCAGCAAGCAACCTTAATTTTGTTCTATTTTTTTGCTCCAGTTGAGCTGTTTGCAATTCCCTGTCTTTTGTTTCATCCCAGAAAAACTACAAAAAAATATAAAATTGTTCTGAAAATCCCCCAAAAAAAGTTCCAAAAAACAAAAAAAAATATAAAACAAAAAGAAAAAAAAACAGTTCTTTTCAGAACTACCTCCCATTTATATAAAATGACTCAAATTTTTAAACTCTGCCATTCTCTTTTCTCCCCGGTGCGCTCCCCGGTGCTCTCCCCAGTGCGCGTACCGGGCGCTCCCCCCGCGCAAATCAAATTTTTTTTTTTTTTTTGCCCAGCGGGACCCTTTTATAGCCCCCACATCAAACCTAGGGGGTCACGGGGGGTCTACCCTGCCCCCATATTGGTCAATTCCCCCTTTGTTTTGGCCACTTCTTGTGTCTCGATCCTACCGAGACACAAGATGGCGGCCGCTCCGGACTGTTTCGAATGTTTACAGACACCCAAGAACCAATCAGCTTTCTGCGCGCAAGTGGCGTGTCGCGCCCGGAGCGCTCCCCGGAGCGCGTACCGGGGCGCGCTTATAGATATATATATTTTTTTAACCTAAATTACTCAAAATCAACTGTGGCACATATCTTGAGACATAGCAAAGGCACATCGGGCCTCCAGTCCCTACAATTTTGCCAAATTTGGTGTAAATCCATTCAGCCGTTCGGGCTAAAAGTGAGGTCGACCGTCCTATGGAAATTAACATGGGGAAAACACGTTTTGGGACCCCCCTTTTATCTCGGCCCCCGCTTGACGCATTCCCCCCAAACTTACAGGGAAGGACCGGAGCTTGACGAGGCCATTTTGAGGAAATTTTCAGGCAGATGCATCAACCGGCGCCAAAGTTATTCCAAATAGAATTTTGAGATTTAACATTGAAAAAAATCCTAACTATAACTACCTACTGGCGACCGCCAGTAGGTAATATATATATATATATATATATATATATATATATATATTGTCGCTCCAGGTTGTCCACCTTTGAGTAGCACCCGAGCACTACACTTCCCAGAAGTCTAATTGGAGCCTCCTATCAACGGCTGAGTTATATCAAATTGGAGAAGTGTAACGGGTGCGCACACCGCTTCCGTTAAAGCCCCTGAAGAGAAGCAGATGGAGCTTCGAAACGCGTCGGGCAGATCCATTACGGAGCGGCGTCTACAAGCGGATCCCCGTCCTCACCTACACATAAATAAAGCTGCTGCTCGGGTGCTACTCAAAGGTGGACAACCTGGAGCGACAATTTACACGCGGCAGTCCAGCCGCGGAGTTTGCACCACCCCGTTAACGTGGGGGTCACGGCAGTGAAGTAGCAGCCGTACATGGGATCGAGGACGGGCCCACTTGTGGAGTCCATACAGGACTTGATTGTGTGCTTTCCGCACTACACTTCCCAGAAGTCTAATTGGAGCCTCCTATCAACGGCTGAGTTATATCAAATTGGAGAAGTGTAACGGGTGCGCACACCGCTTCCGTTAAAGCCCCTGAAGAGAAGCAGATGGAGCTTCGAAACGCGTCGGGCAGATCCATTACGGAGCGGCGTCTACAAGCGGATCCCCGTCCTCACCTACACATAAATAAAGCTGCTGCTCGGGTGCTACTCAAAGGTGGACAACCTGGAGCGACAATTTACACGCGGCAGTCCAGCCGCGGAGTTTGCACCACCCCGTTAACGTGGGGGTCACGGCAGTGAAGTAGCAGCCGTACATGGGATCGAGGACGGGCCCACTTGTGGAGTCCATACAGGACTTGATTGTGTGCTTTCCGCACTACACTTCCCAGAAGTCTAATTGGAGCCTCCTATCAACGGCTGAGTTATATCAAATTGGAGAAGTGTAACTGGTGCGCACACCGCTTCCGTTAAAGCCCCTGAAGAGAAGCAGATGGAGCTTCGAAACGCGTCGGGCAGATCCATTACGGAGCGGCGTCTACAAGCGGATCCCCGTCCTCACCTACACATAAATAAAGCTGCTGCTCGGGTGCTACTCAAAGGTGGACAACCTGGAGCGACAATTTACACGCGGCAGTCCAGCCGCGGAGTTTGCACCACCCCGTTAACGTGGGGGTCACGGCAGTGAAGTAGCAGCCGTACATGGGATCGAGGACGGGCCCACTTGTGGAGTCCATACAGGACTTGATTGTGTGCTTTCCGCACTACACTTCCCAGAAGTCTAATTGGAGCCTCCTATCAACGGCTGAGTTATATCAAATTGGAGAAGTGTAACGGGTGCGCACACCGCTTCCGTTAAAGCCCCTGAAGAGAAGCAGATGGAGCTTCGAAACGCGTCGGGCAGATCCATTACGGAGCGGCGTCTACAAGCGGATCCCCGTCCTCACCTACACATAAATAAAGCTGCTGCTCGGGTGCTACTCAAAGGTGGACAACCTGGAGCGACAATTTACACGCGGCAGTCCAGCCGCGGAGTTTGCACCACCCCGTTAACGTGGGGGTCACGGCAGTGAAGTAGCAGCCGTACATGGGATCGAGGACGGGCCCACTTGTGGAGTCCATACAGGACTTGATTGTGTGCTTTCCGCACTACACTTCCCAGAAGTCTAATTGGAGCCTCCTATCAACGGCTGAGTTATATCAAATTGGAGAAGTGTAACGGGTGCGCACACCGCTTCCGTTAAAGCCCCTGAAGAGAAGCAGATGGAGCTTCGAAACGCGTCGGGCAGATCCATTACGGAGCGGCGTCTACAAGTGGATCCCCGTCCTCACCTACACATAAATAAAGCTGCTGCTCGGGTGCTACTCAAAGGTGGACAACCTGGAGCGACAATTTACACGCGGCAGTCCAGCCGCGGAGTTTGCACCACCCCGTTAACGTGGGGGTCACGGCAGTGAAGTAGCAGCCGTACATGGGATCGAGGACGGGCCCACTTGTGGAGTCCATACAGGACTTGATTGTGTGCTTTCCGCACTACACTTCCCAGAAGTCTAATTGGAGCCTCCTATCAACGGCTGAGTTATATCAAATTGGAGAAGTGTAACGGGTGCGCACACCGCTTCCGTTAAAGCCCCTGAAGAGAAGCAGATGGAGCTTCGAAACGCGTCGGGCAGATCCATTACGGAGCGGCGTCTACAAGCGGATCCCCGTCCTCACCTACACATAAATAAAGCTGCTGCTCGGGTGCTACTCAAAGGTGGACAACCTGGAGCGACAATTTACACGCGGCAGTCCAGCCGCGGAGTTTGCACCACCCCGTTAACGTGGGGGTCACGGCAGTGAAGTAGCAGCCGTACATGGGATCGAGGACGGGCCCACTTGTGGAGTCCATACAGGACTTGATTGTGTGCTTTCCGCACTACACTTCCCAGAAGTCTAATTGGAGCCTCCTATCAACGGCTGAGTTATATCAAATTGGAGAAGTGTAACGGGTGCGCACACCGCTTCCGTTAAAGCCCCTGAAGAGAAGCAGATGGAGCTTCGAAACGCGTCGGGCAGATCCATTACGGAGCGGCGTCTACAAGCGGATCCCCGTCCTCACCTACACATAAATAAAGCTGCTGCTCGGGTGCTACTCAAAGGTGGACAACCTGGAGCGACAATTTACACGCGGCAGTCCAGCCGCGGAGTTTGCACCACCCCGTTAACGTGGGGGTCACGGCAGTGAAGTAGCAGCCGTACATGGGATCGAGGACGGGCCCACTTGTGGAGTCCATACAGGACTTGATTGTGTGCTTTCCGCACTACACTTCCCAGAAGTCTAATTGGAGCCTCCTATCAACGGCTGAGTTATATCAAATTGGAGAAGTGTAACGGGTGCGCACACCGCTTCCGTTAAAGCCCCTGAAGAGAAGCAGATGGAGCTTCGAAACGCGTCGGGCAGATCCATTACGGAGCGGCGTCTACAAGCGGATCCCCGTCCTCACCTACACATAAATAAAGCTGCTGCTCGGGTGCTACTCAAAGGTGGACAACCTGGAGCGACAATATATATATATATATATATATATATATATATATATATATATATATATATATATATATATTCACTGAAAAAACCATAGGTTATAGACCATATATAGTTAGGGATTAGCATTTAAAAAACCTTATTTTATTTGCACAAAACCATTGAAATTCCATATATAGTTAGTTGCACTAACTATATATCGCGGACCCGCAATCCACTGCTAATGATGTCACATATTACATCATTCATGACATGGTCAGTGACATCACTGATGACATCACTGATGACATCTCAAATGACATCACTGATGACATCACTGATGACATCTCAAATGACATCACTGATGACATCACTGACATCTCATTTGACATTACTGATTACATCACTGATGATATCATTTATGTGATAATACATCTTCAGACTCTAATATAACCTTTGATACACTCAGTGTAAACAGGCACTCACAGACTGTCACACATCCATGGAGTTACTCACACACCTATTCAGTCATGCAAAGAATCAATCACATCTCCATTTCCTTAACTATACAGTTATACACACCTTACTTATTCAAACATATACTAACACATATTTACTCTCTTATACAATCCTTGATACAAGTTCACAATGATTCATACAGCCACTCTCACATTCACTGACTCTTATGTTCAGTTATTTATATATGTCAACTCTCACATGGAGTGTGTTTTACATATGTACTTACTTTGACATGTAGAACTGAGATATCCATTCACTCACCAATATACTCATGCACACAGTCAACTGTCCATACAGCTGTTTCTACATGCACTTTTGAACCCATACACCTAGGGAATCAACCGCTCACACATCTATGCACAGAGTTATACACCTCCCAGCCACCCACACACACACTCAGTCTCCCATACAAATACTTGGGCAACCATTCAATAACCCATATAGTTACTGATATAGCTACTGATTTAAACATGCAGCAGTTTACAGAAGAACATAAATATTGATTGCCAAATTAAGACACTTTAATCAATAACCCATGCACTCAGTGAGACACATTTAATCATTCTCTCATACAGTCAGTCATGCACCTACTAAATCCTTCATCCAGACACTTATACATCCACTCATTCTTCAATATGTAAGACATATTTTAACTTTACAGAAACATACAGTCACTGGGTGTTGTCATCAGTGATGTCATCAGTGATGTCATTTGAGATGTCATCAGTGATGTCATCAGTGATGTCACTGACCATGTCATGAATGATGTAATATGTGACATCATTAGCAGTGGATTGCGGGTCCGCGATATATAGTTAGTGAAACTAACTATATATGGAATTTCAATGGTTTTGTGCAAATAAAATAAGGTTTTTTAAATGCTAATCCCTAACTATATATGGTCTATAACCTATGGTTTTTTCAGTGAATTTTCAAGGTTTTGTAAATGCAAATTCCTAACTATATATGGTCTAAAACCTATGGTTTTTTCTGTGAATTTCATTGGTTTTTTAAAAGCTAATATCTATAGCTGTAAAATATATTCTTTATTAAGTGACGTATCACGTAGCCCGTGAGACGCCTCATGATGCATCGCATAACCGTGATGTATCGTCTCTGCAGCGCAAACCAAACCCAAAACGTAAGCGCGCCAGAACACGCTTAAAGATATATATATATTTTTTTAACCTTAATTAGACAAAATCCACACGTGCACATATCACAAACGTTCAAAAAACACAATATGTCGGACTCCCGTTACGCTGCCGGTTAGCTGCCCGGTTAACGTACCAGGAAGCACCTTTACCGCGAAAAATCGCAAATTTTTTTTTTCACCCCCCAGGGAACTTTAATAGCCCCCTCATCAATCCTAGGGGTTCAGGAGGGGTCTGCCTTACCCCTTTCATTCATTTACACCTTTTTTTTTTCCACCTCTTGTCTCTCGATCCCACAGAGAGACAAGATGGCGGCCGCTCCAGACTGTTTACAATGATAACAGCCAATCAGCTTCTCCTCAGACTCCCGTTACACTGCCGATTAGCTTCCCGGTAGCTGCCCGGTTAGCTGCCCAGTTCGCGTACCAAGACGCGTCTCTACGGTGAAAAAATCGGATTTTTTTGTTTGGTTTTTTTTTGGCCCCACGTGGCTTTATAATATCCCCCTCATCAATCCTAGGGGGTCAGAAGGGGTCTACCTTGCCCTCTTTCCTTCATTTCCCCCTTTGTTTTGGCCTCCTCTTGTCTCTCGATCCTACCGAGAGACAAGATGGCGGCCGCTCCGGACTGTTTACAATATTGACAGCCAATCAGCTACTCCTCAGACTCCCGTTACACTGCCGGTTAGCTTCCCGGTTAGCTGCCCGGTTAGCTGCCCGGTTCGCGTACCAAGACGCGTCTCTACGGCGAAAAAATCTGATTTTTTTTTTTTTTTTTTGGGTTACACTGCCGGTTAGCTTCCCGGTTAGCTGCCCGGTTAGCTGCCCGGTTCGCGTACCAAGACGCGTCTCTACGGCAAAAAAATCAGATTTTTTTTTTTTTTTTTTGGGTTACACTGCCGGTTAGCTTCCCGGTTAGCTGCCCGGTTAGCTGCCCGGTTCGCGAACCAAGACGCGTCTCTACGGCGAAAAAATCGGAATTTATTATTTTTTTTTTTTGGGTTACACTGACGGTTAGCTTCCCGGTTAGCTGCCCGGTTAGCTGCCCGGTTCGCGAACCAAGACGCGTCTCTACGGCGAAAAAATCGGAATTTTTTTTTTTTTTTTTGGGCCCGGCGTGGCTCTATAATATCCCCCTCATCAATCCTAGGGGGTCAGAAGGGGTCTACCTTGCCCCCTTTCCTTCATTTCCCCCTTTGTTTTGGCCTCCTCTTGTCTCTCGATCCTACCGAGAGACAAGATGGCGGCCGCTCCGGACTGTTTAGAATGTTGACAGACACCGGAGAGCCAATCAGCTTCGCTTCGCAAAGTTCCGATACGCGAAAAGTTCGCGAACCGGAGCGCTGCCCGGAGCGCTGTTACAGATATATATCTTGTTTTAAACGTTAATTTCTCAAAATCCACTGAAGCACATATATTGAGACCTAGCAAAGGCACATCGGGCTAACAGTCCCTACAATTTTGCCAAGTTTCGTGCAAATCCATTCAGCCGTTCGAGCTAAAAGTGAGTCCAACCGCCCTATGGAAAACTCAATGCAAAAAACGCGTTTTGGGACCCCCCTTTTTTCTCAGCCCCCCCTTGACGAAACCCCACCAAATTTTCAGGGGCTGCTCAGAAACAAAATGTGCCATTTTCCTGAAAATTTCAGCCGATTCCGTCCACAAACGCCAAAGTTATTAGGCATAGAATTTTCAAAAGTTCCATAGAGAAAAAATCCTAACTATATATACCTACTGGCTATCGCCAGTAGGTAATATATATATATATATATATATATATATATATATATATATATATATATATATATATATATATATATATATATATATATATATATATATAACTATTCCTTTGAAGGCGTGATGCACCGGCACAATGTGAAGCGAACTGCTGTTGCTGCCAAGATCGACATTGGGACCAGAATTGTAATAAGGGGCAGTGCTGATGCATTATGGGCAATGTAGTCCCGAGATTGCAGGAAGAAAGGCTGCACATGAATTTCGAAGGAAAACCAGGATCAACACCACCTGGGGGTTAATTTGATAACCGAGTTTAATAAAAGGTACTACCTTCGTTATCAGCAAAGTATTAACAAAGATGACGATACTGGCTATGAAATCTTGACTGCCCCTTTAAACTAGAGAAATGGATTGTTGTCCGCTCTCAATGTCTATAAAGTTACGTTACATTTTAAAAACTGAACGAACCCAACGAAGTGAACCAACTACTGGCATATGACTAAGACGTGAAGTCGAAATGTGTAATGCCTGTTCCTTTGATGCAATAATGAACTTTTGAAGTATTGCTGGTGTGGTCCACGTGAAGCTGCCGTGAGTAGCGCATGTTTCGTGGGGAATATATATATCATACCGCAAAAAGGTACCTTTATTGAGAGAGCCCACACGGGTAGATAGTGCCTTAAATTTATTCATGGCTGCAGCGCAACTTCGTAGGAAACCAAAAGTTCATCTGTAAAGCCAGACGCGTTTCGGGCCCTTGCCCTTAATCATTGGCTTTGAAGCAACTCGAGCAGCAAGAGATTGATTGTGCACCTGTTGTTATTAATAGTCCCACGCCCCCATGGTTGCGACTGCACACACGGCCTTCTGGGGCTTGAAGTGCACCCTCGTTTTCCTCATGTGAGTCTCTTTGCACACCAGCCATAAGTCCATATACATATATGTATGTATATATATATATATATATATATATATATATATATATATATATATATATATATATATATACAGAAAATATTTAGAAAATTTGAACATAAAAACTTATTGTAAAAGGTTTTTAGTAATATATTTAAAATAAAATAAAAATTTGTAAAATGTATTTTAATTTTTAAAATCTGAAATAACAATATTTTATTTAAAAGAATGAAAACAACTAAAATGATTAAAAAATAATTATTATAAAAAAATATAAATGATAATCAAAAATAAGGAAAATGAGTTAAATTAAACATAATTTATTATAATTCAATAAATATTCATGCTTGCAAAGATAACACCAATTTGCATCTAATTTCTTTTAAACAATATACCAACAATGAATTTCAAGAAATATCACTAAGGGCCTGATTACAATGGCGGGGAGACCGCCACTGACAGGCTGTTGATGGCAGTTTTCCCGCCATCTTAACCAACTTTACCGCCCGCCACATTTGGCTGGCAGGTGGCTGTGTGGCGGTGGGCAAGACTGACCGCCACAGATCCAATGTGCTCAAGAAGTCTTTTGGTCATCGGAGGCTGAGTAATGCCTATAATTGTGGCGGTGTGTACCTGGCACTGCCATAGGCATTACAATGTTCCTTTCTGCTGGCCCTTTCATGACAATGAGCCCGCCATGAAAAGGCTGGTGGAATGGGACATTGGGGGCCCCCAGCGGCCACCCCTTACCTCCTGGCCTACAGACATAGGACATGCTGCAGAGCCCAGCACCCGCCGCAATACAAACATAGGTTATGCAACCGGCATGGTGGCGGTCACATCCTAATTTGCCCTGTGGGACAGCCGCCTTGTAGGTGGGCAGTCCAAAATACGAAATGATGGCAGACGGAATGAAGTCCATCCGCCATCGTATTCGGGCCCTACACACTTGTTTCACAATATTCTAACCTCAGGGTCAGATTTATCAATTTTTCACGCAACGCAGCAAAACAACTTGCTGTGCTTTGTGGTGCTGTGCTGCATGAAAGGGCGGAAAAGGGCAGATATGTGCCACATCTATCAAGATATGCATGTGTATATATAGCTATTGTCCTCTGCTTGCGCTGGCACACTCAGTGCAGCCTAGTGTCAACATGATTGCCTTTTCTAAGTGTGCTGCAAAATGCAGCACACTTAGAAAGAGTAAACAACAAGGAGAAATAAAGATTTTTATCCTTGCTGTGCCTCTTGTTAGAAGGGGTACAATTCTGATGCATTCCCAGGTCTATCAGTGTTGAAAAATCTGTGAATGTGCCAGAATGAATAAGTGGATGCATGGAAACACCCACGCTTCAACAATGCCCCCACCAAGCAGTGTTACACAAGGTAGCAACCTGCGCAGATTTACCGCGCCACGCAGGGTCATGCAGGATGGTCTTGCGTGGCTTGGTAAATCTGATTGTAGATTTTACTTCACCCTAAGTCACCTTGAGTGGCTCATCGGCGACGCAAATCATTAATAAATCTGCCCATAAATGTTTTGTCCAAACATCACAAATTGTTCATGAGAGCATTCTAGCACTACCACATGCCTCTAAGTAACCCACTTAGGGCCTCACCAATCACGTTACTTGGATTATGGTGTGATAACATCACATATAGGAAATACCGATAGTCCAAGGTGCAAAGTTAATTGTTGTGACACTACAGTTTGAAAAGAGTCATAACCCAGTATCAGAGTTTTGTGCACCAAATTACCACATATTTTGTCTCTTTCAAAACAGTCTTCTTCATTCACATTTCACTAGATGTTTCCCGGCAAAGATGTAAATATGGACAATTTCCTTCTGTTCTCTGCAACGCCCCCCTCTCGCAGCAGCTCCCACATGCCTTCCCTACCTGCACGCTTCGGCTTACATTTACTAAGGGTTTCACTGGCGCTTGTGCATCCTGCACAATTTTGTGCTGTGCCTGCTGGTTTTTATATTAGATAGTAAGTTGGTGCAGGGATTTGTGTCACTTTGTGCAAAAAAATAGTAAATAACTCTCAAGTTATCCTGGTCTAGGCATAAATGGGATTCATGAATTCCATAAGACTTGAAGCAAACTCTAATCAGCGTTTACGATTTTACAAGTGACAATAAAAATAGAGATCTGAGGAGTCTGGCAGTTCTTGCCGTCCACTGGTACTTACCTCTTGGTAGCTAAGTTTTTTGTTATGGCTCTATCAGCCAGATTCATCAATGTCCCGATTTGCGAGTCCTTAATAGCGATTATTAAGCAATCGCTATTAATGACTCTCAAAACGGGATTCATGTAGAAATCGCAATATTATTTGCGATTTCTACAGCTTCCTTATTTGCGATTAGCAAATTGCTAATCGCAAATAAGGAATGACTCCCCATGCATTCCTATGGTACTTTAGTGCATTTTTCTAAGTTGTATGTTACACACACACATGTCCTTTGGACATGTGTGTGCACAACATCAATCTACATTTACATTTCAGGGGTTCTACAGGGTGTCCTTTGGACACCCCTGGCACCCTTGAAATCGCATCCTTATTTGCGATTAGCAGAGTCATTCCTTATTTGCTATTAGCAATTTGCTAATCGCAAATAAGGATGGGATTTCAAGGGTGCCAGGGGTGTCCAAAGGACACCCTGTAGCACCCCTGAAATGTAAATGTAGACTGATGTTGCGCACACACATGTCCAAAGGACATGTGTGTGTGTAACATATAACTTAGAAAAATGCACTAAGGTGCATTTTTCAAAGTTTTCGCTATTTAGCACGAAGTCAGACTTCGCGGTAAATAGCGGCCAAAAATAGCGATTTCGCAATTCAAAAATGGTTCATGAATTGCATTTAAGCAATCTCAAATAAAGATTCCTTAAATGCAATTCCTCGCAATTTAGCGATTTCGCAATTTGCAATTTTTGCATTTGGGATGATGAATCCCAAATGCAAAAATTGCGCTTGCAAAGGGCCAGATTCTCAGAATCTGGCCCTTTGCGAGCCGATTTTACAATGATGAATCTGGCTGTAAATCTGCCAAAGTTATTCAATAACATGAGAAATCAGACGCTTTTAGTAAGCAAGTAAGCAGCTGCAATGCTAACACAGCTAATTTAGTTATCAGTCCTAATTAAAGTATGCTCTAAAAGCCTACCCCAGTGGGAAAAACAAATTGCTCTGTGCATACAACATATGTATGAGATGAATAATTTAATTTCTGATGATTTAGTGCAATCTTAAATTGTAAAATAGTTACCTAATGTCTTGGAGGCGCAATGATAAGTTAGGCAGCCAGTGGCTTGAGGTGAGAGGGTAATATATTGGGACAAACCAATTCCTACTCTTTGTGTTTTCTAAAGTATTGGTAGCGAGAGGCCGTGTTCACAGCTGTGCTGCGCTGTCAGAAAGACTGGATAGAAAGAAGGAACAGCCAGAGGGAACGATAATGTTGATTTTCAGAGGAAGAGCGAGGATTTCAACATGGGAACCTCTGCATCAGCCCTCAGTGGCGCATCTTTACGAAAAAGCAAAGAACACATGCACATCACACTCTTTTGACTGTTAAATTCACGCTGCGCCATCGAGCGCGCTGATTTTACAACATTAAACAGTTCTTGTAAACAGTAAGAGTGTGTTTGCTTTAGCAGTATTGATTCTGCCCGGGCAGGCAGTAAATCGTTATTTGCTTTTTTCTTGCCGTGTGTTTCCCGGAAAGAAAACAATAAACGTCGTCTTTGAGGCACGCAGTTCATATAAGTAAGGTAACTTTTCATTGCGCAGAGTATTAAAATGTGTAATTCAAACTGTTCTCTGCAATCTTCCAGCCTGACCTTTACTTAAAAAACAATTAGCGTGAACTTTTCTGTGGGAAAAACATCTCTTTGTGTTGCGTTTCTGTTGTGATGTGTGGGTGTAATGAGTTTAATTAAACTGAAATTGATGTTTGTATGCAAGGTTACGAGAGGTTGCTTTGCCCTCATAAATCATAAATGCTGTGTTTGCAGCAAATAGCAGGAGCTCTTTGCTTCAGGTTTCTCACGATATTTATTACTTTTTTTCTACAATGCGGTTTTCCAAAGTGACAAAGGCACGTGAAACAAAAACAAGGCATTGTGTTAAAATCCGTTCAATCCTTCATTTTATACTGTTCTGAACCAGGGATCTCCAGCCTTTTGTGTAATAGCAGCTACTTATGTTTAATGAAAATTGTAATGTTGTATCTGCGTCCCCACACAGTGCTCAGAGACTCAATGTAGTTTAAAGCAGCTTTATTGTAACCAAGCTCAACTGATGTACACATAGAGCGCCGAGCGTCTAACCAGTGCTGCTCCGGTCGCTAACTGTCGTTCCGTGCCTTCGCGCCTTTCACTTCAGCTCTGCTGCGCATGCGCGCGTGCCTCGCTCCCGTCTATAGCGTGACGCGTCATCGCGTTCACGCTCGTAGACTAGAGAGCAACACCACATATCTCCCCCCTTTGACACACTGAAATTTAACAATTCTGGAGTCCTTCTCTAATGTCCACTCATGTCATAGTCTCTATATTTAGAAGGCAGGGTGACAGTTCTGCCCATGCGGATACGCCTTACCAGGTTACTCTCCTCACCATCGCTTCCGCCGGGAAGACTCTCAGTGTCTCTCCGATTCTCTCTCTCCCCATCAGTAGCTGGGATGGAGTGGCTTCCCGCTACCTCTGTTGTCGGTGCTTCTCCATCTCCTCCTTCATCTCTGTACTCTGAGGTTTCTCTCCGGCCTTCCCCGCTTATGGATGTCTCTTCTTCTCCTCCGATACGTATCTCCTCTTCCTCAGATTTGGGCCACCTTACAATCCTATTGACTCTCGCCATGCGGTCTTGGCACCACACCTTGCCATCGCTGAGTAAGGCTGCTCTGCCTCGCACCCCCTTGACTTGTAAGGGTTGGCTATACTTGCTCTCTCCTTTCTTTTGCAGGGTGGGAAGTTTGACTCTGACCCATTCTCCCTCCTCCAGCGCGGTTTCTTTGGTGTTGTGCCGCTTGTCATAGTGAGCTGCATATACTCTGTGAGCCTTTTCTAGGTTGTGCTGCACCACTGCTGGGGACCATTTGCTGGTTACTGTTTTTTCTCTCCACACCACGTTGTCCCGGGTGAACGGGAGTCGGCCTCTCAGGATTTGGAAAGGGCTATATCCTACTACAGTAGGGGTGATCCTGTACGCCCATAACATGCACTGTACTTCTGCCTCCCAGCCTTTCCCTTGCATGATGGCCGCTTGTATGGAGCCCATTAGTACGCGGTTTAACCGCTCCACTTGGCCGTTGCACGCTGGGTGGTAGATTGCTGTATGTTTCGATTTGATTCCGTTCCTCTTCATGAATCTGGTCCATTTGTCTGAGACGAACTGGGGTCCGTTGTCACTAAGTATTGTCTTTGGTATTCCTTCCCTCAAGTACAGGGAAGTTAAGAAATTCAAAACTGTTTCGGTGTCCATGGATTCTTGCACGTCTACTTTCGGCCATTTGGAGTATTTGTCGATGACCACACACAAGAATTTGTTTATTCCTCTGTTGTCAAGCACTGGTCCCAGGAGGTCAACAGCTAGGTCTTCCCACGGGTTCTGGGGATTTTCGAATTTCCCTAGCACCGGTCTGAGAGGTCGGAGTATTTTGTCAGCTCCTTGGCATTGCTCACATTCTCTCACCTGCCTTTCGATTTGATTATCCATGCCTGGCCACCAATACATTTGTTTCACTCGGGCTTTGGTCTTTACGATGCCTAGGTGTCCTTCATGCAGTTGATTCAATAATGCCGGTATAAGGGTTTCTGGTGGAATGACTCTCTCACCTCTGTACAGGAAGACTCCCGAGTCGCTCAGGGATAGTTCTTCACGAATTTCGTAGAACTTCCTCATCTCCGCTTTGAGCCTCCGTTTGTCCGGCCAGCCTGACGTGAGGTGTTGCTTGACTTCTGACTTCTCCAGGTCTTGCTCATATGCTGCTGCCCATTCTTGCCTGCTTATCGTCATCTCATTGTCAGCCATGCCCACTACCATCTCGTCCATGTCCGGTGCGGTTTCAGGAGTATCTTCCATGGCGGAAGCTCTACTGAGGTAGTCTGCCACCCTGTTCTGAGTTCCTGGCAGGTATTCAACATCATAAGTATAGTCCAGTAATTTGAGCGTCATTTTTGCAATGCGCGGGGTAGCGGTGTCATGGCCCGAAGACGTCAGGACCTTGACCAATGGCTTATGGTCAGTTTGGAGTTTGAACCTGGTGCCCCAGATGAATTGCCTGAATTTGCACATCGCCCACATGACCGCCAGCATTTCTTTCTCAATGACGCTATATATTTGTTCCGTGGGAGACAGGGCTCGTGAAGCAAAACTGACGGTTTCCACTGAGCCATCCGCCCTCTCCTGTGCTAGCACAGCTCCAAGGCCTTTATCACTGGCATCCGTGGTTAGGATGGTGCTGCCTGAGGGGCGTAGCCCTGCAAGGGAATAGCCTCACTGATGTCTTTCTTCACGGTTTCAAATTCACTTTGAGCTTCAGTGTCCCATTCGAATTTTGACTTGTCCCTAATGAGTAGGCGCATCCTGTGCGTTTTGGTCGCAAAGTGTCTCACAAATTTACTATAGTACTCGGCCATTCCGAGAAACGACCGTACCTCTTCTTTGGTTCTCGGGGCTCTGGCTTCCTTGATGGCTCTCACGTTCTGTCCTTTGGGAGATATGCCGTGACTCCCAATCTCGTGTCCCAAGTAGGTGACCGATGACATCCCTATTTTGCATTTGCTCCATTCCGCCGTGAGGCCCTTGTTTTGCAGCACAGTGAGCACCTTGGTCAGTTTTCCGTTGTGATCTTCCAGGTTGGATCCCATTACCAGGATGTCATCCTGGAAATACTGGACTCCTGGTATATCTTTGAATAAGCGATGCATCAACTTTTGGAAGACCGCGGCTGCAGATGCCAGGCCAAAAGGCATGCGGCGGAACTGATAGCACCCAAAGGGTGTGATGAAGGAGGTGTATTTTCTGCTTGTGGGATGCAGGTCAATTTGGTGGTACGCCGACGTGAGATCGATAGTGGAGAAATGGGTGACGCCTTTGGTTCTCGCTAACATTTCCTCAATTCTAGGCAGAGGGAACTTTTCCACAATGAGACACTTGTTGAGTTCGCGGAGGTCCACACATAAACGGACTTTGCCGTTGGGCTTCTTGGCCACAACCAAGGGGGCCAACCACTCCGAACTGTCTATGGGCTCTATAATGCCTTGTCTTTCCAGTCTCTGGAGTTCTAGTTGCACGGCCTCAATGGTGGATATGGGGATATTCCTGACCTTGTGGGACACCGGTGTCGCCCCTTCCTTGAGCATTATCTTGTGGACAAATTTGTCCAATTTCCCTACTGTTCCGTCAAAGACCTTGGGGTAGGTTAGTTTCCAATCTTCACCGTTGGTAGTTTGCAGTTCTTCTGTTAGGAGGATTTGTTCTTTGCCGCCAGGATCCAATTTGATTCCTAAGTCTCCAGCATCTCTCCAACCGAGTACAGAGGGGCCTCTTTCTGCCACATATAACTTGCAGGTTGCCGACCTACCTCTGAATTCGAATTTCAAAGGTCGGAAGCCTATCATAGGAATAGTGTTTTCGGTGTAGGAGATGGCACGAATGTCCGGTGGACGTAGATCAGGTCTTACTACGGGTACAAAGTCTCCTTCCCATATGGACCGCTGCACTATTGTCCAGGGAGATCCAGAGTCAACAGCAACGTGCACTTTCACTCCGCCGATGAACATGTCTGTGCGCGGTTTGTCCGTGCGTTTCCCTGTTACCTCCAGTACCTGACCTTCTATACACAGAACCATGTCACCGTCTTCCAGATCATCCTCTGTCCCGACTTCTGACGGTGCTGACTCAACACACTTTACTGTGGACCTCTTCCCCTTTTTTCGGCATACTTTCTCAAAATGGCCGACCAGGCCTCAGAACGCACATCTGGCGCGAAACGCCGGGCAACGTTTGTCCTGTGCCGAGTGGGCTGTGCTCCCGCACCTGTAACACGAAAACTTGCTGTCTGTGGACGGTCGTCCCGTTTGCTTCCCTGTCCATCTAGGTTCCTGCTTCTGGTCTCCGTATGATCCCTTTTGCTTGTGTGTGGCTGAGGCCTCATCGATCTTGTTGACCATCTGTTTCTGCGTGCTTTCTCGTTTGGCTGCGTCTGCGCAGCGCTTTGACATCTCGGCCTTCTTCACCATGGCTATGACGTCCTTAAGCGATGTCTCGCTCTGTGCCCATAGTTTATCCTGGACTGATTAATTGGTGGTGTGCATAACTATCTGGTCTTTTAAAAACTCATCTTGCAGTGTTCCATATTTGCACGTGATGGCCAGACGCCGTAACGCGGCTACGTAGTCATCTATTGATTCCCCTGCTTCCTGTTTCCTTTGCTGGAAATTGTATCGGTCTATGGATACATACACCACTGGTCGAAAGTGGTTATCTAGGTCTTCCAGCGCGTTCTTGAAGACGTCGTCCTCTGTCGCGTCGCGTTCCTTGGGCACAATGTTGGCAAACACCCTCACCCCTTCCGGGCCCAGGTTGTGGAGCAACAACCTCTTCTTTCGAGCTGGGGCGTATGGTTCTCCATTCTCGTCCTCTAGCGCTTCTATGTAATTCCTGAAGTACTCCCTCCAGTCTTCCCACTTCATCTGGGGTTCGCCTGGTCTGGGCAGGAAGGGGATGGGAGCCATCAATGCGGAGGACTGGTTTGCCATCTTGGGTTCGTCCTTGGGTGCTTCCGCTTGGGCCCTGGGGCTATCGGGTGCTCTGGGGGCTTCCGCTCCGCCTGCAGCGTCTCCTTGGCTTCTGGGGCTGCCAGGGGTGTTATCCCCTGTACCTCGCGGTAGGCTGGAGGACTGCTCGCCCTCCTCTGGATTCTGGACTGTGTCTTTAGTTGCCAGTGTGCTGGCTGAGGGACCCCTCGCCTCCGGGACAGCACTGACCTGTGAGGTGGTCTGCAGTTTGTCCTCTGCCGAGTGGTGGGGGGCAATGGTAGTCCTCAGGTTCTGGTGCTGGTGGTGCGCTGCTGCCACGCTCTATGCTTCGATGTTGGCGCCGCTTCACGTGCACTGTTCTCTTGGCATGGGATGGTCTTCTGATGTTCAGGATATCGACTCCCAATTCGGCTGTGTGTGGACAGTGGGGTGATCGCAGTCCTCGTCGCCACTGTAATGTTGTATCTGCGTCCCCACACAGTGCTCAGAGACTCAATGTAGTTTAAAGCAGCTTTATTGTAACCAAGCTCAACTGATGTACACATAGAGCGCCGAGCGTCTAACCAGTGCTGCTCCGGTCGCTAACTGCCGTTCCGTGCCTTCGCGCCTTTCACTTCAGCTCTGCTGCGCATGCGCGCGTGCCTCGCTCCCGTCTATAGCGTGACGCTTCATCGCGTTCTTGCTCGTAGACTAGAGCGCAACACCACAAAAATCACCCGAGCATCTAGAATTAGAAGTATTGTAATAGTGATCAAATCAGACAAGATTACATTAGTGGCCACTATATGCAAGATTACTAGAAGTGATTACCTTAGTGCATTAGGCATGGTTGCCAGCAGTAACATAAAACAAGCATTGGCATAGCCAATAGGTCTCACATTTGGGACCTTATAAGTGTTTAGCCATGCAACAGTTCGTGTTGTTGCACCAAGGATATTCTGCTGCATAACTAAATACTTATAGGGTCCAAAAAGCTTGACATATTGGCCATGCCAATGCTTGTTTTTGTTGTTGTTTTGATTAATTTGCCAGATCTATTATAGCTTGACATGGTTTTTGTTAACAGTTCTTTGCATCAATGAACTTGTTTTCATTGCTCTGAATGTTGTTTCCTTTGTGGTTGGTCCCCGGGGGTGTGGGGGCTGCCTCGCTGTGCGCTTGTGCCGAACTTTGCAAATTAGAAAAAGCCTGGTGCAGACACAATTTACAAGTGTAGAGTGAGTGAGCCCCAGGCAGCATGACTCACTCACACAGGAGTTCTTGCACTGCACCTGCATACTCAGCATGGTTTAAGGAAACTCAACCCACTCCCACATATTTACAGAGAAACTCTGAGAAGAGCCTGCCTGATGCACTGATGGCTGGTGGTGTGTGTGCCTGGTGTAAGCGTGCACTGACGGCTGGTGGTGTGTGTGCCTGGTGAAAGCGTGCACTGATGGCTGGTGGGGTGAGTGCCTGGTGGAAACGTGTACTAATGGCTGGTGGTAGGTGTGCCTGGTGGAAGCAGGCACTGATGGTTGGCGGTGTGTGGGCCTGGTGGAAGCGTGCACTGATGGCTGGTGGTGTGTGTGCCCGTTGAAAGCGTCCACCGATGGCTGGTGGTGTGTGTGTGTCTGGTGAAAGCGTGCACTGACAGCTAGTTCTGTCTGCCTGATGGAAGCATACACCGACGGTTGGTAGTGTGTGACGGCTGGTTGTGTGTGTGTCCGGTGAAAGCGTGCACTGATGGCTGGTGGTGTGTTGTGCCCGGTGGAAGCGTGCACTGACGGCTGGTGATGTGTGTGGCTGGTGTAAGCGTGCACTGACGGCTGGTGGTGTGTGTGCCTGGTGGAAGCTTGCACTGATAGCTGGTGGTATGTGTGCCTGGTGAAAGCGTTCACCGATGGGTGGTGGTGTGTGTGTGCCTGGTGAAAGCGTGCACTGACGGCTGGTGGTGTGTGTGTCTGGTGGAAGCGAGCACTGACGGCTGGTAGTGTGTGTGCCTGGTGGAAGCGTGCATTGGCGGCTGGTGGTGTGTGTGCCCGGTGAAAGCATGCACTGACGGCTGGTGATGTGTGTGCCTGGTGAAAGTGTGCACTGATGGCTGGTGGTGTGTGTGCCCGGTGAAAGCGTGCACTGACATCTGGTGGTGTGTGTGCCTGGTGGAAGCATGCACTGACGGCTGGTGGTGTGTGTGCCTGATGGAAGCATGCACCGACGGCTGGTAGTGTGTGATGACTGGTGGTGTGTGTGCCTGGTGAAAGTGTGCACTGCAGGCTGGTGGTGTGTGTGCCTGTTAGAAGCGTGCACTGACGGCTGGTGGTGTGTGTGCCTGGTGGAAGCGTACATTGGCGGCTGGTGGTGTGTGTCCCTGGTGAAAGCATGCACTGATGGCTGGTGGTGTGTGTGCCTGGTGAAAGCGTGCACTGATGGCTGGTGGTGTGTGTGCCGGGTGAAAGCGTGCACTGACATCTGGTGGTGTGTGTGCCTGGTGGAAGCATGCACTGACGGCTGGTGTTGTGTGTGCTTGGTGGAAGGGTGCACTGATGGCTGGTGGCGTGTGTGCCAGGTGAAAGCGTGCACTGACATCTGGTGGTGTGTGTGCCTGGTGGAAGCGTGCACTGACCGCTGGTGGTGTGTGTGCCTGGTGGAAGCGGGCACTGATGGCTGGTTGTGTGTGACGGGTGGAAGCATGCACGGACAGCTGGTGGTGTGTGCCTGGTGTAAGCGTGCACTGACGTCTTGTGGTGTGTGTGCCTGGTAGAAGCGTGCACTGACGGCTGGTGGTGTGTGTGCCTGGTGGAAGCGTGCATTGATGGCTGGTGGTGTGTGTGCCCGGTGAAAGCATGCACTGACGGCTAGTGGTGTGTGTGCCTGTCAGAAGCGTGCACTGATGGCTGGTGGTGTGTGTGCCTGGTGGAAGCGTGCACTGACCGCTGGTGTTGTGTGTGCTTAGTGGAAGGGTGCACTGACGGCTGGTGGTTTGTGTGCCTGGTGGAAGCGTGCACTGACGGCTGGTGGTATGTCTGTGTGGTGGAAGCGGGCACTGACGGCTGGTGGTGTGTGTGCCTGGTAGAAGCGTGCACTGACGGCTGGTGGTGTGTGTACCTGGTAGAAGCGTGCACTGACGGCTGGTGGTGTGTGTGCCTGGTGAAAGCGTGCACTGACGGCTGGTGGTGTGTGTGCCTGGTGGAAGTGTGCATGGGGGCTGGTGGTGTGTGCCTGGTGGAAGCATTCACTGATGGCTGGTGGTGTGTGTGCCTGGTGAAAACGTGCACTGACGACTAATGGTGTGTGTGCCTGGTAGAAGCAAGAGCATTCATAGTGATAGAAAACACAAATGAAACTGACAAAGAGGAGGGGGAGGAGGGGTAGAAGGGAGGGGGAGTGCAAGCAGAGGAACATGATTCACAGCTAGAAGACACAAATGAATCTGACCAGGAGGGAGGGGGAAAAGGAGGGGGTAGTGCAAGGAAAGGAGCCTGATTACAGCAATAAAAACACAGATGGCAGCTGTACACGTGCACGAGCTTGTGAACGCAAGCTGTAGGCCAGCAAAAAAACTCTGGTGGCACTTTTAAAAGCCACTTACTGAATATCTCGAAGAGATAACACATGCGCTGCCTCAGGCGAGACCTAAAAAGGTAATAAAATTAGTAATGTGTCTCCCCAACGGTGCATAATTTTTCAGTCAAATATTAGCAGTAAATATATTACAATTCAACAATTTTTTTTCTCCAAAAATCAGCTCATGGTTTTTGAAACTATACACATTTTCATCTCAAAGACACCTGGTTGTTTCTTCTTTAGCCCTGCCAAGAGAAGCAAAGGCTGCTGATTCGTGGTTACGGAAGCATGTCCAGAGAAGCAAGGCCGAAACTGCTAGCCGCAAGCCACGCAGCTACCAAAGGCTCTCCCCTATCAACGGGCGGAAGAAGCGAGAAGTGTGGAGGACCAAGCGAGCGGGAGTGCCGCTACCGTTGTCGGTAGCTGCAAGAGTGAGCCCTGAGACCCCTGTGTAGGTGGCCTGACCAGGTCCGGGTGCAGCTTGCTGGGCAGTTTCTGGTGCCCTGCTCGCAAAACACACTATTGGCCCCTCACACTCTGGCCGTCCACATGCCGCAGGGCAGATCCAAAAAGAAAATCGGTGACCCAGTTTGGCTGAAGGACAATTAGAAGCAGCTGCAAGATAGCATTGATCCACAGCACCAGGCACGGAGCCGAGTCACCTCATTTCCCCACTGCTCCAGTTGTGGCAAAACACAAGGTGGCAGTGGAAAATATTTCCTGCAAGTGGTAAACAGTCAGTTATGGCGGCTAGAAATTGAGATCCTCAGCAATTTTCTCAAAGTTAAACATCGCATGGAGACGGCCGGCACTATGCTGGTGCAGCTTGTGCGCCTTTTAAGAATTATCATTCCAGCTCAGCTCTTGCTGAAGAATAAAGGAGTACGTCTCCTTAACTGATTAAAAAAATCTCAAAATTGGCATGGAGTTGAGCTATTTTGTCTCCCCACCACTCCAGCTGTGACGAGTCCCAGGGTGGCGGTGCGAAATATTCTTTGTAAGGGATGAATAGTCAATTACGTCGGTTAGAAACTGAGGTCTCCAGCAATATTGTCACCCTGAGGCGGTTGAAATTAGGCCAGTGCAGTTTGTGTGCATTTCATTTTTGTTATTTCTCTAGCGCTTCCTTGCTGAGGAAAAAAGGAGCATCACTCCCCAACAGATTAATATAGCACAATATCTTTTACTTTTCTAATCATGAGTAATCCTAATTAAGAATACGTTTCAATTTTAAGTAAGTTACCTGATGTCTGGCGCCCTTTTTCTCTAGTGCACTATAATGAGTACTCTCTTAAGGAAAGAGTATCACTTGCCGGAACCAGAAGGATCCTTTGGCTTTGTCTAGGGCCCACTTGAATACAAAAGCTCTGCAAGTTTTCCTAAAGTGCATTAAGTCATGGCTTTTAAAAAACTAAGAAACCATACAATTCATATAAAAAGATTTGGCACAATGCAATGTCTGAGAAAGAGCAAGTTGAAATCTGCACACATAGGAGTTCTTACAGAGACACGTGAAATAACCACGTTTATTTTTCCCTCCGCATCAATTGAAATAAAAGATCAAGACATTGAGCCAACAATAACACCTGAGAAATCTAGAGAAGAAAAGAAGAAATCAAAGAAAATAGTAGCTAAAGGACAAAACCAACAGAAAGACGCAATCATAGGAAATAAATCACCTTATTTCATATTAACATCTGAGTAGCTTCAACCTCTCATGTAGCTCCATCTTACACACCGATAATGGATTACACTCTCCCGGACATAAACCTGAATCTAGTTCCTCCTTCAGCAGAGACTAAACAAATGAATTAGACACTACAATAATTTAACAGTACTCTGAGTAACCTTCTGGTTTAGACAAAAATATGCAACACAAAAAGATGATGGACGGAATGTTGAACATTGTCAAACATTCACCCCTAGTCACAGATCTGGGTTTAATCCATTGTTATTTTGCTCACCACTCCACCCCAGTTCAGACATAGCCATATGCAAATCAGTCTTGACCCTGTGCCTCATGGGAACATTCCAGACCAAACTGCCAGGCCATGTCTACCCTGGACAGGAATCAAGCATCCTAGGACCGGTTTCGGGCTTTCAGCACTCAACAGCCAGGATAGCTGGACTCCAGTGGTGTAGTGAGCACGGGACCCACGTCAGGGCATATCCTTCCCACTTAGGGTGACAATGCAACACAAAAAGGTGATAGACGGAAAGTTGAACATTGTCAAACATTCACCCCCAGTCAGTTAGAAAAAAACACAACACACTCTCCAGACATCCCATTGTTCACGTCTCCTCAGTCTATTAATAAGTAAGACACAAGTAAATCACTTTTTTCTGTGCAGAGGATTCTTGAGTCAATATTGGCTCTCTTAGAAAAATCTACTAACAACTTAGATCAGATAATGGAAATACAAACTGCCATGCAGCTGTACTTGGCAGATCAAAACAATAACATACAAATGTTGTCAAATTCACAAATCTCAAATTCAACTGCTAAGGAGGGAATATAAAGAGAGGTAAATGAGCTAAGACATACAGCATGCCAATCCGAGAGGTTTACACAAATTACGGTGAAAAAAATAACAAGTGCAACACAAACTAGCAAAATGAGCAAAAGATACGGGGAAAAAAGGTGCAAATGCTGACTTCGTTTATTCTCTACAAAAATTATTTGTGACTCCGCCACTGAAAGTGACTCAAACACCGACATCCTCAGCTTTCCTATATTTACCAAAGAGGAGTATATGATTCTTTAATGCAACCCTCAATTTCATTCTCCTTATCTAATATAGGGGGGACAAAGTCAACCAAAAGACTAACACCATCACAAATTTCCAATGCTAAAAGCACAATGCTTACAAAAACATTTAGGAAGAAGAAAAGTAAAAGAATGAACCGTAGATTCTCCAAGTGAAAAAATCGGAAAATAAAGTTCCCACAGCAAACCCTCTCTACAACCAAGGCAACAGAAGAAATAAAGCGGGTGGAAGCTGGAAACGTATCTACTACTGAGCCCACGCAAAATGAGGGAATATTCCGATTGTTTCACAGGTAAGAAATCTCTGTGCAATTGAACCCTCTCGCGCCCAATTTCAAAAGTCCAAACCCATTAAAGGATCACCGTTCTTCGATCCAATCAAAATTGGAAAACAATTCAAACGTAGTAGCATGAGGAAGAAAGCATTTACGGAAACAATAATGTATTTTAGAGATATCTGACCGTTTCTCAACAGGAAACAATCCTCTAAATAATCAATAGCTCCTTAAGCTCCTCCAAAATCTTCATACTCTTCAGTCACTTACCTCTGCAGAGATTAAGCTGGTCACCTTCCTAGATACATCTGAAGTATTTTATGACAAGAGTGTAATTCTGGTCTACCGTAATTCTGTATATAATCTTATATGAGAGTGACACAAAAATGAGTTTGACGTAGTAGGAGTCAACCACAAAAAGTCTCCAGCAGTTCCAAAACAGCTAGCTGAGCACACTAGAATGATGCAACAACTTCCTCAATCAAACCATAGCGATAACGATCTTACACATGCCCATGTTGAAAAAATAACAATTTGTATCAATGACAGAGACAGACAGATTATGAACTACAGTGTATCAAAATCAGAAATATCACCAACGGATAACACATGGTCTTGGATCTCTGGTAACTTAAACTGCAACAGACAAGGAAGATGAACCAAACTCCCTTTTTAGCAGAAATATATCCATTGCTGCATGGAACATTGCAGGTATGGAACCTCAAAAATGATCTTGTATATTGGAAAGTTCTCCGGCTATAGTGTGCCTCCAAAAGACTTGGGGCCCGATGTAGGTAATTAGTATTTACCGATTGGTAAATACCGAATTTTACAGATTCGGTATTTACAAATCGGTAAATGCTATGTAGGTATATTTACCGAATAAATTAACGATTCGGCAATATTCTGTAATTACCGAATCGGTATTTACCGATTTGGTAATTGCCATTGATTCCTATGGGCCTTGAGGCCCATAGGAACCAATGGCAGTTACCGAATCGGTAAATACTGATTCAGTAAAATTACCGAATTGACAAGGGGGACAGGGTGTCAACCCTGTTGCACCCCTGATTCAGGCTTGTGTGCCATGTGACACACATACATGCCCTTAGGGCATGTATGTGTGCCACCTGGCACAGGTGTACATGCACAGATGTGCATGTACACAGGAATTCGTTATTTACCATCAAATAGTATTTGATGGTAAATAACGAATTCTAAAGGGCCTGTGGCACTGTTTTCAGTGCCACCTACATGTAGAATTACCGATTCGGTAAATTTACCGATTCGGTATTTTACCGAATCGGTACATTTCAGGCCCCCTACATGTCACAAACCAAATACCGGTCGGTAACAGACGAAATCGGCCGTTACCGACCGGTATTTGGTGAGCTACATCTGGCCCTTGGTCTCAAACTAGATTTGATCTGAAAGATAGCTTCATCTTTGAAATCCCGCTATAGGGGAGAGAAGAGGCCATGCATAAAGTGGGCTTTCTATCCTATTAAGGGAAGAAATCTAGTGAGACTTTGAAATAATTGATCTGTCTTGTAGTAACGCCCAATGTGGCAAGCGAAATAAAAAAAAAGATCTTACTCAGTCGAATCTTTATTCCTCTTTAACATAGTAGAATCTACTCTCAAAGCAAGCAGATATTCGCAAGTCCTGTTAATGAGTGACTCAATGGGAAAATCCCTAATGCTCTTTTTAAAACCTATACGAATAAAGATCTTGAAGAAATCTGGTCTATACCAATCCAGGATTTCCCAGTCTCCCTTAAAAGCAGACAAACATGGGAAAATGTTACTTGAATTATCTAATTAAATTAAAGGAGTGATACTGAATGACAGAATAGACAGAGATGTCCTGGACACATACATGAGAAAGGGAGCTACCAGCTCTTCTATTTAAGATTAAGGGCCAGATGTACGACTCACCAATTTTCGAGTCACAAATTGCATCGCATTTGCGACTCGCAATATGCGACTCGCAAATTGGGATGCACAACAGTGTCTGAGACACGGTTGGCGATTCCCAATGGGGTAGCAAATTGCATGCCTCATGCATATTAATGAGGCTGTCACATTTTGCGACCCCATTGGGAATGGCTAGTACTCGTAGGGATGTTGGCCTGCTGGGGTCAGCAGACCACCATGTCTGGGACTGCTTTTAAATAAAGCAGTTTTTCTTTTTTTTTTTAAATTCAGCCAATTTTCCTTTAATGGAAAATGGGATGCATTTAAAAAATAAAAATTAATCTTTTCAGTTTCATTTTTTAAGGGACTACTGCCTGCCCTTAAACAATATTTTGAGAGCCACTCACAAAGGGGAAGAGGTCCCCTGGGGACCCCTTCCTGTTTACAAGTGATTTAAACTGCAACTATTTTGCGACTGCAATTGTGGTCCCAAAACATTCATACATAGCTCTAGGAGTCGCTATTAGGAAGGGACGCAGTCGGAACGCCCCTTCTTAATAGCAAGCCGCAATCTTGTCGCAGTTGCGACAAAGCAATGGTAAACTGACCCAATCACAGATTTAGAATATACTCTCAACTCAGTTGTGAATACATTGCAGATGCTGTACGTGCCCCAAGAATCAACAATTCAAAGAACGAAAAGAAATCCAGAAGGATGCCTCACAAGTAGGCTCAACAAGTTAATCAGACAGCAATTCATTGACTTCTCAGTAGCCAGTAATAAAGCAATTTCTATACTACTAAAAAAATGCAAAAGAATCAAGGAGAAAAGTAGAAGAGAAATAAAAGACAGAAATTGGGTAGACTTACAAGTGGTAGCCACATACAAAATGGCAAGTTATTTTGTAGCTTAATTGCAAAAGCAATCAGCTGTAAGAAAAAATCCCTGAAAGCCTCTCCAGTACCTCAGAGCGAATGGGGAAAATATCTCCTTGATCTTTATAAAGAAAACTCTGTCACCAACTACCACAGAGAACTTTTCAATAAGAAGCCCCGGATTAAAAGAGACCAGCATGTAACAGCTCCATCGGAGCAGCATATAGCTCAATATATTAAGAAGGCCAGAGATTCAGCAGCAATGGGATCAGATAAGATCCTGGGGAAAGTTCTCCAGAGAAATCCATAAGGTTCCACAGTTCCCAGCCCCCCTCTTCTCACATTGTTATGAAACCCGCAAAATACCAAGATCATGGTTGGCGAGCATTGTCATTCCACTCTTAAAAAAAGGCTCTCGCCTTTTGCCAGTACTAATGCTAAATCGCACAACCAGGAAGATTTTCCCGGACGCCTTATCAGACCATCTAAAAGACTGGGGGCCATATTATCAAGAAAGGCGATAAATTATCGCCGCATTTATCGGCAGGATACTGTCGCTAAAGCGGTGATAATGGGCTTGGTAATATGCCCTTGTGAATTCCCATAGAAGCCCAGGTTAACACCAGAACCTGGGCTTCTATGGGAATTTAGCTGCAGTTTCCTACCGATAAAAGCGGCGATAATGTATCGCCCTTTCTTGATAATATGGCCCTGGGTCTTCTCCAGAGGGGCCATTCCCAGCCGGCTGTCAGTTGAAATATTCTGTAACTGACAACATCGCAATTTTACATATGGTAATTGGTAAGTATGTAACATCCAAATTACAGGTGGTCTTCAGTGTGTTTTTCAACGGCTTTCGAAAATGTACAGAGACCTACCCTGTGGAGGAAGCTAAAGAATATGGGAATGCCAGAAAGTCTCTTAAGGCTAGTTGTTGCATTACATTTCTCAACCTGGTACAGAGTTCAGTTGGGGGAGAGGGTCTGACCTGTATGATAACTACATTGAATGGCCCGAAGCAGGGATGTCTACTAGCACCTCTCTTGTTCTTCCTATTTTTAAGTGACCTACTAGAATGCTTTTTAAAAATAAACAATTTCCCTCTAAAAATAGCATCATGCAACATACATACCCTAATTTATGCCGATGATGTGGTAATTTTGGACCTCACACTGACCGGTCTACAGCAAAATATAGATGCATTATTCAGATATACCGAGGCAATTTTTTAAAGTAAATAATACTAAAACAAAGGTAGTACCGTTCAGGGGTGAAAACCTCATATGCACTATGACTGGATACTAGGTGGGAGGACTATTGAGATAGCCAAGGTATATACCTATCTAGGGAGAATTTTCTCTCAGACACTCCAAGCCTCCTCCCATCTTCAGCACATAGGACTTAAGGTGGCATCCCATGCTGGTGCCTTGAAGAGACAGTACTCTTCCTCCGGAAAGTGACACTTTCATTCACTCATGTAAGTATATCATGCACATTTTCCTTCCACCTTATCATATATCTTGGAATACATTCCTATAGACAAATGTCACATATTAAACATGAAAGAAGTGAAATAGCTTTATAAAATTACTATGGTAAACCAAGGAGTTCCAGTTAAAGCATTGCACCTAGAACGCTCCATAGTAGGCTCATTTTCCAGAGCCCTAGCTAAGATAATCAGATGGGTGTATAACCTATTGCATGCTGAAATAGGCTCCTTAAGAGACCTATTAAAATTAGAAACTTTTAAAAGTGAATCAGGGCGTTATAACTATCCCAACACACAATAGCACGTTTGCAGACTTGGTCTCATGCATTCCTGAAGTTATTTTTGAAAAATATGATAATGAGATTATGTTTTGAATTCAATCTCTTGCATTGTTTTCAGTTATCGCATTACAGATTTTATGAATATAAGATCCATCAAAGATACCTAAGATTTACACAAGAACACAGTGTTCGACGTTGCATCACTATGTTGCGCCTAGGGATTTTACCAATAAAAACTGACACAAGGCATTGGAGGCATCAGGAGGCAAGACATGTTTATGCAAATTATGCAGTGGAGGAGTTCAAGACATAACCCAAGTGTTATATGTTAGCCCAAATAAAGTACTGGAAGAGACCCAACGTGGTTTTTAAAACAAGTATGTTTTAGATATAATATATTTACCGTTAGAGATTTAGTTGAGCTATTAAGATCTCCTCCTAATGAATTTGTCAGTTATAACTTGTACACATTTAAAAAAAACTTTTCTTTGTGTTAATATTATGGATGAACTTCCACCCCCCAACCCTGTGGTCGGGGCAGAAAGTAGTCTGCACTCTCAGAGTTTGACGATGGTCACGGGGTTTTGATTGATATAGTAGACTCTGTGGATGTGGCGCTCACCAAGGTATTTACCGAAGGAGAGGGAGAGGGAATTGCGACAGAGAAATCGCAGACGGAAGAAAGTATGCAAGATGAGCTTGTAGAGCGGGAGAGCACTGTCTCTATGACAGCTTCCCTACAGGCTATGTTTTCAGCATTGCTTGCAGACATTAAGAATGGCTTCGACGCTTCAAAAGCTAACCAACTGGAGATAAGAAATTTCTGTGAATCCCTTGATAATAAGATCGATGGTTTAAGTGCCAGTACCTCGCTTCTTGAAGAGACAGTTGCAGGTTTATCGCTACATCTGGACCAGGCCAAATCAGACATTACTAAACTTAAGAGAGAGGACCTTATGCTGGCAGAGAGGATGGAGACTTTGGAAAACAATGCCAGGCGAAGTAATATTCGGATTCTAAATGTCCCGGAGGGGAGTGAGGGGACAGACATTAAACAATATGTGATTTCTCTTTTAAAAGAATCACTGAACTTGGCAGAGTCATCTGAAGATTTTGCCAATGATATCCAGCGCATTCATAGGGATCTCTTTAGGTAAAATCCTCAGAGATCCAAGCCCCGAAAAATCTTAGTAAATTTCCACACATACACGCTTAAAGAAAGTATCTTGAAACAAAAATCATTGGCGGGGAAAGGGTTTAATTTTCAAATTAGATCCGACCTATCTAGGCTCACCCTTGAGAAGCAGTGGGAATTGGGGAGGTGGTTGGATGCATTTAGAAGTGTTGGTGAGCAGCGCAACTTAAATTTCCAGCTGCTCTGAGAATAATGCACAATAACAAAATGTTTAATATCAGGTTAGTGCAAGAGCCAGATGAGTTATTGCTCTCTTTGGGGGGTGCTAAGGGGGGTACTAAGGGCACCTCGGGCTCTTCGGGTTGAATTTACCCTTTATAGTGGCATCTGAGTCCTTCATTTTTTTCTTTCTCTATCTCCACCGTGTAAAAGGGGTAGGAGTTGTTGTAGAAAGTTGTAGAAAGTGAAGAAGGGAGAAAATGAATTAAATAAGAAAATTTAAGCACAATCAAAGTAAGGGGAGGAAAAGGGGAAAACATTTAAAAAAAGACTAGGAAAAGGAGGGTAGGGAAAAAAAAAACAAAGGAGAAGAGGGGAAGCATTATAAACCATTGTGGAAAATTAAAAAAATCTTCTCTTCCTTGTATAACAGGATCTGATGTGAGCGTTCTAGTTAATTAAGTTTACAGGTAGGTTTAGCAATTTAATTTGCTTTTTTTTTCTCCTCGCTGTCCTTTTTTTCTTTCTTATAGACAGCACAGTGGGAGCATTGGGTTGGGGCACTGTCTTCTGAACTAGTTCCGGATAGATAGGGCAAGGGTTTCCCATGAGGGGGGGGGGGGGGTTGGTAGTGTGGGGCACAGGGGTAAGGGTTGGGTGGGTAGAAGGTCTAAAAAATACCTCATTTTCTGCATAAAACAGATTATTTTTTGGTCTAAGGATATTTCTTGTATCCAGGTAACGTCATTAGTAAGACAGAGTTTTTAATTTTCCTATTATGAGAGGTTTATGGGCGGAAGAGCTGAGTCCCCATGACTGGTGTGAAAATTATCTCCTGGAATGTGAATGGCCTCCGCACCAGACCTAGGGCGGATAAAATTATGGAGTATTTACGGGTTTCTGGTGCGCAGATAATCATTCTCCAGGAGTCACATTTATTGGAGACTGAAGTACTCTCCCTGGTAGGGAAAAGCAGATGGATCGAACTTTCTGTATCAACGACACAACCCACTTACACTAGAGTTGTGACAATAATTTTTAAAAAAACACTTAAAGTTAGGTTAATTTCGAACCTGGTTGACCCAGGTGGCAGGGCAGATGGGTCATCGCTACAGTATCTATCGCTGGTGTACAAACCACGATTGTGGGTTATTATGGGCCTAATGTGGATGACCTCTCTACATTAAAATCCTTATTTTCACATCTATTATCATTCCCAGAACCTATTATTCTGGCCGGGGACTTTAAAATAGTCTTGGACCCTGTTCTGGATAAAACTCTCAATATTCGGCCTTTAGCTCACTTCAAGACTAGGGTCTTTTTGCTTAGAAGCATGAAGCAATATGGCCTCACTGATATATGGAGGGATAGGGCTGGCAAAAAGCAGGGGGTCTCCTTTCAAAACCAGAAATACCACAATCAGTCTAGAATTGACTTTATGTTAATTAACCGCAGACTGTCAGATTTTGTGAAAAATATTTGCTACCTCCCATCTCACCTATCTGATCATTTTGCAGTATTCATGGAATTAGATGGGTTTCCTAAAGCTTCCAGATCCTGGACATTCGACATCGCTTTCCTTATTAGGGAGACTCAAGGTTTTCTGCAAACCAACCAGGGCTCTGCTGCCCCTGGGATTATCTGGGATGCCTTTAAGGCCTTTTTAAGAGGCCTCATCACTAGCAAGGTTTCATATCGAAGGAAGAAATATAAGGAAAAGGTTGCATCTATAGAGGCAGAGTTGTTGGCGACCCAGGTCGAGATTGACCATGCCTCACCCGAGAGCTCGACGGAAGTTCTTAGTAACAAGTTACTATCTTTAAAAGGTCAGTTGGGCTCGGTTTTGAATCAACGACTGCTTGAGAAATGGGAGGCTAGTAAAATAGCCCATTTCCAATTTGGGGAAGGAGCAGGAAAACTCTTGGCCTGGAAAGCTAAAACAGATCAGGTCCGAAATAACATCGAATCTATATCACACAATAATGTACTCTATTCTTTAGACAGTGATATTAGAAAAGTTTTTAAGGAATTTTTCCAATCCATCTATCAGGAGGATAACATCATGGAACAGGCCTATATTGACAATTGGTTGACAGCAGTTTCTCTCCCGTCCCTATCTTCGGAACAACGGGCCACTCTAGACAGCACTATTACAGAAGAGGAAGTTAGGGCTGCTATCCGTAGCAGTAAAAAGGGTAAAGCAGCAGGTCCAGACGGCTTCCCAGCCGAGATTTTTAGGGCCCTGGACCAACCAATTGTTCCTTTTTTAACCTTGCTATTTAACCAAATTTGCAGGACGGGATTTCTCCGACAGTTTCCTGGGATAGTGCTCCGATCACTTTAATCTTAAAACCAGGGAAATCAGCGCAGTCCTGTGGGTCATATAGACCTATTTCCATCTTAAACGTGGACTTTAAGATCTTCGCCACAGTTTTGGCAAAGAGGTTGAGCAAAGTAGCACCTGATATATTACATCGTGATCAAAAGAGGTTTGTGAAAGGGCGTCAACTATATGATTTGACCTATGACTTGATAGGGGCCATTGATATGGCAACAATTGACTCCCTCCCTTTGGCAGTCTTGACGCTCGATGCAACCAAGGCCTTCGACAGGGTGAACTGGGCATACCTGTTGGGGGTCTTGGTTAAGTTTAATATTGGGGATAGCTTTTGTCGAGCAATAAAACTCTTCTATTTGAATCCATCAGCCAGGGTGTTAGTGAATGGTGAGTTATCCGACCCCTTCTCCATTACAAGGGGAACTCGTCAGGGTTGCCCCCTCTCCCATCTATTATTCGATCTTTATATAGAGCCCTTTGCTCAGCTTTTGAGGGAGGAGGAATCAATTATTTTTATTTTTTTATTTTTTTATTTTATAGCATTTGTAGAGCGCTTCTGCAACCCTACTGGCATCCTGGCGCTGTGTACATATTGCTGAAAATACTGTGCATCAGAGGAGGGGGATAGTAGAAAGTTCTGGTGAGATTAAACATTGGGGAAGAGCCATGTTTTCACCTTTTTACGGAAAGCCATCAGTTCGTCTGTTTTCCTGATGTCGATAGGCAATTTGTTCCACAGATGGGCTGCGGCTATGCTGAAAGCTCTGCCACCATAAGTGGCTTTCCTGATCCTGGGTATGCTTATCAGGTTGGAAGATGAGGAACGGAGGGACCGTGTGGGTATATACCATTTGAATTTCTTTTGAAGTGGTCGGGGGCCCATTCCGTGTACTGCCCTAAAGACAATGCAGAGGGATTTAAAACAGATCCTTTGATGTACAGGTAGCCAGTGAAGATCGGCTAGAGCGAGGGTGGTAGAGGATCTTCGCTCTCGGGAGAGTGCCAGCTTCGCTGCTGCCGCCTGGATGCTTTGCAGTCTGGAGATCAAATAGGCCGGGGATTCCAGAAGCAGAGCATTACAGTAATCCAGGCGGCTGAGAATGGTGCTCCTAACTATGGTGGTTCTGACCTGCGCTGGTAAGAGGGGTAGCAGCTTTCGCAGTCCTCTCATTAAAGCAAAGCAGCTACTCATCTGCTTGTTGACATTGGTCTCTAAGCTCCGACAGTCGTTAAAGCTGACTCCGAGATTCTTCACTGATTTCACTGGGGTTAATGACTCCCCCGAGTCCAAGGGCCAGAAATCGGTGGGTAGACTTCTGGTAATTCTGCCAACTGCGCAGTGCATTATTTCCGTTTTATCACTATTAAATTGTAGTGAGTTCTGGTTTAGCCAGAGTGTCATTTCTGCCATGCAGGTATGGAAAGCCGTGAGTGAGTTGGCCTGGGCACCATCAAGGGAAATCATCAGCTGCGTGTCGTCCGCATAGTTGATCAGGCTAATACCGTGGGCCTTGATAATGCCCAACAGGGGTTGCATATATATATTAAAAAGTATCGGACTGATTGCGGACCCTTGTGGGACGCCATGTGGGACTTTAACAAATTCCAACTGATATGGGGGGATGGCTACTGCCTGCCATCTGTCTTTTAAATAGGAGTGAAACCAATCGAGCGCCACTCCGCCGATTCCAATGTTTTTTAGTCTTGTCAGCAGGATGTCGTGGCTCACCATATCGAATGCGGCAGACAGGTCCAGCAGAATTAGGATTGCTGATTCCCCCCTGTCCGCCCTCATTCGCAGGTCATCCAGAACTGTCAGCAGAGCTGACTCGGTTCCGTGAGCTGGTCTGAAACCGAATTGCTCCTCTTCCAGGATGTTGTTGGTTTCTAGGAAGAGGGCAAGGGATCTGCTGACCCACCGCTCTATGATCTTTATAGGGTATGGCAGGAGCGATATAGGACGGTAGTTTTTTTTGCAGTTCGGGTCTAGATTAGGTTTCTTTAATAGGGGGGTAACAACCGCCAATTTCCATTCTTTTGGTACTGTGCCAGAAATGAGGGATTGATTGCAAAGCTGTTGCAAGACTGGGAAAAGGTCATCCCTGAACTCCTTTACTATTTTGTGAGGCAAAGGGTCCAGAGGGGACCCTGAGGTTGTATTAAGAGCAGTTTTTGTGAAGTCTTGTTCTGTAAGGACTTTAAAATTTTCTAAGGTAGCCTTTGGGTTGGGTCATCCTGCGTTGTCTTCGCTCTTATCCCTATTCTCTGGGTTACTATTATCCTGCTCAGAGGAGATGGAAGCACCCTTCATTCCCTCAATGATTTTAGTGATTTTTTCCTGAAAGAAGGAAGCTAAGTCATCGCATAATTCTTGTGAGGGCTTAGTTTGACTGTTCGCACAATCCGGATTGGATAACTCTCTGATTATCCTGAAAGTGTCACGGGACTTATTAGAGCTGTGGAGTAGTAAGTCGGCGAAATAGTTTGCTTTGGCTGCGATGATATCTTTTTTATATCTTACAATGGTTTGTCTCCATATCAGTTTCTCCGGTTCCGAGTAATTTTTTCTCCACATCCTTTCGGCGTTTTTACAGGCTCTTTTTAGTGCCTTCAGGTTATCCGTGTACCAGGGCGCGGAGGGTCTTCCTCTTTTCCTGATTACTTTCAGGGGTACAGTATCGTCAAGCTTTTTGGTTACTTCTTTACACAACGTGAGATAGTTAGTGGTGATGTCGTTCTCTGGGTTGAACGAATTCCCAATGTGATGGAGAGTGAACTTTCCTTTCTCTTTCCTTTTTAGCAGGCCTTTCCAATCGCGTCCAATAAAGGATCTGCTCTGTGTATTAGTAGGTCCTGTATTAGTCAAGGTGTGAATGTTGAAAAGTAGGAGGTGATGGTCTGACCAATCTACTGGGAGCGTTGTTCTCATTGTAATAAGATCCTCTGCAGCAAATATTAGATCCAGTGTATTTCCCTGTTTATGTGTGGGGGTAGTTATCCACTGTTTCAGCCCTAAGTTTTCCCAAGAGTGGGTGATATTGTGGAAGGCCGTGTGTAGTTGGTCATTATCCCAAAGATTGAAATCTCCTAGTACCAGTAGTTTGCTGTGTGAGATTGATATGTTGTTGATGACGGCAATCAATTCCTGCTGTTGTGTTGCGTTGATATGTCCCGGAGTCCTATAGCAGATTAGGCTCGTGAGGCAGTGGCCTGAGTCATGTCTGATCGATATCCCAAGTATTTCAGCACATGAAACCATGTCGACATCTAAGGTAGCAATATTTAGCTCCTCTTTAAAGATGATCCCTGTTCCTCCTCCTCGTCCTATGGTCCTAGGTTTATGAATGATCTTGTATCCTGGCGGGCAGGCCGGCCCTAGCTCTAGTTCCATTCCCGCAGCCGTCCATGTCTCAGTCAGAAATAAAATGTCCAAATGGTTGGACTCGACCAAAAGCTGTATTTTAGTGGCGTGTTTCGGCAGAGACCTGACGTTTAATAGTCCACTGACTAGTTCTCCCTTAATGGTCTGTTTGGGGACGGCGTGTGTTGGCAGGAAGTGCCTATATCCTGTGTTCTGATCAGGGTTAGAATGTAAAACTAGTAGAAGGGGATTGATATGAGGCAGGCGCCCTAGGCAGTTGGGACATAGACTATTGGTCTCGGACTCAAAGTGGGGACTTAGACGAGGGCAGTTAGCTCTGCCTGCCAAAGGGTTTAGTAGCATGAGTGTTTCTCTGCTGTATCTGTTTGCCTTGTGGAGCGGGAGAGCTTGGGCAGGGGGGGATGCCCTGGGCCCGGTCTTGGCGCGGACGAGCGCAGACGAGCTTGCCTTAAGCGCGCCTTCGGCGCGCATTCGTCGCGCCCGCTGCGCTCGTCCGCTGCGCTTCCTGTAAGGGCACATCTTACATAGGGATGAGGTGGGGAGTGAAAAGGGGCGTGGCTACGGTTGGTGGGCGTGGCTTTCTGTTCCAGCCAATTGTGCCTCAGCAATACAACAAACCCCCGCCCTCTGCAGCGTTTTTTCGCTGTGCGAGGAGTAAGGTACAGTGAATTAAATTGTTTATATATAAAGGATGGGAGAGAAAAGTGGCGCTGTACGCCGATGATATTTTGATACTTTCCTCAGACATAAGTACAGCCTTTCCAGCAGCCATTAAATTGGCTTTAGAGTTTGGGAAAGTATCAGGATATGAGGTCAATGCCTCAAAAAGTGAGGTAATGGTTTGGAATAGCGCAGATTGTGGCACTGAGTTTCAGCCTTCCGCAAATCTGCGCTACTTGGGTCTGAATATTGTTAACAACATCAAGAAAATCGCCTCAACTAATCTTGCGGCTATTGCGAAGGAATGTCAGAAACTAATGCAATCTTGGTCACACCTTCCTTTGTCCTTGATAGGGCGAATTAATTTAGTTAAGATGACAATCTTACCTAAAGTTTCCCTTTTATTTGATACTATTCCTCTCTTTTTTGACCCGTCATTAATATCTAAGTTACAAGGAGAAATAACGTCCTTTATTTGGGATAAACATGTTCCAAGGATTGCCTGGAAGAAGCTCAGACGACGCAGATAAAAGGGAGGTCTAGCAGCTCCTGATATACAAATCTATGCATGGGCATTCCAATTATCCCACGCTCAAATGCTGTTAAAAATGCCAACAGATTTTGAGGTCTGAAGCATGTTCTCAGCCTTGCTTAAAGGTGAGGGAGTAGCTCTGTCGGGCTTCTTGTTAAAATTCGGAGATCTGAAGTTTAAAAACCGTGTCCGGTGGTTTGTAACACTCAAGGTCTTGTGGGATATTGTGAAGCCCGCATGATTGCGACGGAATCACCTCTACACACTTCACAGGGCATACTACTCACCACAGAGACTTGCAAAATTTGTTCAGGGATCCACAGTGACCTGTGCTAGATGTGGCTTGATAGCAGATTCTGATGCCCGCATGTTCTTTGAATGTCCCGGCATATCAGCCTTTTCGGTCTCTATTAGCAATTTCCTGACGTCATCTTTGGGTCTCCAAATCTCGGTTGATCTCCCCCTTGCGATTTTCGGGGTAATTGATGGAGCTCGGAGCCCGGCAAAGAATTTTCTCTTTTACTCCATCGTATTGGCTAGAAGGGAGGTCTGTAAAAAGTGGAAGGACCATCATCCACCAACACTCTTAGACTGGCGAGTTTCGGTCCTACAAGTATCCAAACTTGATCTGGCAAGGACTGGGAACAAAAACAAGAGAGCTTTCTGGCATTTGCTTAATTGGAATTAACAGACCAGGTTTTTTTTTACCTGGTCCAATGATTAAGCTGCTGTGGTCTATTACCCCTGTTTTTCTATCCATACTAGAGTTGACATCCCAAGTATGATGACAGCACTCCCGTAAAGTATTTGGTTTCGACATGCAAGTCCTGGAATATGCCTTTTTCTTGCTGAAGGGTGACGGATTGGGAACATAGTTTATCCCTTGCCAGTTAAATACTGTGACAGCGAGAAGGCTTTGTTTCACCTTTGCATATGGAACCATGGTGTAAAATGAGCATATAAAAAAAAAAACTTTTCTTAAATTATTTTGAAAGATATCAAGTATACGGTTCATTGTATGAAAGATAATGTATTATATTTATATACATTTTCTTTTTTGTTGCTCTTTGAAGAGGTCTAAATCAAAATTATAAAATGTGGTTGTCATCTCGAATATACACTTTTCAATATTGGATTACATATATTAATTCAACCAAACATAAGCTTCTAAACTAGGAGGCTGGGCTGCACAAAGAAGAGCTACTTACAGGTAGCTGGTGAGCTGCGGGTAGCTCACAAGCTGCTTGTTGTCAAAACCTGCTCTGGACAATGCGTGAAAGGTATCCAGTTGAGGTATTCATTGCCGTGCACCACAATAACAGTGTCTTTTTATATAGCACTTCATACATCACTTACGCTTTTTCTAAACACAGTAAACAGCAGCTGTTCCATAATTTCACAATACTGAACTAATCGGCCTCAGGAGGATGAAAGGCTTCATTTACTTTTGAGTTGTCAGGATTCAAGCTCATGTCCTGCAGATCACACAAGATGTCCAGCATCCAGATTTGCACTCACTGAAATGTCGCTGGTCCCTGCAAGCCAGATGAAGGCCTGTTTTCCCAATTCTATATATCATCACGCAAAACATCTGGGGATCATCCTAGATGACAAGTACAACATGAAGGCACAAGTCAACATAGTGAGTGCCTTCTACTTCCACATCTGACACATGAAACAAAAGTTCTTCAAGTGGCTCCCACAGAACACCAGACGGACCGTCACTCAAGCACTCATATGTAGCAGACTGGACTACACCAATGCACTCTATCCCGGAATCTCCAAACAACTCTTTAACAAACTCCAGACTGTCCAGAGCACTGCTGCAAGACTCTTATCCAACCTCCCATACCTCACCGACATCGCACCTCACCTCAAAGAGCTTCACTGGCTCCTTATTCACAAGCACAGCCAATTCAAACTTCTCACACACACATACAAAGCCTTATACTACACTGGACCAAGATACCTCAACAGCCCCACAGACTTCCACCAGCCTGCCAGTCACCTACGCTCTGCCTCACTCACACCCACACCCACTCCAACGCAAAAGCAGAGCAGCAGATCGCTCATTCTCCTACATCCTTCCCAAAACATGGAACAACCTCCCTCATCACATCAAAACATCCGCCTCTCTTTTTGAATTCTGCAAGAGGCTGAAGACTGGCTTAGCAAACATACCGGACACAGTTACCTCGAATCTAACTCTGAAGGGAGAGACTCCGTCTGTTCTGGGTGCTCTTGAGACAATCATACAAAGTAATGGGAAGATCTATATTAGTTTAGAAGTTCAAATCATTAGTTAAAAATCTCTCTACAGTGACAACAGACAGGAACATAATTGGTTCCTACATGGAACACCCTCAACCACTGAAGGTGTAGGGGTGAAGGGCAAAGGTAGCCAGGTGTCCCATGTCTCCCTGGTCAGTGGTAATGCCCTGCTCCATGGTCTCCCAGACTCAGCACTATCACCTCTTAAGGGCATCCTGCATGCTGCAGTATGTCTCATCCAGTGCCTGAAGAAATCTGATCACATTACCCAACCCTGCTGGATTGTGCTAAGGATTAGCGATGCTAAGAATATCTAGATACACTAATATCGTAATCAGAATATTTTTTATTAAATAACATTTTATTGAAGAGAAATAAAATAAAACAAACAACACAGAGCACAATCAGCGATACAATTAGCACAAAAACATAAAATGCATCAATAAGACAGTCAAAGAAGCATACTAAACGTAGCCAGTGAGGACCAGGTGTTAAGGTCTCGTCTGAAAATCAAAGCAGAATCAGCACTACATAGAATTCAATGACATAGAAGGGCACAATATACAGAGGAATTACAGCCAGGGTGTTTCAATTGGGGTCTTGGTGTATTAGTCTCGACCTATCCATTGCCACGTCTGTAGTAGGGGAGCTACAAATCTCAACCCTATATGCATTCCACTTACCCCATTTTTTATCCCATTTTTTGGGGCACCCTCTTAGTTTGTTCACGTTTTTTTCAGAAACCATAGCCCTATCCATTTCCGCCGTCCGTTCCACCACTAACGGACGTTCAGGAGCACCCCATTTCATCGCTATCTAACGTTTTATAAGGAGACATCCCAGGGCCAGCCATTGGCGTTCTATCTCGGTCAGATCTGTCGTCTCCCAGATATTTAGGAGGCCTCCCCTAGGTGTCATTGGTATCTGCTTCCCCAGCACCTCCACCATTTGGTTGGTCGCCCTGGTCCATAATCGTTGGATTATGGGGCATTCCCATAGGGTGTGTTAAAAGGTACCAGGCAAGCCGCAGCCCCGTAGGCACAGGTCAGTCGGGCGTCTACCAAGTTTGGCCAAAAGAGGGCCTGACATGTATGTTCTATGCAAGATTTTGAGTTGTATCAAACGAAACGGTGACTAATTGCCGATTCCTGTGGGGACATCAGCGCCGTTTGCCAGTCCTCATCCTCCAAGTGGTTCACCTCCCTCTCCCATTTATAGTGCAGGGCATGAAAGGAGTCAGGCAAATTATTACAGAGCTTGCGATAGGTGCAGGAGATGGCCTTCTTAAGGAGGGTTTCGGAGAGTAACCTATCCTTAAGGGGCTAGGCCTCGGGGAGGGAAGTGAGGTCACATACTTTTGTGAGGATAGCATGTTTAATCTGGAGATATCGGAAGGCCTCCCCTTGTGAAAGAGAATGTTTCTGTTGTAAATCAGAGAAGGATAGGAGTGCCTCCCTATGTAATAAGTCTCCCAACGTGGATATACCGATGGTGTCCCATTTGTCAAAGCCCAAGTGAAAACAAAGGGAGCCAAGGGCCTGAGAGGACCAGAGGGGAGTAGCTTTAGTGAATCTGTTGGACCAACCCAGGCTCTTAGTAGCCCGGTGCCAAATGGCCGTCGTCTGGCGCATTAGACCTACATAGCAATTATGGGCGGGTCTACTATAGAGTGCCCCCAAATATCCCTCGCGACCAGTCTGGTATCTCTCCAAATGGAATGCTGGGTTTGTGGGTGACCCATGAATCCAGGAATTAGTGGCCACTAGTTGGGACGCCCAGTAGTACAGACGCATGTCGGGCAGAGCAATGCCACCGTCGTACCACCCCTTGGTGAGCTTACGGAGGGCAATACGTGGAGCCTTTCCTTCCCACAGCAGTAGGCGCATATCCCCTTCCAGTGCGTTAAAGAATGAATCTGCAATAGGAAAGGGGAAGTTCTGGACGGCGTATAAGAGGAGCGAAAGTGCTAACATTTTGAACAGGGCTGCTCTACCAGGGAGGGACAAAGGCAGTGATCTCCAATGAGAAACATCATTGTGCAATCGCTGCAGTGGGCCTTTTAAGTTATGGTCATAAAGGATTTGTGGGTTCAGAGTGACAAAAATCCTGAGGTATTTAAAACCGTCAGGTGCCAAGGGAATAGAGAAGCCCCGAGGTAGGACGGGTGGGGGGCCATGTAACATGTATAGGACCGACTTCGACCAGTTAATGGCGTAGCCGGAATATTTCCCAAAATTCATAACGACATGGAAGAGGCTGTAGATGGAGGTTTTCGGAGATGCCATGTAGACGAGGATATCGTCCTCATAGAGAGAGATTTTGTCGGTTATGTTTTCATTCCATTTAAGGCCCCGAATAGAGGCATCTACACAGACCCAGTGAGCTAATGGTTCCAAAGTGAGGGCGAACAGCAACGGCGACAGGGGGCAACCTTGCCTGATTCCCCTGTACAGCGGAAATTGTCGGGAGGTATGGTTATTGACTCGAACTTGTCCCAGTAGGTCGGTGTATAACAACCTGATCCACTGTATGAATATAGGGCCAAAGCCAAATCATGTAAGGACTGCAAATAGATACGTCCATTCGATTGAATCGAATGCCATCGTGGCGTTGAGTGAGAGGATCACGGCCTCCTCCTGGATATAGGGCACCCTACCCAAAACATTATTGACCCTACGGAGATTCAAGGCAGTAATGCGGTCTGGGAGGAATCCCGATTGATCGGCGTGAATCAGCGATTGAAGGACCGTTAGGAGCCTTGTCGCCAGGAGCTTGGCCAGCACCTTGGCCTCCGAGCTGATTAACAAGATCGGCCTGTATGAGCTACAGTCCGTGGGTGGCTTATTCGGTTTAGGAAGGACCACTATGGATGCCAGTGTCTGATCGAGTGGTAGAGTACCTCTATCGCGACTCTCCTCGAACATATTTTTCAGGTGAGGAGTTATACCCAAGGCCGTGGCCTTCAGGAACTCAATCAGGACTCCGTTAGGACCCATTGCCTTACCGGATTTCATCGCAAAAACAGCATTGTTGACCTCTTCCAGTGTGAGGTCCACGTCCAATGCTTCCCTCTCAGCCTCGGATATGGTGGGCAGGTGCATTTCATCCAAGAGCTGCAGAGATTCGTCGGCGGTATAGTATGCTCTGGCTGTGTAGACCTGCTCAAGGTGGTCGGCGAAAGCTTCAGCCACCTCCTGAGGGTCCGTAACACGAGATTTATTAGAACGGATAAGCAAGGGAACCCATCTCGATCCCTGTTCGCGACGCTCCAGCCATGCCAGCATTTTACCAGCACGATCTCCCAGTTTGTATATTCTGTGGCGGGTGTGAAGGAGCCGGGTCCGCGACATCTCTGAAGCCAATGTCTTATACTCCAACTGCTTCGTTTGGAGCCGACGGGCCGTATCACAGGAGGGATTGGCATTATGGGCCGACTCAAGGCGGAGCAGGTCAGCTTCGGCCTGGAGCACTTGCTCATTGTGTTTACCACATACCCTACCTTGAGGGCCAGCGCCCTGCCTTTGATAACGGCCTTGTAAGCCTCCCATATCGTAACTGCTGACTGCACAGAGCCAACATTTTCAGAGAAGTAGAAATCCGTTTGTTCTATCAAGTCTTCCTTGATGTCGGGGATCTTCAGGATCCACGGGCTAATAATGATCGGTCCACGAGTAAATTGCTGATGATAGGTGAGTTCAACACTTAGAGGGGAATGGTCGGAGATACCACGAGGGAGTCCCCGCATATTTCGGAGATAGCCCACATCAGCCAAGGGACAGAAGATAAAGTCAATATGGGACATACTATTATGAGCATTAGAATAATGTGTATAGTGGGGAGTGTCAGGATGTTGTGCGTGCCAGATGTCCTGGAGTCCCATTGCCTGTATAAGGTCCGCAAGGGCAGACCCTGGCCTATGGGAACTTTTTGGGGGGTGTCTGTCCAGTTGGTCATTCATTGTCAGGATGAAGTCCCCTCCCATTATCAGTGTACGCTGGGGGAGGTCGAGCATTATCTTACCTAGGGCTCGCAGTGCCTCACCACCTAGTGCCGGGGGGAGGTAGGCAGAAATCACATTCAGGTGTCTACCCTTCCAGACATGCTTCCTCCCCAGTGGACGTTTAAGCGTTGAAGTTGCTGGTAGATATGTATCAGTCTATTAGTAAACCTTTGTTACTTTTTCATCTAACATATTAATCGTAGTTATAGTTGCAGTAGCTAGTCTATATTGTAGGTCCTGAAGAAAGCTGGGGCAACGCCCCTAGAGCTGAAACATGTTGACCATCTTGCACAGCGCCAAAAGGTAGCCTTCCTACCAGGCGTGGTTTTAACCCTTGACACACAGTTCTCTATATGTACGTTCTCTTAGAATCTGTGTAGCCAATTTTATTCTTCACTATCACTTTCATTTAAGCACTGCACATTAATTTTAGTCCACTTTATGGAAAACATCATGGCTAGCTTTCTGACGTCCAGTTCCACACCGGCACTATATGGCCGGATGTGTTCTGGATTGATCAGCAATTCCCACGTGACGTAAACTCCACCGAATGGGTGGTCTGATGGGAATTGTTCTAGCGCTTTGTTTTCCAATAATTCTCAACGACATTAGTTTGCGTATACACCCTACTGGCTCACAGTGACTGGTTTAGTTACACACCACTCCCTGACCTGTTCTGCTCTTTTTTGTGTTTCATACCCTTCCAGGTCACCTCCAGGACTGCGAATCTCCCCTGCGGGTCTGCCCATGTGTTCGTGGGTGTCAACTCCAGGGTCTTTTTAACGAGGATACCTGTCCCTCGGGAACTAGAGGTGAAACCAGCATGAATCAGCAGTTTGTACCCCCCCTACGTTGAAGTGCATGGCAGCAATTACCCACTAAGTGTGTCTCTTGCAGGAGAACTAGATCGGGAGCATGGCGTCTGATAAATTGGAGGACCACCCCTCTCTTTATTTTTTTACCCGACCTGTTGACGTTCCATGTCATGAATGTAACCTTTCTATCAAGGAGGTCTGTCATGGTGATGATTGAAATAAAGGCAAAGTGGATGAGCGGGTCCTACGCCCCACCCACCCCTGGATAATGTCCTGATCAGGACCCGGTAGGCTTTAAAGCTGCAATATGCTCTGTGCACCAAATTAAAAACCACAATCAAACAAAACCATACCAAAACTACCCCAACCCCCACCCTGATTCCCTGCCCGCGGATTCAGAACTATCCACACCCAAACTAGGCAGAGTGCCTGTCGCCCACCCAACCATACACGGGGTACGAAAAAGCCGCCGTGCCATTCGCCAAAACACAGCAAAACAGTGTACATAAATAATTTGCAAAAAACATACCGGTCCAGGTGCTACGATACCCACTGGATTAAAGAACGAATGGAGACCTCACCCCACCCGTAGATTCAAAGAGTACGTATATGGAGGTCCGATAGTGGGGTGCTGGACCCTGCCACTAAACACAAGTGAAGGAATCAGAAAGCAGCTCAAGTGATGGAGCAGCGTCCAGATAAGTCCAATCCACAAAGAAGTGTGTCGCTGTAGGAGCCGCTGTTAATCCCCGCGGCCCGCCTCATCGCTACGGGCCTCTCCTCTCGGCGACTGGTCTCCGCGTGTCTCCGCTGTAGGCGATCCATGATTGTTCGAAGTCTTTCCCACCGAGCGCCATCCTTCCAGCCACTCCCACGCCTCCTCCGGAGAGAGAAAGAACCAAGTCTTGCCCTTCGATTGCACCCTCAGCTTGGCTGGGAACAGCATCGAATATTTAAGGCCTTTGTCGTGCATCACCTTCTTTACTTCGATAAAGCTGCGACGCTGAGCCTGTACCTTCATGGTGAAGTCAGGGAAGAATGTTACATTGGCGTCCTCGAGTCTCAGTGGCGCATTCGTCCTGGCCGTCTGAAGTATGACTTCTCTGTCCCGAAAGTTAAACACTCGGGCTAGAATCGGGCACGGGGGGCCCCTGGCTTCGGCCTGTCCCCGGGGACTCTATGGGCCCATTCGATGGAGAAGTAGCTAGAGAGACGTTTGGGCTGGAGGTGTTGCCAAATAAGATTTTCCACTAAAAGGTCGTCCGCAGGTCCCTCCAGACGCTCCGGAACTCCCAGGATACGGACGTTGTTGCGTTGCGCCCTCCCTTCGTAGTCATCCAGCAGGTCGCTCATCTGGTGTTGTTGTTTCTGGAGGTGAGCTACTTGCTGTTGGAGGGTGGAGGTGTCGTCTATGAGAGCTGCAGTCTTGACCTCGACGTCCTTGACGTTAGAGTCCATCTTACGAAGATCCGCCCGTAGCAGGGTGACCTCGATATTAACAGAGTCAATACGCGTCTCAAGGGAAGTGCGTACACCTGCTATGGGCTCCATAACGTCTTCCAGCGTCAGAGTCTTCGTGGCAGGCGATGTTGGTGCAATCTTTGGGCCTCCGTCAGGAGCCACTTCCCTGGAGTCCCCTTTGGCATTCCAGGAGAATTTGGTGATGGATTTTTGTTGCGTCGATCTGTTCCCTCTGTTGGATGCCATTATGGCAGCTAGCCGGTCGTTGCGTCACCTAATAGGCCTGTCCAGTGGCTCTCCGGTTTGAGGGCGAGCGGGCCGTGGGGGGGCAGTCAATCACCAAGATCGTTACAGCAGGCCAGAAGAAAGAGGGCCCCACGTGGTACTAGCAACTATGGGTCGGCAGAGAAATAGGCCCATTCAGGGCAGCAAAAGTTAGGCAGGCCGCCTCCTCACCCACACCCCCACCGCAGAGTCACAGCCCCGCAAGGGCCGGGCCAGACCGGAGGGCACCGTCGATGTTCCTCAGCGGTGGAAGCTTGGGGCCACAAGAGCCTGGGGGCCAACAAGTGCAGCAAAGTATAAGAAAGCAAGGGCCCCCGAGGTGACAGAGGTTACAGGCACTTAATGTCCCCAGGGTTCAGGGGTTGGGAGTTGCAATGGCTGTAAACTGAGCCCCAGCCTCGCAAGCCCCTAGTCTTCAATGGTCTGGGCAGGCCTCACTTTCGTAGGCTTAGGGCACCCGGCGCCCCCCCCTGGCCCCCGCACGCAGGGGCCTATATGATTGTCTGGAGGGGAGCGCTGTCTTCTATTTAGAGCCCGATGTGGCGCGGCGGTGCCAGGAAGCGTTGAAATGTCCCACCAGCCGCAGCTCCCCTCCGAGGTAGGCCCCGGAGCCGGGAGACTTGTGTAATTGTGTCCCCGGCCTGGGGGAACCTCACCAGTAGTCCTCTGACGGCATCCGCGCTCCAGGGAAAGGCGGGGGCACTCTCAACCGGGCGATCCACCAGTTCCCGCTCAGACCTCCGTATACACCTCACCGGCTCCCTCAGGCGTCTCGGTCAAGCTCAATCGCCCCGACGCTTCTGAGCATTGAGACGAGCCCCAGCGCTGATCGCCATCTTGGCTGCAGGGCCGCCTCCGCTGCAAAAGGAAACCAGCGTCTTGTAGGCGCCCGGGGCTCTTCGAAGACGGGCCTGCGCACCTGGAGGTGGTCACATCGATCCCCCAGCACAGTGGAGGATCAGATAGGGCATAAATCGGATGTTTGTGGCGGATTTATTGCCGATGGCCGGGGAGCCGCTCTAACCAGCGACCATCCCGTTCGGCTGCTGGCCACGCCCCCCTCGTAATCTGAATATTGAGGAAAAAAATATCAAACTGTAAGTGCATATAGTGAAAGTATAGATTTACTATTCTTAACACCATACCTTTATATCTTGTAGATATATACATATTATCCCAGTACATATATATTCAAATAGGTATAGAAACTATATACATACCTTTTGATATTTTGTTCTCCAATAGTGTGTCCATGGTACACAATCACATCATGATATGCCATCAAGATTCCTACCACATTATTCCAGGGACACACCCAACTCTGAAACTCCAATGGCTCCCCTTGTCAGCCCGCACCATCTTCAAAACCAGCTGCATCATTTACAGAGTCATCACGACCAGTAGCCCAATTTATCATGCAGACAAACAAATCATAATGAGAAAATGCAAAAGTAATAACAAAAAACGTAAACATAATAAAGGTTCCCATGCCTAAAAATGGTCTTGACATCCAAATAGGTAAGGCACCCCAATGTCTAAGCTGCATCACAATAATGAAAGCCGAACTATGCATAAATCTTAGAGGGAATCAATTTACAGCCTAACGTCTGAAGGATGGACATACCCCAGCCCATGCGTTTGTATGATCGACATACCTCACCCCATGCTACCCATGTCTTGGCAATTATTTTATCCTTAGGTTTAGTGTAATCACCGTGGGATGAAGACAACTTGAAAGAACACTGGGCTGCTGGTTGCAGCTCTCAAACGAGCCATAAAGTAGACCCACACAAATCTATGATACAGGATTTTCCCACTTTAATCTTGGTGTACAGCAGAATCCTATATTCTACTTGGATCAGCATTGTGTACCCACATGTCTCTGACAGACTAGCTACGGTGTAACAACATAGATTGTGGGTAGAAGGCTAGGTTAGATCTCTAGTCTTGCTGCTTTTGTGTCAGGTAGCCATGTGTCAATGTGCAGTGCGGGATTATATGCTCCCTCCATGAGTGCATCATCCACACGGAGCAACTGCTGCAACCAGTTTGACCACAGCCTAGTGCCATCAGACACAGAGTCCCTGTTCTTTACATAGCAGGAACCAGAGTGCAGTAAACAAAAAAAACACTGCCTGCGAATGCAAAGACCCGAAAGGTGAGACAACAGTCCACAGCACCACATGCAACAGGCTTGTACAGACTGATAATCTTTCTGTTTCTCTGGTGCTGGTCAGCCAGAGAGAAACTTTTTGCTCTAATATTGGGTTTAGATGTACACTGGCCAAAGAAGAGGATTGCCCAACCAAAGTCGTTGAGGATCTAAACGAGCTGATGGCAGATAATGATTTCAGAGTTGTTCTGAGCTGGGGCCTCCAAATTATGATTAGCCCAGGGCCCACAAAATCCTTAAGATGTTCCTGCCTCATAATGACATCACCAGGTTGACCAATATTCCCACACTTAGCACCTCAACAGAATCCTATCTATTGCTGAGAGACTGCTGGAAGGCAAGTAGTTAATGCTATTGAACAGAGATGGGGTAGATTTAAGAGACCTGATTATTTTCTGTTCCTTCTGCTACCTCCATGACACCTGAGACCATGGGCAGCAAAGGCAGTAACAAGAATACAGGAATAACAGGTGGCACTTCTGGCCTTACTCTAATTGATGCCTATGACCTATTGGCATTGCAAATTATAATGCATGCAAGTAGCTTAAACTTTCAGTGATGCAAGTCCTACTGCATTGGAAATTAACGTGTTTGTGTGGTACAGAGCCAGCACATTCATTGCCTCAAAGCAGTGGCATCCTTCCAGATCCAGTAGCAGATTCTGAAAAGCGACACTTTCCTAGCCTCCCACAGTCAGAAAATATTAGTAGATCCGTACGTGTGATTCTGCCTCGCTCCGGCGGTGATCAGCTTTGAACATCGACAGTAGGGAAAGCTGAATCAGAAAGTGCAGTGTCCCTGAAGTGGGCGCCGTGCTCAGCATGAAAGTTAAAAAATACAAAAGCTGAAACAAAAAACGTGGTTTCCTTGAAGATGGTGCTGCACTCACCATTAATAGTAAAAAAGAAAAGAAATTGCTGAAACAGAAAGTGCAGTATCCCTGACGTGTTACAGCAAACAAATGATGGAATGAATGCTGACAATGCAAACATTCTCGCCCAGTCAAAAGTTCTGGGTTAAATCCATCGTTCTTTTGCTCACTACGCCATCCCAGTTTAGATACAGCCATACACAAATCAGTCTTGACCCTGTGCTTCATGGGAACAGTCCAGACCGAACTGCCAGGCCAGGTCCTCCCTGGACCAGAAACAAGCATCCTGGGACCGGTTTCAGGGTATGTCACCCTTCTTCAGCCAGGCTAGCTTGAATCCAGTGGCAAAGTGAGCAAAGGATCCAAGTCTGGGCATACCCATCCCACTTAGAGTGAAAAGTGTTACAGCAAACAAATGATGGACGGAATGCTGACAATGCAAACATTCACCCCCAGTCAAAAGATCTGGGTTAAATCCATTGTTCTTTTGCCCACTACACCACCCCAGTATGGACCCAGCCATATGAAAATCAGTTTTGACCCTGTGGCTCATGGGAACAGTCCAGACCGAACTGCCAGGCCAGGACCTCCCTGGACCGGAAACAAGAATCCTGGGACCAGTTTCAGGGTATGTCACCCTTCTTCAGCCAGGCTAGCTTGAATCCAGTGGCACAGTGAGCTAGGGACCCACGTCTGGGCATACCCATCCCACTTAGGGCAAAAAGTGTTACAGCAAACAAATGATGGACAGAATGCTGACAATGCAATCATTCTCCCCCAGTCAAAAGATCTGGGTTGAATCCATTCTCCTTTTGCCTACTACGCCACCCCAGTTTGGACCCAGCCATATGCAAATCAGTCTTGACCCTGTGCCTCATGGGAACAGTCCAGTCCCTGACGTGGGCACCGGGCTCAGCTTTGAAGTAAAAAAACAAAACTAAAACAGAAAAGCGCAGTGTCCCTAAAGTGGGCGTCGTGCTGAGCATTAAAGTTTTTTTTTTAAAGCTAAAACAGAAAGCGCTGTGTCCCTGAAGCGGGTGTCGAGCTCAGCTTGAAAATTTTAAAAACAAGAAGCAGATGCCATTGTCCCGTGCGTACTGTGAGGGGGCTGCCACAATTAAAGTTAAAACATGCACAGCGTGCTGCATATATAATAAGAGGCCGACATTGTCCCACGAGTGCTCTGTGGGTGTGCTGCAAATACAAGAAGCGCCCGCCATTGTCCCGCATTATTCATTAAAGAAAATCGTGCTATATATAATAGACATATAAAGCAGACTGAGTAACAACTCAAGTAAAAAGTTGAGTCGTTATGGGAGGTTACGAATGCAGACAAGGCGGTACCAAGGAGGGACTACTAAGCCTATTCACGAATGAAAAGCAACAATTTTGCAAGGACTGTAACAGGAGACAAATGAAAAGATGGGCCGGAAATGTGCAGAGCTTGTATGCCATACTTCAAAACAGCATGCTTCGCAACAGCGCATGCGCTGCCCCAGACTCGACCTAAAAAATGTAGTGTTCTGTGCAGACTAAGACCTTCATCTACTAACGTGACTTGATGTAGTTTAGCAATGCAAACAGAGGACTTTAAAATGATGCTATGTTTTGCACCTGCAAAACTTTAATAATGGAGGGCCTTAACACGCTTAATGGTCATTCTTTTTTATTAAATGTTGTTCTCATATCTCCTGAGTAACGAGCTCAAAAAGAAAGTAGATCTGTATCATTTTGGTGTGCAACGTGAATTAATTGTTCAGTGAGAAAAAAATACGTTAGATAGAAGTCGTGTAATTGTTGTACATTTGTACCATTAAAAAAGTGAAATTGGCTTTTTTTCTCCACATTCGAGAAGCAGATAAGCATAAAGAAAACATTTACAGTCACACATAAATGCCGAGTTTGAACAATTCCAGTCAGCATGAAACATCACTGAGAGACACCGAAGGGAGCCTGCTTTGTTCCTACTGGTAGTCTGAAGGACACTGTGGGAGGACGCACAACGACTACAACCTTCTCTTCAATGCCTTTTTGGGTATTTCCCATGGGAACAAGATGCCCCCCACAGCCATCTTTGAACACTAACCCTACCTACATTGCCTAGATCCAAAAAAACTTTGGCAGAGCAGAATCCATTATTCTACTTGGCTCAGCCCTGTTGGAATTTAGCTCGTGGTCTCCACAGGACGGCAGACGCATGAACCTCGACTGTACGCGGGGCACCATCAGTCCACTCTCACGAACTCGGACAGACTGCTTCCTGCCCACTATTTCATTTCTCATCTATATTTTTTATTTTTGCAGATTTTTAGCATTTCATAACAATCTCTAGAACAAGAAAGAAAGGCATTCTTCCTCGTATAAATCTGTACATTTATGCATATCTACAGTTACTATTAACATTATTGTTATTATTACTACTGAAAATAATCCTCATTATTATCGTCATCGCCGTTTATGTTGCTGTTATAATTGTTTTGAAATAATAATAATAAAAAAACAACATTGATGAAATAATAATAATAATAACAATAATATTTATTATAATGCTCCTAATACATTTTCTTGTATTGTTGTTATTATATCTTGTGTTTTTTGTTACCCAAACCCGCCCGCAGGGATGTACCACGCGCCACTTCCGTGATGATGGGATGGCGTAGGTAGCTGTTGTCTGCCTTGGTTGAGCCGGCCTCTGCACTGGAATAAATCTTCGCGGTCCGCGGTGAAAATTAGCCAAGTCCCAGCATTGATCTCGCGAGGCGCAGCGTTCCCAGCCAGCAGGAGCCCTATTGATAAACAATGAGGATGCGCAAACGGCTCCTGGGCTCGCCGTTAATCAATGCTGCTCCTCACAACGTGTTCCTCCCTACGATGGCCCCAGAGCAGCGCAGTGCGGCCTAACTTCCGCCTCCAAAGCCTTTCAATCTAATTGGAAAGTCTTCCCTTTTTCCTGGTAATAAATACCCACCAAACTGTCTCCACCTAATTGAGCTGCTGTAATTTATGTGGACTCCCCACTGTTCTTTCTCTCTTTAATCAGGAGAACTGTTTTATGTCCTCAGCTAATGAAATCTAAAGACTGCGCCCAGTTGATCGGATGCGGCCTGGCCAGTGGATAAATCTTCATTACAATCCATTACACAATGTTCTGCCTGGGACTTTCTGTAGTTTATGTGCTGGGGTTTGGTGCTCTGCCACTGAAAGCCCTCACAAAAGGGGCATCTCTTGTCCAAAAGGCTTTTCACAATTATAAGTACTGTGGGTTACACGACTATTTATGAAGATGGATGGGAGGAAAATTAGAAGGGCCGGTAGGGGGCGGTATACGTGGGAACTTCATTTACAAGACATTCTCCTGAGGATAAATATGTGACTTTGGAATTTGGAGACCCGAGTTCTTATCCCGGTTTCGGCACGTCACCAAACGACTGGATTGTGGGGCAATCGCACCATGTTCCTGCCTTGAAAATAGAAAATTACTGCATATTCTGTTGTTTAAATGACCCCACCTATCCATAATTCAGATTTCTGTGATCCAGTTTCCTCTGCATTCCACACTTCATCATTCTGTTGTATGCACATCACCTCTTGGTGTTGAATATGACATAAGAAAGATGCTCATTGTAAGTATTCCTCTGCTACTTGAAGAGAAATATATTGTACATGAGGGCAATTTACTGTTGAAAATTAGCAAGGTATTCAAATAGTTTGAATTTTGCATAACTGTATTACTGAGCACACAGTAGACTTCTAACAGAAGTGTTGTTCATGGTGGCACATAAAAATAGTTGCTATTTGGAGTTGCTACCTTACCAGATCCATATTGTATCTCTTACAGTCGAGCTCTGAGGAAGTGACTTTGCACCCATGCACAAGACCTGGCAACTTTGCACCCACATACAATTAAAAATCTATAAGGACAAACAAGTACTTTAGACTGTGAGCAAGACAGCAATATTGAGCCTGATTTTGTACATTAGAGGGTATAGGACTAATGTTCATTCCTTTTTATTACAATTTGGGATTGCCAAACGTGGTCTCTATATAGGATTTCCTTCAGCCAGGGTGACAGTCAGTATTTTCAGAATACATTTGAAAATGTTTATTTTTCTTTGTACAGTTATAAAAGAAAAGTAACTAAGCTGAGGGTAGTGCTGTTTTGTCTGAAGCCAAGAAACAATAAATGTTCGCAGAAAGTAAGCAATATTTAATTAGCAGCTTTATAGTCAATCTTCGTTTGGCCAGTGGGTGCAAATTCATTTTTTTACTCCATAGCACAGCAAGAGTTTGGACTTTACACTATGCAATCTTTTGTGTGTGTTACATACATCACATGTATGATGAATTACGTATATGATTAATTACACTATTACATATACAGGTTTGAGTAACATTCAATAAGTATATATGAAGCCACGTTCAGACATCAGGCATTGATTACTTTAATTGAATACCAAAAAGTATAACTGATGTTCAGATAATATGCAAGCTCACTAAATTAGCCTTTATTAATTGGCTTGTAAATACATTTCGTTTATTATTGTATTTATTTATTAATGCATTTGTTTACATTTTTATGAAAACATGTATTTATTTAGTTTATTATTTTATTTTTCTCATCTGTAGAACATAGCTCTATAATCCTTACATTGTGACAGCTTTACGAAACGTTTTCATTTTCATTGGATATTTCGATTCCTGTAAGGAGGAAGCCATTTTCTAAATACGTTTCCACTCTCTCTGGTATTACGTTCACTGGTTCCCTTGAAATGGAGAATATGAATATAACTTAACATTTGATGGAATATGCTAAGGAACAATAGCAACAAGGACAGATAGCCCTTGAACATATTCGTCTAGCCTCAAGAACTTTCCAGAAACAGAAGAATGGTCAGGGTTTTTTAGATGTAGGTTTTGACAGCACAGCTATCAAACAGACCTATTGCTAGCAGCATGGATAGAGTGGGCACTAGTTTCATCAACCAGCTTCTTTTAGCCATTGGTGTGACACTTTGTCAATAACATCATGACTCAGCCCAGAGGAGCATCCATTCTTGCTTAATCCATTGCGCTATTGCTATTGGCTGTTTGAGTGTATCTTTCCTCTTCCACTCGAGTGCTTGTATTGAACAGCATGTGGGACTATTTTACAAGTCTAGCCCTTTCTGTCCACTCCTGCTGCCTCCAACCTGTGTATTTTGATCTATTGATCTACAGCTGCATGTGGTCAATAAAGGAAGAGTTTTTGACTTCGCCAGTGCTTGTTATTCATGTTATTTGAGCTCTGTAACTTTACCTTCACTTTTCCCGAAAAATACCTGCCCACATATAAAAGTTTAAATTAAACAGCAAACACTATATCTTTGATTTTTGTTTTTGAACCTAATGTGCATTTCTTTAATCAGAGAGTAACTCTCTAGCCCCCTAAGTTGAAAAAGCTACTGTTGTGCGTTTCACCTTTATTCCCCTTCATTAACTGCTTCCTCATAGCTTCGCTGCCACAAGCCTTTTAAGCCAAGTATTTTTAGTTCAATAGCTACTTTTGTTGATTATTAAATGAGACTACACGCTTATTCATTTAGAAGTAAAACATTTTGTCACAAGTTTATTAAACCCATGTTTGGTTTAATTTACAGACCAATCAAAAGTACTCAATGATGATCAGTAAAACCAAGTACTCAACCTGAGAAAATTAAACCACCCAAGTGTTATCTGCTTCATCATTGTCTGGAAACGGTACACTGACGATGTACTGGTGATATGGAGAGGAAAACACTGACTCTATCGGAAAGTTCATGATATGGTTGAACCAACAAAACACATTTCTGAAATTCACCCATACATCCTCCAACACCAATCTGGTGTTCCTTGATCTGAACATTTATCCAGATAATGGCAAACTAAAAACAACAACACATTAGTAACTGACGGCAAAAACTGCCTATTACTATACAAAAGTTTCCATCCACGATGCCTAAGGGACAACCTTTCCTATGGACAGTTCCTTTCCCTACGGAGGAACTGTTCCGAGCTCACTGATTTAAAAAACAAGCCTCTGATTTGGGAAATAAGTTACTAAAACGTAACTATCCAGAACATATCGTAAGGAGAGGGTTAAAACGGGCAAGGAACAACAACAGAGATGCTCTTTTGGAAAACCGCATTCCCAAAGAACAGGAAACGAGATCCATTTGCGTAACCACTTTTAACACCCACTCCAACCAAGTGTCCAAAATAGTGAATAAACATTGGAGAATACTTAATTGCGTCAGTCTCAATTTTCCTAAACCTATATTTTCCCACAAGAGAGGCAGGAATCTGAAGGACATCTTGGTCCATACCAGACCGCGAGGGACACCTGGAAGGGACCTTGCCACCACTACCCTTCCACCTGTACAGGGTCACTACCCATGCGGTAATTGTAGCACAGGCAACCTCACCAAGAGGAGCAGGAACATCACGTTAACAAATGGATCAGTCTGGGAACAAAGTATATTCACAAACTGCAATAGCAGAAACGTGATGTATATTATCACATGTCCATGCAGACTAGAATACCTCGGCATGGCATTGAGACCAGTGAGGATCAGTATCGGCGAACACAAGAGTAATGTTCGCTGCAAAAAAGCACCACCAAGATGGCGAACCACTACCTGATATGGCCCACAACCTGGATGATTTAAAGTTGACCATAATTGAGCAACTCCACAACGAGAATGACCTGCTGGAAAAAGAACAACAGTGGGTGTGCCGTCTGGGGACATGTTAGAACTGGGGGTCTCTAGTTGGCAGAGGTAGGTACCACTGTCCAAATAGGGACCCTTGCTTCTAGTCAGGGCAAGGAGATAACCCTCTGAGATAACCCCTGCTCACCCTCTAGGTAGTTTGGCACGAGCAGTCTAGGCTAACCAGAGGCAATGCGTAAAGTATTTGTACCAACACTCACAGTAACACAGTGAAAACACCACAAACTGACTCCACAACAGTTTAGAAAAAAAAGGTATTTAATCTAAACTACACAAGACCAAAACGACAAAAATCCAACATACACAGTTCAAGAATATGGTTTCAAAAGAGTTCTTAAGGTTTGCGATAAAATTCTATAGGTTGTGATAGAATAATCGACAGATGCATGAAAAGTTCACAGTTGCATCACGTTTACTCACAGTACCTTTTAGTTGCAACAAAGTTCCAAAAGCAGAAGCTGGTGCGGTGGAAAACAAGCGATGCGTTGCTCCTGAGACCCTGGGAAGGCGATGCGACAGCCCCGCTGCAGGAGCGGGCGTGTTGCGGCGATTCCGGTCTGCATGAGGAGGAAGGCCACTTGTATGGATTCCGGTGCGTAGGTTCCGTAGGAAGGTTGTTCTCACAAAGGCACGATGCGACAATATCGTAGGGGCTGCAACGATCTCCAGGCGACGATGCACGGTCCAGCGGTAATCCTCTCCCTTACAGCTCCTCGATGCAATGGTTCTGCGACGATGCTCGCAGCGACGTGATGCGGTCCGCAAGCAAGCGGTGCGGCGATCTCACCCAGTGCCGACAGGCTCTGCGACGACACTCGCAGCGATGTTCGACTTTCCCGCACCGGTCTGGTGCATCCCGCAAACGAAGGATGCGACGGCTCTGGCAGCGGCGTCAGGCGCTGCGGCGATCTCGGCCTTCGTAGCGGCGGGATTCTTCTCGCACTGTCGGGGATGCGCTCCGCAAGCGAGTGATGCGACACTATTCAATTGCAAAAGTCTCTCAAGCTTAGTTTCAAGCTTCCCAGCACAGGTACAACTTCCAGAGGCCCCACAACTGGATCAAGCACTCTAGGAAGGACAGAACTCTCTCAGCAGAGTTCAGGGAAGCTGGGGGGTGAAGTCCTTTTGTTCCTGGGACTTCAGAACAGGGAGCCAGCTCTACTTAGGCCCTTGGAGATTCCTTCAAGACAGGGGATACAGCACCACAGCAAAGTCCTTCCCCTCTCCTTGGCAGCAAAGCAACAGCAGGTCAGTCCAGCAGAGACACAGCAGGACAGTCTTCCTTCTTCAGAGTCAGCTTTCTCCTTGGCAGAGGTTCCTTCTTGATTCCAGGATGATCTAATTTTCTGTTGTCAGGGGTTCTGTTCTTATACCCCTAAAAGTCTTTGTTCTCTTTGTGCAAGTGGGCCCTGAGCCCGGTCTGAACCAGTTCTGGGTGTCTCCTAAGTACTTTGTTTTCCTGGCTGCTCCTTTCCTTTCAGAGTGAGGGGCATGGTTGTCAGCTGCCCAGCAGGAGGTGGAGCCAGCATTGTGGTCGGCAGGCACAGCCCTATTCAGGCCCAGGTGCTAACTCCTCCCACCACTCCAGTTGCAAATGCAGTCATTCAGCCTAGGGCTGACTCAGCCAGCCTCCTGGGGAATCCCCATCCCCTGTCACTCTCAAACCAGACAGTCAATCCACAAACAGGCCAAGAGACACAGAAGGTTCAGACAAGAGAACAGCAACTTTCTAAAAGTGCTGTTCTCAAACACAGGATTTAAAAACAACCTTTCCTAAAAGATGTGTTATTAAATTCTGAGTTCAGGGATACTAGATACTTATGTCCTATCTTGTTCCTATGGGAAGAAATGCTGGAAGCCACTGTAGCCAGCATCCCCCATGTTAATCTATAGAGCAAGATAGCCTTACAGTAGTGAAAAACAAAAATGGCTGTAATTCACTACCAGAGCATGTCACCTGCACTAGTACATGCTCTACCTTTTACATACACTGCACCCTGCCAAGGGGGGTACCTTGGGCCTTCCATAGGGGTGACTAATGTGCACAAAAAGGGAAGGGTTAGGCCTGGTCAGTGGGGAAACTGACCAGGAGGACATGGCAGTTCCTAGACTGCACACAGGCACTCAGTGGTAGGCCTGAGACACCATTTTAGGGCTACTCATGTGGGTGGCACAATCAGTGCTGCAGGCCCACTGGTAGCATTTGTCATCACCAGCCCTGGCACACCCAGTGCACTTTACTAGGGACTTCATGGTGATACAAATATGCCAATCATGTATATCCATTCATAATAACAATTTACACAGAGGGCATATGCACGTTAGCACTGATCAGCAGTGGTAAAGTGCGCAGAGTCCTATTGCCAACAGCCACGGGTCAGGAAAAATAAGGGAGGAAGAAGCAAAAAGTTTGGGGATGACCCTGCAAGAAGGGCCAGTTCCAACACAACCCCCTTCCAGCCTAAAGCCAGGGTAGGCCAAACGATACCTCAATGGGATTATCTGCTTAAGGCGATAGAACACGGAACCTGGCCCAAACAGCAGGGCAGTCCTGTTCTACGCCGTCCTAAACCCAGTTGTATCACTCTATGCATACTCTCAAGGTCCACCATGCCAATCCATGTGGAACCCTTCTCCTCACCTGTGGACACCACCTGTGCAGTACCTAAACTTAACTTGCTCACAGGTGTGTCCCAACAGACAGACAGCAAGCCACAGTGACCTCCAACAGTGATCAGGGATGAGACCCAGGCCTCATGCCTCTCATGGCTCTCGAACCCCTGTGGCATCAGAGGGTGGGGAGCAGTAGCCCCAGGAGCTGGGTACCCTTTGTCCACCCCCTCTCTTGTCAGGTCAGGTCTGACACTCTGGCACTGACCCACCAGTCCCGGACCTGTATCCGGCGGCTGGACAGGAGGCTGGGGTGAGCTTCCCAACACCTGGCCCTCCTCTTCCTTGGGGCTCTGTACCCTCCAACCTGGAGCTGTACCCCCTTCTAGAATAGGCAGAGCACCTGTGGCAGGTGTCCTACACAATTCAACCCACCAGTTCAGGGGTTCTATCATGCAACTGAATTCGAGGTCAGGGGGGACACCCTGGACCTGGCCCTCAAACCTAGGCTCCAATGCCTCCAGGTCAGACAACACCTGAACCTGGCTTCCCCACCCAGGGACCAACCTCTGCGGTGGAACACTTACCTGGCGCACCAGGACTTCACTCACTGGTGTGCCCACACTAGTAGACAGTACCCACCTGGCCAACAAAAGGTATGGCTTGGTCCACCCCCAGGGTGAGACTCCTGCCCTCCTTCCGGGGGAAACCCTGTCCACCAAGATAACCAAAAACACAACTTTCCTACCAGTTCAGGACCTCCCTCCAGCAACTGGTCTCCCAACCTAGGGTTTAACCCCTCAGGTTGTTCCGGGGTCAGAGGCGAGGACTCCCTCCCTCTGGACCCCTTCCAGAGTGCTGCACTGTTCCTACTGGAGGGGTACCCCTGGGAACCATATTGGTCAGGGCACTGGTTAAAGATGCCCTTTCTTCCAGGTCAGGCAGATCCTGAACCTTGTCTCCCAACCCAGGGACCAAAACCTGCGGCTGTGCACTTGCCTGGCACGCCAGGACTTCTGGGAACTCACACAGTACCCCCTTGAGGGTGACACACAACTCATGTGTCCCATGATAGTCTTCCTGGCGCAGATTTCCCGACCCCTGTCCACCTGACAGTGCGGGAAGGTCTCCCAGGACAGAAGTGGTGTCACCATGGTCACTCCTGGGAGACTCAGCCCTTCTGACTGGTCGCTGACCCACTGGTTCTCCCACTGGGGACTCCTTCCCCCTCTCACCCCTCAGTCTGGACTTTTGCACCCTCCCAACTGGAGTGGCACTGCCAGATACCAGAACTGGTAGAGGCCTGGTTACAGGCACTCCCCGTTCAACAGACACTAGGAGATCCTCCTCAAATGGCCTCCCGTACAGTCTAGGTCCCAAACCTGGTGTTCCCTTAAGGAACACTCCAGGCCCTGAGACTGGGGTTCGGGCACCGTGAGACACACCGTCCCACACTCATTCCTTCTCCACTGAGACTGGACATAAGCACCTACACCCCTCTCACTACACTGGGAACTAATTGGGCTATACTTAACCTCTTCCACCTCACAGGTCTGGAAGATATCTAAGCCACTTCTTTTGGGATCACTCCCCAATGCCTCCTCAGACTCTCTGGAATCCACCAAGAGGTCTGCCTCCAACGCAAGCTCTCTGGGGTCAGAGAACTCACACTCCACCGGGTGTTGGCATAGCTCTGGAAAACAGGGACTTAAAATATGCTCTCCAACAAATGAATCACACATCCCCCCACATTTGTTAACCAAGCTACCCTTTGCCTCACCCTCCAGTGCCCCACACAAGTACCCCACACCACTCTCCTGAGACTGGCAAGACAGTATCTGACTGTCTCTGTCACACAACCCACACTCTTCTGGCTGGTCTTCACACACACACACCAAGGTTTCTACCCTGGGGGAACCCCTCTCCCTGTACCTGTCTTCTAGAGTCAGTAGAGTGTCCCTCCCATCACTAGGAATATGGTCCCCTGTGCCAGTCCCCCAATCTACTTTAGGGACACTGCACTCCACTGGAACTACATCATAAACCTGAACCCCCTGGTGTATGTCAACCCCCCCCCTCAAGTCAGGCGCCACATCTCTGGGTGTTTGTACCTTTCTCTCAGCACTGGAAACTATAATCTTGCTGCCACCATCTGAGCTGGACTCTACCTCCAACTCAGCAAAGCTCACCTCTTGAGCTACCCATGTTTCTTCTTCAGCTGAGACTCTCATGGGCTCACGCCTCTGGAGCTCCAGCTCAAGTTTCCTCATTCTTAATTCATGGGCCAAGGTCATTTTCAATTCTTCCAGGGCACGGGCATTTTTGCTCTCCTCCGCCGCCTTTTCTCTTTCTTTTTCCATCTGCTTCATCTTCATTTCAAGCCTCAACATTTCTAACTTATGATCTCTAGCCCTTTGGTTTTCCTCCAACTCCTCTGGGAAAAAACTTTCAGCTGAATGGTTACTGCCAGCCCTTGAGGATGCTCTGGACACAGGCAGATCCTGTGGCCTGAAACCATCCCTTTGTGCATCCTCATTCACTTCTGCATCATCTGTCTCCCCATCCTCTTTGGTCTCCCACCAGGCCTTAAGGCCTCCTGTAGCTCCTCCTTCTTGGAGCAGCGCTTCAAGGGGCATCCAAAGTTCCTGCAGAACTGCCTGAGTTGACCTACTTTGTAATCACTTAACATTTTAATATCAAACTCCAGTTCTGCAACATCACTTGCTGGTTTACCATTCTGAGACATGATGCTTGGATTCTTTCAGGGTTACGATCAAAAATAGAACCAAAAAATAAAAAATGTAGTATGCGGTGGCGTAGTGGTCTGCACTCACTAGTGATGTACACCAATCACAGTGGGTCTAGTACAAATACAAGTTCAAGTCAAGTCAAAAACTTTATTCGGAAACATGTAAATCATGTCCATAAAAGTACATACATACAATACATGTTAAAAGAAAAAGTACACTTAACAATCGCAATCCGCTAAAAATACAGTAAGATACATATAACATGTCAGATAGCACACTTTTTTTTTTTTTTTTTTTTTTAAAGTTTCCAATAAATAAATTACTTTAAAATTGTTAGCTTAAAAGATCATGCTTTTCCTAGAGCTGATGGCCCTGAGTATATAACTAGCCGTGTAAAAACAGATGTCAGGGTGATGCAAATTAAAAAGTAACTTCATTGCCGCTTTGATGGTTCTTGCTCCAAATTTAATAAATAAAGGTTTTAAAAAGAATTTACGATAGTCACTGTACAGGTTACATACAAGTAGAAAGTGCTCTGTGCTTTGTTCTGAAAAGTTGTCGCAACGACATGGACCTATAGGGCGCATCTTAATCTCAGGGAATGCAACCAATAGGTGGACCGTACCCATCCTCATCCTGGTGAGGACAAACCGATGTTGCCCTTTGGTCACCTGGGGGAGGTAGGGGTGTAGGCCCACAAATTCGTTCAGTTGATTATAACGTATACAGGTGGAAAGTTTGAGATCATCCGTAGCTCGTCTTTCTGCACAATGATTTAAAAAGATTGATTTTAGACTCTCTTTAGAGAGATCCGAGGCAGAACAGTGATCTAATGTAACGTTTAACCCAAACACACTAGCAAAGGATTCAATTGTGTATTTAATCCATGGGATTTTGAGAAAGTAGTCTAGACGTAGACAATCCTCAATGATAGCCCTATTAAATGAGGTTTCGTCTTTCATCCAGACCGAACGCCATAACATCAAAGGTCTCAACAGTAATAGATCATTTAGATGTTGTAGTCCTAATTCTTTGTGGACCAGACTATTAGCAGTGGATGTCGGGAGACACAATAATTTTTTCAAAAATATGTTCTCTTCTACCTGTAAAGGTTCTACCCTGGATACCCCCCAAACCCCTGCTCCGTAGAGAGCAGCCGAGAGACACCTGGCTTCAAAGATCTTAAGCATTACCTTAGGCCTTCTACTACCTAATTTACTTGCGAAAGCAAATATTCCATTGGCACTCCTGATCATTTTATCGCGCACCACCTTGTGCTCGACATCCCAGCGCCCATTTTTGGAAAAGGTAACCCCCAGGTAACAGAAATTTTCCACACACTGCACCACTTGGCCATCGATGTGATACCTATAGGGCTTTTTAGTTTTAACATTGCTAGCTCCACACTCCATCACATATGTCTTGCTCTTGTTAATGACCAACTTTCTTTTTTCTATAAAGGCCACAAATTTGTCCATCAAGAGCTGTAGACCCCGGGGGGTCCTAGAGAGCAACACAGCGTCGTCCGCATAGAGTAACACGGGGATGATGCTTGTGTTTACTCTAGGGGCGTCCGCTGGTGCATTCTTAAGGATCGAGTCTACTTCATTAATAAATAGAGTGAAGAGCAGGGGTGCCAGAACGCACCCTTGTCTAATACCTCTCCTGACCCAGAATTTGTCTGTACATTCGCCCGAAGGCCCATACCGGACACTCGAGCTGAGTCTCTCGTACAGGCGGGCCAGGAAATATATAATTTCCCTAGGTGCTCCCATTTCTAGCAGGGTAGTCCATAGTATGGCGTGATCCACCAGGTCGAAAGCGCTGCTCAAGTCAGCGAAACAAAGGTAGAGTGACCCATTTTTTGCACGGGTGTATTTCCCTATCAGGAGTTCCAGGTTTAAACATTGTTCTATGCAACCTCTTCCTTTCCTAAACCCGTATTGGCAGTCTGTCATTATCTGATTAGACTCTTCTAGTCGGACGAGGAGTACACGGCTCATAATCTTGACGGACGAATCCAGCAATGAGATTGGCCGGTAGTTTTTGACGTTTCCTCGATCCCCTTTCTTGTGAATCGGAACTATTATTGATTCAGACCAAGTGCACAGGATAGTACAGTGAACAGCAACATTAAAAACTTTGACTAGTACTGGCCCCCAAGTCTCAGGTGCAAATTTGTATACATCAACTGGGACACCGTCGGGTCCCTGGGCCTTTCCGCCCTTACTAGCCCGGATACTACTTAGGACCTCCTGTAAGGTGATATCTAGGCTAAGTACTGGCCAAGAGCAACTTATCGGCAACACTACCGTTTTAGGATTAAAAATGCCAGAAAAATGCTGTACCCATGATTCCTTACCAACGTTTGAGGTCAACACGGGGAGTTTGTCATCTTTTAAGAAGGGGCTGTTAACTGCTGCCCAGAAAAGAGTACAGTTATTTGAAACAGCCGCTTGATCAAAACGCTCCCAAGCTTCCTCACGTAGTTCAGCTTTCCTTTGCTTAAGAGCTGAATTATATTCAAATCTAAGCTTAGCTACAACTGTTTTATCTCTAGGTTTAATGGTTAATGCCTTTTTTAGAGTCTTCAGTGCCACAGTACAAGCATTATTGAACCATCCCCTTGCTTTGTTGTTAGAATTTCCAGCAGCCCTAGTAAACTTATCACTAATAAAAACATTGATTTTTGTAAAGTGAAAAATACAGGCCTGCATATTTGATTTCTCGTCAGTAATTGATGTGATGTCATTTAAACAGCCTGAGATAATACAATTTGAAGTTACTTCAGCCTTATCCCCGGCCCACCTTATTCTGAATCCGTTCGGCCTATGTACCTCAATGTTAGTGATAGGGCTACTATCTGGGGTTATGCAAGCGTCCCAAAACCTAGTTTCAGTGACAAGACAGTTATGATCACTAACCATGTGGTCTACAACCTTGACACCAGAACTAAAAAAAGCTAGTTCGGAAGACATGCAAATAAAATCAATTACAGTGTTCGCCCCTCTCCCTACAAAAGTTGGCAGGCTATCACCCTTCTCGTCCTGCTCAATCTCTATGATCTCCATATCGTGGGCCAGTAGGAAAGAGTTCAGGGTTTCTCCATATATATTGTGTTGGAAATGTATGGCTGGCTCTCCAACACGGTTCAATGCGCCACACAACTTTTGATTAGACAGTGGGCAAACAGAAATATTAAAATCTCCAACATATATGAACTCAAAGACTGTATTAGTAGCTTTCATCAATTGTTTGATTGCGACGTCTAGTTCTAAAATAACCGTATATCTACTAGCAACAAAAACATTATTATACATATTTATCAACAGAATATTTTTGTCTGCCTCATCCGCTAGCCACAGCAGTTGGGAGTTATTGCCCACGGTGATATGCTCCTTCACCCTAATTCGCATTTTCACAGAAATCAGAGTCAGCAAACCACCTTTGGCCCTCCCTGAGGTAGTTGCTACTGCTGGTAGCTCATATGCTACAAAACCGTCAAGGTCCTTAAAGTTTAAACACCAGGTCTCTTGTAAACAAAGAATATCAAATGTTCTAATTAGTTCTAACCATCCTAGTACTTCAAATTTAGAAACTAATCCTGCTATATTCCAACTGGCAATGTGACAAGATGTAGATGCCCCCTTTACGGTATTACAAATAGTACCCACAGACTTAGGCAATGTACCACCTATAGAATTTGGGGACTGATTTAAGTCTACTCCTGCGAACACTTCGGCAATCTCATGACTAACCTCTTGTCAATCGCAGTTATTAAGACCAGACAGGGCATCAAATCTGTTATGTAATAGCAGGCTTGGTACTAGGGGAGAAGCCCAGCGGTTATGCATATTTAAGTTGTTGTCCCATCCTAGTGCTGGCGTTTTTGGTAGGGTTACATTGTGCTGTTCCCCGTAGAAGAATTTTAATGTTAGGGGAACCACCGAACCTCTTCTACGCTGAGGCGGAAGAATATGTGTTAAGACATTTGGAAGTATATCGGGGTGTGCAAAAGTTACCGCCACACAATCCCCTTTAAATCTTTTGGGGCGATTCCCTATCCAAGGGACACGTTTAACTGTTTTAATATCATGCGCCAGTTGCTGTAACCCTCCGGGTGCTAACCTCATGTTACCTGAGAGCCAATGGAGGGCCTTACTACTCAGAGAGCTAGATGACTCGGTGATGCCGTCATCCAAAGGAGGTACATTAGCTAACACCAGTACAACGGGTGAGGCTTCCTCAATAAATTGCAGTGGGTCTATACCGTGAACTTGTGCTTGTGGTAAATTTACTGTTAACGGTCGCCCCTCTGCTGTTGTTACAGGTTGATTAACTTTCGGGGCCGGCATGTGTACTGAATTAGTCAGCACACCAGATGTCCCTTCTCCCACTAGGTTAATCCCTTCGGTACTGCTTCTCGTTATTAATAGAGTATTAAGGTTGCCTATTTCCTCCGTCAGTTTAGTTTGCACACCTCCAAGTCTTTTCACTTCAGCCTGCAATTTATCGATTTTAGAGATCAGAGGTTTAACAATTTCAATAAGTTTACCCTCTACAACCTCAAGCAGTTTACTCAACATTTCATCATCTCCTCTGTTTCTTAGAGACCCTTCCCCAACAGTCTTTTGGGGAGCTCTCGAAGGACCTGGGGATAATGTTCTTTTCCTTTTCACTCTTGGCCTTGGGCCGCCCTGCTTCCGCTGATTCTTCACACAGGTGCGCACAGGCCGGGGTGTGTACTCAATGGGTGGTAAATCATCCTCCACAGGACCAGTTTCAATTTCTGGGTCTGAATCTATAACATTTTCTGAGTCTCCATCCAGAATAACAGGGGATGGTAACATGGTCGATGGCTGGCTGCTAGACTCAATAATTGGTGGTGCAATTGGTGAGACCCTGGTTTCCACCAACACGAAAGGACTATCATCAGTAGACAGAGGTAAGGTAGGGCTTAGTCTACACAAGTCTGGTGACTGGCTTAGCCCAAGCGATTCCCTCCTCTGTTCATTAATTTTCTTGACTGTTTGTACAACATAGTTGTCCATGGTATTTGCAGGCAAAGCAGCAGGTTTCTTTTTAGACATAGTCTATGTATAAAATGCTATTGACAATTAACACTGGGACCACAACAGAATCTTACTTGTGGGCGCGTCTCTGATGGAACAGGGGGTCGAGCCCTGCCCCTGCCTCCTCCTGCCGATGAGGGCCGTAGAGGGCCCGCCCTTTGCCCGGGCTTAGCCCCGGGCGCTCCCGCGCGCGACTCGCGGGTGCGAGGGGCGCTCCGTTCTTTCAAGCGCCTCCGGGCGCTCGTGCGGCGTCACTTCCGCCGCCGGGGCACCTGGGAGTTGTAGTCTGGTCGAGCTGATAGCGCTAGCCGTTTCCCTCACGGCGTTGGTTGGTAGGGCGCTGTAGCGCTAGAATTCCTGGCGCTGCCAAGCTGTCTGCTGTGCTTGATGGCCGTTCACCTCACGGCTTGTGAAGATGTCCCACCGGAGCTCTGGGCGCTCCGTTCTTTCAAGCGCCTCCGGGCGCTCGTGCGGCGTCACTTCCGCCGCCGGGGCACCTGGGAGTTGTAGTCTGGTCGAGCTGATAGCGCTAGCCGTTTCCCTCACGGCGTTGGTTGGTAGGGCGCTGTAGCGCTAGAATTCCTGGCGCTGCCAAGCTGTCTGCTGTGCTTGATGGCCGTTCACCTCACGGCTTGTGAAGATGTCCCACCGGAGCTCTGGGCGCTCCGTTCTTTCAAGCGCCTCCGGGCGCTCGTGCGGCATCACTTCCGCCGCCGGGGCACCTGGGAGTTGTAGTCTGGTCGAGCTGATAGCGCTAGCCGTTTCCCTCACGGCGTTGGTTGGTAGGGCGCTGTAGCGCTAGAATTCCTGGCGCTGCCAAGCTGTCTGCTGTGCTTGATGGCCGTTCACCTCACGGCTTGTGAAGATGTTCAAATCCCACCGCCTGACCACCAATGTTAGAACTGGGGGTCTCTAGTTGGCAGAGGTAGGTACCACTGTCCAAATAGGGACCCTTGCTTCTAGTCAGGGCAAGGAGATAACCCTCTGAGATAACCCCTGCTCACCCTCTAGGTAGCTTGGCACGAGCAGTCTAGGCTAACCAGAGGCAATACGTAAAGTATTTGTACCAACACTCACAGTAACACAGTGAAAACACCACAAACTGACCCCACAACAGTTTAGAAAAATAAAGGTATTTAATCTAAACTACACAAGAACAAAACAACAAAAATCCAACATACACAGTTCAAGAATATGGTTTCAAAAGAGTTCTTGAGGTTTGCGATAAAATTCTTTAGGTTGCGATAGAATAATCCACAGATGCGTGTAAATGTCACAGTTGCGTCACGTTTACTCACAGTACCTTTTAGTTGCAACAAAGTTCCAAAAGCAGAAGCTGGTGCGGTGGAAAACAAGCGATGCGTTGCTCCTGAGACCCTGGGGAGGCGATGCGACAGCCCCGCTGCAGCAGCGGGCGTGTTGCGGCGATTCCGGTCTGTATGAGGAGGAAGGCCACTGGTATGGATTCCGGTGCGTAGGTTCCGTAGGAAGTTTGTTCTCGCAAAGGCACGATGCGACGATCTCGTAGGGGCTGCGACGATCTCCGGGGCGACGATGCGCGGTCCAGCGGTGATCCTCTCTCTCACAGCTCCTCGATGTGATGGTTCTGCGACAATGCTCGCAGCGAGGTGATGCGGTCCGCAAGCAAGCGGTGCGGCGATCTCACCCAGCGACGACAGGCTCTGCGACGACACTCGCAGCGATGTTCGACTTTCCCGCACCGGTCTGGTGCGTCCCGCAAACGAAGGATGCGACGGCTCTGGCAGCGGCGTCAGGCGCTGCGACGATCTCGGCCTTCGTAGCGGCGGGAATCTTCTCGCACTGTCAGGGATGCGCTCCGCAAGCGAGCGATGCGACACTTTTCAATTGCAAAAGTCTCTCAAGCTTAGTTTCAAGCTTCCCAGAACAGGTACAACTTCCAGAGGCCCCACAACTGGATCAAGCACTCTAGGAAGGACAGAACTCTCTCAGCAGAGTTCAGGGAAGCTGGGGGGTGAAGTCCTTTTGTTCCTGGGACTTCAGAACAGGGAGCCAGCTCTACTCAGGCCCTTGGAGATTCCTTCAAGACAGGGGACACAGCACCACAGCAAAGTCCTTCCCCTCTCCTTGGCAGCAAAGCAACAGCAGGTCAGTCCAGCAGAGCAACAGCAGGACAGTCTTCCTTCTTCAGAGTCAGCTTTCTCCTTGAAGAGGTTCCTTCTAGATTCCAGGATGATCTACTTTTCTGTTGTCAGGGGTCCTGTTCTTATACCCCTAAAAGTCTTTGTTCTCTTTGTGCAAGTGGGCCCTGAGCCCGGTCTGAATCAGTTCTGGGTGTCTCCTGAGCACTTTGTTTTCATGGCTGCTCCTTTCCTTTCAGAGTGAGGGGCAGGGTTGTCAGCCGCCCAGCAGGAGGTGGAGCCAGCATTGTGGAAGGCAGGCACAGCCCTTTTCAGGCCCAGGTGCTAACTCCTCCCACCACTCCAGTTGCAAATGCAGTCATTCAGCCTAGGGCTGACTCAGCCAGCCTCCTGGGGAATCCCCAGCCCCTGTCACTCTCAAACCAGACAGTCAATCCACAAACAGGCCAAGAGACACAGAAGGGTCAGACAAGAGAACAGCAACTTTCTAAAAGAGCTGTTCTCAAACACAGGATTTAAAAACAACCTTTCCTAAAAGATGTGTTATTAAATTCTGAGTTCAGGGATACTAGATACTTATGTCCTATCTTGTTCCTATGGGAAGAAATGCTGGAAGCCACTGTAGCCAGCATCCCACATGTTAATCTATAGAGCAAGATAGCCTTACAGTAGTGAAAAACGAAAATGGCTGTAATTCACTACCAGAGCATGTCACCTGCACTAGTACATGCTCTACCTTTTACATACACTGCACCCTGCTCCGGGCGGTACCTTGGGCCTTCCATAGGGGTGACTAATGTGCACAAAAAGGGAAGGGTTAGACCTGGTCAGTGGGGACACTGACCAGGAGGACATGGCAGTTCCTAGACTGCACACAGGCACTGCAGTGGCAGGCCTGAGACACCATTTTAGGGCTACTCATGTGGGTGGCACAATCAGTGCTGCAGGCCCACTGGTAGCATTTGTCATCACCAGCCCTGGCACACCCAGTGCACTTTTCTAGGGACTTCATGGTGATACAAATATGCCAATCATGTATTTCCAATCATAATAACAATTTACACAGAGAGCATATGCACCTTAGCACTGATCAGCAGTGGTAAAGTGCGCCGAGTCCTATTGCCAACAGCCACGGGTCAGGAAAAATAAGGGAGGAAGAAGCAAAAAGTTTGGGGATGACCCTGCAGGACCCATGTGACTGGTCTTAACGACGACATACCTTGGGCCCAACTGTCTTAAGCCTTGAAGTAACATCCTCTGAAGTCTCATTCCTGGAATAACCCCACTATACAGACAACCCTACAACAATGGCATACTGACCCTTGGAGACTGTACGAATCTACGACTCCCAGTGAAGGCTATCCTGAAGGGATAAGCCCCCTAGAGTTCCACCCAGCCATGAGCTGTGCGTGCTGGAATGATTAATCTCCTAGTCTGTGGCTTTTAGAACAAAACCCCATAAAAGTTCTGAGATACACCACTAATTTCTAATAATAGATTCGCTAGATCTAAAGGAGCCAGCACACTGGAATACCACCTCATCATGAGCCTTTCCTCTCTAATATAACATCCCCAGTCTATGGCCTTGGCAATAAGATCTTATTCCCTCCCTCAGGGTTTGGTATCAGGACCCACTGTGCATACTGCCCCATGGGACGTATGCTTAACATCTATCCTACTCTGCATGAGCTAGCCTCAGTGAGTGTATATTCTGTCTTTATTTGCTTTTTGTTCTTTTCACCGCTTTACTATCAAGAACCCACAGCCATAAGATGTCACAATAACGTTATTTTAGTTTGTTTGTATAAAAAACACTTCCGGTTTTGGAGCAGAAAAAACAGGTTAATGTTCTGGCATTCGGCACCCGATGTACAGACGGGCCGATTCACTTCCTTTCAGATCGCCTCCAAACCCGGTCAAACTGCTACTTCCTGCTGGTCAAATCCAGCGCTCTAGTGCGCATTTTGCAACCCGGCCACCGGAAGTGATCAGATATTCACTTCCGAGTGTCCAAGGACAGCTTCACAGGTTCAATCACTTTTTACCAAATTGCCAACTACCGGCCACATAAATAGAGTTTTTTCCGCTGACTCATTTACATGTCAGAGCCGCCGGATGGCGTACCTTGAGCGAGGCAGTGTTGACAACTACGTAAGTACGGCATAGCCGTTTAGGGAACCAGAGTTTTACAGCCATCTACGGATCTCCCTGTAACCGCAAGCAATGGACAACAAACCCTTTCTTTCCCTTTCTTTACTTAACAGAATACAGTGGCAACACCCTTCCCACCCGTTTTAGAGGCTCATGGAGTATTGTCTCCTACATATCTTAGTATGTACTTACCCATGTGTGTTTGTATCATTTATTTACCCACTTTGCTTTCAATTACTCTAGTCACTAGCATAGAGTGTGTGTTTTTTTTTATATGTGTGTGTCTCGTTCGTCCCTTTTTTATCACCACAGGTCACGGCACTTATGTTTAACATACAACTAAGACGAATCGGACTACAGTCACATTGTGACGATTTGCATTTACAGGTTACACGTGTTTGTGCAATGGGAGGCACAATTATATGACTAATTGTACTTTCTCTTTCAGACTAACATTTTAGGAATACCAATGGGTATTGTATAAAGTGCATGATATTCTGCATCTTTCACTTTTGTAAATAGCACACAATCACATTTGATAGCAACATAGTGAGTACTGAAGGGATCAGTTGATGAAGAAGCCTTGATGCTTCGAAACATATCGACCTACTAGGAGTATCCGCACATTATATGCAGGAAATCTCAGAACCATCATTTTTAACAGGTCCAGCCTCGATGACCTATTAAAGTTTCTTAATTCCATAAGGTCGGGTCCTTTTTAAATTCCCTTTTTGCATTCACTCTAGAGCCATCCTCTCACAACCACTACATAACACATAGTACTGTAAGATCAGTGCTCCTGCGTAGTTGCAGGTAGTAGCACGCCCCGTCCCGCAGTGGGGCGGGAAAACCCCTATGATGAAGCATGACACCAAGGGCCCTTTTGGTGTGTGTGGGGTATTTAAGCAAACACTGTGTGCATCCAATCCAAGATAGGAAACACACTTTCTTGACACAGTAAGACACTCTATCAAGAGAACCCTCCTTAAATGTGGATCCTTTTGTTTGATTACATATTATCTGCTTATGGTGCCCCCTTGGGTGTTTGCTGTTTCCAAAACCCTTATCCTTGACACTAATACTCTCATAGTATAAGTGATGCCACACCAGCCTGCAGCTGCTCAAGGGGTGGTAACTGCAGTGCATTCCTTACAAAGCCCCACCAAAGACACCCTAAGATATCACCTTGCAACCCCCTTTTGTTAGCCTGCATGGCCTATGCTGCTGTTTGTTGCCTTAGGATTTTTCTGCAACTCCACCTTGTAAGGCTGCACATGACACAAGAACATAAGATGTAAAGACAAAGAAACAATTAGGCAGGATGTTGCAGGATTTGTTATGACAGGACAAAAAGTGGCCAAACACTACAAGGAGGCCTTGTTATAATTTCTTGATCAGCCCTTCTCCCTGGAGGAGGTGATGATGGGAAGGGCTGTACCATCCTCATCCACATTCTTGGGTAAGCTGTACCATGCCAAGGAAGATAATTACAGAGGACACTGTGAAACAGCTGGCAAGCGACACTAAGCTGATGTCCACTCTAATGCTGCCATGTGTGTGATGTGGTTAGCACCATATTCCATCGATGCATTCCAGCATGAGGTTTGACAGTTGTGTAACATATGCTCTTACACCTTGTTCAAACCAATATACAAATTACAGCTTTACTCTGTGGACTACAAACAGCAGTGAGAGACACAACTAATGAATTAGGGGTATTAAGCGTGCAGGGGACATTGATGAGTTAAACTTTATGGGATTCCTGTATAGCAATTGGTACTGTTTTTAGAGGAGTCTTTAGTCTTATACATTTCCCCCTGCATAATGAATGTGTCACAATTGGAGATCAGTGGGGTATATGGCGATACTTCACCTTTGAGCTTTACCTTAACCACAAAAGGGAACTTATGGCTTTCAATCCGTTCAAAATAAATTGCACAACACACTGCACTACTGAAGCTGCCAGTGATAACAAACACCTGCTTCTGGTCGTGCAGGAATCACATATTCAGATTTTCCAAACTCAATTTTTATAAATTCTTTATTCGGTTTTTAAAGTACATAAAAAACCATAAAAGCAATATCACAGATAAAAACATCATTATACATTGTTAAAAAATGGAAAGTATTACAATTCATTTTGGTGCTTTATCCATACTATATATTTGGGGATCTCTAGCCATGCCAGTTAATATATCAACATTCTTAGTTTCTAAAATTCATTTACTTTCAGAGAGATCGAACTTATCAAAGGTTTGCTCTATGTTTAAAAATACATTTAAAAAATGTCACAATGTATTTACAAGTCTGTTCAGTCTCTAGAAACTGCAGTCGCAGCATGGCTGGGTGACATCTTCTAAAACCCAGTAATTTCAGCAGGGGTAACAACCAACGCTTACGATGGGCGTCATAAAACTTACAGAACAGAACAGTGTGAATGGTTGTCTGCTCTGATGTTCCATCACATGGACAAGGTGAAAAGATCCGATCCCAGCAATTATGGACCGGAAAAACCACCAATCGTTGGAAGATGTTAAATCTAAATCTTGTCAAAAGGAATCGCTCAAAGTTTGAGAGATCATATGATAAATATGGCTGAATTGAAAGGGTAATCTGAATCGACATTGAGTGTTGAACGGAAGCTTTCCTTGCTTCCTTGGCGATACGCAGCTCTTCTACGTGGCTCAGGGCCCTGACTTTCAATTCCTTTCTAGATATTTCACAGATCGTTTCGGGAGCAGTGTAATAATTCCCAAGCCCCAGGTCGGTCAAAAGATTTTTCACGTACATAAGCCAACTGATTTTAGATGAGCGGTCTAATGACATGCAATCTGCCACTATTTGCTTAGTAAGTGAATTTTTGGTTGATGTCCATATTCGAAGCCAAAGTAGAAGAGGTTGAATTTTTGCTAGGTCCGCTAAATATGGGATCCCCAATTCCATGTGACACGCAAACATAGAGACACATTTAGCTGCCGCTAATAGAAATCTTAAAAAAGTGTTTTCCGCCACTTCTAAGGGACTAATATTGACATGCCCCCACAGTCCAGCCCCATACAGGGCTATCGCCTGACATTTAGCTCTGTAGATGTGTAGCAGTTCTACAGGTGGCCTTTTCCCCAGCTTCTGTGAAAAACCTATAAGTGCAGCAATTGCTCGCATTAGATGATGTTTCCTGGCCTCAATTGCGGGTTTCCAATTCATTTCATCATCAATTATGATGCCTAAGTAGGGGTATTGGCCAGTATTTTCGAGTTTATCTTTATTAAGAAGTATATCTTTTCCCCCTTTTTTCCCCAAACCTGCTGCCATTACATATGTATTTTTTATATTTATTCATAAATCGAGGTTCCCCATGAAGTCAACATACCTATCCAAGGCCTTCTGTAGTTCAAGTGGGGTACGGGCCAGTATCACTGCGTCATCCGCATAGAACAGAGCGGGGATCGCGCGCTTTCTTACTTGCGGTAGATCTTGGCCCCCCCTCAACACCAAGCCATTTGTATCAAGTGAAAAGAGAAAGGGGGCCAAGACACAACCCTGCCGAACTCCACGCTCTACTCTGAACGATGCAATCAACTCGCCTTTTACGCCAAAACGTACCCTCGCGGAAGCATTCGAATATAATTCCCGCAAGAAATCAACCAGAGGAACATCAACCCCCATTAGTAGCAGGACGGACCACAATTTCGCATGGGAGACACAATCGAAAGTAGCGGACAGGTCTACGTAGACCAAGTATAACCTGCCCTGCTTTGCACAGACGTATTTACCCAGGAGCATTGATAAGTTCAGGGCTTGCTCGGTAGTCCGAAAACCCTCCCGGAAACCGAACTGAATGTCAGAGAGGATCCCACCATCGTCAGCCCACTGCTGTAAACGCTCAAGCACTACTCTCCCCATCACCTTGCCCAGCGAGTCCAGCAGTGATATCGGGCGATAGCAGGAGAACTCATGCCTGTCTCCTTTTTTTAAAAATAGGGACCATGATGTATTTGGTCCAGGAGGGCAACAAACCCTTCTCCATTGCTGCTCCACACACCCTTGTCAATATTGGGGCCCACAGGTCCATGTTGTACTTAAAAAAATCAACAGGAACCCCATCTGGGCCCGGGGCTTTCCCATTTTTACTTGCATTTAACGCTTGAAGAACTTCGCTTATAGCAAGTTCTAGCGAGATGGGATAAGCCGCCGTGGGGGCGCTGCCACTGGATGGTGCGTCAAACCCAGCTGACTCTGGACCTTTCTGGAATATTTTCAAAAAGTGTTCCACCCAGGCTGATTCCTCAATGGCTACCTCTATAGTTGGGAGTTTTTTTTGGTCTACTAAAAAGGGAGATTTTACCACTCTCCAAAATGCCTCACTATTTCTATCTATGGAGCTTTCATGCAATTGATCCCATAGGGATTGTTTTAATTCGGCCTTCCTCTCTGTACATACTATGTTATAGTCCTTTCTTAGAATTCTTATTTCCACTGGGTCTCTGTGAGTTTTATTTAGCGCTATTTTCAGTTTTTTGTGTGCTACCGTACATATATGATTAAACCATCCTGTTTTCCTGGGACAATCTCTTTTAGTCTTGACTGTTAAAAGTTAATTTTATTTTTCCTAAAATTACCTCAAAATTATGTAGGACTTCCTCTTCCGAGACTCCCAGGTCTAGACATTTAACTATAGAAGGGTAAACTGCACATATCACTTTTCTGGTTATTTCCCCAGCATCTACCTTCTCACATCTTAGGGAATATCCATTTGTCTTGGCCAAATGCAAAGTATTCTGGGTTAAGGCACTGGCAATAGTCTGTGAGGAGGACTGGGCATATGCTAGAAAAAGTTCTAGGCTGAGAGCACAATGGTCACTTAATGTGTTCACCAATAATTCGAACCTCACGACTCTATTGGACAACGCATTTGATACTAAGATATAATCTATTGTTGTCTCATGGACCCTCCTCAAAAAAGTTGGATCCAGCCGATGGGAGTTCATATTTAGTTTATTAACCATCGTGAGTCCCAAATCGGAAAGCAGTTTGTTCAAATGGGATCCTGTGCTAGTATGGCTAAAATGCACAATTGGCTCTTCGTATTCATCCACCAGCCCACATATGTTAATGTTACTGCGTGTGCAGGGATGCTGGTTAAAATCACCTCCCCATATAATGCTTACACTAGCTCTCCCTCCTACCTCCTGGAGCAACTGGGAGAGCTTTTCCCGTATGGAACCCTGGGCCTTCAAAACCTGTCCTCCCTCTAAATTGTTGTAAAAATTAAGCAGGAGGATGTCCTCTTTGTTGTTAAACGATAAACTCAGCAGCTGATAGTTTGGATCCAGGTGAACTACCGTTGTTTTCAATCCCCAAATAGTATTATCTATGAAGATGGTCAAACCTCCCTTAGCCCTGCCCGAAGCTACTGCTAGTGCAGAAGTGAAGTAGGTTTTGTATCCTACCAGGTGTAGTGCGGTCGTGGCCCATGTCTCCTGGAGACAGATTACACTATGATTCTGAACAAAATTCAGGGCACTTCCATCTTCTACCTTTGAACGAAGGCTTGCGATTTTCCAGAAGATAACTTTAAGCGATTGGCCATCAATAGTTGGAGTACTATCCTCCAAGGTGTGATAATAAACTCCCGTCTGCACCTCAGCTACAGATGAATCCAGTCTATTTTTTACTATATTTGGGACAACTCCTCCCATTGGGTTTCCAGTTATTTTTTGATCTACCCTAGTTTCTACCTTCCGGATAGGTTAGATTAAAGGGGGTTTGACCCTAATGGCCTGGTCCTGGATGTCTGAACCTCCTGCTATTGAGATTTCAAGGTTGGCCAGAATACTAGATTTCTCAAAAACAACAGGCTGGAATCAATCAACATCTTCTAGCCCATACAGCATCGAGAAGTGATTGAAAGTTGGTATATTAAAGCCATGATGTTCTATATTGTGGTTATTGAAACCCTGATTTAAGGGGAATCTTTGTGGGTAATTAAAAGTTGAGTTATTAATACCATAGTGTTCTGTGGCATGCCTATTTAATGTCTGGTTTCCCAAAGAAAAACCTTTGGGATGTGGGGCCAGCGTCTGCGGTTAAAAGTAACTAAGATAATGCGTAGAGATTTCTTCACTGCCTCTCACGTCATACCAATCACCAATGTGCCTTACTGCTCTATGGTCTTTAAAATTAATAATAATGGTATCACCCTTTCTATTTTTGGGCCGAGTTCCAACCCAATTCACACGTCTTACATTTAGAATTTCACCATTTACATGGGGCGGCAGAGGTCTATTTTTACACAGCCAATATATTACTTTGTTTTTTAGGGCTCGGTGATCCTCCTTTACTCTTACAGGAAGAACAGGAACTCCTGCTGTAATAACAACAAAGGGAGCAGATTCCGGTGGTAAATCTATTCTTCTGTGGGTTGGTCTGTTGTTATTTTGTGGGGTAATAGGCCCGTTATCCGTTTTTTGGGGAAAGTTCCGGTTTATTTCCTGATTCCGTTTTGTCCCCCTTTTTTGTACTTTGTTTTGGTACTACTTTTGGGGCTATCTTTTTCTGTATTAGGGAAGGAGTTTGGACATTTTTAAGGGGTTTGAGTGGTGGCTTTTGACCTACTTTATTGTCTTTTATGGGGACTACAGGACAAGGAGGACTTAACTTGCTGAGCAACAGCGAGTTATTTAGCACCTCCTGTTCGATAGATCCTAGTTGTTCCCCTATCTTCTTAACCCTTTCTAATAATGGGAGGATTAAAGATTTGATCAGTTTTTCCATACTAGGTAGAAACTCATTTACGAGTGGTGTTGGAGGCTGTTGTGTTGCGGGATTTCTTGAGGTAATTGTCTGAGTACTACTCGGTTCGGCTCGAGTTGCCGTTACCCGTTTCTTGTTCTTTTCGCCCTGACAATTTCTCACCATCTTCCTCTTTTTTTGACAGCGGGGCTGTGATAATAGTCGTTTTAATCATTACATCTTTTGCAATAGGGCCATTTTTCGGTGATATAATTACGGGGTCAGGAGATATGGTTAAGAGGGTATCTAGTATAGATTCAGTATCATTTGTATCATGCGTTGATATTTCCAAACGCGGGGACTGAGACAGGTCATTTATAGTTAGAGAGTCATGATTTTGGGATGGGGTCTTTCCTACTTGCTGTCTATTTGGAGAAACCGCGAAATTTATAGCCGCCAGGGAAGAGCGTTTTTAATTTATTATCTCTAGGGACAGGCGTTTTTCCGTTAATATTATTTCTTTTTACAATATGGAAGCAGCACTGGTGATGAATGCATCTAGTGTCCCCCCCACGGAGCCCCCCCCCAAAGAAGGCCTACCTAGGCTACTTCGTCTGCTCATGGTTCCCTAATAAGATTACAGCAAACAAACGCCTGGTTGTTAATCATAAAATCAGTCACCTGTTTCTGCACAAATTAATAAGGGGACAACAGTCTTTACAAGTTGGCAGATATGATGTTCAAGTTAATAGTCCTTACTTCAAAAGGGTGTTTCTCCAGGGACATTAATAGGGTGGCCCAGCCCAGCCTTGGCCAGCCCCAGACGGCCACAGACAGCCCGCCCTTTGCCCTGGCTTAGCCCGGCTGGTCCCGCGCGCGTCCCACGATGCGCCAACAGGGTGTGTTTAAATACGATTCGGAAGGCGGGGCCAGCACAGAAGGAGGCACCAGCTGTTGCTCTTAGACGGAATGCTGGTCCTCGCAGTCCCGGCCTCCCGCAGTGGCGTCCCTCCAATCAGGGTCCTTAGCACACGGAGATTCAATCTGGTATATAGCCGCAGAAAAACCACCAAAGTCCGATATATGGCAGCAAGGCAAGGAATGTCACAGAGACTGCTGCGAGCGACACCATTCTGTGGTATCTGCTTCCAGCTTGCTGCTGTGTTTATTTCTTGCTTCTTCTTTTCTGTTGTTATTATAGGGGAAGACGTGTGTAGTGTTGTTATTATGCTTATTCTTGCTTCTTCTTTTCTGTTATTATTAAAGGGGTAAGAAGAGTGGTATCTGCTTCCAGCTTGCTGCTCAGCCAGTGGATGTGTGTAGAATGTTAGTATGACTGGATGATGTCATTGAGTGTTGGATGCATGGTTGAAGGTCAGTTGAGTGTAGGGCTGAGCAGCAAGGAGGCTGCTCCTGTTGGGGTTCGTTCACTTGCACTTTACTTCATTTATTTGTTACCTAATAAACTACTTGAAGATACCACTTGGATCCAGTCATTCTTCCATTACAACACATTCCTAATACAATGATGCAATGAACACTGTGATAGTTCTCACTCAGTTAGATTGTTTTTATTCTGTGCCTACTTTCAGCGTTTATCTCTAAAAGAATTTCCTAGGGCACATATAAAAAGCTGATATTATGGCCACCCACTATGTAGGCTGTCAGGTTTTTATTATATGTTAATGGGCATAGCTATTACAATATGACCTCTTACAGTGTAAACTTAATGTTTACAAAGATGGAGGCTTAATGTCAAAATGTGGATAGAGCTGACATATTTTGAGCCATGTTAGTTTACTCTCTTAGACACCTTGGTGTCTTCATAATCCAAATCAATGATAAAATTGTATATATAACCCATGATTTGACCATTGATTAGTAGTGGTCTACATGCTAGAATTATAGTCAGCGGTCATGCCAGATTGCCACTGCCATCACTCTCAAGAAGACATGCAGAAAGTGACCTTCACTAAGAGCACATATTGTTGCTTTCTAAGCAGAATTCTGATAAAGAATGGATGATGCCAGGCAGTCAAAGGTATGCTCTGCTATCCGTCCTAAAAACTCTAGAATTCGAAAAGCAGGTTTGCTATTTAATCCATTAGCTAAGGTTTGCATAGTGCTCAGAAATTATTTTAGGATGTCAGACATCCGCGAACATTGTCAGAAACATTTATCCTGTTTTCGCTGACCATTACATGCTTAACTACTTTTATTTTTTACATTCTGTGTGGTTAACATTCACATTTTTTTCGCACGAGTCTGAAGAGTTTAAAATGAAGTTTTTAAACTACATGTGCCTTTTCCTAGTGCTATTTGTACGTGTGTTATTCATAAAAAAGAATATTTGTATTGCTGCTGAGCCCCTGAATTCATCTAGGAGAATTGCAACCTGGAAACGAGATCTGTGCAATTCTGCAGAGTGGCCTTGTGTGAGGGCTGCAGCTCAACTGGCTTTTTAATTCAATGTTGGTGCATTGCAATGAGGGTTAGAAATCCAACAGATGTGGCTTTGGGAACCCACATTTTTTGTTTCATAGATGGTGGGCTCATAAAATGTATGTCATTTCTGCAATCATTTGCATGGAAGACTTTCGTGGGTCTGAAAGAATGTGATCACGAAATGTACATGACAGTTATAGTTTGTAATGTATACCCAGAGTTCCGGTTTGTGCCTCAAATGGGATGCAAACATGAGGGATCCCTAAAGCTTCAAGGAACAATATTTACTTACAGTATGTGATGTTCCAGACTTGGGCTTAAAAGTATAAGCAATTAAAACCTCTACGAGAGGTGAGGTCTATGCCTCTGATCGCTATAAATATGACCCCGGCAGCTGTCGGAACCCACCAGATTTCAAATCAAAGATGGTAGGCTCATAGGATTTTTTTTTCTGATTCATTTCTACTGAAGACTTGTATAGGTTTGAAAGAGTGTGATCAGCAAAAGTACATGGCAGTTACTTTTAGTAGCGTATACCCAAGGTCTTATTTACAAGGCCCTTGCACCGCCAGTATTGTCACTTTTTCCTTTATTAAAAGTGACGCACCAGTGGCGCAAGGGGTTTTTAAATAAGCCCCCCAGAGCGCCCATATGTCCTCCAAATGGGAAGAAAAATGAGGGATCCACAAAGCAGCATGAAAAAATATTTAGGGTTGTTGTTTATTTTGCGGGTGAAAGAGCATATACACGGCATTGTTCTTTAAGTACTTCGAATTTGTGACAGGTTGTTGTCTTGAAATTGAGAAAATATATCTTCAAGCTCTCCCTTTTATGTCTTTTTAAAAATGTCTTTTTATTTCGTTTTGTGAAAATATCTTTAAAGAGAAAAGCTTTGTTTTTAAAAAAATATCAGAGTTTTCAATATTCAGTAAACAATAAAGATTCATGATTTTTTTATGTTATGTTCTGGGGTTCTAATTGGTGCTGGCCAAGTGTGTTATGATTGGAGGTAGTATGCATGTGCATGAAAACAGAGCCCAAAGGGATCTTTGTTCATAGTATTTTGTGGGGAAAGCAGTTTATTAATAATGTGGCTGTGAGACTTTTTCTGTGTAATAAACTCAATACCTGTACTGGGTCAGTCAGATTATTTTGAAAAACCTTAGCTCAACCCTGGGTAGTTGTGGCTCTCAGCAGTCAGGCTTTGCCTAAGAAACACGTGTAAAGCAATAGGAAGTATCAAAACAGTTGAATAAGAAAGAAATAAGACTCACTAAAAATGCAACAACAATTTATAAAAATAAGTTGTCATATTCTATTTAAATAACATAACTGATGCTCATGTAAAGCGCTCTGATACCTTTTGGTCTTGTTCGCTTAATATAAAACTCCACAAAAAAAAAAAATAGACAGCTCAATGACAAAAATCCACTAGTGGGTTTTGGAGATGCATATTGTCAAAGGAACAATAAATGACTGCTTTTTCATTCCGCACAATAAAACGAAGTAGTGGACCACGCTCGTGGTCAACTTGCCAAACTTTGGAAAACTTCAATTTTTTTAAACTACTATTCCGTCCCATTTTGGGCATCCAGCTCGAGCAGTGAGTGAGTTACAGGGGTCAAGGAGGCTTAGTTGAAGAGTAACCTCACAGTCAAAGCAGTCTGCAGTCCAGTTCCAGGCTCTATGGGTGCACTGCCTTAGACTTCAATGGAGTGATCCTAATGCAAGGAATACAGGATGCTGAAGACTATAAAGGATGCTGATCCAGTGACGGGTGTCTTCATGGGGCTACTCATTGGTTCATGAACAGGCAGGGGGACTTTAGTCACTAAGGTCGATGTCCCTCAAAGTCTGATTGAAGTCCAGTCAAAAACCAATGGTCACTGGTCAACTGGTCTCTGGCACAGCAAAACCAACTGTTCCCTAACTAGCAAAAACTTCATTGCTGGGCACCCAGACTGACTGTGACCCCTCTTCTGGGTCCAGTAGACTTGGGTTCAACTTTTGAGGGTTAGGACATGTCGCAACCAGGCTGCATGCGTGTGTTCAGCGCAGTCAGTCATTCTTTGCTACCAACTTAGTGAGGCAGGCTTCTTCAGAATTTGTGACCCTGTAGCTGTAACTGGAAGTCAGCTAACTGATGTTTTGAGTCACTTCTTCTGTCTGAGGGTCAGGAATGACTTTTCATTGAGGAGAGCACCATAGACAGCCCTCGTTTTGCTAGTCCAAGGAGAAGAAGGTGCAGTCCAGCCTTGGTGCAGTCTCTCTTTGCTGGGGCCAGGGACCTGCAGAGCAGTATTTCTTCAGTCCACTCTTCGGTAGAGACATGATCTGAGGTCTGGGTGCCAGGATTGCCACTTTTATGCCTAGTTAGTGCCCTTTTGGGATGTGGCGACTACTAGGCAATGGGCTACCACATTCCCTCCCACCTAGTGACAACTTCCTGTAAAATGTGGCATCTAGCTTGCTCAGAAAGCACCATTCTGCCAACTCTCAAAATGGCAGAACCCTTCTGTTGGTGTGTGAAGCTCCCTAGCCCACCCCAGATGTGTAGCTACCTGGGGGCTTCACGCCCATGAAAAAACAGCTTTTTCAATGGCTTTCTCCTCTCTGTCCCCCACGTCAACCTGTCTACATGAACAAAAGAGCAGCCCCTCTCATGTATGTCCACCATTTGCCATTCAGAGGTGGCTTTGAAGCTCACCTTTTGGGCTCACACCTGGAAGAGTCATTCACACCTCCCCCCAAAAGGGCAGAAGTCAGTCCTGTGATCAACAACCATAACATTTCACCCAAAAACTTAAGGCAGCAAAGTGGCTACTTACTAAAATTGCCAATTGTGAAAAAGTTACAATAAATTCCAATTGAGCATCAAGTCGGATTTAATGCAACAATTCTTTTTTTTAAGTTCAAAAGAATTTTATTTGATAATAATAAAAAGAGAAAAACAGGTGTCAAAGCAAAATATAATGGAATACAAAGTTAAAGACTCTTAAGCAAGAAAAAAAAAAAAAAAAAGAACATAAGTATACAGATGCATTTGCAATAAGAAAGAAATTTGGGTACAAAGTGAAAAATAAGGAAGAGATATAGGAAAAATACATGAGCGTAAAATATGGCAATCATAAAAACATTGGGAAAATTTAAGAGAGTGATACAGTGAAGGATAAATGGAATGTATCAAGCGATTAAGGGGGTTTGGGAACTTCTTGTTGTGGAGGCAGAGGATGAAACAAACGTTTACTGCAAGAGTCCAAATAAAGTGTAACTGGAGTCCATAAGTCCATGCGTTTGACAGCCAAACATGCCGGGAAAACATGAGTGGTATCGAGCCTGTGGTTATGGCAGACATTAAACCACCATGCTTTGAAAGAGATTTTGGAGAAATCCTTCCAGTTAACTGTTAATTGTTGGAAAGCAGCAGCAAGTAAAAGGTCAACAATCTGTGGTTTTAAGTCAACATCATCCCAGCAAGGGGAAAGGCTACCCATAAAAATATGTGTGTGGGAGAAAGGGATAGAAGTATGGAAAATCACATTAACTTGAGCCCAAACCTGTAACCAAAAACTACGAACATGAGTACATAAAAATAACATGTGGAATAAGTCAGCTTGTGGAGATGAGCAAGACCAGCATGTGTGAGGAGTGTTAGGAAAGCGTTTGTGTAGGTCAGAGGGTGTGAAGAGGAGTCTATTATAAATAAAAAATAAAGTCTGAGTGAGTGTTGCTGCTCTTGAAGATTTGCGGAGTTTGGTCCAGATTTTGTCCCAGAAGGGAACTGACCAAGAGACAGACAAGTCATGCTCCCAGGACTCCTCGACTTTGGATTTAGGTCTTGGAGCCTCACTAGCGTGAAGATATTTATAAATAGCAGTAGCTTTTGGTGTAGTGCGTAAGAAGGAGTGGAGTGAGGAAGTGGGTGTGGATGAGGGAGAAGGAGGGTTGGGTTGAGTGAGGAGATCATATTTCAATAAAACTGCGTTTTTAAGCGATTGATATTTGCGTGCGAAGGAGGTGGGTAAGTCATAAAGGATGCGAAGTTCATGAAAAGATAAAAAAGAGGAGTTGGAAAAAAGTTGGGAAATCCATTGCAAACCTCGAGTGTGCCAAGATTTCCAGAAAAAGGGTCTGTCCCGGATGAGTAAGGAGGTGTTATGCCATATGGGGGAGGATAGGAAATTGGCAATAGTGGCAGGGGGTGAATGAGAGGAGGAGAGGAGTATTTTTGTGGTAAACTTATGAATCGGGGTAGAAACAGATGCAGGTTTGCGAGAGAAGGAGAGGTATTCGGAAAAAGAGAAGGGAGATAGAAGGAGGCGTTCAAGTTTGGCCCATAATGGACATGGGGTGTCAGGATCTTGGAGCCAAAAAGAGGCTTGTCTTAATTGGAACGCCTTGTGATAGGCTGGGAAATCAGGGAAATTAACCCCACCCTCTGATTTAGGACGAATCAAGCGCGCCAAGGACATTCGTGGTTTCTTTTTGTTCCAGAGAAAGGAGATTAGAATGGAGTTGATCTGTTTGAAAAATTTGGATGGGATAGGGACCGGAATATTAGAGAGCGTGTATAAAACAATGGGAGATAGCATCATTTTTATAGTGTCTAGACGGCCCCACCAGGAGAGGTAAAGAGGATGCCATTTGGACGTGAGATCTGTCAATTTTTGAATACATTTGGACATACACAGGGAAACGGTATCTGGGATGGCGGGGGCAACATGCATTCCAAGGTACTTGATATGGGAAGGTTTCCATGTGAAGTTGGAGGCGGCAAAATCTGGCTTGAATGTAAATTTGGTTAAAGGAAGGATCTCGCATTTGTCATTATTAAGTTTATAACCAGAGATTTGGGAATAAGCATGGACTTCGGTAAGAAAAGCAGGAATGGAGACAGAGGGGTTGGAGACAAATAACAGAATGTCATCCGCATAAGCAGCTAGTTTGATGTGGGAATCTGATAGTTGGTAACCATGGATGGAGGGGTTTTGACGAAGCTTGGAGAGGAAGGGTTCTAAAGCCAAGTTAAAAAGAAAGGGGGATAGGGGACATCCTTGACGAACACCTCTTTTTAAATCAAAAAATGAAGAAATTTGACCATTGGCACAAACCGCTGCGCGTGGGTTAGAATAAAGCAGTGAAATTAAAGTCGTAAAAACAGGACCAAAACCGAACCATTGGAGGGTATGAAACAGATAAGTCCACTCAACCCTATCAAACGCTTTTTCAGCGTCCAAAGCAATGGCCGCAAGTGGGTGAGGTAAAGGGCGGGATTTAGAGAGAATGTTAAATAGGAGTCTGGTGTTGTCAGTAATAAATCGGCCTTTGACAAAGCCGGACTGTTCTTCACCCAATAAGTCTGGAAGAAGAAGGTCGAGTCGAGCTGCAAGAGATTTTGCAAACATTTTGTAATCAATATTGACCAGAGAAATCGGCCTGTAATTTTTGCAGTGTTGAGGATCCTTCCCCTCCTTAGGTATGAGGCAGATATGAGCATCTGAAAAGGAGCCGGAGGAGGAACCCAAGGAAAGGAAGGTGCCAATAAGGGAATGGAGTCTGGGTATAAGAAGCTTTGAAAAGTGGAGAAAGAATTCCACCGTGAAGCCGTCGGGCCCAGGGGCTTTGTCTTTTTGGAGGGTTTGAAGTGCTTTGAGTAATTCTTGTTGGGATATATCGTGTTCTAATTGAGAAAGGTCAAGTGGAAAATGTGATGGTTTTTGTATGGTGGAGAAAAATGTGTCTAGTGAGTGGGAAGATGGTTGAGTTTCAGAAGAATATAAGGTCTTGTAGAAAGTAGAGAATGCAGTGAGAATGTCTGCGTCTGTGTGTTTAAGGTTCAAGTCAGTGTCGTAGATAGATTCAATGTTTAGTTTGTTGTGTTTCACCTTTAGATAATTGGCCAAGATCTTGCCAGCCTTATTTTTGCCCCCATAGAACTTGGCACTAGATTTTAATAAATATAATGATGCATCATCAGTAGATTTTTTGTTAAATTTCATCTTAGCGCTGATAAGGGGGGTTAGAGTTTGCTGTGAGCGGGAGGTAAAATAAGAATGCTCCAATTTCTTAATATCTAGAAGGATGGTTTTAGTAGCTTCTCGAGCAGCTCTACGTTTTTTAGCAACAAAGCCAATGATAAAGTCCCTCGCTGCCGCTTTGAAAGCATCCCAAATAGTATGTTTAGGAACAGGAGAGTTATCGTTTAGGGCAAAGAATTCATGGGAGAAAGAGGTGAAGGCGGTAGTAAATTTGGGGTCTAGGAGAAGAGAATTGTTGAAACGCCAACGTTTAGGGCCTGTTGATTTGGGTAAGAGATCCAATTGAACTAATGTAGGGGCATGGTCAGAAAGTAAAATTGGACCTATTTCTGCATAAGAGAGAGTTTGGGCAATATTGTGGGTAACAAAAATGTAATCGATTCGAGATTGGGAATGATGACATGGGGAGTAGAAAGTAAATTCTTGGAGATTCGGATTACATAGACGCCAAGCATCGGTGAGTTTATGTTGGGAGATGGTTTGGGAGAAGGATTTGTGAGGTTTGTTAGGAATTAAATGTGCTTTGGAGTTCCTGTCTAAAAAGGGATCCAAGGGCTGATTGCAGTCTCCCGCTAAAATGAAATTATCATCAATGAATCTGGTGACATGCTGGGAAAATGAATGCCAGAAAGTGGGATCACCAGTGGTAGGGGCATATACATTTAGAAGAGAAATTGGAACATTCTTAATAGAGAGTTTAACATAAGTCCAACGGCCCTCAGTATCTGACTCTTGAGCAATCATAGAAGGAGAAAGAGCTTTGTGACACAGAATAGCAACTCCATTGCGTTTACCATCCCCAGGGGAAAAATAAACATCACCCACCCAACTTCTTTTCAACTTAACAGATTCTTCAGCAGACAAATGGGTTTCTTGCAAAAAAGCAATGTCCACATTTAAGCGCGAAAGATGAGACAAGATTCTTTGTCGTTTGATAGGTGAGTTGATGCCCTTAACATTCCAAGTGATTATTTTAAGAGACATATCATATCAAAGAAGAGGAAAAAAAAGAAAAGCAGAAGAAGATAATAAAAAAGTACTGAAAAAAGAAGATGCGGAAAAAATGAGAAGGTAGTCCAGGGACATATCATATCGAAGAAAAAGAAGGAAACAAAAGAGAGAGAAGGGGGTGCAAAGGAGACCAAAAGAATTGAAAAGCCAAGAAGAATAAGAGAGTCGATAAAAAGCAGTGCAGTATAATAGAGAGTAAAAGGATGAGGGAAGAAGAAATAGGGTGGGGAAAAGAAAAGTGGAAGCGAGTTGTGTAGAGGAGAGGATAAGGTAGTCCAAGAAGTAGTCAGAATAAGAGATATAAGACAACAATAGAAGAGTATTCGAGAACCAAGAAGAAGAGACACCTGTGAAACAGAGAAAATTGGGAGACGTAAAAGCAAAAAAGATACAAGGAGGAAAGTGAACAACTGGGAGGAAAGGGAAAACATACTTACGAAGGGTAGAGATGGGGAGGGTTGATCACCAGGGGAAGGGTACGCGAGGAGATGAATGAGGGGGGAGCGCCAGGCAAAGGAAGCAAGCGTCCGATGCAAACAAACCAACAGGTCGGGGGAATGACGCCAAACATATGGTAAAACCTGCAAGGAGAAGGGAGGAAAGACAATAATGAATGAGACGAATGAGAGAGGGTGAGAACAAGACAATAATGAGTGGCAAAAAGGTACGCAAATAGGCGGCAGTGAACAATACTAAATAATGAACAGGGAGAGAAGAAAAACGAAGGGGAATGAGGGGGAGAACAGGAGAACATGAGAACAGGAGCCGCCTGAAAACATAACAAGAACAAGCAAAAAGACATTCAACCATGCACGACAAGCATGCAGATTAACTGAAATTGCAAAGCTTTAACACGCAGAAATCATGGCGGGAAAGCTGACGAGGAGCTAGAGAAGTCCATATCAGAGGCTTGAGTTGCATTCAAAAAGCTTCGTAGGCGAACAGGATCTTCATAAGTCGTAGTTTTGTTGTTGTAGGTCACTCGGAATAGGCATGGGTGGAAAAGACCGTACCTGGCTCCAATGGCACGAAGTCCTGGTCGCATGTCCAAGAAGGCCTTGCGTCGAGTAGCTGTAGCTCTTGCATAATCCTGTGCAAAGAAAAGGTTGGAGCCTGACCATTGCAATCGAGGTGAGGCACGGGCTGCTGAAATTACTTTGAGGAGGTCAGTGTATTCTAAGAAGTACATGATGACACCTCTTGGCCGTGAAGAAGGAGAGGAAGTAGAAGGGAGGCGGCCCAACCGGTGTGCACGCTGGATGTTAAGCGTGGTATCTTCAGGTAGGTGAAGGAGCTTGGGCAGAAATGATTTGAAGAAGGCAATGGGATCAGTCCCCTCGCAATTCTCCGCAAGGCCGTAGAGACGAAGATTGTTGCGCCTGTTACGATTCTCCAATTCTTCAACCTGCTTTTGAAGAGAAGAGATTTGAGATTGCATGTGTGTTACTTTAGAGGATGACTCCTGTAGAGCTGTTAGGGAATGTTCTACTGTAGTCACTCTGGCATCCATCTGAGACCAGTTGTCAGTAAGAACCTGCAACTTAGAATTAGTTTCTTCCATAAAGGGTCTGAGGGCGCGTATTTCTTCCAATAACAGCTCCATGGAAACAGCCGATGTGGACCCCGTTGGCGATGGAGGATCTTTTTTAGGACGTTTCGACGTGACCTTCCCTGGAGGCTGGATGGGCCGCTCCGTGTTAGACTGCGACATTTGAGTGATGATTCCTTGAGAGGCCTCGAGGTGCGCCAGTGCAGAAAAGACTTTGGAATTTTTAATGAAGACGCGGCGTGGAGGTTTGGAGGTGCGAGAGAATGCCTTCTTTTCCATAAAGACACAGAACAGTAATGTCCACTACTAGTCCAGAGGCAGTGAAGAGCACGCGTCGGAGCTGCTAACTGAAAAACTGTGCAAGGTGCAGGTATGCCATGGAGTGAGGAAAATGGAAGGAACAGCAATCAAATCTCTAATTGAAGAAGTTAGGACATAGATGGCGAGAACAAAGAGCCATCTTGGGGACAAAGTGTAGAGAAATGGCACCTTTTGGAGCAAAGAAGGTCCGTCAAAAAGAAGACCTCGTGAGTATAAGGGGAGCAAATGAAGAAGAACGCACAAAAAAAAACGTGCTCAGCACTACTCCAAATTGTAAATAGCGTTAGACATATGGCCAAGGGAGAAAGCAGCTCAGTCGATGTAGAATTGAAGCAGTCTGAATGCTTTTGCAGGGTGCCTGAGGAGATGGGAGAGCATTTGCTCAAAATGGCCACCAGAGGGAGGAAAAACGCGATCCAAACTTGCCAGAATTCATTTAGAGGCAGCTCACATAATACGCAGGCAGCGGTGAAATAAAGAAGCAGAAATCACCTCACCATGAGGAGTTGGCGCTGCGTAGGGCTCCGTGGTGAATGCGCATTGGTGTGGGACGGGAGTGCCGCAGTCCGCGCTGAGGACACACAAAATGGCGGGCGCGACTTTCACTCAGCCGCGTCCGCTATGGAAACATGAAGAACGGCCATACCGCCGCCTGGAAAGGACCGCAAACAGGAGCCCCGTCGTCGCTGCAGACTCCAGTTGTGAAAAATCAGCGTTGCAGGTACAGTTGCGTCGATGGAAGCAGCGAAATCCCCTGGCGACCGGGAGCGCTTACATCTGCGCTGTCGTCCCCGCCGGGCGCCAAGCCACGCCCCCTGCAACAATTCTTTTGATACCTTAAAGTATCATATTTAGCAGACCCATTTAGAAGAAATCACTGATGAGTTGTTAACTTTCTACAGTATAAATTATAATGTGGGTTTTTTATTGTCAGGACATGTAAAAACTTTTTAATATACGGTACTCTGCCATAGGGCTTATTAGTCCTGCCTTATGGATGATGTATAAGTATTTAAAGGAAGGTTTGCGCTTTGTCATTACTGTAAATGTCGAATTTAGAAATTTGAAAGTGCTCTGCCAGCCAGCAATAGCAGGCTTGGAGTTAGCTTTGCTTTGTCACACTCATGGCGACACAATAAGTGCTGCATGAGAGTCACTCTAACTTACAGCCCATGTACCACTGATACCATATACTATGGACTTATAAGTAAGTTAACTTATGCCAATTGCGGGTGAGCCGATCAGACATATACCCTTTAAGGGACAGATCAGTGGTACTGAGGTCTGTTTAGCTGGACTCAGTGTACTTACATAGTTGAAAAATCAGCAGCTTCAGTCCAAAGACTTGAGGATAATCATGCGAAAAGAGCAGTTCCTTACATATGTCAACTGTCAGAGTTGCCCTCAAAAGTGCAAGCTACTTAAACCTCTATGAGGGGGAGGCCTATGCAACTCAGGGGTGTACAAAGGAATGTGAATGCATGGAATGTTTTTTTATTTTAAAGCTCCTAATTAAATATAACCTTGTAAAACACAGAATATAAATAAACCAGCAAAGGAGGGCCCGCTGGTACTCTACAAGAAGATTTAGCAATGTATTTGCAGACTGCCCTTTAAAAGGTCAGTGCCGAGACACTCATTTGGGTAGTTGTGCGCTTTACATATCTCTTATCATCATCAAGGTGGAACTCTCCTTGCCCAGCCACCATGTGCGGCATATCAGTAATGCAGACAAGGCGTACAGTGTGGGGGGGGGGGGGGATTTCAGATTTGCAGTGTTGGCAGAAATATGTGTTCAGAGGACACTCTCATGAAAACAGGGCAGGCATAAATGTCCCCAATCATTACACAATATTTCATGTAACTTGTACCTTTGCCTGGATCTTCATGTTCATGAACCCAACATAAGTTCATAATTGCATTCTCTGACAAGGATTCACCCTCACAGCTTCATGATTACCCTACTTTTGGGTTAGAAATCATAACAAGTAGCATCTTTCAGCATGGCGACCACTTACAGGGTACTTATGCTACATGGACTCTGCGCTTCCCTACGACTTCTCTTCATCCTACAAATCTTAGAAATGATCTGGGAACAGGATGGCCATGGGTATCTGCCTGCTGGTGACTTGGAACTAGCATTGATCTAGAAGCTCAAAGGTACTGTCAAGAATACAGTAGAAAAACATCTTTGCTTGGGCCCTCATGTATGAGATCTCCTTTTAATACCTAAGCCAGAGGCACATGGTCAATGCCCCACTGTGCTGTGCTGCTAGGAGCACATGTTCATGCAACAAATTGATTCAGTGTAGAGGAATCGCCCTTCCAGATCCTGCCCTGCACAACTACACCCAGTCAAAGCCTCGGTCCAAACACAACTGATGAATGATCCTTGTTTCCAGTCAAACAGGATGCAATGTCCCTCTCAACTTTCTAGTCAACTTGTTGCAGCCGTGCACATATGAGACCTGTTTTCCATGTATTGTATCTCAGTAGACGTGACAAATATTATCCCCCATCTCTTCTGGGTCAGCCAAGCCAACAGCACTCTGGATAATGAATGATTTCCACTCTTGACCCATCCTCACCCCCTCCTCAGACGTCACTGGCACCATCCTATCGCAAGGCTCTCACATTTTCAAAGGCTTAAGTAGGATACTCTACTCGACTTAACTTTATTGCTTTTATTTCGGACACAGGCCATAACAAGTTTCACAATAAAACAATTTATTTTCTTTAAATAGTTTGCATCCAGCTATAAATCTTTCATAGTGCAATATCATACATAGTATTTCTGTTTGCATTTCAAACCAGGTATTCACACCAGAAAAAAATGCCGCCCATAAGTCTATCATTACATCTTTAAAAAAAAGAGTGGGTTTCTTTTCTTTAAAAAATTAATGTCTAAAAGACAATCAAAACAATATTTACAATATTTGCAATATAACTATCATTAATCTTAGTGCAAAGTTCGCGTGGCAAAAAAGTGTACTATTCACTATAGTGTCATGATTTAAGCTCCATCTTGTTCATGTATAATAAATCGGTTGGAGCAATATTAAAAACAATATAAAGTATTCACAACAAAAAGTATCATCATGCAAAGTGCACATTTCAAGCAGTGGGATGTATATTCTTCACTACAACATCACAACTTTAGCCCCATCTTTGTATAAATCCTACTATTAGCAGATATTTGGATGTAGCAAATGTTACATACGGTACTGTATTGTATTTCAACACCCTTAGGGCATCTTGGTGTTTCCTGAATACCAGCCTATCGACAAAATAAAGCTAATCTTTTAAATGATATTTCCACTGAAATGTTCCTAAATGAAGTGATCATTTGGAAGATCAATACAGAAAAATGGTAACTTTGTTATTAGCAATGAGTGCAAAATGCAAGCTAGATTTAGCAGATCGACTGCATTGCACACTAAGGGGCCGATTATGATGGCGGACGGACCTGAGTCCGTCCGCCACCATAGAGTAGGAGGGACCGTCCGCAGGGGCTGCTGAGGTCCCTCCGTGCAGATTAGGATGTGACCGCCAGGGTGGCGGTCACATCCTCAATCTTTAACATTGCGGCGGGTGCAGCTTCAAGCTGCACCCGCCGCAATGTTAAAAAAACATGCACGGCATTTGCGTGCACAAAGCGGCAGGCACCGCGTGGTGCCTGCTGCTTTGTGCACGCAAATGCAGGGGGGTACCATAGGTACCCCCCATGTGCACCCCCCACCCCCCCTTCACCTAGGGGGCCCGCAACGGGCCCCGCAGTGAAGTTCCGTATGCTTTTCCACGGCGGAAAACCCGCCGCGGAAAAGCATATTGTACTGCCCATCCTAATATGGTGGACGGTGTCTGGAAGACACCGTCACCATATTAGAGCTTTTCCGCCGCGGTTGTAAGCCGACCGCGGCGGAAAAGCTGCGGACGGAAACCAGGACCCACCAGCCATCCTAATGTGGCGGTGGGTCCTTGGTCAGTCCGCTGCGGTTTTTCCGCATCCTCGGGGCCGGCGGTGGCTTCCGCCGGCCCCAAGGATGCGGAAAAACCGCAATCCTAATGACCCCCTATTTCTTGAAGCAGCACTGATGGACATTTTACACTCACTTCCCATTTAAAAAAATTAGTGTAGAGTTTCTGATGTTACCATACCATTATCCCATCGATCTACTATATTTGAGAAAGTGTATAAAAATGGGAGAAGATTTCTGACGTCACCCTCAAAATGATCCCTTCATTCTTATATGTTAGGAGAGTGTAAAATGCTGGTCAGGTCCTTTAAATAAGGACCACCATAGGATCCTTTTGAAGATTAATGCAGAATCATTGTTATGGCATTCAAAAGAGGTCTGAACAGCATTTACATTTATTTTAAATGCAAAATGGTACATCTACAATCATGTTTTGGAATGTAATGTAATGTTATGTCATGTTTTGCAAATGTGTAAACCACACTATCATACAAGAGGGTATCCTGGAGCTGAGCAGGTGTGAGTCTAGCTAAACCTAAAGCCTGGTGGAACTAATTAAACAGCCAGGTCTTCAGCTTCTTATGGAATTCAAGAAGTGGGGAGGGTGCTGTTATGTGTAGCAGCATGCTGCTCAATGCTTTAGGAGCAATGTGGGAGAAGGCTAGACTGCATCTAGTTTTCCTTAAGCGTGAGATGTGTGCAGCTCAGAGCCCGGAGAAGTGAAGGTGTTTGAAAGGTTTGTAAAAGCGGTTGCTGGGCCACTATTATGCAGTGTCTTGAAAGTGTGGGTGAGGAGTTTGAATTGTGTTAGTTTGTGTATCGGGAGTCAGTGGAGCTACTTTAGGTATGGTGTGATGTAAGTATGGCATGGAAGGTAGAAGAGTGATTCTGGCTGCCGAGTTCTGAATGGTCTGCAGCCTTCTGGTGAGTTTGTTGTTGATCCTGTCATTGAGGATGTTCCTGTATTTTAGATTGCTAGTGATGAGGGCATGCATGACGGTTTGCCGGGCGCTAATTAGGAGTTATTTGTACATCTTCCTCAGCATCTTCAGGGTATGGAAGCATGAGGCAGTGACAGCGTTGACTTGTGTGGTCATCTCAAGTTTGCTGTCAATGACGATCCTGGGGTTCTTGGTGTGGGTGAGTGTCGGTCCTAGCTCTGTTGGTCACCAGGTCGAATTCCACAGTGAAGTGCTCTTCCCCATGGTCACGATTTTGGGCTTGCCAGTAACCAGCTCCAGACACCTGGTCTTCTTCTAGTGGGTGATTTTTGTAATGCAGACATTGAACTTGATTCAGGTACTAGATGTCCATGAGGGAGAGAATGAGTTGCGTGTTGTCGGCATAGAAGATGATGCTGGCGTGAGGCATCATACTCAAGGAAACTAACATAATTCAGCTAAGTAAGTGAGCTAGAATAGAGTTTATCAGCCAGGTTTAAGTCAATTCGTATAATGATGGATAAAGGAGTCTGGAGAAACCTCCACACACAAGGTATAGCGTACATGGAAAAATGTATTGAAATCTTACATAGAACACTGATCAGTTATACTAAAAAAAACGAGTGTGCCAGAAGAGAGCTCAAGAAGTGACCATAAGCAGTTGTCACAATTTCGCCTTGACCCAGGAGGGACAGGAGCATTCGGGGGACTGGTGGTCTGTGCCTCCTGAAACACACCCTCTCCTCTCGCTACAGATGGACAGGTGGAATGCGGAAGGGAATTCACAGCAAGAAACAGACTCTGTGTATTTTGACCATGGTTCTTTTAACTGGAACTGCTCACTGGAGGGCTCCGCCCAGGACTACGACATCATCACTAACAAGGCAGAAGAGGGACCCGGAAGACGCTCGGAGAAGGCAAATGAAAAGTAACAACCTAGGTAATTTAAAGGTTGGAGTATCGTAATGACACGAATTGATGAAGAGATGACTACAGCTAGCTAAAAAAACACAATTTTATTTTTCAATAGACATAGTAAAAAAGGTTCATTCATATAACATAGAATCAAGATTAAAAATTCATAGTACATATATAACATGGACAGCAATACATAAAAATTAATAAATCAAAAGAGAGAGTAAGTGGCATAAAAATAAAATCTCTACGCGCGTTTCGGCGGCCAGCGCCTTCTTCCTGGAGCAGCCACGTAATATTAGTAGAAAAGTATTATTCTTTTATTAAGGCGTTTTTTTCAAAGTTCCTTATTGTGATTCCCTCAGCATCCAGTATGGGTGAAACTGGTTGATTTGGTAATAAAATGATTACTGCCCGCCAACTGGAACCCTTTATATCGATACGCAATGAATGGTTTTGATGATAGATTCTTCCAGCGGTAATTTCGATTTCTATAAGTTTTGTCAGTAGTTATTTAACATCTTGGATAAACAGCTTTTATTCTAGGAGTTGTCCCATTAGAGGAGTGTTTGTTTCAATAGCAACTTAGTTTGCCTAAAAGATTTGATACTCGTATTTCCCAGGCAAAAAGGATCGCTTAGTTCTTGCAAATGCAGGATCAAAGTTAAAAGATCTCCCTGCCCGAAGATAGACGGCAGGGCTCCTGATGTCCAGCGGCGGGTAGATACGTCTTACGGCGACAACATGCGCGGGAAAATGATGGCTCGGAGAAGGCATGCATGGAGCCGGTGGAGAGCAGCAGAGAGAGAGAGATGTCTGCTACGAACACCGAACACGGAAGGAGAAGCCGGATTCGGAGAGCCAGGAGGCCAACGTTTCAGTTCAGCGCCAGCCATGTTCCTGGAGGAGCGTGGCTTAAACAGGTACGGGACCGTGTCTCGGGGTGGGTAGGGAGAAAGGCGAGCACTAGCGATTAGTATCTCCTTGTTATCCTTCAACACATACTCCTTTCCCAGCCCCAAACCTCACGTCACAGGAGTGTGTGTTCAGAGCACCAGTGGTCTCTCACTCCCCCCTCCCCAATTGTTGTTGCAGTGAATACCGGCCTTCTCAACTCCTGTACTCTCTTTTCTTCCTGAGCTCCCAAGACCCCAAGACGTGATCAGAAGCAGCAGACAAGAGGACGGGATCCGACCCTGCGGACAGAACAGGATGGGATAAGAAGGAACTATGCCATGTGCATTGACACTAGCCTCCCAAAAGAAGAGACTTATTTCAATACATAACAACCACGGTCAAGAGCAGGCATGTGAGTCGTAAACCAAACATATATATATATTTTTTCTTACCTTTTTCTTATCTTTTTCACGAGGGATAATAGCTGGTGAACAGATTTATATTCACACATAATCACTATGTAACAGAACGATAATGTGATACAATGATTTCACTCAATTGTATTGTAAACATGTTTTATTTTTGTTGACAGTATCATTCCCTGATGAAAGGCATCATAAATGCCCGAAATGCATTGGATATGAAGTTGAAGTGATAATGCCTTATCTGTGGAAAGTTGAATGAATATAATAATTATCGTTGAAAAATACCAAAAATAATAAACATTGAAAATCTATTCAAGACTAACAAAACTGTGTGGGAATCCTCTTGTGCATATAGAGGAGAAACTGGTGTTCCCTCAGGGATGGTTCCAGTGAACCACTGGAACCACTTGTGAGACTGATTAGTAGGGCGTCTGAGGGGTTAAATTACGCCACCTGTGGAGAACCTAAAAATCTAATAAACAACAAATAAATTCAAAAGCTGTGCACCCTTCCAATTCAAACTATAAGAAGGAACTATGCCATGTGCATTGACACTGGCCTCCCAAAAGAAGAGACTCTTTTCAATAAAGCCCAAGCTAAAACAACCTGGTGTCTCACATGTTCCGTCCTTACCGCTACAGCAGCCAATGTAAATGAGAAGCAACCTCCCACGAATCGGGCAAAAGAAACGCATGGAATTCAGGTTTGCAAAAATGGTGCCTCTTCCACAGATTCAGTAAAATGAAGTGTAGATGAGCACAAAACATATTTATTAAATCACTTGCGGCCACATGATTCTTGACATCTCAGGGAGTGGGAGAATGAGTTACCATCTTCAGATCTGCACTACTCTACCTTCTATGTCAAGATACTAGTTTGACATTTTATAGTCACTATCTGTTTTCAGAGGAGAAGAGAAATCACATATTACATCATATTGTCTGTTAGCCATTCAGATGGCTGCATCAAGTAATGTTGTTAGTCAGCATTCAACAGTGGGTACTGGCCTTCAGCGAGATGGCTAGAATTTTTATTCTTCTGCATTTTTTAACAAGCCACTCAGGGCCACGCAAGGTGGCCTTGGATGGCTTGGTACATCTCACTCTAGGTTTTGCATCGGCTTGCATCCCCTCGGTAACGCCAAATCTTTGATAAATCTGCCCCTTAGTTTTGACACATTGAGTAGCATGAATTTCTCTTTTGTTTCAGATCGCATGAGAATGCATGTAAGGTAGCTTTAAACTCACTGAGAAACGGGCAAGCCCAAATATCAAGAGGCAAAGACTTTCAGTGGAAGAGACCAGAAAGGTAATGAGATCAGAACCTGGAAGCAGCATAAATGGTTTGGTTGTGAACAAAAGGCTCTCGTTTGCAGATTGTAGATTTTGGTGGGAGTTTAATGAGCAAAAATGGCAGCAAGGTAGTCAGAGGAAATGCTGTAGACTCCATTGAATACAAGATTCAATATGGTGTAGAAAGCTCTATGTTTTGCTGAAAGAACCTGTGTCAATGGAATGTGGTGGGAGTGGGCTAGGGGAGGGGAGGTTTAACAAGGCTCTCATTGCAAAGAAAGAACTATTTTTCAAATCTGACGTAAGAATATTGAGGGAGACCTCTGAGTGAGCTGGTGCCGTAATCCAATTTACTAAGTAATAGTGAATTGAAAAATGAGTTACATTTCAGACCTATTTTATACTTGAACCTGTGCTGCAGTGTCCAACTTAGTGAAACATTCTTCCTGTGCATCAAAGAACTGAAAAGCACTGAGAGATTGCTGACCAAGGTGATAAACATAAATATGCCAGGGGGAAGTGGGTTCAACTAGTGTGAAGTATGGGTGTAGTTGAAGAGGGAACTAGCGGACCATACTTTGGAACCATCATCATTGGATGGTTTTACAGTCTAGACTGTAAAACCATCCAATGATGAATAACAATCAGTCATTGTGTGTATGAAAGTGGAAGAAAATTTGTGAAAGAGAAAGAAATGTGGCTATCTGTGTGACAATGATAGGAGAAACTAAAAGAGGAGATGATGTCTACAAAAGAGGTGGTGTAGAGACAGAATAGAGGTGGAGCCAGGACTGAACCATGGCGTACGTCAGCTCCCAGTGAGGTGGGAGGAGATAACTTCAAAACCTATCCCACAAAGTGGTCTGAAAGGTATGAGGAGACCAACTCTAGGGCAGAAATCGTACCACCCAGAGTATCAATTGAGTGACGCAATGTAGAGTGTCAAATACTGCAGCTAGATCAAGGAATGTAAGGATGGATGATAGTTGATTATGAGGCAACATGGCAACATGAAACAGTGTAGTTTGACAAGTTTGAAAGTCTGTTTGGAGGTGATTGAGAAGGGTTCTGTGAGAGAGATGTTTAAAAAGAATGTAAAAAACGAATCCTTAAGGTATCATGATGAAGAAAGGCATCAGGAGAACTACATAATAGAAGGATGGAAAAGTATGTTTTTTAGTAAGTAGAGTTAATATACAGACTGGTGACTCTGGGGGTATATGCCTGCTTGTTTAGTATGTTTAAAGTTACTACACTTGTAATCATCACCAGAATGTATTATTGTCATGTTACATTCATCACCCATCACCCTTCCCCCATCTTTAAAATTCATAAAGTGTTTCTGCTAGCTAGCCATATCACTTGAACAGGGGCAGATATCTGTGGGCATCTGATTCCATAAGTCAGTGGCTGCACCACAACCATCTAGAGTTCAACTAAACAAAACAGCAATTCCTCCTTCATTCCAAACACCACCAACAAATCACAGGCTTAGTTTGGCAATTTGGCATTAACCTTGAAGGCAGCACCCTCATCCCTTAGCTGACAGTCAAATCAAAATCACTTTGATTGCCCGCAACCCAAACCACCCTTTCAAAGAACACATCTTCAAAAAGACCAGTTCAGCCTACTATTAGCTCTCCCTCCCAAAGAATGTAAACCTTCCCTAGCTGAAATGAACTTCAGGATGATACTGTACATTGAAGTCCTGTCTCACCTGAATGGAGGGAACTCTGTGCTCATTGGCCTCCAGTCTCGACATCACGCTTGTATCATTGAGAGTCATCCTTTTTGTTGAAGCACTTCTCATTAAAGCATTTAACAAGTTTTACATCATTCCAGCCATGAAGGGGCATGCTTCTATCATCTCTCAAGCATCAGCTGCATTGCCCACAGATCGATCAGGAGGCCACCAGAAACTGCAATCCTGCACACCTTGCTGAGAAATTAACTACACCAGTGCAAAAACTGAGCCAGAACATCAACATAAGGGAGGTAAAGAAATGCAAGAAGAAAAAGACTAGAAGACAGCCAGTCTCAATCTACCTACCAGAGACCTGGAAAGGCATCTCTTTCAATTTTAGAAGGGTCCTATGCTTGCAAAATTCACAGAGGAGCTGAAGAACCAAGTCTTCAATGGGCATTATCTCCTCACACAATAGGAGCTGACAATCAAACTGCCTCTTAAATAGAGGTGTAGCAAGATGTTTGTCCGCCCATGGCGGTCCCTGCATTTGCCGTCCCGCAGCCGCATTGAGCAACGGGGGGTGCTGGTGGTTCCTCTAATTGCCATTTCCGCCCTGCGATGGCCGCATTGAAGACTGGGGGAGGGCTGGTGAATGACGCCCTGAGACAGCAGGTAAGGGCGGGGGGAGGCCTCCACCCCCACAACTCGTGCCACCCTGGGTGGACCTGCACCCCTTGCTATGCCACTGCTCTTGGAAACAATCTTGATGTGTATTCTGCATCTTATGCCCACTGTTTGGTGATCTGTTCCTCTTCAGCTAGGCTGGCGAAATACAATGATATGGTATGACATAGTAGCAGTACTTATATAGCATGACGTTTGCCAAAGCGTCTTGGCTCTCAGAGTCAGACACTATGTTGGATAATCTCTGTAATTTACAGGAATGTGTTTTTTGTAATTTCTCAAAGCGTAACATATGTGATTCAGAATGCAAATGTAAAGGCAGAGAATCCAAGAGTATGTGCGCTTCAATGGAGAAAGCTCAATCGCCTGACTTGGCAGCTGTGGTTTGGCGATAAAGTTTACAATTAAGCATGGGCGAATTTTGCGAATTGACAATTCGCGAACTTGCGGATTTTCAAATTGGCAATCCGCAAAATTCGCAAATTCGCGTGAATTTGTGGATTTTTTTATTTTTGAGTGTTCGCGGGTGTTCGCGAGGCGCTTTGCGTGTTCGCGGGTGTTCGCGAGGCGCTTTGCAATTTCGCTGGGTTTCTTTTTTTGCCTGCTTAATCACTGCCACCCTCTTGTTTTTTATGCCCATCTGCCCTCTGTACCACTTGTTTCTGTGCCCTTCTGCCCTCTGCCCCACTCATTTTTTGTCACCTTCTGCCCTCTGTCCCACTTTTGTGCCCTTCTGCCCTCAGCCCCACTTAGAATGGCGCCGGCAAGCTGCCAGCACCATTCCAAAATAGCTAGAAATAGCTTCAACAGGAAGCACTAATAGATAAAGTAAAGCAGGTGCTCCAGTTGAAGGTCAAATTAAGTTACACAATCATTAATCACCCCAAGTTTGGGGGTGATTAATGATTGTGTAACTGAATTTGAGCAGCACCTGCTTTACTTTATCTATTGGAGCTTCCTGTTGAAGCTGACTTTTGTAACTATTTTAGAATGGCTCTGGCAGCTTGCTGGCGCCATTCTAAAAGAGTTACAAAAGTCAGCTTGAACTTTTGACCCAATCCCCGTTTGCGGATTTCCGTTTGCGGATTTTGCGGGAAATTCGCGAATTTCGCGGATTGCGAATTTACCGAAAATCAGCGAAATCCGCGAGCGGAACGGATTTTCCGCCCATGCCTATTTACAATTACTACTACATGCACACAATTCTGTGTACACATAACATTGTAAAATGTTAAACATACAAGATGAATGCACATACAAACAATTTAGCATTCATAATCACATGCATGTCAGGGTGTTAAATGTGACGACTCTGTTTCTTCTGAAAAATGTATGCTTTGCATAAATGAAAACCCTAACTCTGGCTAACATAGAGGTTTATGTCTCAGACTTCCTCTTGCCTGTGAAGCTTCACTGCACCACTTCGATAAACTTGTACTTTTATGACTTAGTAGAATAACGTTTGATCGTGCTTCATGGACTGAGACAGTGACCTACACAAACTGTTCAAGGTTGCAGCTAGCTGTCTGGGCAGAATCGCACAAAATGTAACAATATTTGTACCAGCTCAGGTGGCGTCAACGAGAAGCTCTATTTTGTAGAATTATAAAAGACTTTCTGAATGGATATACCTGCAACTGTTTCTATCTGCTTAACTCTGATTGGGTTTAGACCATTAGAACCAGGAATAACTGGAGTAAGTATGCAATCCTTTATACAGAACCCTATAAATGTATGCTCTTTTTGGATGTGCTAGAGAGAGCCTTTGCCCGAATTGTTTCCCATTTAGACCTTTAAACTAATGACCTGAATTTTACTGAGTTCTTGAAATGATTTTTGTACTTTGACTGAACTTGCAATCTGATTTATTGATTAACTGATCTTGGTGTTTCAAATTGATTTCTGTATGACTTTATTCTGAAATTAAACTGTTTAAGGCTTCTTTGGGTTCGACTAGCCCCATTGAAATTGTTATCTCTATTGGGATTACACTGTTCTTGTTTAGGGCCGGACTGGGAAAGCAAACCAGCTGGACCGGCCCCTGGGGCGTGGGGTGTGGGTGCTGGTGGAAAACACTGCTGCAGCACTTTTGTTGTAGGGGGTGCGATTTTGCAGCAATGCTACAAAGTTGGACACCAGTAACAAAAATGGACCCTACCAGTCCAAAACCAGCCGCCACCATTCTGGCCTACCAGGAAAATGCCCGGTGCCCGCTACCGCCAGACCGACCTGCTCTTGATCCATCTGTTCTGCAAACGATAACAGTGGTAGAATGACTACAAATACTTAACGGGGAATTTTATTGTGTGAGTTAAAAATCTAACTTTTGGGTAATTTCTTGTGAGATGTTAATTACCGTGAACTTAGAGTTATTTACTTTACTGGAACCTCTCGCATGGAGAACTCATGCATAGTCTAGTATATGTAGGTAAACAGACACTCAATAAGCATTTTAATTGGGTACGTGGCACGAATGAAAATTTTAAAAGACACTTACAAAGACCTTTTGTTGCCTCCTGTATGTGTGAGGGTATTTGTACATGAGTACTTGACAACAACCCATACTTGTTCTTCACAAATGGGAAACAATTAGGAACAACTGCTTTAGATTCAGCTGTCATTTTGAAGACCACTGTCACAGAGGTACCTTTTTGGAGATGACCTCAGGGGCTCCCTAGGCACTGAAGAAGCACTGGAACTGTTCACAAAAGGCAACAAATGCACAGAAGGTGATGGGAGTAATGCATGAGAAGCTGGACACTGCCATAATAGATTACTTTGAACTGAATGTGGGATCTGTTGCGAAGCAGGCCACTCTTTGGGAGGCTTTTAAGGCCTATATACATGGGATTTGTATCTCAAACTACGCTAGGGTACTACTCGATATCCAACAAGCCTTGTCCCAAATCGAAACTGCCTTGTATGACTTAGATGCCGCAGTGGTTCTGAGACCTGATGACCAGTAACTCCTGTGCCATGCACCACTCATTGATGAGTTTTAGGAGCTGGCTGATCGGGAGGTGGCACATTTGGGGAAGCATGCTAGGGCTCAGCGTTATGGGAAGGATAAATGCCTAAAGCAGACACTGGCATGACTGCTTTGCCCGCGGAGGGGCTGAAATGCATACCTGAACTGCTGATTGAGGATGGGAGGCACATGACGGATAACAGTGCAGTGCTCACTGAGCTCCTGTGTTATCATGCTGATTTATACACCTCTCCCTATACAGGTAATGGAAGGGATGTCTCTGAATACCTCTCACAGATCGCTGTGGTCTGGCTCACAAATGCGCAACAGCAGTTCCTAAGCAAACACATCTCTACGGAGGAAATCATAGCCACCATTGACTCTCTAGAAGGCTCTAAGGCCTCCAGTTTGGATGGCCTAATGGGAGTCTTCCATAAGACCTTTAAACCCCTCCTGGCACCACACCTACTTGCCCTATATTCTGAATCGCTAGATTCCAGAGTCCTGCCCCCTACAATGCTTGTAAACATCTTCTGAAGCCAGGCAAAGACCCCTTTCACAGTGGGGTGTGCTGCATCACATCGCAAGACGCAGCTGTACCATCTACAGACCACTATCCATCCTCAAATTTGACAATAAAATGCTTCCCAAAGTTATTGTGACCCGGTTGTCACTATTACTTGAGACAATGATATCGCCATTGCAATCAGACTTCGTTCCCCATCGCTCCACCTCCCTTAACTTACCTGTCCTTTTTTCTGTGCTGTCCTTTATCTGCCAACAATGGCCCCTTGCTTCACCAGACGTTCTAGTGGCAGTGGCACTTCTTAATGCCGAAAAGGCTTTTGACTCCCTTGAATGGCCTTTTTTACACGCTACGCTACAAAAGTTGGAGATGTCACGCAGATTTACCTGCCTAATTAAACTCCTCAATTCCGAGCCATTAGACCACATTCGCACCAATGGCTCCCTTACTGCACCATTTGCAGTTACTCATGGGACAAGGCTGGCTGCCCACTGTCCCCATTACTATTTATAATTGGTATGGACCCGCTGGTTGGGCATTTACAGGCAATAGCTCTCCATCGCGGATTGCTGTTTTGAACTGATCCGATGCTCCTGCCACTATATGCTAACAATGTTTTACTTTCTCTCAGCCTCTGGACGGATAATTTAGCTTGCATAGTGAATGAGTTTATGCATCACGGACTCCTCTCTAGCCTACAAATATACTGAAAGAAGTCACACGTATTCCCATTCACTGAGGCGAAGACACCTGTGATGTGTGAATTTCTACTGCGGTGGTGCAAATATTCCGTCACATATTTGGGCATTCACGTCCATCAGGATAAGGAGCAAGTTCTCAGATTAATTTATGACTCAACAGGGGACAGATTAATGACACAGATTGAGGGCTGGATATATCTCCCGCTATCGCTGCCGAGTCATGTCGCCTTTATAAAGATGGTGGTTCTCCCCTGTTTTTTATATCTTTTTTCAATATCCCTATCCCCCTTACCAATGCTTTCTTTGCCAAGCTGCAGAGCCTGCTACTACGATTGATCTGGGTTGGCCGTAGACCCCGAGTGGGGTGGGATACTTTTGTACTCCCCTATGAGCGGGAATGTTTCGGCATGCCAAACCTGCAGCCCTACTATCTAGTGGCACAGTGCCAGTATGCCCATCACTGGTACCACAGCAATGCCCTGTTACCATATGATAGGCCTGAGCATGACCAACTGGAGGTGGCACTGTTGTGCACCATCCTCTCTCATGGGATCTCTTCGGATCCTAACAATATCCAGACTCTTTCATCCCTTTGCTGGGCGTGGAATACGCTCCTTAGAGTCTTAGGTGGTGACCTGCTATACTCCCCCTTCTTACCCATAGCGGATAGCCCATGGTTGCCTACTGTGCCGGAAACCCTTGTTAAAAACACCCTGTGACACACACTGAGTAAATTCAGGGATCTCTACAGATGGCCACGTACTTTCCCATTCTGATGATGTACATTTTGCAGCAGACACTAGGATGGACCATTTCGTCCTGTGGTGTGTGCACAGTGCGTTGCATGCACAGATTCCCTCTTATCCATGAGACTTCCCTGAATTCACCCCACTGACTGTAGTGATACAGGACTCTGATTGGGGGCACCTGGTTTCCAAACTCTATCATACCAGCCTGGCCCTCCTCCCAACTCGTGATGGGCATCTTCGGGAACACTGGCAGCAAGATCTGCACTGGCCCTTGTCAGATCAGCTTTGGTACTACTGCTGTCAGCAAATGCTTACACATTTTCTATTTCTTAGGTGCGCTTACACTATACCTTGCTCATTGGCTAAATTGGAACCTACCAGATCTTCTGCTGTCATAAATGCCACCCTGATGATGTAGACTTCATGCACCTTGTTTGGAAATGCACCCATAAAGGGGGATTCTGGACAGAGGTTTTTAATAATAATAATAAAGAAATTTATAAAGCGCATGGTTACGCCATCTCGGCGTGTCCCCGCGCTAGGGTGAGATAGAGTGGCATCGACCCAGCTCCAAGGCCTTAGCAAAATCTTAAACCGAAAACAAGTGGGTTTTATGCGCCTTCCTAAATCTTACTTCGGAGGTCTCCAACCGGAGACCTCCGGTTGGCTTTACACAGCTCTCATTAATGATAGGGCTCACTCTATCTTCAGACCAGCTCCTGGCACTGTTATGCTATGTCCGGGATGTGCATAAAGGGTTTCACAAATTTACCCCATTGGGACTATTGCTGGCAAAGTGAGAAATTGCTCTGCATTTGGGCGGTAGGCACTGTCCGACAGTTAAGGGATGGATAACCAGCTTTTCCTTTTGTGATACCTCCAGGAAAATGTATTCTTTATTACAGCCAGATCAGAGAGCGTACCTACTGACAATAATGTATACTCTCCCGATTCAAAGGGGCAAGTGTGCTGTGGATACCAGTATGCCTATTATGACGCTTATATATCCGCTGCCTGGGGTTCATTCCTAATTTTCATCCTTTTTTCTTTCTGTCCACTATTTTGACTCGTATGCTTTGTACCAGGGCCGGACTGGGAACTGAAAGCAGCCCTGGCAAATTTTAGCAGACCAGCCCCCGTCCGGCGCGCAGCAAGCCAGCGAGCCCGACCGCTACTAGCCGGGTTTGGGGGATTTTTACCCCCAAGAAAATTTTGGAAAACGACAGATCAAAATGGTGAATTTTACAGCACATTTTTCCTTACATATTCAATTGTATCAACTTTCAAAGCACAGTAAATAGTAGATGATGATGTTAAAGAGCACCATGTTGCCCACCCAGTCATATGTACCCATAGACATTCTTTCAGAGCACGAAAAATAGACACAAGAAGTGAATCAGAGAGAACAAAGTAAAAGTGAGATCAGCCCCCCCACTTGGTATGTAGCGAGCAAGCACCAAGGCCAGTAAGCATGGAAATGTCACACATGAGCCTCCAGCTCCAGATCACGGAGGCCAGAAACTATGGAAATAGCACACATAATTAAGCACCTAGGCCAGAAATAATGGAAACATCACACATAACGACCCAGGCTGACAGAAGGCATGGAAATGTCTCAAATGGCATGGCACCTTGGCCAGAAAGCATGAAAGATTAACACAAAGGCCCTGGCCTTGACATGACACATCTTTAAATAGCCTACTTAAGTGGGTGGCACAATAAGTGTTGCAGGCCCACTAGCAGCATTTAATGTACAGTCCATTAGGTACATGTAGAACAACATTGCTAGGGACTTACAAGTACATTAAAATTGCAAATTTGATGTAAGCCAATTTTACCATGTTTGAAAGGAAAGAGAGCAAGCACTTTAGCACTGGTTAGTGGTGGTAAAGTGACCTTGGGTACTTGTGGTGGCACTGCCCTGGTTGGTTTCTACCCCTGCACCAGGGGTAATGAAGAAGGTAGGACCAGAAAGGAAACTAAGGAGGGTATTAAAGGGCCTGTTAGTGTGTGAAGTGCCCCATACCTGACGACTTTAAAAACTTTTCACTATAAGACATAGGAGGAGGACGAGGGGGCATAAACATGGAGAGGTATGGCTAGCGAGTAGCCTGAGAGCCACACACCTCTCTCTCCCCTAAAACTCTAGCAAAAGCTTCAGAGGCTACTATTTATTTCCTAGGGAGGTTGCAACCCCCTCTATAGACGTCAGCAATGCAGAGCCTCCACACACACGCTGGAAGGCTGCTCTGTGCGGGGAACAGCGTTTACAACGTAACTTTTACCACGCAGTACCTTTACCACGCAACATTTACAACGCAAGTCGCTGGGGGGGTGCTGTAGGATAGGGAATAGTTTAATTTACTATCCAAAACCTTCCCTACTATTCACGGGGACTGGAGATGGAATAATAAATTAAACTATTCACTATCCAGTGCCCCCCAAAGCAAGTCGTTGTAACGACTTGCGTTGTAAAACCTGTGTGGTAAAGGCATGCGTTGGCAAAGCATGCGTAGTAACGACATACGTCCCTCTGTGCAAGCGTTTCCAGCTCACCGTGTCTGGCACTATGATAACAGCTCTTCCCAACCATGGAAAGGAAGCCAATAGTGAGACACACGCTCACACCGTGTGAGGTAGCAGTTCTAGCTTCCACATCTGATATTGCCCTTGCTGCCCCAGGGCCCTGAGGAGCAAGTAGGAGGCTGTTGAAGGGCTTGGGCAGGGATCAAAGATCAACTCTGTGATGTCATCAGAGGATTGGTGATGTCATTTGCCTAACACTGCGCCTTCTGTAGAGAACTCTGTGCAGCTAATTTGTTACAGATTGGAATCGATGCAAGGCAGACCCAGCCTTTTCAGCTTTCTGATGCCAAAAACACAAATTCAGCTGGATATTCTGTTCCTTAGACATTGAAATAGAAACATCATAGAACACACAAGAATTGGGTATTATAAAACAGCAAGTCTCTTTTGAAAACTTCTGTCAGATTGCACACTGGGAACTGCAGCTACCATCACTGGGGCCCGATTGCATCTTTTCGAAGTGAACCATCCGCTGAACAGTGAACACACAAGTGCGCATTTAACAGTGCAAACTCCTTTCTTGTGAAATCCGGACTGAAATCCGAACAATTTAGAAAAATGTAGGTCACGAACCAACTGAGCCAGTGTCAAGGGAACGCACAGAGGGCTCCTAGTAATGTACACATTAACCTAAGCAGCCTGTGGCAACACCAGTGGCCAAAACAAAAGGACTCACTTGTGTAAAAAAGAAAAAAAAGAAACACTAGAAAGCCCCGTTGTCTGCCTAAAATATATTTTTCAGCACAAGCCCCAGGGTGGTTCTTGTACTGATGAATATATTTAAGCAGACTTGCTGACCACAACCTTTGCCGCAGTTACAGCCCCCAAGAGTCAAGCAGCACAGCGCCACCAAAGGGAGCACACAACATGTATCCTGCCTGTTGGCTGCTGGCTCTGAACATTTCAGCTGGCTTGACTCTGCTCGGAGTCTGACACACACACGAACAACAGACAGCACCTGACCCTGACGAAAAGAAAACCAATTTTTACAAAATCTGACCTAAGCTCATCAGGGTTTGAGGTTAGTGCTGCACTGCTGGGGGCAGGGGGCGGCCCGTGGGACATGGCAGGAGGAACCAAAGCATGCAGGCCTACTCACAAATAAATTCACACTCAGGGTCCAGGGCACTAGTGCGCTGTGCGCCTGTGCTGCCTGCGCAGAACCGGGCCGGGGATTAAGCAAAAAGGTATAGGCCAAGGCCCAGGCTGGGCCTTTATTGAGTGTTAACATGCATTTCCCACCTTGAATCTCTGTTAACAGATCAACATCTTCTTTAATTTTGTCTACTCCCACTCTGTTTTTTTGCCTAGTTTAACGGGCCACCAAAGGAAGAGAAAAAAAATATGGTTTTATTTATCCAGTCCGCATCACTTACCTGCACCAACCATACGTAGTCATTTTAGAATGCTGTTTTGTTTATTGAAGTCTGATGGGGATGTGAGACCTATCTTGACATCATTTCCTGGACAGCGCCTTTAAATCTGCTGTTTCCCAGTGGATGTCAATCATTGTTGTGTCAAAGGAGAGTATGTGGCGTAACAGCCAGACCTGCCGACTTTGGAGCTGGAGAACCGGGTTCGAGCGTTGGCATCAGTCAGCTCAACACCCCGTGATTCTGGGCAAATCACTTCATCTCCCCGTGCCCACCAACAATGAATGTGTTTTTTTTGTAATGTGACTGGGGCTCAAGTAAAGTGCTCTAATACATTTGGGTTGCAAAACAAAAACTACTAAAAACAAGTAACCAACTTCCTGCTCTTTCGAAGAATTCGTCTTAGGTAGACGGATATACCATAAAATTTAGAAGCTGATGTGTCAATAACACGTGGCAAGCAAATTAGTTGTTATGATAGATTTTAGAGAGCCACCAAGTGGATGAGCGTCATTAAAGGACATACATGGCTCTTTTTATACGGAATAGTTTCTCTGCAGTAACATACAAACCTTTTTTTACATTTATGAAGTGCTGCAGCTGATATAGAGGGCCGGCCACCTTGCTTATTGTGTCACTGTGCGAGTTATTGAAAGTATTTGCCTTGTTTAAGGAGCATACCAGACAGATCGGAAGCACTGGCACTGTCACTGACCATGTCATGAGTGATGTAATATGTGACGTCATCAGCAGTGCATTGCAGGCGCGCAAGTTATATTGAGTCCAACTAACTATAACGTGGAATTTCATTGGTTTTATGTCAGTAAAATTTCCCGCTAACTATAACTAGTGTGAAACCTATGGTTTTTTCAGTGAATTTCAAAGGTTTTTTTAATGCTAATTCCTAACTATAAGTCTCACTTTATAAGTAAGACTGTTAGCGCTCTAGTTGTTCTTTAGAACACTCTGGTACATACTGTCATTGGGCTATAGTTGCGCTACATCTGGCTGATATTTGGGCTACATTTGTATTTTTTTGTCTCTGGTGGCCATCTTTGGGCTACATTGGGCTACATTGGGCTACATTTGGGCTACATTTGGGCTCTAACATATATATATCCCAATGTAGCCCAATATATATTTTTTAAAAGTTAATTTTCTTAAAAACAACTGGAGCATAGATCTTGAGACATAGCAAAGACACATCGGGCTACCAGTCCTTACAATTTTTCAAATTTTTTTTTTGTATATTGATTTTTTTGCCCTGGAGCGCCCCGGAAAGTGTAGTATTTTGAAGCGCCCCGGTGCACGAACCGGGAAGCGTCCCGTTAGCGCCAATGTCGCGATCGAAAACAACATCGTGACGCGTCGCGTAAGCGTGACGTATCGTGTAGCCGCGCGATGTGTCTTATGACGCGCTGCGTAAACGCATCCGGAAGCGCTCCGCGGCACGGCCCGGAGCGCATAACGTAAGCGCACCGGAGCGCGTAACGTAAGCGCATCGGGTCATGTGACTTGAAAATAACACTTTTCATTGGTTCTCATCATTTTTTTTTCTCCAAATAATGAAAGCCCCCTCCTTTTTTCCTCATTCTTACTTTCTTCATTGAGAGAGCAAGAGCTATTTTTGAGCAAACAATGGCATCACTTGTTGCTGCAGCTGGTGCACCCCCACCACCACCCCCACCACCAAGAAAAGAAGGTCCACCACCACAGTTTCTTGGAGGACAAGAAGAAGAGGAGGAAGAAGAGGAGAAGGATCAACAACCAGGGCGCTTTCTTCCTGAAGAACCAAGACAAAGGCACGTTAAAGTGGACTTTATTTGGCAATTCTTTTCTTTTCCTGATGACCAGAAAAAGGTGAACGCCCCCAAAGTCACCTGTCTTATTTGTGGCAAAGTTCTCTCCAGGGGCAATCCCACAAAGAAATATTCTTTTGGTAATTTTACCATGATCCGCCACATGGAGAGGTGGCATCCCAATAACTTGGCCCAGGCTGAAGTACAGGAACTTCGAAACAACCCACCCCCTGTGGCCAGCACTTCCTCTACTGTACCCTCACTTTCTGGTCCTGAAGAACGCCAAATGGTGCCAAATATTCAGCAAAAATTTGGCAACCTCAAATTTGTTTGCATTTTCTGTGGCAAAACACTATGTTATGGTGAACTTAGTGTCACCTTAATAAATAATGCTGTAGACAACCACCAAATCAGGAAGAAAAGGAAGCAGTAATTCTTTTCTTTTTTTTTGCTCCTGTTAAGCCATTTCCAATTCCCTGTTTTTTGTTTGTTCCCTTAAAAAAAACCAAAAAATATAAAATTGTTCAAAAATACAAAAAAAAATGTTCAGAAAAAAAAAATATATAAAACAACAAAAATAATTTAAAAAAAAGTTCTTTTCAGAACTACCTCCCATTTATAAAATATTGCCGAAAATTTTAAACTGGCATTCTTTTTTCTCTTTTGTGCGCTTCCCGGTGCGCTCCCCGGTGCGCGTACCGGGCGCTCCCTCCGCGACAATCAAAAAAAAAATATATATTTTTTTTGCCCCGCGAGGCCCTTTTATAGCCCCCACATCAAACCTAGGGGATCAGGGAGGGTCTACCCTGCCCCCTTATGGTCATTTCCCCCTTTGTTTTGGCCACCTCTTGTGTCTCGATCCTACCGAGACACAAGATGGCAGCCGCTCCGGACTGTTTAGAATGTTTACAGACACCCGAGAGCCAATCAGCTTTCTGCGCGCAAGTCGCGTGGCGCGCCCGGTGCACTCCCCGGTGCGCGTACCGGGGCGCTGCTATAGATATATATATATTTTTTAACCTAAATTACTCAAAATCCACTGGAGCACTTATCTTGAGACATAGCAAAGGCACATTGGGCTACCAGTCCCTACAATTTTGCCAAGTTTGGTAGAAATCCATTCAGCCGTTCGGGCAAAAAGTGAGTTTGACCGCCCTACGGAAATTAACATGGGGAAAACGCGTTTTGGCACCCCCTTTTATCATGGCCCCCGCTTGACGAATCCCCCCAAAACTTTCAAGGAAGGACCGGAGCTCCGCGAGGCCAATTTGAGGAAGTTTTCAAGCAGATTCATCAACCGGGGCCAAAATTATTCCAAATAGAATTTTGAGATTTTGCATTGAAAAAAATCCTAACTGTAACTACCTAATAATAGGTAATATATATATATATATATATATATATATATATATAATAGCTCGAGTGTAAAACACCAACCACACTCACGGGGCTTCCAGGCAAGGCTTTTATTCATAACAGGTCGCTCAATAGCTGGAAACTGGGGAACAAGGTTCATAATGATTCCTGCTTCGTCTAGTGTCCTGACGCGTTTCGAAGGCGGTTGCCTTCTTCTTCAGAGGAGGACGAATGCATTGCAGGGTAGTAGCAGGAAACACCCTTCTTTATGTTCAGGGCACGCCCCTGGATGGGCGCAGTGCCTTGTGGTGTTTGTAGTCCTGCCGTGATGCCCACTCGCAGTATTGCGTACAAGTTCGGGGTTTTCATTTGTCATGCAATGGCCTTGTCCTGGAGACCCCTCGCCAGCCAGGCAACGTAGTGATATTAAAGTTAGGGAGAAGTGTATGATCATCTCCCCACAAGCTGGATGCTCGCCGTCTTGGACTCGTTACATCATGTTGCGTGGCGGTGCTCGGCGAAATGCAGTTCTGCTGCAACGTTCATTCCCCATCAAGGCGCCGTTCACTCTTCTCAGTCGGGTGCAGCAAGGAAGGTGATGGGACCTTCCAAAATGTGATAGCTCGAGTGTAAAACACCAACCACACTTACGGGGCTTCCAGGCAAGGCTTTTATTCATAACAAGTCGCTCAATAGCTGGAAACCGGGAACAAGGTTCATAATGATTCCTGCTTCGTCTAGTGTCCTGACGCGTTTCGAAGGCGGTTGCCTTCTTCTTCAGAGGAGGACGAATGCATTGCAGGGTAGTAGCAGGAAACACCCTTCTTTATGTTCAGGGCACGCCCCTGGATGGGCGCAGTGCCTTGTGGTGTTTGTAGTCCTGCCGTGATGCCTACTCGCAGTATTGCGTACAAGTTCGGGGTTTTCATTTGTCATGCAATGGCCTTGTCCTGGAGACCCCTCGCCAGCCAGGCAACGTAGTGATATTAAAGTTAGGGAGAAGTGTATGATCATCTCCCCACAAGCTGGATGCTCGCCGTCTTGGACTCGTTACATCACGTTGCGTGGCGGTGCTCGGCGAAATGCAGTTTTGCTGCAACGCTCATTCCCCAGAAAGGCGCCGTTCACTCTTCTCAGACGGGTGCAGCAAGGAAGGTGATGGGACCTTCCAAAATGTGATAGCTCGAGTGTAAAACACCAACCACACTCACGGGGCTTCCAGGCAAGGCTTTTATTCATAACAGTTCGCTCAATAGCTGGAAACTGGGAACAAGGTTCCTAATGATTACTGCTTCGTCTAGTGTCCTGGCGCATTTCGAAGGCGGTTGCCTTCTTCTTCAGAGGAGGACGAATGCATTGCAGGGTAGTAGCAGGAAACACCCTTCTTTCTGTTCAGGGCACGCCCCTGGATGGGCGCAGTTCCTTGGTGTGTTTGTAGTCCTGCCGTGATGCCTACTCGCAGTATTGCGTACAAGTTCGGGGTTTTCATTTGTCATGCAATGGCCTTGTCCTGGAGACCCCTCGCCAGCCAGGCAACGTAGTGATATTAAAGTTAGGGAGAAGTGTATGATCATCTCCCCACAAGCTGGATGCTCGCCGTCTTAGACTCGTTACATCACGTTGCGTGGCGGTGCTCGGCGAAATGCAGTTCTGCTGCAACGCTCATTTCCCATCAAGGCGCCGTTCACTCTTCTCAGACAGGTGCAGCAAGGAAGGGGATGGGACCTTCCAAAATGTGATAGCTCGAGTGTAAAACACCAACCACACTCACGGGGCTTCCAGGCAAGGCTTTTATTCATAACAGGTCGCTTAATAGCTGGAAACCGGGAACAAGGTTCATAATGATTCCTGCTTCGTCTAGTGTCCTGACGCGTTTCGAAGGCGGTTGCCTTCTTCTTCAGAGGAGGACGAATGCATTGCAGGGTAGTAGCAGGAAACACCCTTCTTTATGTTCAGGGCACGCCCCTGGATGGGCGCAGTGCCTTGTGGTGTTTGTAGTCCTTCCGTGATGCCTACTCGCAGTATTGCGTACAAGTTCGGGGTTTTCATTTGTCATGCAATGGCCTTGTCCTGGAGACCCCTTGCCAGCCAGGCAACGTAGTGATATTAAAGTTAGGGAGAAGTGTATGATCATCTCCCCACAAGCTGGATGCTCGCCGTCTTGGACTCGTTACATCACGTTGCGTGGCTGTGCTCGGCGAAATGCAGTTCTGCTGCAACGCTCATTCCCCATCAAGGCGCCGTTCACTCTTCTCAGACGGGTGCAGCAAGGAAGGGGATGGGACCTTCCAAAATGTGATAGCTCGAGTGTAAAACACCAACCACACTCACGGGGCTTCCAGGCAAGGCTTTTATTCATAACAGGTCGCTTAATAGCTGGAAACCGGGAACAAGGTTCATAATGATTCCTGCTTCGTCTAGTGTCCTGACGCGTTTCGAAGGCAGTTGCCTTCTTCTTCAGAGGAGGACGAATGCATTGCAGGGTAGTAGCAGGAAACACCCTTCTTTATGTTCAGGGCACGCCCCTGGATGGGCGCAGTGCCTTGTGGTGTTTGTAGTCCTGCCGTGATGCCTACTTGCAGTATTGCCTACAAGTTTGGGGTTTTCATTTGTCATGCAATGGCCTTGTCCTGGAGACCCCTCGCTAGCCAGGCAACGTAGTGATATTAAAGTTAGGGAGAAGTGTCTGATCATCTCCCCACAAGCTGGATGCTCGCCGTCTTGGACTCGTTACATCACGTTGCGTGGCGGTGCTCGGCGAAATGCAGTTCTGCTGCAACGCTCATTCCCCATCAAGGCGCCGTTCACTCTTCTCAGGCGGGTGCAGCAAGGAAGGTGATGGAACCTTCCAAAATGTGATAGCTCGAGTGTAAAACACCAACCACACTCACGGGGCTTCCAGGCAAGGCTTTTATTCATAACAAGTCGCTCAATAGCTGGAAACCGGGAACAAGGTTCATAATGATTCCTGCTTCGTCTAGTGTCCTGACGCGTTTCGAAGGCGGTTGCCTTCTTCTTCAGAGGAGGACGAATGCATTGCAGGGTAGTAGCAGGAAACACCCTTCTTTATGTTCAGGGCACGCCCCTGGATGGGCGCAGTGCCTTGTGGTGTTTGTAGTCCTTCCGTGATGCCTACTCGCAGTATTGCGTACAAGTTCGGGGTTTTCATTTGTCATGCAATGGCCTTGTCCTGGAGACCCCTTGCCAGCCAGGCAACGTAGTGATATTAAAGTTAGGGAGAAGTGTATGATCATCTCCCCACAAGCTGGATGCTCGCCGTCTTGGACTCGTTACATCACGTTGCGAGGCTGTGCTCGGCGAAATGCAGTTCTGCTGCAACGCTCATTCCCCAGAAAGGCGCCGTTCACTCTTCTCAGGCGGGTGCAGCAAGGAAGGTGATGGGACCTTCCAAAATGTGATAGCTCGAGTGTAAAACACCAACCACACTCACGGGGCTTCCAGGCAAGGCTTTTATTCATAACAGTTCGCTCAATAGCTGGAAACCGGGAACAAGGTTCCTAATGATTACTGCTTCGTCTAGTGTCCTGACGCGTTTCGAAGGCGGTTGCCTTCTTCTTCAGAGGAGGACGAATGCATTGCAGGGTAGTAGCAGGAAACACCCTTCTTTCTGTTCAGGGCACGCCCCTGGATGGGCGCAGTGCCTTGTGGTGTTTGTAGTCCTGCCGTAATGCCTACTCGCAGTATTGCGTACAAGTTCGGGGTTTTCATTTGTCATGCAATGGCCTTGTCCTGGAGACCCCTCGCCAGCCAGGCAACGTAGTGATATTAAAGTTAGGGAGAAGTGTATGATCATCTCCCCACAAGCTGGATGCTCGCCGTCTTGGACTCGTTACATCACGTTGCGTGGCGGTGCTCGGCGAAATGCAGTTCTGCTGCAACGCTCATTCCCCAGAAAGGCGCCGTTCACTCTTCTCAGGCGGGTTCAGCAAGGAAGGTGATGGGACCTTCCAAAATGTGATAGCTCGAGTGTAAAACACCAACCACACTCACGGGGCTTCCAGGCAAGGCTTTTATTCATAACAGTTCACTCAATAGCTGGAAACCGGGAACAAGGTTCCTAATGATTACTGCTTCGTCTAGTGTCCTGACGCGTTTCGAAGGCGGTTGCCTTCTTCTTCAGAGGAGGACGAATGCATTGCAGGGTAGTAGCAGGAAACACCCTTCTTTCTGTTCAGGGCACGCCCCTGGATGGGCGCAGTGCCTTGTGGTGTTTGTAGTCCTGCCGTGATGCCTACTCGCAGTATTGCGTACAAGTTCGGGGTTTTCATTTGTCAAGCAATGGCCTTGTCCTTGAGACCCCTCGCCAGCCAGGCAACGTAGTGATATTAAAGTTAGGGAGAATGGTCTGATCATCTCCCCACAAGCTGGATGCTCGCCGTCTTGGACTCGTTACATCACGTTGCGTGGCGGTGCTCGGCGAAATGCAGTTCTGCTGCAACGCTCATTCCCCATCAAGGCGCCGTTCACTCTTCTCAGGCGGGTGCAGCAAGGAAGGTGATGGGACCTTCCAAAATGTGATAGCTCGAGTGTAAAACACCAACCACACTCACGGGGCTTCCAGGCAAGGCTTTTATTCATAACAGGTCGCTCAATAGCTGGAAACCGGGAACAAGGTTCATAATGATTCCTGCTTCGTCTAGTGTCCTGACGCGTTTCGAAGGCGGTTGCCTTCTTCTTCAGAGGAGGACGAATGCATTGCAGGGTAGTAGCAGGAAACACCCTTCTTTATGTTCAGGGAACGCCCCTGGATGGGTGCAGTGCCTTGTGGTGTTTGTAGTCCTGCCGTGATGCCTACTTGCAGTATTGCGTACAAGTTTGGGGTTTTCATTTGTCATGCAATGGCCTTGTCCTGGAGACCCCTTGCCAGCCAGGCAACGTAGTGATATTAAAGTTAGGGAGAAGTGTATGATCATCTCCCCACAAGCTGGATGCTCGCCGTCTTGGACTCGTTACATCACGTTGCGTGGCTGTGCTCGGCGAAATGCAGTTCTGCTGCAACGCTCATTCCCCATCAAGGCGCCGTTCACTCTTCTCAGACGGGTGCAGCAAGGAAGGGGATGGGACCTTCCAAAATGTGATAGCTCGAGTGTAAAACACCAACCACACTCACGGGGCTTCCAGGCAAGGCTTTTATTCATAACAGGTCGCTTAATAGCTGGAAACCGGGAACAAGGTTCATAATGATTCCTGCTTCGTCTAGTGTCCTGACGCGTTTCGAAGGCGGTTGCCTTCTTCTTCAGAGGAGGACGAATGCATTGCAGGGTAGTAGCAGGAAACACCCTTCTTTATGTTCAGGGCACGCCCCTGGATGGGCGCAGTGCCTTGTGGTGTTTGTAGTCCTGCCGTGATGCCTACTTGCAGTATTGCCTACAAGTTTGGGGTTTTCATTTGTCATGCAATGGCCTTGTCCTGGAGACCCCTCGCTAGCCAGGCAACGTAGTGATATTAAAGTTAGGGAGAAGTGTCTGATCATCTCCCCACAAGCTGGATGCTCGCCGTCTTGGACTCGTTACATCACGTTGCGTGGCGGTGCTCGGCGAAATGCAGTACTGCTGCAACGCTCATTCCCCAGAAAGGCGCCGTTCACTCTTCTCAGGCGGGTGCAGCAAGGAAGGTGATGGGACCTTCCAAAATGTGATAGCTCGAGTGTAAAACACCAACCACACTTACGGGGCTTCCAGGCAAGGCTTTTATTCATAACAAGTCACTCAATAGCTGGAAACCGGGAACAAGGTTCATAATGATTCCTGCTTCGTCTAGTGTCCTGACGCGTTTCGAAGGCGGTTGCCTTCTTCTTCAGAGGAGGACGAATGCATTGCAGGGTAGTAGCAGGAAACACCCTTCTTTATGTTCAGGGCATGCCCCTGGATGGGCGCAGTGCCTTGTGGTGTTTGTAGTCCTGCCGTGATGCCTACTCGCAGTATTGCGTACAAGTTCGGGGTTTTCATTTGTCATGCAATGGCCTTGTCCTGGAGACCCCTCGCCAGCCAGGCAACGTAGTGATATTAAAGTTAGGGAGAAGTGTATGATCATCTCCCCACAAGCTGGATGCTCGCCGTCTTGGACTCGTTACATCACGTTGCGTGGCGGTGCTCGGCGAAATGCAGTTTTGCTGCAACGCTCATTCCCCAGAAAGGCGCCGTTCACTCTTCTCAGACGGGTGCAGCAAGGAAGGTGATGGGACCTTCCAAAATGTGATAGCTCGAGTGTAAAACACCAACCACACTCACGGGGCTTCCAGGCAAGGCTTTTATTCATAACAGTTCGCTCAATAGCTGGAAACTGGGAACAAGGTTCCTAATGATTACTGCTTCGTCTAGTGTCCTGGCGCGTTTCGAAGGCGGTTGCCTTCTTCTTCAGAGGAGGACGAATGCATTGCAGGGTAGTAGCAGGAAACACCCTTCTTTCTGTTCAGGGCACGCCCCTGGATGGGCGCAGTTCCTTGGTGTGTTTGTAGTCCTGCCGTGATGCCTACTCGCAGTATTGCGTACAAGTTCGGGGTTTTCATTTGTCATGCAATGGCCTTGTCCTGGAGACCCCTCGCCAGCCAGGCAACGTAGTGATATTAAAGTTAGGGAGAAGTGTATGATCATCTCCCCACAAGCTGGATGCTCGCCGTCTTAGACTCGTTACATCACGTTGCGTGGCGGTGCTCGGCGAAATGCAGTTCTGCTGCAACGCTCATTTCCCATCAAGGCGCCGTTCACTCTTCTCAGACGGGTGCAGCAAGGAAGGGGATGGGACCTTCCAAAATGTGATAGCTCGAGTGTAAAACACCAACCACACTCACGGGGCTTCCAGGCAAGGCTTTTATTCATAACAGGTCGCTTAATAGCTGGAAACCGGGAACAAGGTTCATAATGATTCCTGCTTCGTCTAGTGTCCTGACGCGTTTCGAAGGCGGTTGCCTTCTTCTTCAGAGGAGGACGAATGCATTGCAGGGTAGTAGCAGGAAACACCCTTCTTTATGTTCAGGGCACGCCCCTGGATGGGCGCAGTGCCTTGTGGTGTTTGTAGTCCTGCCGTGATGCCTACTTGCAGTATTGCCTACAAGTTTGGGGTTTTCATTTGTCATGCAATGGCCTTGTCCTGGAGACCCCTCGCTAGCCAGGCAACGTAGTGATATTAAAGTTAGGGAGAAGTGTCTGATCATCTCCCCACAAGCTGGATGCTCGCCGTCTTGGACTCGTTACATCACGTTGCGTGGCGGTGCTCGGCGAAATGCAGTTCTGCTGCAACGCTCATTCCCCATCAAGGCGCCGTTCACTCTTCTCAGGCGGGTGCAGCAAGGAAGGTGATGGAACCTTCCAAAATGTGATAGCTCGAGTGTAAAACACCAACCACACTCACGGGGCTTCCAGGCAAGGCTTTTATTCATAACAAGTCGCTCAATAGCTGGAAACCGGGAACAAGGTTCATAATGATTCCTGCTTCGTCTAGTGTCCTGACGCGTTTCGAAGGTGGTTGCCTTCTTCTTCAGAGGAGGACGAATGCATTGCAGGGTAGTAGCAGGAAACACCCTTCTTTATGTTCAGGGCACGCCCCTGGATGGGCGCAGTGCCTTGTGGTGTTTGTAGTCCTTCCGTGATGCCTACTCGCAGTATTGCGTACAAGTTCGGGGTTTTCATTTGTCATGCAATGGCCTTGTCCTGGAGACCCCTTGCCAGCCAGGCAACGTAGTGATATTAAAGTTAGGGAGAAGTGTATGATCATCTCCCCACAAGCTGGATGCTCGCCGTCTTGGACTCGTTACATCACGTTGCGTGGCTGTGCTCGGCGAAATGCAGTTCTGCTGCAACGCTCATTCCCCATCAAGGCGCCGTTCACTCTTCTCAGACGGGTGCAGCAAGGAAGGGGATGGGACCTTCCAAAATGTGATAGCTCGAGTGTAAAACACCAACCACACTCACGGGGCTTCCAGGCAAGGCTTTTATTCATAACAGGTCGCTTAATAGCTGGAAACCGGGAACAAGGTTCATAATGATTCCTGCTTCGTCTAGTGTCCTGACGCGTTTCGAAGGCGGTTGCCTTCTTCTTCAGAGGAGGACGAATGCATTGCAGGGTAGTAGCAGGAAACACCCTTCTTTATGTTCAGGGCACGCCCCTGGATGGGCGCAGTGCCTTGTGGTGTTTGTAGTCCTGCCGTGATGCCTACTTGCAGTATTGCCTACAAGTTTGGGGTTTTCATTTGTCATGCAATGGCCTTGTCCTGGAGACCCCTCGCTAGCCAGGCAACGTAGTGATATTAAAGTTAGGGAGAAGTGTCTGATCATCTCCCCACAAGCTGGATGCTCGCCGTCTTGGACTCGTTACATCACGTTGCGTGGCGGTGCTCGGCGAAATGCAGTTCTGCTGCAACGCTCATTCCCCATCAAGGCGCCGTTCACTCTTCTCAGGCGGGTGCAGCAAGGAAGGTGATGGAACCTTCCAAAATGTGATAGCTCGAGTGTAAAACACCAACCACACTCACGGGGCTTCCAGGCAAGGCTTTTATTCATAACAAGTCGCTCAATAGCTGGAAACCGGGAACAAGGTTCATAATGATTCCTGCTTCGTCTAGTGTCCTGAAGCGTTTCGAAGGCGGTTGCCTTCTTCTTCAGAGGAGGACGAATGCATTGCAGGGTAGTAGCAGGAAACACCCTTCTTTATGTTCAGGGCACGCCCCTGGATGGGCGCAGTGCCTTGTGGTGTTTGTAGTCCTTCCGTGATGCCTACTCGCAGTATTGCGTACAAGTTCGGGGTTTTCATTTGTCATGCAATGGCCTTGTCCTGGAGACCCCTTGCCAGCCAGGCAACGTAGTGATATTAAAGTTAGGGAGAAGTGTATGATCATCTCCCCACAAGCTGGATGCTCGCCGTCTTGGACTCGTTACATCACGTTGCGTGGCTGTGCTCGGCGAAATGCAGTTCTGCTGCAACGCTCATTCCCCAGAAAGGCGCCGTTCACTCTTCTCAGGCGGGTGCAGCAAGGAAGGTGATGGGACCTTCCAAAATGTGATAGCTCGAGTGTAAAACACCAACCACACTCACGGGGCTTCCAGGCAAGGCTTTTATTCATAACAGTTCGCTCAATAGCTGGAAACCGGGAACAAGGTTCCTAATGATTACTGCTTTGTCTAGTGTCCTGACGCGTTTCGAAGGCGGTTGCCTTCTTCTTCAGAGGAGGACGAATGCATTGCAGGGTAGTAGCAGGAAACACCCTTCTTTCTGTTCAGGGCACGCCCCTGGATGGGCGCAGTGCCTTGTGGTGTTTGTAGTCCTGCCGTAATGCCTACTCGCAGTATTGCGTACAAGTTCGGGGTTTTCATTTGTCATGCAATGGCCTTGTCCTGGAGACCCCTCGCCAGCCAGGCAACGTAGTGATATTAAAGTTAGGGAGAAGTGTATGATCATCTCCCCACAAGCTGGATGCTCGCCGTCTTGGACTCGTTACATCACGTTGCGTGGCGGTGCTCGGCGAAATGCAGTTCTGCTGCAACGCTCATTCCCCAGAAAGGCGCCGTTCACTCTTCTCAGGCGGGTTCAGCAAGGAAGGTGATGGGACCTTCCAAAATGTGATAGCTCGAGTGTAAAACACCAACCACACTCATGGGGCTTCCAGGCAAGGCTTTTATTCATAACAGTTCGCTCAATAGCTGGAAACCGGGAACAAGGTTCCTAATGATTACTGCTTCGTCTAGTGTCCTGACGCGTTTCGAAGGCGGTTGCCTTCTTCTTCAGAGGAGGACGAATGCATTGCAGGGTAGTAGCAGGAAACACCCTTCTTTCTGTTCAGGGCACGCCCCTGGATGGGCGCAGTGCCTTGTGGTGTTTGTAGTCCTGCCGTGATGCCTACTCGCAGTATTGCGTACAAGTTCGGGGTTTTCATTTGTCAAGCAATGGCCTTGTCCTTGAGACCCCTCGCCAGCCAGGCAACGTAGTGATATTAAAGTTAGGGAGAATGGTCTGATCATCTCCCCACAAGCTGGATGCTCGCCGTCTTGGACTCGTTACATCACGTTGCGTGGCGGTGCTCGGCGAAATGCAGTTCTGCTGCAACGCTCATTCCCCATCAAGGCGCCGTTCACTCTTCTCAGGCGGGTGCAGCAAGGAAGGTGATGGGACCTTCCAAAATGTGATAGCTCGAGTGTAAAACACCAACCACACTCACGGGGCTTCCAGGCAAGGCTTTTATTCATAACAGGTCGCTCAATAGCTGGAAACCGGGAACAAGGTTCATAATGATTCCTGCTTCGTCTAGTGTCCTGACGCGTTTCGAAGGCGGTTGCCTTCTTCTTCAGAGGAGGACGAATGCATTGCAGGGTAGTAGCAGGAAACACCCTTCTTTATGTTCAGGGCACGCCCCTGGATGGGCGCAGTGCCTTGTGGTGTTTGTAGTCCTGCCGTGATGCCTACTCGCAGTATTGCGTACAAGTTCGGGGTTTTCATTTGTCATGCAATGGCCTTGTCCTGGAGACCCCTCGCCAGCCAGGCAACGTAGTGATATTAAAGTTAGGGAGAAGTGTATGATCATCTCCCCACAAGCTGAATGCTCGCCGTCTTGGACTCGTTACATCACGTTGCGTGGCGGTGCTCGGCGAAATGCAGTTCTGCTGCAACGCTCATTCCCCATCAAGGCGCCGTTCACTCTTCTCAGACGGGTGCAGCAAGGAAGGTGATGGGACCTTCCAAAATGTGATAGCTCGAGTGTAAAACACCAACCACACTCACGGGGCTTCCAGGCAAGGCTTTTATTCATAACAGGTCGCTCAATAGCTGGAAACCGGGAACAAGGTTCATAATGATTCCTGCTCCGTCTAGTGTCCTGACGCGTTTCGAAGGCGGTTGCCTTCTTCTTCAGAGGAGGACGAATGCATTGCAGGGTAGTAGCAGGAAACACCCTTCTTTATGTTCAGGGAACGCCCCTGGATGGGTGCAGTGCCTTGTGGTGTTTGTAGTCCTGCCGTGATGCCTACTTGCAGTATTGCGTACAAGTTTGGGGTTTTCATTTGTCATGCAATGGCCTTGTCCTGGAGACCCCTCGCCAGCCAGGCAACGTAGTGATATTAAAGTTAGGGAGAAGTGTATGATCATCTCCCCACAAGCTGGATGCTCGCCGTCTTGGACTCGTTACATCACGTTGCATGGCGGTGCTCGGCGAAATGCAGTTCTGCTGCAACGCTCATTCCCCATCAAGGCGCCGTTCACTCTTCTCAGGCGGGTGCAGCAAGGAAGGTGATGGGACCTTCCAAAATGTGATAGCTCGAGTGTAAAACACCAACCACACTCACGGGGCTTCCAGGCAAGGCTTTTATTCATAACAAGTCGCTCAATAGCTGGAAACTGGGAACAAGGTTCATAATGATTCCTGCTTCGTCTAGTGTCCTGACGCGTTTCGAAGGCGGTTGCCTTCTTCTTCAGAGGAGGACGAATGCATTGCAGGGTAGTAGCAGGAAACACCCTTCTTTATGTTCAGGGCACGCCCCTGGATGGGCGCAGTGCCTTGTGGTGTTTGTAGTCCTGCCGTGATGCCTACTGGCAGTATTGCGTACAAGTTCGGGGTTTTCATTTGTCATGCAATGGCCTTGTCCTGGAGACCCCTCGCCAGCCAGGCAGCGTAGTAATATTAAAGTTAGGGAGAAGTGTATGATCATCTCCCCACAAGCTGGATGCTCGCCGTCTTGGACTCGTTACATCACGTTGCGTGGCGGTGCTCGGCGAAATGCAGTTCTGCTGCAACGCTCATTCCCCATCAAGGCGCCGTTCACTCTTCTCAGACGGGTGCAGCAAGGAAGGTGATGGGACCTTCCAAAATGTGATAGCTCGAGTGTAAAACACCAACCACACTCACGGGGCTTCCAGGCAAGGCTTTTATTCATAACAGGTCGCTCAATAGCTGGAAACCGGGAACAAGGTTCATAATGATTCCTGCTTCGTCTAGTGTCCTGACGCGTTTCGAAGGCGGTTGCCTTCTTCTTCAGAGGAGGACGAATGCATTGCAGGGTAGTAGCAGGAAACACCCTTCTTTATGTTTAGGGCACGCCCCTGGATGGGCGCAGTGCCTTGTGGTGTTTGTAGTCCTGCCGTGATGCCTACTTGCAGTATTGCGTACAAGTTTGGGGTTTTCATTTGTCATGCAATGGCCTTGTCCTGGAGACCCCTCGCCAGCCAGGCAACGTAGTGATATTAAAGTTAGGGAGAAGTGTATGATCATCTCCCCACAAGCTGGATGCTCGCCGTCTTGGACTCGTTACATCACGTTGCGTGGCGGTGCTCGGCGAAATGCAGTTCTGCTGCAACGCTCATTCCCCATCAAGGCGCCGTTCACTCTTCTCAGGCGGGTGCAGCAAGGAAGGTGATGGGACCTTCCAAAATGTGATAGCTCGAGTGTAAAACACCAACCACACTCACGGGGCTTCCAGGCAAGGCTTTTATTCATAACAGGTCGGTCAATAGCTGGAAACCGGGAACAAGGTTCATAATGATTCCTGCTTCGTCTAGTGTCCTGACGCGTTTCGAAGGCGGTTGCCTTCTTCTTCAGAGGAGGACGAATGCATTGCAGGGTAGTAGCAGGAAACACCCTTGTTTATGTTCAGGGCACGCCCCCGGATGGGCGCAGTGCCTTGTGGTGTTTGTAGTCCTGCCGTGATGCCTACTCGCAGTATTGCATACAAGTTCGGGGTTTTCATTTGTCATGCAATGGCCTTGTCCTGGAGACCCCACGCCAGCCAGGCAGCGTAGTGATATTAAAGTTAGGGAGAAGTGTATGATCATCTCCCCACAAGCCTGATGCTCGCCGTCTTGGACTCGTTACATCACGTTGCGTGGCGGTGCTCGGCGAAATGCAGTTCTGCTGCAACGCTCATTCCCCATCAAGGCGCCGTTCACTCTTCTCAGGCGGGTGCAGCAAGGAAGGTGATGGGACCTTCCAAAATGTGATAGCTCGAGTGTAAAACATCAACCACACTCACGGGGCTTCCAGGCAAGGCTTTTATTCATAACAGGTCGCTCAATAGCTGGAAACCGGGAACAAGGTTCATAATGATTCCTGCTTCGTCTAGTGTCCTGACGCGTTTCGAAGGCGGTTGCCTTCTTCTTCAGAGGAGGACGAATGCATTGCAGGGTAGTAGCAGGAAACACCCTTCTTTATGTTCAGGGCACGCCCCTGGATGGGCGCAGTGCCTTGTGGTGTTTGTAGTCCTGCCACGATGCCTACTCGCAGTATTGCGTACAAGTTCGGGGTTTTCATTTGTCATGCAATGGCCTTGTCCTGGAGACCCCTCGCCAGCCAGGCAACGTAGTGATATTAAAGTTAGGGAGAAGTGTATGATCATCTCCCCACAAGCTGGATGCTCGCCGAGGGAGAAAACAAAACATTTTCCTGCCTTACCTGTCTGGGTCCGTCTCTCTCTGTTTGCCAAGGAGGAAGTCCAGAGAGTGTGCTTGGAAGATATATCTATATATATCTAAATATATATCTATATATATATATATATATATATATATCTATATATATATATTAATGTATAATGTATTTATTCAATTCCGAATCCAAAACACGAACAATATAAAACCTCTTAGTGAAATCACAACAAGAAAAACTGACATAGACGTAGCAGACCTGACTCAATGCCCCCAGACCAAGAATGGATTTATTTTGGGGGGTGTCACATTCCAAACACCCTTCTGAAGCTACACCCCTGTAGAAAGGGTTAGGAAAACCATACTTTTTCTAATTCTGTGCACCATGTCAATCTATAACAAAGGAAGACCTCCCACGTTCTGCTTGCCTTGAGAAGATGGGTTGCAGGAAATTAAATGGGTGTTTAGATCAACGTATCGTTCAATAATTGTAGTTCATTAATTTTAATAAGACAGACCTTCAGTTATAGGTCACATGGAAATGCTATTTGATATATGAATGTTCATGTGTCTCCCAGGTAGAGGGAAGTGAACATAGGTTGGTACTTTTCCTTCCTGCTACACATAATTAGTACATATTAGAAACAGAAATAGCTTACTTAGGGGAGACTTGTGTCCCTGCCAGGTGGATGTCAGTTGCAGTGGCATAGCAAGAGGGAGCGGGCTCTGCCAGAACGCCCACGCTCTTCCTGCGGCAGCCACCTTAGCCACGTGGCAGCCGCCGTTGGTACCGCCACGGGTGGCAAACAGTGTAGCTACGCCACTGGTCTGTTGAGCATGCTACCACCTTTCCTGAGTCTCCCATTCCACCCTGGTGCTCCTCAGGCACCGTGCCATTGGGAACAGAGTCTTGAGAGCTCTTTTCCCCAGAAGCAGTGGCGTCCCTATACTCCTACCTTTAACTTTGTGTAGGTATATACTGCCTCCCGCAATGAAGCGGAAGTGAGTAAAGCAGCGGTCATCCTCAGAGTGGAGATACACAGCTCCGAAACACGCCTTACAGCCTAAGGCACCTATTGCCCCACTTTGCATTATGCCTACTGCCTTGCCCCGGAGTGTTTAGGTCAATAGAGCTAAATGTAGGAGTGAGCCAGAAGAGGGTAATGCTGTAAAACAAACAAGTCTGCATCAGTCATATGAAGGTATAATTGGGACTATGCGTTGGCGCAAGGCTGCCCATTGTGTGCCAGCACTGGGAAATTACAGGAATGCACTGTATATTGTTAAGTACAGCACATTAGTACCCTTTTCCAATCACGCAGTGCAGCGCAGCAAGGCGACGATGCGCTGCGTGAATATTTGTTAAATATTCCCCCTAATTTTGTACAAAACTTGTCACATAAGGACGATTTAAAAATACAGGAATAATTGAATCAACACAGCATCCTCACACTGCAATTTAATGCAAGCGTTTTTGATCTTTTCCCCATGACAACTTACTTTCCCGGACTCACCCTGATTAAGTTTAATTTTTAAGAACTTTGAGCAACTGCCAACCACTAATAAGCCACTTGAGATCGTCCACGCCATCTAATCTTGACGAGTATTCCATAAAGATCCTTTATTTTGGTAGGCTAAAATCGAATCATAGTCAACTTCAAAATTCTCAAGAGAACATCTTTCACATATAAAACCTTTGATCCTATTTCAGATAGATCAAACAGCTGCAGGTGCAGATCGTTATTATTTAATTTAATAAGGGTAATAATTATCTCGGATGCAGTACCTAGGTTCCAATTATGTTTGTCTTGAGGTAAGAAGCCCATCGCAATTGTTTTAGCTAAGATCTGGATCTTATTTAATTATTTGATCCGCTAAGAAATACAAACTTACTTATTCTGGTACCTATAGGATCGATGCAACGCAAGAGAACGTCTTTCTGAAATAAATGTTCCATTCTATACATTCAGCTCTCAGCGCCGTAATGTTCCCTATATGGAATCCAGCTTTTTCTCAGGGTTGATTTTATTTATCCAAAGATGGTATCCATAAAAAATGGCAGGCTTTTTTCTGATACAATGTAATTGTATTGAAAGGTAATCATCTTTATATAGAGCACACTACCTCTGACCAGACGTTGAAGTGCTTTATGTGTTTTTTAACTATTGTTGTATATATGTGGGTTATCGGGTTAGCCTCGTGGCCTGAGGAAACTGAAGCATTTCTTCCAATTTCTAGTTGGAGATTAAGTTAAAAGGAGTTAGGTATTATTAACAGAGTGAGTTAATACACGTGGAAAAAAGCCTGCAGCAACCCCCCCACTATAAAATGCATGGAACTTTCGAAGATCATTTAAACCATTTATAACTTTTTCAATTTTATCAGGTGCATGAATGTGAATGATGCATGTTTAGTTACCTGTGAGCATAAAACCCATTTTATTTTTAATTTGTGAGTTTTTAAGCACATGCAGGGCCCTGCAGGTGTCCCAGGGTCTTTAAAATGCAGGTGGGGCTGAGAACAGCCCCCATTCTGTTTGGGTGGCCCATTCTGCCAACACCAAGTCCCTCCATTGTGTGGCTGTCTGGAAGGAATACACTAATGCCAGCTGCCAACTACACCTACTCATATGACTGACCCAGGACACAGGCTGCAGGCGCCAACTAGGACAAGAAAAATGTAAACTTTCTAAAAGTGAATGATGCATGTTAAGTCACTTGTGAGCATAAAAAGCATTATTTTATTTTTGAGTTTTTTAAAGCACATGCAAGGCCCTGCAGGTGTCAGATGTTTTTTAAAGATCGAGCTAAAAGTAAGAGTATGCAAAAAAGATTTAAAAAAATGAATAGGTAACAAAATAAAATGTACAATTGAGGGAAGCATGGCGATAAGAGTACAATAAATACTGTATGAACAAGTAGAGTGGAATGTTAAAATAGCAAGATTTGGAGATTATATAAAGCACCATACACCTTAAGGAATACATAGGGTAAACGTTATGGGTCTAGATGCTTCAAAATGTTTAATCAAGGATCAAAAAGTTGAAGTTGAAGTTTCCAGGCTAAGCATGAGAGGATAGATAATATGCAATGAAGAGAAGGTTTTTTAGTTCACTTGTGTAATTGAAAATGGAAGTAGTAGTACAGGAAGCGGTGAGTTTCTCATTTTGGGTGGGCAGTCAGACAAAGATTGGTATATAGAGAGCTTCTAGTTAAAGAAACAGGGTTTGTGGAATAGTGTATCTTTGCTACATGAGGCCCAGTGCTTCCCAGAACTTTTCAGTTTCAGAGCCACTTGTACTGACAAATCAGAGAGAAAGATTTTATGTACAAAGCAGGTCAATTTATAACTATGTTTGTCCTCTCTGGTGAGCCATTTTAGAGAGATGGGCATTGTGGTGATATGGTTGAACTGTTCGCTTCTGTGCTTTAGGTGGATTTCAATATTTACAACCACTTTCAGGTGCAAGATGAATTTTGGGAATCTGTGTAGAGCCCATGTCTAAGAAATACTTCTTTAAGGTCCTGTTCATACATGTCGAATACACATTTGCAAAATTATCTAATGGAGGGCTACTCATTTTGGATATTTGTCATTTGCCTTAGATATAAAGAGTATTGCAAACAAAGGGGGTATGTGTGCTGCTGCAGCATCCCATTGCAGCAGTGTGCAATTTTCCCACCATCTCAGGAGGCTCCTCAAAACAGGGAAGACCAGTACCGGCACTGTTGCATCACTGTGCCCTCTCACCACTTCGGGGTCTCAGCAGAAGCCATGAGCCTTTTTAAACTGACCTGCATAATGCATAAAGCTCTGTACACTGGAACTCCCCATGACCTGGTCTACAAACTAATTATTTCAGGAGGGTTCTGAAACTTACTATGCTCAGATAACCTTTCTCATGAAACCCAACCTTCAAAACATAAAGAACTTTTAATCAAGACTTTTCAGGGGTTGCCTTGAAGATATGGAACTCCATCCCCAAATTTCTAGAACCAATCCTGTCTATTTAAGGAGTTGAAGTACTTCTCAAGGAAGCTGCGTTGCCACTATTAACTCTTTACATGCAGCTGCCAGCACTGTCTCTGCTGGTGTCCCTGATTTCTCACCGAATCCATTCATCAATGGCTTCATAAATCGTTTTATTTGACTTTCACTACTAATGTAGCCATATGTACACTGTTTTACTTATTGTAAAACTATATTCCCTATTAATAGTTTTGTTGCATATACTTTACGTTCTTGCTATAACTCTCATCACTATATGTAAAGTGCTCTGCTCCCCATTCTGGGTCTGGGACACACTCTATAAAACCCCAAAATAAATAAGTACATACAAATAAAGAAAAGCTACTATATACATTTCATGAAAGTTGACAATACCATCCCCACTTCCAAAAGAATTAGCAAAATAATCAATCATGACTTACTCAAGTAATAATTTCCTATATGAGGGCAGTCCTCTGAGGACACAAGGCAGGCTTCAGGCAGCAGTGCAGTCCTCCTGGTGCAGCAGGGTAGTCCTCCGAAGTACACAGCAAGCAACAGGCAGTATGGCAGTCCTATGAGAGTCCTTTCACAGAAGTGTACTAAAAAGTGGGTCTGAAGGTACTATTTTTATACCTAATGCCAGATTTGAAGTGAAGGACGCTCTGGAGTTTTCCCTCCCACAGAAGAGTCTGGAAATTCCAGCCTTCTGTTATTGCTTCCAGTCTGTCTTGAGGCACAGTTGGCGTGTGTGAAGTTATTTGTGTGAGAGCTAAAGCAGGGTCTTTAAAGTGCAAGTGGGGCTGAGAACAGCCCCCATTCTGTTTGGGTGGCCCATCCTGCCAACACTGAGTCCCTCCATTGTGTGGCTGTCTGGAAGGAATACAAATAGGAAAAGAAAATGGCAACTTTCTAAAAGTGGCATTTTCAGAATTGTGACTTATAACCCTTCTTCACCATTAAAGGCAATTTTAAATTACAATTCCTTATGCACCAAACATGACATTCACACCTGCTCCCAAACTAAAGTTACCAATTCCAAACAAAAGATACCACTTATTAAATATAATAATGGAAACAAGTTTTTTCCTGTAGGAGAGGTAAGCCTTAAAGTAATGAAAAATGAATCTATGACTTTTTCCCTACCACGACTTGCACAACCTAAACGTACATGTCCATCATTTTGAACACAATGCACGCTGCCCTGGGGCCTGCTTAGGGCCTACCTTAGGGGTGACTTATATGTAATAAAATGTTTTTTTTAAGCCTGGCAATAGTTTCGTTTTCCTAGTCGAATTGGCAGTTTAACACTGAAGACAGTCTGAAATGGCAGACCTCAGATATTATTTAAGGGGATACTTAAGTGGGTAATATAATAAGTGCTGCAGTCCCACTAGTGGTACAAAAGGGGGTGGTGATGGACGGAGCATCTGAATCAATCAAACACTCACACCCAGTCAAAAGATCTGGGTTTAATCCATCACCGTTCTTTAGCCCACTCTGCCACCCCAGATCAGACATGGCTATATGCATATCAGTCTGACCCTTTGCCTCATGGGAACAGTCCAGCCCGAACTGCCAAGCCATGTCTTCCCTGGACCGGAAACAAGCTTCAGAGAACCGGTTTCTGGCATTCCAGCCGTCTTCAGCCCGGCTTGCTTGAATCCAGTGGCAAAGTGAGAAAGGGACTCACGTCTGAGCATACCCTGCCACACTTATGGCGGCCAAAAGCGGTACAAAAGGGGGTGGTGATGGACGGAGCATCTGAATCAATCAAACACTCACACCCAGTCAAAAGATATGGGTCCCACTAGTAGCATTTCATTTAAACAGCCCTGGTACACAATTTAACAAGAGACTTAGAAGTAAATTAAATATGCCAATCAGGTGTACCATGTTTTAGGGAGTGTGCACAAACACATTAGCTCTTATTAGCAGTGGTAAAGTTCACAAAGTCAGCAACACAAGAGGGGATAGGATAAAAGGTTTAAGGGAAGGCCACCCATAAGGCTGACAGATCTGATCCAAGGAGCAATGCCTGGCAATCAGAACATGGACAAATTGCCTCCACGTCAGAGAGTTTAAACTCTGTGTCAGGTAGGCTACCTATGCATTGCTATTGTGTCACAATGAGGCAAGCAACATGCTTGCCAGTAGAGCTGCAAAATGGGGACACGTCATGTGTATGACTTTAAGCCAGTTCTGACTTTATTAGCCACCATCATGTCTGTAGAAATTGGGTTATTATTTTATGTAGGTGACTACTCACCTCTGGAAATAATCATAACCCTTGTCAGAGTGAATCCTCAACATAAATATATTTACCTGAGTTCAACAATCTGTTAGTTATGGGACAGAGCAGACAGGCTTATTTTAGGCCAATGGGTAAAGTATTTACGCAGTACCAAAACACTAATAACATCAAAATGTAAAAGAATAGGAATCACAAACCAAAGGCAAAACATACAGTACAAATTACTAAACAAGATGACATCAAAATGACAAAAATCCATTAAGGGGAACCTGAGATTGGACTTTTCAAAGTATTAAGAAGAAATAGCACCAAAAAGCACAAAGTACCAATGGTGGTCAATGGTCGCTGTAGACCAGGACCTAAGCATAATTTGAGGTTGACTGAGAAGGGGCATGGACTGAACAAACAAACCATCCTGGCCAAAGATTTTACATTCTGACTTAGTTCTTTAAGTCCCAATCGACCACCGAAGTACACTTTTAAGACCTTCAGGACCTCAGGAGAGGCACTTAGAGGCTCACAGGGTTTCAGGTAGAGGCGAACCTCAGGGTCCATTCCTGGCCCAGTTGACACTGGTCAGATGGGCAGTTCCAGCCTATGCATCTTTTAGCTTGCTTTATACCTTGAACAGGGGGACAACTTTATAGCTCTACAAGCCCACTCCTTTGTCCAGGGTACAAGAGAAAGCAGGTCCATTCCTCTGCTGTTCTTATTCAGATCGAGTAGTGTTCTGATGTGGGTGCCTGGAAATGCCACATTTATGCCTGGAATGAGTTAGAGAGAGTGAATGGGCATCTCTATATACAGAAAAAATGAGTTATATTTAGGGACAGTGAGTGCAGAGTGAGTGCGAGAGCGACAGTGAGTGCAGAGTAAGTGCGAGAGTGAGAGTGCAGAGTGACAGTGAGTGCAGAGTGACAGTGAGTGCAGAGTGACAGTGAGTGCAGAGTGACAGGGACTGCAGAGTAACAGTGACTGCAGAGTGACAGTGACTGCAGTGTGTGAGTGTGCAGGGTGCACATTGTGTGAGTGTGCAGGGTGAGCAGTGTGTGAATGTGTAGGGGCAGTGTGTGAGTGTGCAGGAAACAAACACTCAAACTAAGTCCACCGCACACTACTGCATATACTAGTGAATACAGTCATCTCTATATACAGAAAAATGAGTTATATTTACACAGCACAGAGTCTGCATTGACGAAAGTCGCGGATAACATCCGGCGGAAAGTCGATTTGGGACAGACTACCGTGCTAGTTCTGCTGGATCTTACAGCAGCATTTGATACCCTGTCTCCCACTACTTTAACATCTAGGTTAAGGGAGGCAGGGGTAGCAGGACCGGCCTTGAGTCTCCTGAATTCCTTTCTTCATCAGCGAGAGCAGCGAGTAATGCTGGGGGATCACCTCTCCCCTGTTAAGTCGTTGCAATGTGGGGTGCCACAGGGGTCGGCATTGAGTCCGACCCTGTTTAACATCTATGTGGCCCCCCTTGCAAGACTGGTAAGATCTCAGGGGATGGAGGTAGTGTCGTATGCCGACGACACGCAGATCATGGTGTCTCTGACCCACTCCGTGAATATCACCGCGTCCAACTTCAAATCCTGTATGCAACTTGTTGCAGACTGGATGATTCTCAACTCATTGAAGTTGAACGGTGACAAAACGGAGGTCCTGGTCTTTGGCAAAGACCAGGAACTGTGGTCAGATGAGTGGTGGCCCTCATCTTTAGGCATCTGCCCCACTCCCACTCTATCTGCCAGGAACCTAGGCGTCATCTTCGACACTCGGCTCTCTATGGAATTGCAGGTGAACAGAACGGTGGCCACCTGTTGGGGTGTCATTAGGATTCTGAAACGAATCGCGTACTATCTTTCACCACAGGCACGAAAACAGGTTGTGATCGCCCTTGTCGGCTCAAGGCTGGATTATTGCAATTCACTTTACGCCGGGGCCAACAAGGGCCTTCTCCAACGCCTGCAGGTGGTGCAAAATGCCGCAGCGCGCTTCGTTCTGGCCCTGCCGTGGATGTCCTCTGCGACCTTGGCAAGGAAGAATCTCCATTGGCTGCCTATCCCATTCAGAGTCTCTTTTAAACTTCTCTGCTTGACATATAATGCCTTGAAGACAGGCCCGACTGATGCCCTAGGCTCTTTGCTCTCTAGGTATGTCCCACTCAGATGCCTTCGCTCGTCAGAGCTTAATCAATTGGTAGTCCCTCGAGCTAGGACGGCACGATGGGGAAGCAAGGCTTTCTCCATTCTTGCACCTCAACTCTGGAATACTCTTCCTCTGGAGATCAAACAACAGCCCTCACTTGATCTTTTTAAGAAAGTTCTGAAAACTTGGTGTTTTACTAAAGCTTATCAGTGAGCTCTTGTCTCTGTCTGCCCGCAGCTAATTTTGAGTTAGGCGCCTTGACGCCCACTGGGCATAGTAGCGCGTTTATAAATTTTATTTCATTCATTCATTCATTTAGAGGGGTCGGAGTGGGACACAGTGGGTGGATGGATGCATGATGGATGGATGTATGCATGATGCATGGATGTATGGGTGGATGCATGGATGGGTTGTTGGTTGGATGGGTTGGTGGATTGCATAAATTGTTGAAGGATTGGCTGTATATATGCATCTATCCATCCACCCATCCATCTATCCATACACCCATCCATACACCCATCCATGCATGCACCCATGCATGCATCCACCAACTCATCTATGCAAGCATTACAACAAGAGCCCGCAGCTCTCCTTCGTCTCTCCTCTCCCCCCTTCCCTGTGCCCTGCCCTGCTATTGTAAATGACAATGCCATTTCTTTATGTTAAAAAAAACATAAATAAAAAAAATGTCAAGAGCAATGCCAATAGCTCTAACTTTAACAAAGGCAAAACCATTGCATTGTAAATGCTTGTTATTGACATGTAATTTCTGATTTTCTATTCCCTGTTCTTCAGTTTCCATTAATCAACATGCATCTCGCATCTTTATTAAAAACACTCGACAGTACACGGTTTCTGACACAAACACTGTTACCAGATCTGATACTTAACTGTGAAGCTGCAAGTTTGTTTAAGGTCAATTTGTCTGTTGTTTTATATCACCAGCTACTGACTGCTGCGTGTGAGAGGTTTCTGAGTCAGAGAACAAGGCAAGTTGCAAACGATTAGCAGAACGAGGGATTACAGCAAGATCACAGTGTCCAGCAGTCCTGAGGAGCACACTGCAGCACAAAGACCACCGGCTCTGGAGAGTATAGGCAGTGCAGCATGATCACTAGAAGGTCTGGGAACACAGAGCTCACAGGGAGCAGGAGGCCTGTGGCACACAGACTCAAACAGCATGTGGAAAAAGAACACATGCTGGCAGCAGAGAAGGTAGTGCCAGCAAGCACGGCACAGATGGAACAGATTACATGGTGCAAAGAGCAAAGGGAAAATAATAGCAAGTTCAACTGCAGGGGCAGGAAGCTCAGGTGCAAAATATTCTTGGTGCTGAAAACATGGGTTACAGAAAACGTGATATAGGGAGCAAGTGTTGAACAAAGAACCTCTGGGGCATAAGGAAAGGTCAGAGAGCTCAAGGCAGGGTTTAGATGAAGGAGCACAGAAGAGGGACTCAAAGAGAAGAGGTGGCTTGATCGAAATAGGAGTATATATTGAGACACAGCACAGAAAGGATTGGGGGGGAAAGAATCTGTGGTCAAAGGGTGGACAACGAAAAGGGGCAGGGACCAGAGGAGGGAGTTAGGATCATGGTAGAAAACAATTCCAGCTGACAGGGTGGGGCAGAAAGCAGCGAGAAAGAAAGGATGAGCAGAGACTAGCGGGGCAACAGTGATAGAGCTGGAGAGCGTGGAACAGACATAACTCACTTACACCTGTGCTGGATTTGTCCCTTCTTGGTGCTCTTCCCCCACTGTGCTCGAAATACTCCTGTCCGGTCAGTCATTCGCGGTCTTTCTCCTGTTCCTAGGAATGGGGGTCAGTGACTTAGAGATGGCGTCGTCGTCGAGGGAGAGTACTCCCCCTTCGTAGGCCGCACTGGGACCCAAAAGAAGCCTTTTGCAAAACTGTTCACACCAGCTCGCCGACCCCTACTCTCCTTCCCTCCTTGTTACTCTCTCATCTTTTTCTTTCCTCTCTCTCTCTCCTGTGATGAACTCCTGCGCTTGCCGTAATTCGCTGGGGGAGCTGGAGAAAGTGACAGCGGCTCCAGCAGAGGCCACTGCCTGAAAAGCCAGCCCACAGGGAAAATGCCACATAGAAAAAATGGGCTGTATGGGCCTGCCCCATTTGTATTACCTAGACACCACTCCAATGCTTAATTTGAGCCGATGGTTTTCAGTGCTCAGCACCAGCGCTTTATCATCAGCACCGGCACTATAGTTTCATGAACATCAGTTAAGAACATACTTATTTTTGGTAGGCACTGGAGAACGAGTGATTGGGAATATTGAGCAGAAGCAGAGACTCGAGCCTTGTTCCCCAACCGAAAACGGCAGCTCTGGCCATTACTCCACATCCTCTCTCCACTTCATGGTTAGTAGTTGGTTCTGTTTTAGGCAGCGCTAGCAGGGCAAAGGGGGTGCTGTAAGTTGCCTCCTGACGAGAGCCCCCCACTTATTTTTTTACAAATTAACCACTGAGACCAATCACCTCCATTTCTGGCAGTTTGCAGAGAGGAAACAGGGAAACAGGGAGGGCAAGGACATCACAGGTATTCGCTGCTTTCTCTTTCAGTTTTATCTTCCCACTAGAGCTGCAATGAGAGCCTGGGAAAGTCAAAATGCTTCTGTATCTGTGGTTACCTGAACTCTCCGCAACCTGGGGCTAATTCAAAGACATACTGGCCCGCTTAGCTCCCCAGCAAATACTAAAGGCAGAGAGGAGCTCTAATTTCGTCACCAATGCATTTCAATGCTGTACTGAGGGGACAAACACTGAAATGCTTACGTCTAACTCGAGATGTGTGACACTTGACAGGGCTGTTTTAATGACAATATTAATAAAAGTATCCACTATTTTTACACACTTTTTACTAAGTTTATGCAGTTACATTATCCATTTTTTATCTAGCTGGTGTATAAATAATACAACGTTATTTTGAATTTCAAAGGATAAATTCAAACGAATTAGCAAAGTGGTCGCTTCTCGGCACCTGAGCACCACCAGGGGGACTCCTGTGGTTGGCATAATGGGGGTGCACTGGGCAGCGGATGGAGGCCCTCACCCAGGAGTCTAAGCACACAGCCACCGCTTCCGGGATTGGAGGCGCGAGGACAGCTGAGCCCGGCCTTCTTTCAGCCCTTCTACCCCCGTGTGCCCCCTCTCCAACAACTTCTGTTGCAGGCAAATAAAGTGCTGCTGCAGCCGGGCAAGAGCGAGGAACCAGTGAACTTTTCCCAGGTATGGGGGCGCGGGCCACAACCGGCTGATTCTGATTGTCTCGACGTTACTCCAGTGGACCTGTGCCTACACGCCTCCTCCCCCTTCCTGACTTTGATTTTTTAACTATGTAACCCCCTGACTTCTTTTGGCAGTCTAATTCATACTCACTGGGTCACTCTCATGGACTTCTTTACTTTTGTCCTGCCCACCATTTTGCTGCTGTTCTCGGCCGCTTTTCTCTAGACCCTGACCCGCCATCTTGTCTATTCCCTTGTCCTTTACCCTTTTCCCTCGTTTCCCCCTTGACGATCCTCTGATTTGCCTTTTCTCCATACCCTTGCATCCCTCCCACCCTCCCGTGATGCTGTGACTACGTCTCCCCTCCGACCCCACTTAATGGCATTCTGCTCTCCTGGTTTTTTGGGTCTTGACCTGAGAAAATCTATTATCTGTATGCATATGTATATAGAGATAACTCTGATCACTAGTATATGCAGTAGACCTTTGTACTCTCTACCATTTCTATGTGACTCTTAGACAGACCCTCCAGGCTTAGTGGGGCATTAGCAGCTCACTCAGCTCACAATCAATAGAAGCGCACAGAACGACCTGGGACTGCAGGTGGCCAGAGGCCGGGGGCAGCAATCTTCCAGAGGGGGCGGGGCAGAGAGCAAGAGGTGTCTGCTGGAGGGGGGCAGCGTGCTTTCCAGTGTGTGTGTGCCCTGTGTACAGACTGCGCTCCTGTGATGTGGGGTGCGTATGGACACCGCTGCAGGGCGGGCCGGGGGCTGCAAGTGGCCAGAGGCTGGGGGGCATCGATCTTCCGGGCGGGGGGGGGTGGGAGGGTGGGGGGGGGGAGTAGAGACAAGGTGAGGGTGTCTGCTAAAGAGAAGCGTCGTGCCTTGCAGTGTGTGTGTGTCTGCCCTGTGTACAGACTGCACTGCCTGTGAAGTGGGGTGAGCGTGAACACCGCTGCAGGGCGGGCCGGGGGGGGCTCGAAGTGGACACCCGACCCCCCCACCTTGAAGACAAGCCTCAGTGTAATACCGACATTCCTCTCGGTAATGAGCTCTGGAGCGGGGGGGGTCTCGGGAGGGAAATGAAACAAACACGAGGATACTATCAACAAATCACGTTGCAACGTCAGCAACTACAGAGTAGCACATCGGAATAAGTGCTACTTTCAAATTGCACATTATCTAGCATCAAAAAGTGTGTCACTTTCACTTAAAAGCCTGAGTAATCACCGATGTGAGTAGCCTCCAGCCAATGAAAGACAGCCTATAGCAGGCTGTGCCTACTTTTGCCCTATCCAGTAGCAGTGGAGCGCAAAGGTAAAGAGGGGGAGCAAGAATGAAAACTGAGGGTATGGGGCAGGTGAGACGAGAAAGAAGGGGTGGAAGAGAGGGGGAGTGAGCAAAGAAGTCACAGGTGGGAAAGAAGTAAAGGGTAGTAGGGGTGAGAGAAACTGGGCGAATGAAAGTGAAAGGTGGAGAAAAATAGAGAGGAGTGAGCAGGAGAGAAAGAGGGAGGGTGAATGAGCGAGAAATAGGGCGAGAGAGGAAGGGGAAGAAAGACAGTGTCTGGAAGAACGAAAGTATGAGAGATAGAGAGAAGAGAGGGCTAGGAAGGGAGAGAGGGTGACAAGAGAGAACTAGAGAGGCAGGGTGCTAGAGAGATAAGAAGATGGAAAGAGAGAGGGACGGGGGGAGAAGAGACTGGGCTGATGAGAGAGATATCGATAAGGAGAGAAAGATGTGTGTGTGTGTGTGTGTGAGAGAGAGGATGAGTGAATGAGCACAGAAAGGAGGGGGCATGAGAAACAGAAAGCTGAATGGGACAGTGGAAAGAGTGAATTAGGAAGGAAGATAGAGGAGCTAAAAGCGGCAAAACACAACAAAGAGGGAGAATTGGGAGGCAGAAAGAGTGTAAGGAAGGGCGGGTGACGGATGGGGTCACTGGAGGCCGCTTTATGAAGGTCCAGGGCCAAATGAAATGCCGCAAAATTGCCGCTAAATTTCCATATTTGTGCCGCTAAATTTCCATTTTTGTGCCGCTAAATTTGCTAATCCATGCCGCTATATCCTGGGGGGTCTGCTTAGAGTATATCCATTCGTATCCCTTCCTTGAGTGACTTTACTACTTGTAATTTGCATTTTATTCTGTTTATATCTCTTCCTTGTGTGACTTTTTAACTTGTACATTTGCAATTTCTTTTCTGTTTGTATCTTTTATGTAACGCATGTAATCCTACATCCTTATGTATAGCAACTGGTGCTTATGTAAAGCACTCTGACACCTTCGGGTAATGTTCGTGCTATATCAAATCGCATTAAATAAATTAAAATAAATAAAACTATCTAGGTTCAATCATGTACATTCACCAATCTCCACATCTGCTCTAAGAACTTGAGAAAGAATGTCTGGAAATAACAACTAATAAAATATTCATTTAATACATCTATTGCTAGCAAGTGAATCTTCCTATCATAATGTGCCGTGAAGTAGCATATACATGTTCCACTGGGCCAGGCACCTTTTTAATACCATACCACCCCATAGACACCCTTTAAGTAGAGTGTGTTCGTTTAAGTTACAAAATAGTGAACTAATTATTTACAGTCTTACAAAGCACCACAAATGTAGTGAAAATCGCCATAAGAAAGTCAAGTTATTGGGTTTTTTAGGGAGCCGAAGATATCAGGTATCAGAGTGCTTTACAAGAGCACCAGTTTAGTTACAGATGGACACATTCATTAGGTCGAGCCTGGGCAGCGCATGCGCTGCTCTGTGAGGCATGCTGTATTTGAGTATGGACTTGAAGCTCCTCCATTCTCCGACCACATTTTTCATTGGCTTGTGTCATTGTCCTTTGTAAATACTGGCTTACGATTTGTTAATAAACTTGTTAGTCCCTCCTTAATACCGCCTTGATTTCATTTGTAACCTCTCATGAGGCCGTCCCTTTTACTTCCGTTGTTACATGGTATGTCTTATTTAGTCTGTAAGCACTGTTATCTTTAATGAGTTTCTGCTACTGCAGGCACGACATGCTTTACTGCAACATTCAGCACGCCATGAGCGCTTTCACTTTCTAAGCAGCCCGGGTCAATGGCGGCTGCTTCTTTGAAATGAAATAGGTTGCTCATTTACAAGAGTTTGCGGCAGTCGCGGCTCCTCATGGGAGTGCTGTGGGGCGGTGGGTTGGGGGAGGGGAAGGGTGAGGGATAGTAATCTCCAGCATAAGGCCACACGGAGTTCAGTTAATAAATAAATAAATAAAACCAATGTTATTGCACGTGCTGCAATGCAGGGCGCACAATTAAATTTGTTTTATTTATTTATATATGTACTGAACTCCGTTCCGCCTTATGCCGGAGTTTACTACCCCCCACCCTGCCCCGCCCCACCGCCCCGCAGAACTCCCACAAGGAGCCACGACTGGTTTGAGGTATTGCCATTGTAAATGACAAGACCCTTTATTTATGTGTTAATTTTTTAAAACAGATAAATAAAAGGCATTGTTATTTACAATGCTAATAGCTTAAACTCTCACAAATGAGAGACTTATTGCATTGCAAATACTTGTTTTTGTTACGCATAGGGAGATTAAGTGATTTGCCCTGAATCACAGGATGCTGAGCTTTGTTGCCGAGACTCGAATCTGGTTCTCCTTCTTTGAGGTCGACACCGCTAGCTAGCAGGACACATCGTATACCAATTGTTATTACACAAGTTATTTTTATGGAGCTAAATATACATGTCTTGTTTCAGAAACAGATGCAAAGAGCGAGTGTTTCTTCTGCTTTGATACTCAAAACATTGAAAATCAACTCCATTATGTCTTATAAACTACATCAGAGTCTAAATCCTTCATGAGCTTGGACTTACAACATACACGTCTATTAAAATATTTAACAAAAATCCCACAGTTAGTGTAAAATTACCCCACCTTATAGAAATAGGTTACCTATTCATTTTAAGAAGTGAGGATAAACATATATTTGTCTTCCAACCTTCATTTACTGAGGTGTTTATGAACCATTTCAGCCTAACCTGAGTTATGTTAAGAAATGCTTGCTGATTAATTGGCTCTGTTTTACAACAAGCAGTCTATTATTATTTACAGATTTTAGAATATGTTAGACAACCATTAGACTTAGTCTAGTAAGGTTGGAGAAACTACCAGACTGAGAATGCAAATAACCACCGGCTAATAAGTCGGACTGGCGGGGTTGGGGCGTCTGCTGGGAAACACTGCTACACTTTATTACCGGGGACCGAAATTGCAGCACTGAATCAAACCAAACCCCAGTAATAAATAACTGCCCCCACACTTCCGGCCCACACGGAAAATACCTGGTGCCAACTACGACCGGTCCGGCCCTGGTTGGAGATGCTGCTTTCATTTTTGCTCAATTATGGGGGATTGTGACTTTTATCATAAAAACAACGGGGCATATTACCAAGCAATAGCGATAATTATCGCTATTGCTTGGTTAGAGACAATAATTTACCGCTGAGCTGCGGCGATTTGTACCGCAAATAAACCTTGGTATTACCAAGGTTTATCGCAAATGCGATAAAAATCGCCGCAATGCATCAATATCGCTGAAAAGTCAGCGATATTCATGCATTACCGAGCTAATGCTCTTAGCCATGTTATCCACCTCCCATTGGATAACATGGCTAAGAACTGCTCAGGGCAGGTGTTAGCTTTTGGAGATATTCGCGCTTAGCGCAAATATCTCCAAAAGTTGGTAATAAGAGATAGCGATGTTAGCGACTGTTTTCAGCCGCTAACATCTTGGCACGCCCACTTTGTATGTCATTAGTGATAAATATGACTGACATGCAAAGTGGGGCCCAAGATGGTCGCTATCTCCTACTAGCTGTCGCTAACTGGTGTTAGCGACAGCTAGGTAATAGGGAGATAATTTTATCTCCGCTTTCTTGGCTTTTAAAGCCAAAAAAGCGGAGATAAACCCCCTTGATAATATGCCCCAACATTTTATAAATGTTCATTTTTAACTAGAATTAACATGAGCTGAAGGCAAATATGTCCTTCCCTGATGTATTATACTATCTCACTATACAGCAGTTCTTGAAATGATAAAAGGTTTTCTGGACACCCATACATTGGCATAAATTGAGTGAATACATGAGGAGCGATGAAAAGCAGACAGTGCACCAATGCATTATACTTGACACACTTTGACCCCAAAGCAATTGGCAGCTAGGAAAAATATATTAGTAAAGCTGTTCTGGTTTACACCATTGGTCACCAACTGATTGCATTTTAAGATAGTTGAAGGGATTAAGCAATGCTTTAAGCAGGCTGAAAAAGATGGGTAATTCTCAAGGTGCTGCAGCCTAAGATGTTTAAGGAAGAATTATTTATAAGATATGTGGTCTCTGTTTCTAAATGCATGTCCTTATCTATATGATGTATACTACACATGGGCAGCCTAAAGCTCTTTACTGCATCTATCAGCTAGTTCCCAAAAATATTCACAAATGTAGGTGGAGTTCGCCTCCCTGCATCAGCTGCTCCAGATCCATGCTACTAAAACAAACATACAAAATGGAGAGGCAACAACAACAATAATGAAGTCTCTTCAGTTAACAAATGAAGGAAGTTCAAGAATCTTTATCATGTGTCTGGAAAGTAGCACTGAAGTAACACTCAGTTGCTCATAGCGCTACTTTGCACTACTTTTTTTCAATAGAACATACCATGGGTGGTACATGTGCATTTCCATGTAACCACTCATGGTTTTTGATGCAAAGCCCCAACTACTAAAAAATGTTTAGTACTTTGTGCCAAAAATATATGCCTCCTTGAGGCAAGTGTAAAGTTGCAGAAAAAAATTCTTTCTCCAAATGTTTCCAACTTTGCTTGTGCGCTGTACTGTACAACATACAGACAAAGTGGAAAAGTGTTAAACTACGAATTGTATTTTAACTGGAAGGGACCCTTCCAGTACAAAACATATGCTAGACATCACACACACAAGCTTGCACTAATGTGCAAGGGTGTGTTTGTAGCGCAAGGCAGTATAATGTGCAGCAGGGAAGTGAGGGAGAGAAACAGCACTATATCTTAGTATAGCGCTGAACTGCAGATGAAAAATGTAGTCGTTTTGGTCACTGACTCCGCTCACAGGAGTATTCCTCTCTCAGTTATCTCTTTAGAAAGTCCGTTAATCACCAGTTATGCATGCAATTTTTGGTTGTAGGTCTAAAGCATCAAAAATAGCACAACTGAGTGCTAATGTACCTGTCTCAGATCACAGTTTGCAATGTATAAGCTAGAGCTCTTTGTTTTATGTAAGACATCTCAGTTGGTAAATTATCTTATTGCAGAGATTCTTGTGTTACCTGCAGTTCACAATTTCCAATCCTTGTAAAATAGTTAAATGTGTAATGCAGGCGCTTCCAACATCTTATGTGACCTGCATTGGCTGTCGGCAACTCAAGCAGGAGGAGGCGGGCGGGCCACTCACGCACACACATACACTCACCAATCTATATGCACATTTACTCATACCCTCATGCATTTACAAGCAGGCAGAAATACACCCACCATTCAAGAGCACACACACACCCATTAACAGCATGCACTGGCAGGTGCACATACATTCATACATACACACATGCAACAAACACTGAAAAACATAACACTTCCCTTCTACAGCGTCTTGTGGAGCGAAGTCTCTGTGGTTCCAGAAGGGTTAGGATTGTCACCTCCTCACTTCGGCTGACCTTGGTTGAGACTGCTGACCCCACTCCACTCTCTGACGAGGTATGAGTGATAGACACTTGGCCCTGGGCACTTCAGGGCTTAAAACTGTAATGTCCAGGTACGAGGCTGTCAATGATGCTACCTCGCGTCATGAGAGGGGGGGCTTCTTGGTGCTTTGCCAAGCTGAGGAGGTCGCACCCACAGGGCTGTGACGTCTTCAGCCTGGCAAAGTTCAACTCAGGCAGCAAAGCGCCTGCGCATTTAATGCATGTCTAGCTCCTGGCTGACTGACCTGAAAATAAAGTGTCTAGTAGGCTGATCTTCCCTCAGCCTGACAGACACTCTTTATGTCAGCAAAAGGGTGAGGGGGTGACACCTCCACCCTTAAGGATCGGCTGCTGCTGCTGTTTGGAGTTTATCTCACAACTGACATTCTCACACTGAAGGACTGGGTTTTTCTAAGACCCAGCGGTGCCAGGGATAACACCTGAAACCTTTGTGGGTTACCTGTTCTGGCGTACAAATGACAGAGACACGGGACACATCCTTCAGCGTCAAAGATTCGAGATGTATTTACTGCAGGGAACACAGAAGTCACGAGAAGTACATAACATGTATGTTCACGGAGACTGCTTCGAATTGTATCTGTGGATCGCTCCTTTTATACAGTTTTTCGTCATAAGATAACATGGCAAACAAAAGGTTACAACCCGGTTCCCACAGTAAATTTCATAGGGGGTCGCTTTCATGTATTCAGGGCCCGGAACATAATTACAGTAGCATTTATCGGTTCCCAACTGTAAAAGTACATCTTCCCACCATTAGTGCATTCCATTCGGCTGTAAACGAATCAAGGAAGAGTCAGAAACAGGTGCAGAGGAAGACGAGGATAGCGAACAGATCGAAAAGAGTGTAAAGGGGTGGTATCAGGAAACACGATTGCAGGGATCAAAGGAGACGTGCCTAATGAATGCACAACTGAGACAATAGACCGGGACGGCAAGATGAGCCTCGAGCGTGGCCATCTGCCTTACAGTGTCATCCCCCTTGTCATAAAGACACCCTCAAAGGAACACGTGTCTTCCGCAAGAGTTTGGGAATCCCAGGGTCACGAAGCGGACAGTGTCCGTTCGCTGGCTACTTGAGGGCAAGAAACAAAATGGATGCCGTATCTAAAATGGAACCCGTGGGTTCAGATGAAGAAACCCACGAAACAGACGAACGATTTAGGTTAGCACAGTGAAAACGCGTACACCCACTAAACTCGTCATTTGCGGTTCATAGATACCAGACTCGACCATATTCAGGCGAGTCGAAAACACCACTTACAATTGTCACAGAACCTCAGATGCTCCTTTTGCCCTCATGTAGGCAAGCACTAGTCGAAATCAGAATCGATCTTGATATTCATCAGACCATCCAGATGCTGTTGCAACATTATTCTATCCATCAGTGCTTCCTTGGTAACAGGTGGCCGTCTTATACACGTCGTAGCACAGAGGCCACATAAGGCAGGACCACACTGCACACAAAGACAACACGTGAATAGAAATGCTACAACAACCCCGATGATCATCAGAATTTTCCAACCCCATGTCGACATCAGGCCCCAAAACCACCCTAGTAGCGTCCAATCCCCTACGTCCACGTGTATGGACTCGGAGATCTTATGCAACTTCGAGATGGCTTGATAGACAGTTGGAGCGTTGTCAGGAATGAAAATGCAGCAACTCGAATGGATCACCTTACATACTCCACCTCTATCTGCAAGGACAACATCTAAAACCATACGATTTTGTAACGTCATAAGCCTGTCCGCCTGAAGCTCTGCTGTAATGTTGCCAAGGGCACTCGCAGTGATATTAGCGGTCGATTCCACCACTCGAGTCAACTGTCTCAGGTTCCTACTATTGATCATAGGTCCCCAAAACGGCAAGAAACCCTTAAAGAAGTCTCCTGCTTCTTGACCGGCAGTGTCCTCTTCGCTAATTACGCCTCTCAGAACTCTGGTCTTGTGATAATCCGACCCAACAGTAAAGGTCGGCGGCAACAAATTCGCAATATAACATGTGCCTGAAAAGTCACGAGGCAGCCATGTATATGCGCGGTCGTAACAAACAAAGTAAGTACCCTTGGCAGTCAGAAGAACCGGGGAAGAGGCCGTCGGCAAAACATACGTTTCGGTACAGGCACTCCTCCCAAGCTGAGCTCGCGGGCTTCGGCCTAGGCCTTTCAGACAGAAATTACCGAGATGGGGTACGATCCAGATCGGAGACGAGCTTTTAAGCTGCCGATCACCCACTGACATGCTATACTCAGCCTCACTCAGATCTCTGTATGTTCGCACCTCTTCCTCTGGGATAAGCGATGCGTCGAAGATATCCCTATCTAAATCGGCAATCGCTCTTGCCAAAGGCTTGTGGTACGGGCCAGGACCATGATCTGCAGTGCGTGGCTCTCGATGGGGGTAAGAATCTAGTGCGCTACAAAACATAGTTTGGAATGCTCGAGCTGAACCCTGGGAACTGTAAGGAAGGACCAAGTACGGAATTCCCCTATCGGTGGTATGTGGCATTAACCCACACACCCAACAGTTGGTAGTGTTCATCACCAACTGATGCTGATGAAGGAGCTGAACGAAGGAATTGTTCATAAATTCCGCACGTCTAACCTGCTCGTGTTGGGGTAAGATATGGAAAGAATGAGGAGAAGCAGTGGAAGTAGGTTTAGGTTCAGAAGAAGGGGTAGGTGAAGCAGAAGGCAATAGTGACTGTATCGCATAATACACTCCACCCACCAGTAACGAGGAAACAGTTAGGAACAGAAGGAACACCTGAAACATAAAGCATTTAGTACGTACAATCCTATGCAATTCGAATCTTTGTGCTTGAGTCTTCTCCACTTCCGACAGCTTTGAGAAAGCCATCCTCTAAAACCGTCCGCAACGTTCTTGACGCACTTCGTTCTGTGTAGCAATAGTCAATCCCCAGGAGTTCCTAGGAATCGACGGCCTCCAACCTAGTGTCAGGACCTACTAAACAGAAGGAAGTACCCGCACGGCCCTACGGTCCACCCGGATATAAGGTTCTTTTAATTAAACAATATATACAAAATCTCCTAGCTGTGGAAACAAACACACATATGCGGAAAAGAACTCAGAATTCAAACAAAAACCACAGTTGTTCAAAAATGTTCAGAGTGATAATGGGGGTAACGTGGATTTCAAAAGGAAAAAAGCAAAAATAATTTTATTAGTCTCTAGTATTGGAACGAAAAAAATATCTGCTTCTTCCAGGACGAGTCTGCTCTTCAAACAATTGGTCGGATGATGAAACAGAGTCCTGTCGATCAGACAATAATTCAGATCTTGAATTCTCCAATGACAAAGGTTCAACAGTATTGTCTGGCTGCACTGAAGTATCTCCCACAGGCTGAGCGTCACTGAACGGCACAAAGTTCGGCAAAGCTTCGGTTTCAGATGCGGCGATGCCTGTCCTCACCCACGAGTCCGCTGGTAAAGGTATCGGTACCTTTTTGGTGTGGGTGGCATGCACCCAATGCTTGCGGCCCTCCAAACGAACAGCAGTTCTCGTGGCGAGGAGCACTTGGAAGGGTCCAATGAACCTCGGCTCAAGGTTTCGCTTTCGGCCAAAGTTCCTGGTAACCACCCAGTCTCCGGGTTGGAGCTGGTGGCCTGGACCCTCCGTCTGCGCCGGCAGTGCTTCAAAGACCTGTAGATGAATTAACCTCAGTTTAGCAGTCAGATCATGAAGGTAATCATTCAGCATTGGATATTCAAGATTTGTGAATGCACTGGGTCTAGGAACCCCCCAAATATTTGCAGGACGGCCGAACACAATCTCATATGGGCTGAGCCCTATTCGAGAGTGTACAGTCGCCCTAGTTGACAGAAGAGCCAAAGGCAAAGCGTCAGGCCACGAGAGACCAGTCGTAGCCTGAATCTCTGCGAGTTTTAGTTTTAGAGTACCATTGTACCCCTCAACCAAACCTGCTGACTGGGGATGGTTGGTGCTATGGAATTTTTGTGTAATTCCAAGGCCCTTACACACACTCTTCATCACACTCCCCACAAACTCACTTCCGTTATCAGACCATACAATCCGTGGCATTCCATACCGAGGAAAGTATTCCTTCAGTAGGACTTTTGCTGTAGACAAGGCAGTATTGTCTTTGAGAGGGTAAGCTTCGATCCATCGGGAGAATGCGCAAACCACAACTAAAACGTATTTTAGGTTATTACATCACTCCATATGGATGAAATCCAACTGAATTACCTCAAAGGGACATGTAGGAGGAGCAAAGTGGCCAGGGGGTGTAGGAGTGCCCTTGCCAGGATTGTACATCATACATATCATGCAATTCTTGACCAATCTCTCAGCACACTTAGCGATACCATCATTCTTCCATACGGGGGACAACAACTTGCAAATACCTTTCACACTAATATGTGACAAACCGTGTGCCATGGTCACAACAGCTAGCACATATGCATCCGGCAACATCCACCTTTTATTCTCCGACAAATCAATCCAACAGCCATTCGCATCCAACTTTCCTGTACTCTCTTTCCACTTGGTCTTTTCAGTCTAGGTGGCCTCATTCTGAATTGCTTTCACACTTTCAAAAGTATCCTCACACATACCAGTTTCTGCAGGCCACCTTACCGAACTCGTCACATACATTCTAGTTGTAAGGTTTCTCGCAGTTTCCTTAGCAATCTCATCAGCAAACGCATTGCCACGACCAACATCATCCGTCACCTTACGGTGTGCACTACATTTAATAATCGCCACCTGCTTGGGCAATGTAAGTGCATCTAAAAGGTCATTCACAAGCTGTCCATGCTGGATCTTCGTACCATGCGACGTCATAAAACCTCTCTCTCTCCACAATCGTCCAAAGCTATGGACGACGCCAAAAGCATACTGGCTGTCGGTAAACACATTCACCCTCTTTCCTTTCGACAAAACACACGCTCTTGTCAACGCAATTAACTCTGCCGCCTGTGCCGAGTTCTGATTCAGTCTCGCAGTTTCCACAACCGTACTCAACGTTACCACAGTATACGCAGTCGTCACATCACCATTCGGCAACTTAAAACACGAACCATCCACATACAAAGTACCATCAGGTTCTTCCAATGGAGTGTTTTTTAGGTCAACACGACCCTTCGTTTCTTCCTCAGTTCGCAGATAACAATCGTGTGGTGGTACCTCGTCTGATTCCATATTGATTGGCAACAAAGTCGCCGGGTTTAGGACATTGCAGCGCTTTATTTGAATGTGACTTGCCAAAAGCGTCAACTCATAACCAGACAACCTTGCGCTCGTCAAATGTTGGGTTTTCGTACGATTCAAGAGAGTGTCAACTGCATGCGGAACCATCACTGTAAGCATATTATCCATGACCAATCCTGCAGATTGTCGGATGGACACCGCAGCTGCCGCTGTTGCTCTCAAACAACTCGGCAATGCTCTAGCTACTGGGTCCAAGGTCGAGGAAAAATATGCACATGGACGCTGCTTACCGCCAAATTGTTGCGTCAAAACACTCAACGCACAACCTTCCCTCTCGTGAACGTATAGTGTAAACGGCTTACTGTAGTCAGGAGTACCTAACACAGGGGCCAAACACAACGCATCACGCAGTTCAGAAAAACTTTTCTGACACTCTTCCGTCCATGGCAAAGGAGTTGAAACATCCTTGCACGTAAGAGCTACCAATGGTTTTGCTAGTAATGAAAAATTTGGAATCCATTGCCTGCAGTATGACGTGATACCTAGAAAGGCACGCACATCTCTCTGAGTTGTTGGCACAGTCATCCGAGCGATCGCTGCAATTCTCTCTGGGGTCAACCTTCTTCCCTCCTCTGACAATAAGTGACCTAGATAGGTTACTTCTTGGCAACAATATTGCAGTTTAGAAGGTGACACCTTGTGATGTAAGTCACAGAGATGTTGCAACAAAGACACCGTGGCAGTTTTGCAAATGTCTCGTGTGTCCGCAGCCAGCAATAAGTCATCGACATATTGGATCAAGGCCGCACCAGCCGGTAACACAAACGCGTCAAGTTGACTCTTCAGGGCTTGGCTATAGATCGATGGACTCTCACAATAGCCCTGAGGAGCGCGTTTAAACCTAAAACTCTAGCCACCTAAAGAGAAACCGAAAAGGTCCCTGCTCTCCTCAGCAATCGGAATGCTAAAGAAAGCATTCTTCAAATCGATCACTGAGAACCAGGACGCAGATGCTGGAATCAGAGTCAGTAAAGCCGTAATGTCAGGCACCACAGGGACCTGAGGAACCACAATTTTGTTCACCTCCCGTAAATCAATAACAAAACGATAAACAGGAGGCTTAGATGGATCAGTGCGTTTCAAAATGGGTAGCACAGGGCTATTACACACGTTTCCCCGAGTCTCCTCGATAACATCTTTCTCGATCAAATCATAGATGATCGCTAACAACGCTCGCTCACCATCAAGAGAGATACGATACTGGGGAATGCGTGGTAATCGCACATTCGATTTCAATTGGACAAGATAAGGGGAGATGTCAAGCAGGCCCACGTCGTTGGGACCTGTTGCCCACAAAGATACAGGAAGAGAACTCAATTCCGGTGGGATCTTATCAATTGACAAGTACATAGGAGAGATTACTCTCTCACCCAATGTAAGCTTTACTCCCGCAGGAGAACAATACAAAGTCGCATACAAACGTTTCAGCAAATCCAGGCCCAAAATATTTTCACCACAACCAGTAGTCAAAATCAAAGGAGCTTGCAGCTCACGAGGCCCAATTGTGAGGGGCAAAGGGCGAGAAACCGGATTGCTAACAGGGGCGCCGGAGAATCCAACGGAAACATTTGTTAAGCCAGACAAAGGTGCGCCAGGGAGTTTCGAATGCATGATGGAACTTTACGCTGCACCAGTGTCCAACAGAAAAGGCTCAACTACGCCCGAGGTGGCAACTGCGACGTAAGGCCCTCTCTGATCAACCGGAACTGATACTACTCCCTCTCCTTGTCTATGGCTGTCCTAGTAATTACCGTCGTCAGTACTCTGATCGACGTAATAATCGTCCACATTGTACTGTGCGGATCTACCTGATGATGATCCACGCTGATCAAAACAATTATTGGAATCAGAGGAATTATTAGAACGCTCATTTTGATTCTGAGTAACACCATGACCTCTACCTCGTGAAGCCTGTTGAGGACCACTACGACCTCCTCTAGATGAATTGCCACTATTTCGATCGCGCAAAACCGGACAATCAAATTTCAAATGACCCTCACCTCTGCAATAGGCACACTAGTTGTACCCAAGCATAGATCTCTGCGAAGGAGAGTCATTTCGCGACTGTGACCTAGCGGGCTGTGACTGCGATCTATTCCGCTGCTGAGAATCTTTCGGATTCGAGCGCGGAGGATATGCTTGTTGCAACAAAACTTTTGTTTTGAGCTCTTTTGTCTTTTTGTCTGCACAATCTTTTTCTTCTTTCTCTCTATTTTCATAATATTGAGCCGTAGCCAATATCTGAGCAGCGGTCGAAACTGCCCACGCACTTTCTGAATTTTTTAATTTGTTGCTAAGTTCAGGCAACAGATTCGACACAAATGTATCCACAAACAATCTCTGGCCTCCCTCAGTGCCCATATCTTGACCACTGTGATTGATGAATGCCTCCTCAAATCTCGTAAAGAAATCGGAGACACTCTCGTCCTTCTTTTGCTTGCAAGCAGACAATTTGTCCCAGTTAATTTTCATAGCTGGCATAAGCGTTTTCATAAGGGTAATTATTCTCTGAGGCAAAGCCGTAATTAACTGCTCGGGCTTAGCCCCACCAACCTGCAAACCGTCCGCGGCTGTAAGTGCAGCTCAATCACCACCTAATTCAGCTGCATGATCCTCATGACGTACTTTCACCCATACTGGTTGCCGCACGACATTGCCGAACAACATATCGATGTCGGCAAGATTCATTATCGTAGCATCCACTAGCTGGGACAATTCTTTATAGTACCCTGCAGGATTTTTGCGAGGGTCGGGCAAAGATTGCTTAACCTGCAAAACTTTCGATCGTTTCCATGGGACATGTATCCACACTCTCTGGAAATGTGGCAGGATCGGAGGGTTAGCAGCCGCATCACCTGGCCTCCACACTGGTGGAACTTCACGCATAGGATACTGACCAGGCGTTGCCATCCACTCCTCAGTTTCATCTTTAAACAATGCTCGGGGTATCACAGTGGGACGAAAAGATAAAAGATGCTCAAGAGCACGCCGAACATTGCTACCCACAAGTATACCACTCGCAAACTGAAGCTGCAGTTCAGTCACGTCAACCGGTACTTCATTGACCTCATCATTAGATATTGCTTCACGTAAGAACTTGCACATTTTGTCAAACACAAATCTCTGTGTTGGCACATTGAATTGAGAGAAAGTGTCAGCAATTACACGCGGAGGATTCTTAAGGGGGTACCTAATCCAATTACGTGCCATATTGATTAATGTATCACGCTCCCTATTACCAGGAAGCTGACTCCGTCGTTGGGGAGCATCAGAATCATCAGACCCAAGAAGCGGTCCAAAAGGAGAATAAAGATTAGCAACAGTGTTAGGAATGCGTCTTCGAACAGACGGAGAAGAGGAGTAAAGTACAGGAGCAACAACATGAGAGCTAAAGACAGGAGCAGCAGGAGCAGTAGGAGTAGCTACAAGAGCAGAAGTAGCGGGAACAACAGCTTGAGAAGGTATAGACGGTGGAGCAGTAGGAACAGGAGCAGGTAGAGGAATAGGAACAAGAGGATTCGCAATGGCAGGACCAGCGGCAGGCTGATTAACAGCTGCCGGAACAGCAGGTTGAGGAACAGGAGGAACCACGGGAGCTGTGGTATCCTGTGCATATGGAGGTGGCGACTTCAGTAGATAGGACAACAAAGGGTCCTCTACTGCTTCCTCTCCCTTCTTATCCGTACTCGTCGGTAAAGCGGGATAGCACTTATCCACTGTCATACGTTTTAATCTATCAAAAATTTCCTTTTCCTTCTCTTCTTTGTCTCGCTGAAACTGCTCTGCATTTCTCATCGTAGTAACGATACCTTCTCTCTTATTACGTTTAAGCTGCTTGATTTCTTTCTGCTTGGCTTCTTTACGCCATAACCGAAAGGAATCAAACATGGCTGGCCTTGCTTTCTTTTGAAACAATTTAGCTTCAAGATTATCTAAAACCGGGGTCTCAAAACTACCATGAGGTGGCCAACTAAGGACACCGTCATTTTTAGTGTAACGAACCCAGCAATCATTGAATGCGATAGGACCCACACCATGTCAACTATATAACTCGTAAATTGGAGTTCCAACTGGAGGTATTGGACACGAGTCCTCCAATCGGGAATCCTCACCACAACCTCTAAAGCAACTGAACAAAGTACTACGGCCAGGCATCGTGCACACTAACCGAGTTTCACAAACGTCTAGGGTTATTGGATTACAATGTCCCTGCAAAAGTGCAAAAACCCTCGGTTTTTGGCGACTGCAGACGTAAAATAGAACAACTAAGAACAAAATACAAAGAACCACAAGTGCAATGGAACCATGCAACAACTAAGCACCCACAATAACTAAGGATTTTGGGAGCGACCCACAAATACTTAACTCAAAGAACAATGGCGTCACCAGGAAGGCCCGCCAATCGTCTCGCTGTACCAAGGTCTACGCCAGGCGCCAAAACAGGTCTACAGTCAGGGCAGCAGTCCGTCGCAGCCGTCAGGAGGCGGGGATCTTTGCGGGAAAAGTCGTCGGGCCACTTGTTTCGACAACAGGATCGATGAAGCGGGGTGCACCTTCCCTCGGAGATTTCACACGAAGTTCCACACGATCGTCGGGCTTTGGACCGGTACCGCTGATGCAGCCCCGCATTGGGCGCCAACTGAAGGACTGGGTTTTTCTAAGACCCAGCGGTGCCAGGGATAACACCTGAAACCTTCGTGGGTTACCTGTTCCGGCGTACAAATGACAGAGACACGGGACACTTCCTTCAGCGTCAAAGATTCGAGATTTATTTACTGCAGGGAACACAGAAGTCACGAGAAGTACATAACATGTATGTTCACGGAGACTGCTTCGAATTGTATCTGTGGATCGCTCCTTTTATACAGTTTTCCGTCATAAGATAACATGGCAAACAAAAGGTTACAACCCGGTTCCCACAGTAAATTTCATAGGGGGTCGCTTTCATGTATTCAGGGCCCGGAACATAATTACAGTAGCATTTGTCGGTTCCCAACTGTAAAAGTACATCTTCCCACCATTAGTGCATTCCATTCGGCTGTAAACGAATCAAGGAAGAGTCAGAAACAGGTGCAGAGGAAGACGAGGATAGCGAACAGATCGAAAAGAGTGTAAAGGGGTGGTATCAGGAAACACGATTGCAGGGATCAAAGGAGACGTGCCTAATGAATGCACAACTGAGACAATAGACCGGGACGGCAAGATGAGCCTCGAGTGGGGCCATCTGCCTTACAGTGTCATCCCCCTTGTCATAAAGACACCCTCAAAGGAACACGTGTCTTCTGCAAGAGTTTGGGAATCCCAGGGTCACGAAGCGGACAGTGTCCGTTCGCTGGCTACTTGAGGGCAAGAAACAAAATGGATGCCGTATCCAAAATGGAACCCGTGGGTTCAGATGAAGAAACCCACGAAACAGACGAACGATTTAGGTTAGCACAGCGAAAACGCGTACACCCACTAAACTCGTCATTTGCGGTTCATAGATACCAGACTCGACCATATTCGGGCGAGTCGAAAACACCACTTACAATTGTCACGGAACCTCAACAACCCAACATAACGCACATGTATATTGAGCCAGAGAAAAGGTTGGAACCATGAAAAATCTTGGAAAACAACATTTTAGATGTCACTTTCTTCTTAACAGCTTGTAAAGTGACAACTGTTTGTATCTTTGTTTCTACTATGCTCTACTATGTTATTAGTTCCAATATTTTCAGGCCTGGAAGCAACTCATCCTGAACATCATCATCAAAAAGCTTTATTCATAATAAAAAATCTTTAAAGCATACATAACATGCAGTAACTACACCCTGGGATAAAACCCATGCAAGTAGTTAAAATCATTACAATGCATAGATGACCAATAGTTCATACAGATGTGCAGGACTGCATTCAATCCCTCATTGAGTTCCTTGATCTCACAGCAGCTTTTCAAAAACTAGCAACATAAAGAACAATATCCAGAGAGAGCATTTGTACAAACAAGTAAGCAGGTTGCGCTTGTTTAAAATCTTGTGCTTTAATAAGCCTTTCTCCGGACCTCATAAAATTTCCACAACAAAGTAAAATGAATGGTTCCTGCTGAGACACCTTGTCGCAGCCACAGGGTGCTACAGAGGAGGTCTCTTGGCTGCCCTGAGGATATGCGAGTAACTGGGGCAACAGATTTAACCTAAATCTAGTCAGCAGGAATCGAGCATGGTTAGAGGTGACAACTGTGAGATAGCGTTCTGTGGATGACTTGGTTTTCAATAACAGATAGCCTAGCCCCACCACCTTTTGGAAAGTCACAGATTCTCTCCCTCGTAGCAGGTGTCTTAAAAAGTTGTCACTAAATCAGCCACAATCTGCCTTTAAAATCTTGTCAAGAAGAGTAAACAGATCCCAGCTTCCCATATTCTGAAACGATACCTTGATGTACTTAAGCCATGGAATTTGCGAGGCAAAATCAAGGGATAAACAGTCCTGCAATACCACTCTATTTAATTGTGCTCATTTAGGGGCAGATGTATCAACATCTCGATTTGCGAATCTCAAATAGCGATTTTTTAGAAATCGCTGTTTGAGATTTGCAAATTGGTATGTATGTAGAAATTCGCATTTTTTTGCGATTTCTTAAAATTCCATAATTGCGATTAGCAAATTGCGAATCGCAATTAAGGAATAATTTCCCATTCATTTCTATGGGCCAGGAGGCCCATAGGAATGAATGTGAAGTTATTCGCAATTTGCGATTCGCAATTTGAGAATCACAAATTGAGAATAATTTAAAGGGTGCAAGGGTGTCATAAGGACACCCTGATGCACCCCTGAAATTCACATGTGTGCGCCACATGACACCTTCACAAATGAAAAAAAGTGCTTTTGTGGAAGAAATCGCAAATTACCACCAATTTGAAGTTGGTGGTGAGTTGCGATTTCTTAATGAGAAGTCGCACAACTTGGGTGCTTCATTCATTGCATTTAAGGAATCGCAAAATGTGCGATTCCTTAAATGCAATCGCAAAATAAGGAATCGCGAATTAGCAATTCCTTATTCTGCACTCAAATTTGCTACATGCATAACATTTAGTGAGAATGAGTTCGCGAACACTGAAATTCTGTGAATTTCGGCGTTTGCGAACCCATTTGAGCTTCATACATATGGCCCTTAGTCCCGATGTCAATCCAACATAAGAGGGGGAAGAGAGCTATAATATCAAGGAGATACCTTACCCCCAGCTGTTTGCACACTATATAGAAGGGGGTACTCTGGAGGACACAAAGACGGCGTTGAAAATTTATTTATGGCAACATGCAGGGAGTCATGCTTTATGTAGCCCCAGATGGCACTGCCATAAATTGCGTTTGAGACACGTTTAGCATGGTAAACTTGTAGCTGGGCACTAATCAGCTTTCTACCCAACATGGAAGCAAATTTACAGACTGCAGCATTGGTCCTAACTAGGACAAGGCGGAGTTTCACTCTGTGGAATTTCGCTGAGTTGCCAAAAAAATCGACCAAATTCCGCAGAGTTCCTGAGCAGGTGGAGTAACTTTATGTGGCTGGCTTTAGTGTGTTTGTCCTCCTGTTGGAGTTGTTTTTGTCAACATTTGGAGCTTGTTTTTTCCTCAGAGCCCCAGGAGCGACAATGACACGTACAGGGATAACATATTAGCCTCTATCGCGCTGTTTAAGCAGGACACACCTTATTCCAGAGCACAGCCAAGGTGAGGTCCATCTCCACCAGTTGCTTCACAGGGGGGTTTATATTTGCTCTCCAAGTGCAAAAACCACCCACCCAACAGCTCAAAGTAGTAGCTTCGTCCTCCTGATTGTGACCGGAAGTGAACACAAGTACAGCCCAGCGCACCAGCATCTCAGAACACCAGTCTAAGAAGAGGGCAGGAATGGAAGGGCACGGCGTGCCCCTACTTCTAAAAATTATGCTAGTCCGTTCCCCTACTTCTTGGTTTTGGAAGAGCGTACCGGGACTGTAGGAATAGCCATACTTTAAAATTACACCTTTTTTTCCCCTGAGTGATGCAACATGAATATTGACGAAGGTCGGACGCGTGGTGCAACATGAATATGGACGAAGGCCTCTGCAGTACGCTCGACCTCCTCCCCTTCCCCGCTGTGTCTAGGGGCCTGCAAAGTGAGACTTAAAGGGCCATCAGTGTAGCATAGCGCGAAAACAGCTACCTCTGATGGCCCTGCTGCTGCCCTGATTCACACCTCATTTGTGAGGACACTGCCTGCCCGCCCCCACTGTGACCTGTGACAATGGTCACATCAGGATTCTTTAACGGACGCCACCTGGGGACTTTGTGAATTGCTATAAATCTGCTCTCCAGCCAGCCACTGAAAAGCTGCCCCTGCCTCACCAGCCTCTCCTGGAAATTACTCTCTGTGCCTGCCCGGAGGTCCCCGACCCCTCCTTTACAGCTCTGCCCTTTTCTCTGAACCGGGGCCTGCATGAGGAGCCTTGCCTGCCTCAGCTGAACTCCACAAACATCAAGTAAGTGGGGGGAATAAAATACCTGGTGCATTTCGTTTAATAAACGGAAAATGTCAAATTTCTTATCTGCTGTTTTTTTATGTTATTTTTTTTCAATGTGTAGTGCCCTGCTAAGAAGCCAGTGCAGTTGGTGGCACTACCCATACCAGGCTCACTGCGGGCATTTAAAATTCATACATGTCAATAGGTCCGATTTGGGCGGGAGACGCCCAACCTTTAAAGCCAAAACCAGCTTTATTTCAGCTGCCTGCGGCCTCTACTTCAGCAGAAGCCAATGGGGGGAATTAATTCTTCCAGTTATTTTAAGCAAATCTCCCTCTTTACTCTTCTAAAATGTTGACATTTTGCTCCACCAAAGGGCATCTATCCCGATCTGCCACTGCTCTCTGTGCTGCTGGTAGGGGCCCGGCACTGCTGTCCCTGCCTATCTCAATCCAGGCGTGCAGCTTAACCTGCAATTACAGTACGGAGGCTCTGCTGATGCCCCTCAAGTCTTTTTTATTCCCGCTCGCCCTATGTGCCCCCTGGGCAGTTTGCAGTCTATGGATGATATGCCAGGAAGTGAGGGTGGTTAGGGAGGGCTGGATTCGGGTATACTAGAAGCAGGGTAATGAGAAATATCAGGAAGTGAGGGGGAGCTAGGGGAGGGCAGGATGTGGGTATGCTAGAAGCAGGGTAATGAGTGATGCCAGGAAGTGAGGGGGAGCGAGGGGAGGCCAGGATGTGGGTATGCTAGAAACAGGGTAATGAGTGATGCCAGGAAGTGCAGGGGAGCGAGGGGGGGCAGGATGTGGGTATGCTAGAAACAGAGTAATGAGCGTTGCCAGGAAGTGAAGGTGGCGAGGGAGGGCTGGGCCCGAGTATACTAGAAGCAGGGTAATGATATGCCAGGAAGTGAGGGGGAGCGAGGGGAGTGCTGGATGTAGGTATGCTAGAAGCAGGATAATTCCAGAGAGCGTGGGTGGTGAGGGAGGGTTCGATGTGGGTACGATAGAAGCAGGGTAAAAGAGATGCGAGGAAGTGAGGGTGAACAAGTGGGTATGCTAGAAGCAAGGTAATAGGTGATACCAGGAAGTTTGGGTGGCGAGGGAGGGCTGGATCCAGGTATACTAGAAGAAGGGGAGAGAGTGATGCCAGGATGTGAGGGGGAGTGAAGGAGGGCTGGATTCAGGTATACTAGAAGCAGGGTAATGAGAAATACCAGGACGTGAGGGAGAGCTAGGGGATGGCAGGATGTGGGTATGCTAGTAGCAGGGTAATGAGTGATTCCAGGAAGTGATAGGGAGCGAGGGGAGGCCAGGATGTGGGTATGCTAGAAGCAGGGTAATGAGTGATGCCAGGAAGTGAGGGGGAGCGAGGGGAGGCCAGGATGTGGGTATGCTAGAAGTAGGGTAATGAATGATGCCAGGAAGTGAGGGGGAGCGAGGGGAGGCCAGGGTGTGGGTATGCTAGAAACAGGGTTATGAGCATTGCCAGGAAGTGAGGGTGGCGAGGGAGGGCTGGGACCGAGTATACTAGAAGTACGGTAATGATATGCCAGGAAGTGAGGGGGAGCGAGGGGAGTGCTGGACGTAGGTATGCTAGACGCAGGATAATTCCAGAGAGCATGGGTGGCGAGGGAGGGTTTGATGTGGGTACGCTAGAAGCAGGGTAATAAGCGATGCCAGGAAGTGAGGGTGAACAAGTGGGTATGCTAGAAGCAAGGTAATGGGTGATACCAGGAAGTTTGGGTGGCGAGGGAGGGCTGGATCCAGGTATACTATAAGTAGGGTAGTGAGTGATGCTAGGAAGTGAGGGGGAGCGAGGGGAGGCAAGGATGTGGGTATGCTAGAAACAGGGTAATGAGCGTTGCCAGGAAGTGATGGTGCGAGTGAGGGCTGGGTCCGGGTTTGCTAGAAGCAGGGTAATGATATGCTAGGAAGTGAGGGGGAGCGAGGGGAGTGCTGGGTGTAGGTATGCTAGAAGCAGGGTAATTCCAGAGAGCATGGGTGGCGAGAAAGGGTTCAATGTGGAGGCGCTAGAAGCAGGGTAATGAGCGATGTGAGGAAGTGAGGGTGAACAATTGGGTATGCTAGAAGCAAGGTAATGGCGGATACCAGGAGGTTTGGGTGGGGAGGGGGGGCTGGAGTTGGGTACTCTAAATATATGGTAATGAGAGATGCCGGGAGGTAAGGTTGAGGGGGATTGCAGGATCTGGGTATGTTAGAAGTTGGGTAATGAGGGATGCCAGGATACAGAGGGGTGAAGAAAGGGCTGAATCTGGGTATGCAGAAGCATGGTAATGAGTGGTGCTAGGAAGTAAGGGTGGAAAGAGGAGAAATGAACCATGTAAGCTAGAAGCTGGGGGAATGAATGATTCTAGGAAGTGGGGGTTCCGAAGGGGAGCGAGATCCAGGTATGGCTAGACCTAGGGTAATGAACGATCCCGGGCAGTAAGGGTGGCGAGAGGAGGGTGGGACCTGGGTGTGCTAGAGTAGGGTAATAATAAGCAGTGTAAGGAGGTAGAGGACGAGGGAAGGGCTGAACCTGTCTATGCTAGAAGCAGGGTAATGATGTCTAAAAAGTAAGGGTAGTAAAGGGATGGTTGGATCTGGGTATGCTAGAAGTAAGGTAATTTGGGATACCTTGAAGTAAGGTTAGCAAATAGGGTGTAACTCTAGTAATGCTATAAGCAAGGTAACTACCAATACCAGGAAGTAGCGATGGCACCGGAAGGGCTGCATCACTCCTAGAACTAAGGTAAAGAGCAAATGCAGGAAATAAGGGTGGTCAGAGGAAGGCTGTACCTGGGTATCCTCCAAGTTTTGTAGTGATTGATTTCAGAAACTAAGCAGCACGAGATGAAGGCTAGATCTACGTTTGGTAGAAGCATTGCAATAAACTATAACATGAAGTAAAGGCGGTAAGGGAATAGCTGAAGATGGGTATGCTAGAAGCAAGGTAATGAGTGCCAGGAAGTAAGGGTTGGCAAAACAATGGTTTGATCCTGGGGTGCTAGAAGTAGGGTAAAGGACAATGCCAGGAGGTAAGGTGACAGGAAGGATGTACCCTGTATGCAAGGAGTTGGGTAGTTAGCGAAGCCAGAAACTAAGGGTGACGAGATGAGGGTTGGATCTAAGTATGGTAGAAGCATACTAACGACTATGCCGGGGGCTAAGGGTGCATGGGTAGAGCTGAACCTGGCTATGCCAGAAGTAGGGTTTTGTTCAATGCCAGGAAGTGAGAGTGGGTGAAACCAAAGCTGGATCTGGGGATGTTAGAAGCGGAGTAATGTGTGATGGCAGGAATTAAAATTGGGGAGGGATAGATCTTGGTTTGCTGGAATAAGGGTTAAGAGTGAGGCCAAGATGTAGGTTGGCAAGAGGAGGGCTCAACCCTGCTATGCCAGAAGTACGGTAATGAGTAATGCCAGGAAGTAATGGTGGCAAAGAGAGGACAGAACACAGGTATGTATAAAGCAGGGTATTGGTCAATGCCAGAATGACGGTGGAAAGGGGAGGCTCAATCTGGGGATGATACACATGACCCTTGAGGCCAGTCCACCTCAACCATTGGTGCCTCCATTTTTCATTGCAACTCACCAGGGATTTGCAATGCAGGATTTGCATGCACACCAGACAAAGAAGCATGTTTTCAAGGGCCTTGCTTCATGCTTGCACCTTGCAATGTGGTACATGCACAATGCAAAGCACCAAGTCATGTTTTAAAAGCCACATAAAGCCTTTTTACATGTCTTTAAACAACTTCATAGATATTGAGTAGTGCAACGCAGCACAAATGCTGCAAAATCGGCCCCCAGTAACAAAACCAGCAGAACTGGCATAATGACTCATTCTTAGAAATGCATAAATCACGGAGACAAATGGCTTATGATTCCGCTTATAAGCCTATTTGGAATATTCTGTGATTGGAAAGATGTCCCACATTGTAAATGAATTGAATATAAACAACTTATATATTAAACTTTAAATAAACATGTTTATTGATTGTTTGAATTAAATAACGTTATAAGCTGTAACTGGTCAGTGAAATACCAAATGCACTCAAAATTGGTATGTTTCGCTATTCTTAACCACACCTCCGACTCCGCCCACTAATCCAATCCTCTGCTTATTCCCGCCCCCTGAGTCTCCGCCCCCACAGTTCCGCTACTTTTTTGTCCCCACTTCGACCACTGCAGAACACCAGCTCGTAAACAAAGTTATCCAGGCACTGAAAGCACAGTAACAAAAACATAGAAATCCCTAGGATGCAGCGTGGACATTCACTGGTTTCACTCTGCAGTACACTAGTTCAGCAGTATTTATCTCCCATCATAGACCAGTGCCCAGTTTGCGCATCCCACGCTCCTAATTAGTCTGCACACGCGTGTTACTGTCAAAAAGCACATATTTCAAAAAGTATGGGCACGCTCTGACCAGACTCAGGCTGCCACCATCCTCCTTGGGGTTTGGAAAAGAAATTTCAGACTCCTTGATCATGGCTTAAGACTCTCCCCAGAACGAGGCTTGGTTGAAGGGTCCAGCATGAAAGTAAGGTTTGAGACGAAGATGCTCAACTTCCACTGTGTCTGTCAAAGCAAGGCATCGTGGATCGCCCTGGAACCGAGACCGAGCATGGACAAATGAGGAGGACACCATCAAACCAAATTTCACACAAGGTGAAATGAATTTCCGGAGGCTATGCTCCATCACTCGTTTTCTACTGCAGCATGAAGGGTCCTCAGCTCTCACCCGGCTGCAGGAGCATGCACACTGGTGGATTTCCGGGAGAAGGGTGGATCTGAGCTGTAGTGTTACTTATGCAGAAATAGGAGGAGGTCCTTGTATTAAAGGGCCCTATGTAGCGTACCTATAATCAGGGCTTTAAGTGAGATGAAACAACTGCGGGGTCTTTCAAAGGAGCATGGCCAATGTAATCAGGGCGTGGCGTAAAAACACGTAAGCTGAAAGTCAGTGCTTAGCATAGTGTGCCGCCTGTCTTCTATTTTGCTGTTTCTGTCATTGCATCCAGATATATGATACAACAAGTAACATCATACCTACAAGTCAGGACATATTGGGTTTGTCAATGGTTGTTAGTTGCATAAGATAAATAGGTAGCAATTATGGCGTGTATATATTATAGAAAACGCTTCCACTTAAAGCCCTGGTGACACCACAACAATGTTGCTGCTCCTGAGTTTCAAAAAGAGAAGGGAAATCTAGAGAGAAAATTATTCTCTTTAAAGGATTTCTCTTCCCCTACAACTCTCACCTGGCATGACGTCATGCCGTAACTTCTCCAATAGTGAGAAGGGAGGAGGGTGAGCACATGCATATCGATGTGCCTGCTGTCACTGCAGTCCGGTGAAAAACAGACCTCCTGGCCAGGGCACAAAACAGAGCCTGATAGAGACCCGTTTCGAGGCCCCCTTTTAAAAACTGCTGGTGCTCAGCACCTGTGAGACCCGGCCCACTTAAAGCCCTGCCTATAATCACATTTCACCAGAATGAGAACAACTCTAAGTGCAGCACGGTGTGTGCCAGGGACAAAGTATTGAGTGCTAGCCCTGCGAAGTACAATGTGGCTTGCTTCAGGCATACCTTTGTTTTTTTTTGTTTTTTTCTTTTTTATTATCAGCACACAATGGAAACATAGTAAAGAAATCACAGGTAAATCAATTATGTCTTAAGGAAAACAAGTACAGTGTGGGAGAAAACAATTTCTACCAATACAGTGTAAACGCAGAAGAAAAACATACCACATTAGAGATTCAAAATGTTAACATTTCAGATGAGCCAGAAAATAAATAAATAAATAAATAAATAAATTTGAAATAAAATTACCCCAAATTTTTTCTAATTTAAGTAAAGACCTAGTACCTCTAAGTCGAGCCAAAGCCGCCTCCATGCCATGAATTTCATTGACCAAAGACCACCACTCCATAACATGAGGCGATTGTGGTGAAATCCAGGCACAAGCAATGGTGAATTTGGCACAAGATAATAAAATAGTGATTAAAGCTTGTTGAGGTAAAGTAGTATCATGCACATCTAAAAGTACAGTTAAAGCAGAAAGTAAAGGTGGCCTAGCCATTTTCATTTTCAAAACCTCATTCAAGGCAGACCAAAACTCATTTAAGGACGGGCAGGAAAATAGCATGTGTTCTATGTTAACACCCACGGTATCGCATTTAGGATACTTAGTACGATCAATATATAAAGCATTTGGAGACCATTTAAGAATCACTTCAGGGGCATAGTATAACAGACAAGAAGTTTTAAATTGTTGCAATCTTAAACTCGCCGATTGTACCAAATTATTGATTTTAGAAAAAGAATGAGCTATCTGATCTGAGTGTATCGTCAATCCAAGTTTAGAGCTCCACTTCTCCGCTAATTTAGAACAGTCTTGCCTTTTATAAGACATCAAACAATTATATCCTGCACTTATTAATGATTTCGTTTTAGATGAGTAGAAGCAGTCCCAGATATCAGAATCTGAAATCTTCAAGACTTTCATCCGGCATATCAGATAGTCATGTATTTGGATATACTTGAACCTCATAGCCTCAGTCAAATTATATAAGTTCTTAAGTGCTAAAAAATCTAGAAAGTCATTTGAGCCTTAAAGGTCCCCTAATGTTACAATTCCGTGAGTAAACCATTCCTTAGCCCGACCATCATTAAATATCCCGGGAAGTCCCGGGTTTCCCCACAAGCATAATTTTGAATGGAAAAAAGATGTTTTACAAAAGAGCAAAATGCTGAACCAGATCTTAGCGGTATCCCTAGCGGTCTTAAATTTAACCCTTTTGTAGTAGTTTGGGTTGTTCAATCTTAACAAAAACATTCTAGCATCTGACTTAAACATAATGGTATGATAAAAAAATTGCAAATCAGAATTGAGCAGGAAATGAAGGCGGCCAATGAAAGTAGCCGAAAAGTACAGTTTAAAATCTGGAAAATTAAGTCCACCTGTATCTAAAGGTCCTTTAAGTGTTGACAGGGATCTACTGACCTTCCGGTATCGCCAGATAAAGCTACTCAGAGTTCCATCGAGCTTCTTAAAAAAAATATTATTAAGTGCCAGTGGAATAGAACGGAATAAATAAAGAAATTTCGGCAAAATTTTCATTTTGATCAAATTAATTCTACTAATAATGTTTAAAGGGAGTTTATGCCATTTTTTTAATAACAGCTCAGTTGATTTTAAAGGCGTATCATAATTTATAGAGGTTTTATCACTGATTTTAGATGAGATTTTAACCCCTAAGTAATTAGCGACCCTGCAGATCCCTGGGACGACACCCAAGGGATTGTAATTAACCACTATCTGAGTTTTATTCACGTTTAGCTTGTAGCCAGAGACATTTACAAACCTTTTAGCCTCGACCCTTATGCCCTCTAATGCAGTTGCCATATTGGTAGAATATTGTGCAATATCGTCCGCATATGCGTTGATTTTTAAGCAATGAAGCCCGGACCGAAATGGAGCTATCCTGGGCTGTGCCTGAAGTGCAGAGAGAAATGGTTCCATTGACAGGGCAAAGAGCAGGGGGGACAGCGGGCACCCCTGCCGAGTGCCCCGAGAGATCATAAAAGTGGCAGATGACAAGCCAGCATAGCTAATTTTAGCCATAGGTTTGTCATATAGGGCCCGAATCCAACTAAAGATGTTACCCCTAAAACCTATAAAGGACATCACAGACCAGAGATAATCCCACCCCACTCGGTCGAAAGCATTTTTCAGCATCTAATAAGATCATAGCGAGTGGGGTGGATTCCGTCTCTGCCATATCAAAATCCGTAATAGCTGTGTTAATGTGGGTCGTTGTATACCTGCCCACTACGAATCCGTGTTGTTGCGCATTTACAATCCTAGGGATAATTGGGGCCAACCTACTTGCCAAAATCTTGGCAAAGACCTTGGCATCAGTATTAATCAAAGAAATAGGTCTGTACGACCCACATTCATCTGCTGATATATCTTTTTTTTTAAAAAGATCATTTGCGCGATATTTCAAGATTTTGGTGCTTTCCCGGTTATCCCTATAGATTGGATTACTAAAAGAAAAAGTGGAATTACTTCCTCAATACAAATTTTATAAAGTTCCACCGGGATAGCATCTTCCCCCGATGCTTTTCCCATGGGTAGAGATAAGATAGCCTGTCTTATCTCTAACTCCGTAATCTCCTCCGATAGATGTTCTAGACCACGTAAGTTAGATTTTTCCTTGATATTATTCTCCAGATACTCTAAAATATCTGATGCAGGGGGGTGATTCTTGGGAGTATACAAGGTATTATAATACTTCGCGAATTGCGCCAAAATCTGTGCCGGTTGGTTGTACAACGCTTGTTTCGAGCCTTTAATACATTTGATAAGAGTGTGTGCTCTGTCATCCGCCACTTTGTATGCCAATATCTTGCCAATTTTATCATCTCCCTCGTTATGCTACATTTTGGCCTCATGTAACTTAGCACAAAACTTTTCAATAAAAGTTGCTTTGAGATTGGATTTAAGAGATCCTAATTTAAGCCCTATTTCTACCAAATCATGGGAGCGCGTTCGTAATGCCTCGGCCAATAATATTAATAATAGGTCTGATTTGGGTGGAAGACGCCCAACCTTTAAAGCCAAAACCAGCTTTATTTCATCTGCCTGCGGCCTCTGCTTCAGCAGAAGCCGATGGGGGGAATTCATTCTTCCGGTTATTTTAAACAAATCTCCCTCTTTACTCTTCTAAAATGTTGACATTTTGCTCCACCGAAGGGCATCTATCCCGATCTGCCACTGCTCTCTGTGCTTCTGGTAGGGGCCAGGCACTGCTGTCCCTGCCTATCTCAATCCAGACGTGCAGCTTAACCTGCAATTACAGTACGGAGGCTCTGCTGATGCCCCTCAAGTCTTTTTTATTCCCGCTCGCCCTATGTGCCCCCTGGCAGTTTGCAGTCTATGGATGATATGCCAGGAAGTGAGGGTGGTTAGGGAGGGCTGGATTCTGGTATACTAAAAGCAGGGTAATGAGAAATACCAGGAAGTGAGGGGGAGCCAGGGGGAGCTAGGGGAGGGCAGGATGTGGGTATGCTAGAAGCAGGGTAATGAGTGATGCCAGGAAGTGAGGGGGAGCGAGGGGAGGCCAGGATGTGTGTATGCTAGAAGCAGGGTAATGAATGATGCCAGGAAGTGAGGGGGAGCGAGGGGAGGCCAGGATGTGGGTATGCTAGAAGCAGGGTAATGAGTGATGCCAGGAAGTGCGGGGGAGCGAGGGGGGTCCAGGATGTGGGTATGCTAGAAACAGAGTAATGAGCGTTGCCAGGAAGTGAAGGTGGCGAGGAAGGCTGGGACCGAGTATACTAGAAGCAGGGTAATGATATGCCAGGAAGTGAGGGGGAGCGAGGGGAGTGCTGGATGTAGGTATGCTAGAAGCAGGATAATTCCAGAGAGCATGGGTGGTGAGGGAGGGTTTGATGTGGGTACGCTAGAAGCAGGGTAATAAGTGATGTAAGGAAGAGAGGGTGAACAAGTAGGTATGCTAGAAGCAAGGTAATAGGTGATACCAGAAAGTTTGGGTGGCGATGGAGGGCTGGATACAGGTATGCTAGAAGACGGGGAGAGAGTGATGCCAGGATGTGAGGGGGAGTGAAGGAGGGCTGGATTCAGGTATACTAGAAGCAGGGTAATGAGAAATACCAGGAAGTGAGGGGGAGCGAGGGGAGGCCAGGATGTGGGTATGCTAGAAGCATGGTAATGAGTGATGCCAGGAAGTGAGGGGGAGTGAGGGGATGGCAGGATGTGGGTATGCTACTAGCAGGGTAATGAGTGATTCCAGGAAGTGAGGGGGAGCGAGGGGAGGCCAGGATGTGGGTATGCTAGAAGCATGGTAATGAGTGATGCCAGGAAGTGAGGGGGAGTGAGGGGAGGCCAGGATGTGGGTATGCTAGAAGCAGGGTAATGAGTGATGCCAGGAAGTGAGGGGGAGCGAGGGGAGGCCAGGATGTGGGTATTCTAGAAACAGGGCAATGAGCGTTGCCAGGAAGTGAGGGTAGGGAGGGAGGGCTGGGCCCAAGAATACTAGAAGTAGGGTAATGATATGCCAGGAAGTGAGGGGGAGCGAGTGGAGTGCTGGACGTAGGTATGCTAGAAGCAGAATAATTCCAGAGAGCATGGGTGGCGAGGGAGGGTTTGATGTGGGTACGCTAGAAGCAGGGTAATAAGCGATGCCAGGAAGTGAGGGTGAACAAGTGGGTATGGTAGAAGCAAGGTAATGGGTGATACCAGGAAGTTTGGGTGGCGAGGGAGGGCTGGATCCAGGTATACTAGTAGTAAGGTTGTGAGTGATGCTAGGAAGTGAGGGGGAGCGAGGGGAGGCCAGGATGTGGGTATGCTAGAAACAGGGTAATGAGCGTTGCCAGGAAGTGAGGGTGGTGAGGGAGGGCTGGGTCTGGGTATGCTAGAAGCAGGGTAATGATATGCTAGGAAGTGAGGGGGAACGAGGAGAGTGCTGGGTGTAGGTATGCTAGAAGCAGGGTGTTGGAATTAGGTAGCCTGGCCTAGGGCAAGACTAGCATAACAGAGGCACAGTGTAAAGGTTGCAGACCACCCAAAAGTAATTCCACGCAATAGCACTCAAAAAGAAAACACTACACCAAAAGTATATGAAAATACGTACTGCTTTATATAAAAATAATATTCTCTGTGTTGTCAAACATTAGTAGCTCACATATAAATAGCTCAGAACATTTCAAGTCACTTTTAGGTTCAGCAGTTACACTTTTTAAGTTACTAGCGGATCAGCACGTTGTCTTTAAAGCAGTTACTAAATTCTGGAACTCCTATCACACTTTTGTATTAGGATAAACTGTACCTTAGAATCAATCAGGCTAATTATTACTCCGCTAGAACCTTGGGAGGAAACTACTACTCTCTGTAAACCAAAGCAGATATCATCACAATATTAGCATTTTTTTTTAAGCAGGATGACTGACCTTAAAAATTCACATCACATCACTAGATTTCCTAATAGTTAGCTATACATTTACTGTACTCTGCGCACCTTATACTATCTCTTAACACAGCATTGCTTTAAAGGTTGGCAAGAGCAGCACTTAAATCAGATCAGAGCAACACCCCTTTGCATGGACAACAGTACAGTTTTTCTACTAAACCTCTTTTGATACCATTGTTTTAGATTCACTTACATCAGCATTTAGTTAAGCCCCAAAAGTAGTTGAATGGGAAGATTTTGTAGTACACTACACTCAAAATACCCAGTCACTGAAGGTTTCCTTAAGTTATTCACCAGCGTCACTCTCCCCCTTTCAGAACTCCTCCTTACTTGTTTATCAGGTAGATGTGCAGGTAGTTCGGTTTCAGGGGACAAGAACGCTCTGGCGCGAGGGGCTGGGGGGAAAAGCAAGGCTAGAGAGGCTCCCACGCCTCAGCTGACTCCTTAACGTGAGCCTGCTCCTCCGCGCTACCTTCGCGCTGAAAATTCCCTCCGGGCAGACCCCAACCCTCTTCACCGCTGCCAGGCCTCCTCGCTCTCCCTCCCTGCTCAGGCCGACTCTTCCACACGGCGCCCAAGCAGGAGGAAGCGACCTGACACACGGCGAGCTGAAGAACCCTCCGGCGCCTTCCCTCAGCGCAGCGCGAAGGAAACACTCCTCCGGTGAGCATGCGCGGGAGCGCTCTCGCCGAGGCCGCCTCCCACGGGTCCTGCTCCAAGGAGAGACGCTGCTCGCTGGGGCCTGCTCACTTCACGGCCCCTCCTTCCGGGGATAGCTTCACAGACGGGGCGTGCGCAGTAACGCCTCCGGTTCCTTTCAGGACAGGCGACGCGACTCCAACGCGATCGATGCCCCTGGGGTCCCGCTCACAAAGGGAAGCCTCGCCAGGCTTCCCAGGCTCAGTGGATCCCGGGGGGGGTGCTGACCCAGAGCGCGATTGGAGATAACAAGGTCACAGTTCCCCTCACACCTTCTACTCAGCTGGCAGAGGGATTGGCCACACGCCACAGGACCAGTCGATGGTAGGGAATGCTGTCAGTTGTTCAATGGGTTTATTCCCTTCCTTCACCAAAACGAAGAGGAGGGGAGGGGGGGGGGCTCCTTCAGAATAAAGCCAGGTTGTACTCTCTCAGCACCAACCCCCTATTCCTCCTTACTGGGCAGACTAGGGGCACAGGGGAACTCTCAGCTCAGCTCCCAGGACTACTAAAGTTAACCCCTTAATCTATCTGTCCAGGATCAGCAGGATGAGCTAACTTGGCTAGGACAACAGGACAAAGGAGGTGGAAAAACCTTGACAGAGGGCTACTCTTGTAGAGGGAACCACCCTTCAGAATCCTACCCCCACTAGACCTCAGCCTTCACTCTAGCTGCTCCTCACTGACAGACAAAATGGCTGTCCAGCATTCCGCCTTATATAGGCTGCCCTCTCAGTGGTCCAGAATGGACCAGAAGGTTCTGGAATGCCCTATGTTAGGCTATGGCCAAGTTCTGTTGGTGACAGTTGGGGCAGTTGGTGGCCACCATTTTAGGTGGTGCCAACTTTCCTGTCAGAACAGGCCTCTGGGCCTGAGGTAAAAGATTATGAGGGGGGAAAAGAACACCTATCCTCCTGGCCAACACCTACAAAAAATCAGTAGACACAAAAATTAATAAGGGTATGAGGGGCAAAAAGGGGACAAAATAAATAAAAATTAGGAGGGACTTCGCCAAAAAGCCAGACAGGTCTAACACGCGTCCCCCCCAGCTGAAAGTGGGGAGAACTACCCAACCCCTTGGGAGTCCTCATCACTAAGGCGGAAATACCTGGAGAGACCGTCTGCATTGGCGTGGTCCACTCCAGGCCGATGTTCCACCCGGAAGTCCATTCCCTGTAGGGAGATGGACCACCTCAACAACTTGGGATTTTCCCCCTTCATTTGCATCAGCCAACGAAGGGGTCGGTGGTCAGTCTGAACCAGGAAGTGCGAGCCAAAGAGGTATGGCCGCAGCTTCTTCAGAGCCCACACCACCGCAAAAGCTTCCCTCTCAATGGCACTCCACTTCTGTTCCCGGGGAAGCAGTCTCCTGGATAAGAAGACTACAGGTTGATCCAGGCCCTCTTCATTGAGTTGCGATAACACTGCCCCAATGCCATGTTCTGATGCGTCTGTTTGGACAATGAACTCCTTGGAGAAGTCTGGGGCCCTCAGGACCGGTGCCGCACACATTGCCTGTTTCAACTTTTCAAAGGATTGCTGACAAGCCTTTGTCCAAACTACCCGTCGAGGTTGTTTCTTGGAGGTGAGCTCTGTGAGGGGCGCTACAATAGTGCCATACCCCTTCACAAAGCGACGGTAGTATCCTGTGAGGCCCAGGAAAGCTCGGACCTCAGTCTGTGTCTTGGGGGGTTCCCAGGCCATGATTGCCTCAATCTTCGCCTGCAGGGGCTGCACAGTCCCCCTACCCACCAAGTGTCCAAGGTACACAACCGACCCCTGCCCAATCTGGCATTTGCTGGCTTTGATGGTCAATCCAGCTTGTCTCAGGGCCTGGAGAACGGCCTGCAAATGCTGCAGATGGTCCTCCCAACTGCTACTGAAGACAGCAATGTCATCCAAGTAAGCAGCAGAGAAACTCTCCATTCCAGAGAGGACCTGGTTCACCAGCCGCTGAAATGTGGCAGGGGCGTTCTTGAGCCCAAAGGGCATCACACAGAACTGGTAGTGTCCCTCAGGCGTGGAGAAGGCTGACCTTTCCCTTGCTCCATCTGTCAAGGAGATCTGCCAGTACCCTGAAGTGAGGTCAAAGGTACTCAGATATTGGGCAGCTCCTAGCCGGTCAATCAATTCATCCGCCCTAGGGATCGGATGAGCATCAGTCCTTGTCACTGAATTCAGTCCTCGGTAATCCACACAGAACCTCAGTTCAGGTGTGGTGCCTGGGGGTGCGGCTTTTGGCACGAGCACCACCGGACTGGACCAAGGGCTGTTGGAAGGTTCAATTACTCCCAGCTCTAGCATCTTGGCAACTTCTCCATGGATGCTAGCCTTCACCTTGTCAGACAGCCGGTAGGTCTTGGACTTCACTGGTGGGCTGTCTCCTGTGTCCACATCATGGGTACACAGGTGGGTCCTTCCCGGGACAAGGGAGAATAACGAAGAGTACTGCTCCAGGATCTGGCGGCAGTCTTCCCGTTGCTCGGGAGTTAGAGTAGGAGAGAGAATCACTCCCTCCACTGACCCATCCTTCTCTTGGGACGAAAAGAGATCTGGGAGAGGTTCGCTTTCCGCTTCCTCTTCCCCGTCAGTCACCATCATCAGCATGACTTCGGGCCTCTCATGGTGGGGCTTGAGTCGGTTGGCATGCAGCACCCGTAGGGGCTGTCGAGGGGTCTTAAGGTCCACCAGGTATGTGGCCTTACCCTTCTTTTCCAACACCTCAAAGGGGCCTGTCCAGCAATCCTGGAGGGCGCTAAGCTCTCCAGGCTCCATCACCCACACTTTCTGTCCAGGCTCCAGTTCCACCTGGTGAGCGTTGTGGTCATACCACTCCTTCATGACTGCCTGGCTGGCCTCCAAGTTGTCAGAAGCTTGCTTCCACAACTTCGCCATTTGGCTCCTGAAGGCCAGCATGTAGCTCACCACATCCTGGGGGGTTTCCTGGGAGATTTCTCCCAACCATCCTTCACCAGGCTGAGAGGACTGCGTACAGGGTGCCCATACAGAAGCTCAAAGGGGCTGAAGCCCACTCCCTTCTGGGGCACTTCCCTGTAGGAAAAGAGTAAACAGGGTAGGAGGACATCCCATTTCCTCCGCAGGCTCTCGGGCAGACTTCTGATCATGCCCTTCAAGGTCTTATTAAACCTCTCAACCAGTCCATTCGACTGGGGGTGATAAGGAGTGGTGAACCGGTAGGTCACTCCACACTCCTTCCACATGGCCCGCATGTAAGCTGACAGGAAGTTGGTCCCCCTGTCGGACACAACTTCCTTGGGAAATCCCACTCAGGTAAAGATTCCCATTAGGGCTCTTGCCACTACAGGTGCAGTGACTGTCCTCAGAGGTATTGCCTCTGGGTACCGTGTGGCATGATCCACCAGTACCAGGATAAACCTGTGACCAGCTGCTGTTGGTGGATCCAAAGGCCCCACAATGTCGATGCCCACCCTCTCAAAGGGGGTGCTAACGACTGGAAGTGGTTCCAGGGGAGCTTTTAGCTTCACCCCTGTTTTCCCACTGGCCTGGCAGGTTACACATGTCCTACAGTATGTGTTGGACGCCACTTTCATCTGAGGCCAGTAAAAGTGGAGGACAAGCCGTGCAAAGGTCTTATCCTGGCCTAAGTGTCCTGCCAGGGGTATGGCATGAGCCAGTTCCAAAAGAAAGGCTCGGTACTGTTGCGGGACTACCAAGGCCCTCGATGAACCAGGCGAGGGTACCTTGGGTTCACTGTAGAGGAGTCCATCCTCCCAGTAAATATGGTAATGTCCCGTAACATCACCTGCTGCTTGGGCTTCAGCCTGTCGCCTCAGTCCCTCAAGGGTGGGGCACTCCCTCTGCCCCTTACAGAATTCCTCTCTGGTAGGACCTCCCTCCACATGCCACTCCGCAGGGATGGGTAAATCCTCCAGAGAGTCTACTTCCCCCTCCACGGACTCCTGGTCCACCACCGCAGGTGGCCGATCTGTCCCATGGGGTGTGGAAGCTGGAGCAGGCTTTCTCTGTCTCCGGGTCTGTCCCTTCTTAGCAGCGGGTTGGGCCATTGTTCCAGGCTCCAACCCAGGCGAACTCCCTCTCCGGGCAGTCGCAGACCGTGTGCTGACACAGGCCCAGTCAGGTGTACCCAGCATCGCAGAATGCGTCCGGTATTCCACCTCCCTCCAAGTGTTGTGTTCCATGTCATTCCCCAACAGACAATCGACTGGCACGGCAGGGCTTACGGCAACTCGAAGTGAACCTGCAACCCCCTCCCACTCAAAGGGAACCTCAGCCACTGGATAGTGGCCCATTCTGCCGTCAGCCATCGCGGCGGGGTGGAGTACATTAGGAACAACCTGCTCTGGGGACACCAGCTGACTTCTCACCATAGTCATGCTGGCTCCTGTATCCCTCAGAGCCTCCCCTCTCTGGCCATTGATGGTAACCCATTGCCCATACTTTGTAGTATTTGGGGGCACCTGGATCTTTGGCACCATCTCCCGCTCTCCCAGGGACACTAAGGTGACACCCGCCCACTCACCCCCCTTATCTAAGGGCAACTCCTCCCTGAGCGCTACACTAGCTACTCCCGGTGACTTTCCTCCGGTGGGAGGGGGTAGTCTCTTTGGGCATCTGACATCTCCCTTATAATGTCCAACGCCACCGCATTCAAAACAGTGGAGAACCCTGGGCTGCTGGCTTTGGCCAGGATGAGGGTTCCGGGGCGGGTTTGCCCTAGGGGTGAAACCTGCTCCCTTCCCTTGGAAGTTATTTTGGGGACCTTTAGAGAACTCTTTCTTTTTCTCCCCCCCCTCCTTCTTCTGGGGGGCGCCCTGTCCGGCTTTTTGAGATTCCCCTCCAGTCCCCTTGGAGGACACCCGGGTACTTGTCCAGATGTCCGCCTCCTCTGCAAGCTTCCGGGGATTGGTCAGCTTGCTGTCTACCAGGTGTTGGCGCAGCTCGGGAAAACATTTCTCGAGGAGGTGTTCTCTCAAAAACAGATCATACAGCCCCTCATAATCTTTTACCTCACTGCCCTTGACCCAACCCTCTAAGGCCTTTCTGGCGTAATCAAGGAAGTCCACCCAGTTCTGAGTGCCCATCTTGTGGCTCCCCCTGAACTTCTGTCGGTACCTTTCTGGGGTGAGCCCGAACTTCCTCAACAACGCCAGCTTCATGGTGGGGTAGTTTGTCTGTTCCTCTGGATCCAGGGCCAGCAAGGTGTCCCGACCAGCAGGAGGCATGTACTTGTACAAACTACCCCCCAGTGCTTCTCCTGCACTCCATGAACCTTCAGAGAAACCTCATAAGCGGCCAGCCACTTAGCTACATCGTCCCCCTGACTGAAGCTCGCTATCAGGTCCTTTGGGATATAGGGTTTGGTCTCCCTGGCTGACTCCTTTGGTTCGCTGCCACCATTCCTAACAGGAGAGGACCCCCGTCGCAGACTTTGGAGCTCCAGTTCCTTTAGTCTAAACTCGTGGACCATTCTCCTCTCCTCTTTCTCCTGCTCCATCTTAGCCAACTCCCACTTTAGCTGTCTTTTCTCCCTCCTATCGGTGAGCTCGGCTTCCGTTAGGCTTCTCCCAGAGATGCTACTGCCCTTTCTGGAATAGGACACTGGTCCGGTGAGTAAGTTTTCCCCCTCATGGCGGAATAACTCTTCTACCTCCCCCACCGTGTCCTGGTCAACCTCTTCATCCTCCTCCTTTGTCTCTTGGTGTGCCTCCACCCAGGCCCTAAGGCTAGTCTGGAGCTCCCCCTTCCTGGCACCATGTTTGAAAAAGACCCCCATTTGTTGGCAGAACATTTTCAATTGGGGCACGGAATAGACTTCCAGGTTTTCCACCGCAAACTCCATTGTGAGTCAAGCAAACCTGGATACACACCAGAAATTTCAGAGTGGCAAGGGCAACCTAAAGCCAACTCCACCCACCACCAGGAATAAATTTAGAAAAAACAAAAAGACTAATTGGGAGGGCCGCAAGGAGAAAACTCCTGGTGTAAGTTGGGTGTATTACGTCAAATTACTAGTAAGTAGCTGCAACCAAGTCCGCAATCCCACCGCTAGGCACCAATATGTTGGAATTAGGTAGCCTGGCCTAGGGCAAGACTAGCATAACAGAGGCACAGTGTAAAGGTTGCAGACCACCCAAAAGTAATTCCACGCAATAGCACTCAAAAAGAAAACACTACACCAAAATTATATGAAAATACGTACTGCTTTATATAAAAATAATATTCTCTGTGTTGTCAAACATTAGTAGCTCACATATAAATAGCTCAGAACATTTCAAGTCACTTTTAGGTTCAGCAGTTACACTTTTTAAGTTACTAGCGGATCAGCACGTTGTCTTTAAAGCAGTTACTAAATTCTGGAACTCCTATCACACTTTTGTATTAGGATAAACTGTACCTTAGAATCAATCAGGCTAATTATTACTCCGCTAGAACCTTGGGAGGAAACTACTACTCTCTGTAAACCAAAGCAGATATCATCACAATATTAGCATTTTTTTTTAAGCAGGATGACTGACCTTAAAAATTCACATCACATCACTAGATTTCCTAATAGTTAGCTATACATTTACTGTACTCTGCGCACCTTATACTATCTCTTAACACAGCATTGCTTTAAAGGTTGGCAAGAGCAGCACTTAAATCAGATCAGAGCAACACCCCTTTGCATGGACAACAGTACAGTTTTTCTACTAAACCTCTTTTGATACCATTGTTTTAGATTCACTTACATCAGCATTTAGTTAAGCCCCAAAAGTAGTTGAATGGGAAGATTTTGTAGTACACTACACTCAAAATACCCAGTCACTGAAGGTTTCCTTAAGTTATTCACCAGCGTCACTCTCCCCCTTTCAGAACTCCTCCTTACTTGTTTATCAGGTAGATGTGCAGGTAGTTCGGTTTCAGGGGACAAGAACGCTCTGGCGCGAGGGGCTGGGGGGAAAAGCAAGGCTAGAGAGGCTCCCACGCCTCAGCTGACTCCTTAACGTGAGCCTGCTCCTCCGCGCTACCTTCGCGCTGAAAATTCCCTCCGGGCAGACCCCAACCCTCTTCACCGCTGCCAGGCCTCCTCGCTCTCCCTCCCTGCTCAGGCCGACTCTTCCACACGGCGCCCAAGCAGGAGGAAGCGACCTGACACACGGCGAGCTGAAGAACCCTCCGGCGCCTTCCCTCAGCGCGAAGGAAACACTCCTCCGGTGAGCATGCGCGGGAGCGCTCTCGCCGAGGCCGCCTCCCACGGGTCCTGCTCCAAGGAGAGACGCTGCTCGCTGGGGCCTGCTCACTTCACGGCCCCTCCTTCCGGGGATAGCTTCACAGACGGGGCGTGCGCAGTAACGCCTCCGGTTCCTTTCAGGACAGGCGACGCGACTCCAACGCGATCGATGCCCCTGGGGTCCCGCTCACAAAGGGAAGCCTCGCCAGGCTTCCCAGGCTCAGTGGATCCCGGGGGGGGTGCTGACCCAGAGCGCGATTGGAGATAACAAGGTCACAGTTCCCCTCACACCTTCTACTCAGCTGGCAGAGGGATTGGCCACACGCCACAGGACCAGTCGATGGTAGGGAATGCTGTCAGTTGTTCAATGGGTTTATTCCCTTCCTTCACCAAAACGAAGAGGAGGGGAGGGGGGGGGCTCCTTCAGAATAAAGCCAGGTTGTACTCTCTCAGCACCAACCCCCTATTCCTCCTTACTGGGCAGACTAGGGGCACAGGGGAACTCTCAGCTCAGCTCCCAGGACTACTAAAGTTAACCCCTTAATCTATCTGTCCAGGATCAGCAGGATGAGCTAACTTGGCTAGGACAACAGGACAAAGGAGGTGGAAAAACCTTGACAGAGGGCTACTCTTGTAGAGGGAACCACCCTTCAGAATCCTACCCCCACTAGACCTCAGCCTTCACTCTAGCTGCTCCTCACTGACAGACAAAATGGCTGTCCAGCATTCCGCCTTATATAGGCTGCCCTCTCAGTGGTCCAGAATGGACCAGAAGGTTCTGGAATGCCCTATGTTAGGCTATAGCCAAGTTATGTTGGTGACAGTTGGGGCAGTTGGTGGCCACCATTTTAGGTGGTGCCAACTTTCCTGTCAGAACAGGCCTCTGGGCCTGAGGTAAAAGATTATGAGGGGGGAAAAGAACACCTATCCCCCTGGCCAACACCTACAAAAAATCAGTGGACACAAAAATTAATAAGGGTATGAGGGGCAAAAAGGGGACAAAATAAATAAAAATTAGGAGGGACTTCGCCAAAAAGCCAGACAGGTCTAACACAGGGTAATTCCAGAGAGCATGGGTGGCGAGGAAGGGTTCGATGTGGAGACGCTACAAGCAGGGTAATGAGCGATGTGAGGAAGTGAGGGTGAACAATTGGGTATGCTAAAAGCAAGGTAATGGCGGATACCAGGATGTTTGGGTGGGGAGGGTGGGCTGGAGTTGGGTACTCTAAATATAGGGTAATGAGCGATGCCGGGAGGTAAGGTTGAGGGGGATTGTAGGATCTGGGTATGTTAGAAGTTGGGTAATGAGGGATGCCAGGATACAGAGGGGTGAAGAAAGGGCTGAATCTGGGTATGCAGAAGCATGGTAATGAGTGGTGCTAGGAAGTAAGGGTGGAAAGAGGAGAAATGAACCATGTAAGCTAGTAGCTAGGGAATGAATGATTCTAGAAAGTGGGGGTTCCAAAGGGGAGCGAGATCCAGGTATGGCTAGACCTAGGGTAATGAACGATCCCGGGCAGTAAGGGTGGCGAGAGGAGGGTGGGACCTGGGTGTGCTAGATAAGCATGGGCGAATTTTGCGAATCTCGCGTTCGCGAATTTTGCGGATTTGTGAACTCACAATCCGCAAAATCCGCGAATTCTCGCGAATTTGCGGATTTTTTTTTTGTTCGCGCTGGTTTCTGCCAGTTCGAGAGGGTTTTGTACAATTTCGCAAACGCGAACTTAACTGTCGGGTCGCAAGTTTTGCGAACTTGTTGTTTCTACGTGTCCAGCATGTTTGGGGCACTCTTCTTCATCACTGCCACTCTCTGTCACCACTGCCACTCTCTGACTACTCATGCCACCCTCTGGCCCACCCATGCCACCCTCTGTTTCATCACAGCACCCTCTGGTTGTCCAGTGTACATTATTGTGGCAAAGCAAAGCACACCTTCCCTGCCTCAAGTGACCTGAATTAATTTGGGGCTGATTAATGTGTCACAGAATATTTTTTTAGCTGGCACCTGCTTCCTTAGTGCTTCCTGATTAGTGATCTTTTGCACTTGCTAAGTGCTTTCATTGTTGCAAAATTAGTTACAACACCTGCCCTACCCCAACTGACAATAATGAATTAGGGGCTGATTAATATGTCACTGGATTTGAACTTCCAGCCTGGCTCCTGCTTGTCTCCCTTAGCTGTAATTCAGGACCTTTGTGGCATATGTGTAACTATTCTGAGGGTCAGAGCAGGGTCATATAATAGTTGCAAGTAGGCAACTGAACTCTGGAGGCGCCCCTCAGGAAGCACTACAGGAAATGGCTACTAATGATGAGCTTGAACTTTTGAACCTGGTAAGTAGTTTCAGTTTTGCTAAGATCGTATTTCTGCAATTTAGCGCTTATTCGCGGGGCGCGAAGTTGAACTGGGAAGCCGCGAACTCACGCGAACAGTGCGAGCAAGCCATAAAATCCGCTGCTCGCAGATTTGCGGATTTTGCGGGAAATTCGCAAATCTCGCGGATTGCGAATTTACCGAAAATCCGCAAAATCCGCGAGCGGAACGGATTTTCCGCCCATACTTAGTGCTAGAGTAGGGTAATAATATGCAGTGCAAGGAGGTAGAGGACGAGGGAAGGGCTGAACCTGTCTATGCTAGAAGCAGGGTAATGATGTCTAAAAAGTAAGGGTAGTAAATCGATGGTTGGATCTGGGTATGCTAGAAGTAAGGTAATTTGGGATACCTTGAAGTAAGGTTAGCAAATAGGGTGTAACTCTAGTAATGCTATAAGCAAGGTAACTACCAATACCAGGAAGTAGCGATGGCACCGGAAGGGCTGCATCACTCCTGGAACTAAGGTAAAGAGCAATGGCAGGAAGTAAGGGTGGTCAGAGGAAGGATGTACCTGGGTATCCTCCAAGTTTTGTAGTGATTGATTTCAGAAACAAAGAAGGACGAGATGAAGGCTAGATCTAAGTTTGGTAGAAGCATTGCAATAAACTATAACATGAAGTAAAGGCGGTAAGGGAATAGCTGAAGCTGGGTATGCTAGAAGCAAGGTAATGAGTGCCAGGAAGTAAGGGTTGTGATGGGAGGGCTGTATTTCGGTATGCTAGATGCATGGTAATGAGCAGTGCTAGAAAGTGAGGATGGTGAGGGGAGAGCTGGCTCCTGACATCCTAAAAGTAAAGTAATTCGCTTTGCTTTAAATAGGGGTGGCAAAACAATGGTTTGATCCTGGGGTGCTAGAAGTAGGGTAAAGGATAATGCCAGGAAGTAAGGTGACAGGAAGGATATACCCTGTATGCAAGGAGTTGGGCAGTTAGCGAAGCCAGAAACTAAGGGTGACGAGATGAGGTTTGGAGCTAAGTATGGTAGAAGCATACTAACGACTATGACAGGGGCTAAGGGTGCATGGGTAGGGCTGAACCTGGCTATGCCAGAAGCAGGGTTTTGTTCAATGCCAGGAAGTGAGAGTGGGTGAAAGCAAAGCTGGATCTGGGTATGTTAGAAGCGGAGTAATGTGCGATGGCAGGAATTAAAATTGGGGAGGGCTAGATCTGGGTTTGCTGGAATAAGGGTTAAGAGTGAGGCCAAGATGTAGGTTGGCAAGAGGAGGGCTCAACCCTGCTATGCCAGAAGTACGGTAATGAGCGATGCCAGGAAGTAATGGTGGCAAAGAGAGGACAGAACACAGGTATGTATTTAGTCAGGGTATTGGTCAATGCCAGAATGACGGTGGGAAGGGGAGGCTCGATCTGGGGATGATACACATGACCCTTGAGGCCAGTCCACCTCAACCATTGGTGCCTCCATTTTGCATTGAAAACTCACCAGGGATTTGCAATGCAGGATTTTCATGCACACCAGACAATGGAGCATGTTTTCAAGGGCCTTGCTTCATTCTTGCACCTTGCAATGTGGTACATGCACAATGCAAAGCACCACGTCATGTTTTAAAAGCCACGTAAAGCCACTTTGCATGTCTTCAAACAACTTCATAGATATTGAGTAGTGCAACGCAGCACAAATGCTGCAAAATCGGCCCCCAATAACAAAACCAGCTGAACTGGCATAATGACTCTTTCTTAGAAATGCATAAATCACGGAGACAAATGGCTTATGATTCCGCTTATAAGCCTATTTGGAATATTCTGTGATTGGAAAGATGTCCCACATTGTAAATGAATTAAATATAAACAACTTATATATTAAACCATAAATAAACATGTTTATCGATTGTTTGAATTAAATAACGTTATAAGCTGTAACTGGTCAGTGAAATACCAAATGCACTCAAAATTGGTATGTTTTGCTATTCTTAGCCACACCTCTTACTCCGCCCACTAATCCAATCCTCTGCTTATTCCCGCCCCCTGTGTCTCCGCCCCCACAGTTCCCCTACTTTTTTGTCCCCACTTCGACCACTGCAGAACACCAGCTCGTAAACAAAGTTATCCAGGCACTGAAAGCACAGTAACAAAAACATAGAAATCCCTAGGATGCAGCGTGGACATTCACTGGTTTCACTCTGCAGTACACTAGTTCAGCAGTATTTATCTCCCATCATAGCCCAGTGCCCAGTTTGCACATCCCACGCTCCTAATTAGTCTGCACACGCGTGTTACTGTCAAAAAGCACATATTTCAAAAAGTATGGGCACGCTCTGACCAGACTCAGGCTTCCACCATCCTCCTTGGGGTTTGGAAAAGAAACTTCAGACCCCTTGATCATGGCTTAAGACTCTCCCCAGAACGAGGCTTGGTTGAAGGGTCCAGCATGAAAGTAAGGTTTGAAGCGAAGATGCTTAACTTCCACTGTGTCTGTCAAAGCGAGGCAGCGTGGATCGCCCTGGAACCGAGACCGAGCATGGACAAATGAGGAGGACACCATCAAACCAAATTTCACACGAGGTGAAATTAATTTCCAGAGGCTATGCTCCTTCACTCGTTTTCTACTGCAGCATGAAGGGACCTCAGCTCTCATCTGGCTGCAGGAGCATGCACACTGGTGGATTTCCGGGAGGAGGGTGGGTCTGAGCTGTAGTGTTACTTATGCAGAAATAGGAGGAGGTCCTTGTATTAAAGGGCCCTATGTAGCGTACCTATAATTAGGCCTTTAAGTAGGATGAAAAAACTGCGGGGTCTTTCAAAGTGGCATGGCTAATGTAATCAGGGCGTGGCTTAAAAACACGTAAGCTGAAAGTCTGTGCTTAGCATGGTGTGCCGCCTGTCTTGTATTTTGCTGTTTCTGTCATTGTATCCAGATATATGATACAACAGGTAACATCATACCTACAAGTCAGGACATATTGGGTTTGTCAATGGTTGTTAGTTGCATAAGATAAATATGTAGCAATTATGGCGTGTATATAATATTGAAAACCTTCCACTTAAAGCCCTGGTGACACCACGACAATGTTGCTGCTCCCGAGTTGCAAAAAGAGAAGGGAAATCCAAAGAGAAAATGATTCTCTTTAAAGGATTTCTCTTCCCCTACAACGCTCACCTGGCATGACGTCATGCCGTAACTTCTCCAATAGTGAGAAGTGAGGAGGGTGAGCACAAGTATATCAATGTGCCTGCTGTCACTGCAGTCGGGTGAAAAACAAACCGCCTGAGCCAGGGCACAAATCAGAGCCTGATAGAGACCTGTTTTGAGGCCCCCTTTTAAAAACTGCTGGTGCTCAGCACCGGCGAGACCCGGCCCACTTAAAGCCCTGCCTATAATCACATTTCACCAGAATGAGAACATCTCTATGTGCAGCACGGTGTGTGCCAGGGACAGAGTATTGAGTACTAGCCCTGCGAAGTACAATGCGGCTTGCTTCAGGCATACCTTTGTTTTTTTCTTTTTTTCTTTTTTATTATCAGCACAAAATGGAAACATAGTAAAGAAATCACAGGTAAATCAAGTATGTCTTAAGGAAAACAAGTACAGTGTGGGAGAAAACAATTTCTACCAATACAGTGTAAACACAGAAGAAAAACATACCACATTAGAGATTCAAAATGTTAACATTTCAGATGAGCCAGAAAATAAATAAATAAATAAATAAATAAATAGATACATTTGAAATAAAATTTCCCCAATTTTTTCTAATTTAAGTAAAGACCTAGTACCTCTAAGTCGAGCCAAAGCCACCTCCATGCCATGAATTTCATTGACCAAAGACCACCACTCCATAACATGAGGTGATTGTGGTGAAATCCAGGCACAAGCAATGGTGAGTTTGGCACAAGATAATAAAATAGTGATTAAAGCCTGTTGAGGTAAAGTAGTATCATGCACATCTAAAAGTACAGTTAAAGCATAAAGTAAAGGTGGCCTAGCCATTTTCATTTTGAAAACCTCATTCAAGGCAGACCAAAACTCATTTAAGGACGGGCAAGAAAATAGCATATGTTCTATGTTAACACCCACGGTATCGCATTTAAGACACTTAGTACGATCATTATATAAAACATTTGGAGACCATTTAAGAATCACTTCAGGGGTATAGTATAACAGACAAGAAGTTTTAAATTGTTGCAATCTTAAACTCGACGATTGTACCAAATTATTGATTTTAGAAAGAGAATGAGCTATCTGATCTGAGTGTATCGTCAATCCAAGTTTAGAGCTCCACTTCTCCGCTAATTTAGAACAGTCTTGCCTTTTATAAGACATCAAACAATTATATCCTGCACTTATGAATGATTTCGTTTTAGACGAGTAGAAGCAGTCCCAGATATCAGAATCTGAAATCTTCAAGACTTTCATCCGGCATATCAGATAGTCATGTATTTGGATATACTTGAACCTCATAGCCTCAGTCAAATTATATAAGTTGTTAAGTGTTAAAAAATCTAGAAAGTCATTTGAGCCTTAAAGGTCCCCTAATGTTACAATTCCGTGAGTAAACCATTCCTTAGCCCAACCATCATTAAATATCCCGGGAAGTCCCGGATTTCCCCACAAGCATAATTTTGAATGGAAAAAGATGTTTTAAAAAGGAGCAAAATGCTGAACTAGATCTTAGTAGTATCCCTAGCGGTCTTAAATTTAACCCTTTTGTAGTAGTTTGGTTCGTTCAATCATGACAAAAACATTCTAGCATCTGACTTAAACATAATGGTATGAAAAAAAAATTGCAAATCAGAATTGAGCAGGGAAAGAAGGCGGCCAATGAAAGTAGCCCAAAAGTACAGTTTAAAATCTGGAAAATTAAGTCCACCTGTATCGAAAGGTCCTTTAAGTGCTGACAGAGATCTACTGACCTTCTGGTATCCCCAGATAAAGCTACTCAGAATTCCATCGAGCTTCTTAAAAAAAATATTATTAAGTGCCAGTGGAATAGAACGGAATAAATAAAGAAATTTCTGCAAAATTTTCATTTTAATCAAATTAATTCTACTAATAATGTTTAAAGGGAGTTAATGCCATTTTTCTAATAACAGCTCTGTTGATTTTAAAAGCGCATCATAATTTATAGAGATGTTATCACTGATTTTAGATGAGATTTTAACCCCTAAGTAATTAGCGACCCTGCAGATCCCTGGGACGACACCCAAGGGATTGTAATTAACCACTATCTGAGTTTCATTCATGTTTAGCTTGTAGCCAGACACATTTCCAAACCTTTTAGCCTCGACCATTATGCCCTCTAATGCAGTTGCCATATTAGTAGAATATAGCGCAATATCGTCTGCATATGCGGTGATTATTAAGCAATGAAGCCCGGACCGAAATGGAGCTATCCTGGGCTTTGCCTGAAGTGCAGAGAGAAATTGCTCCATTGACAGGGCAAAGAGCAGGGGGGACAGCAGGCACCCCTGCCGAGTGCCCGAGAGATCATCAAAGTGGTAGATGACAAGCCAGCATAGCTAACTTTAGCCATAGGTTTGTCATATAGGGCCCGAATCCAACTACAGATTTTACCCCTAAAACCTATGAAGGACATCACAGACCAGAGATAATCCCACCCCACTCGGTCGAAAGCTTTTTCTGCATCTAATAAGATCATACCGAGTAGGGTGGATTCCGTCTCTGCCATATCAAAATCCGTAATAGCTGTGTTAATGTGGGTCGTTGTATCCCTGCCCACTACGAATCCGTGTTGTTGCGCATTTACAATCCTAGAGATAATTGGGGCCAACCTATTTGCCAAAATCTTGGCAAAGACCTTTGCATCAGTATTAATAAAACAAATGGGTCTGTACGACCCACATTCATCTGCTGGTTTATCTTTTTTTTTAAAAAGATAATTTGCGCGATATTCCAAGATTTTGGTGCTTTCCCGGTTACCCCTATAGATTGGATTACTAAAAGAAAAAGTGGAATTACTTCCTCAATACAAATTTTATAAAGTACCACCGGGATAGTATCTTCCCCCGATGCTTTTCCCATGGGTAGAGATAAGATAGCCTGTCTTATCTCTAACTCCGTAATCTCCTCCGATAAATGTTCTAGACCAGTAAGTTAGATTTTTCCTTGATATTATTCTCCAGATACTCTAAAATGTCTGATGCAGGGGGGTGATTCTCCGGAGTATACAAGGTATTATAATACTCCGCGAATTGTGCCAAAATCTGTGCCGGTTGGTTTACATGGCTTGTTTCGAGCCTTTAATACATTTGATAAGAGTGTGTGCTCTATCATCCGCCACTTTGTATGCCAATATCTTGCCAATGTTATCACCTCCCTCGTTATGCAAAATTTTGGCCTTATGTAACTTAGCACAACTCTTGTCAATAAAAGTTGCTTTGAGATTGGATTTAAGAGATCCTAATTTAAGCCCAATTTCTACCAAATCATGGGAGCGCGTTTGAAATGCCTCGGCCAATAATATTTCTTGAGCCAAAATGCCCGATATCAGTTTGGCGTCAGTATTCTGGCTTTCAGAGTTCTGTTTAAAAATATACTGTTGCACATGTCCTCTTATACTAGCCTTACAGGTGTCCCAAACGGATATGTGGGGTGCCGAGTGGAGATTCAATTTAATAAATTCACACAGGTGTAGTTTAAGCTGTGAAATGTAGGTGGCATCAGAAAATAAATAACGAGGGAAAGAAAACATTCTTGAAGTTATTTGACCTTCTAAATTATTAAATACCAATGAGATAGGATTGTGGTCCGATGATACCCGAGGGCAGATTCCCATTAAGCTATTTTTTATTATTTTGTCAGTTGCCCAAGCCATATCAATGCAAGAGCAAAGTTTATGGGGTTTCTGAGTAGAACGTGTAACCAGGAATGTCAGGGTAGAGAGAGCGCCAAACATCTTTTACATTATGTATTCGACTGATGTCTAAAATCATTGCGCGTACTTTGCGTATCCGCTGAAAGGCGCCTGTCTAGTCGTATATAGCTTATAATCCATAATACAGTTGAAATCCCCCATAATAATGAGTTCCCCTTCCCACCCCAAAAGTTCCATATTTACTTAGTCAAAAACAAAAGTATTATTAGAATTAGAGCCATAAATCCCACATAGTACATATTTATAATTGCCTATAAGTATTTGGACTATGACCCACTCGCCATGTTTATCTGCAGCAGTGATGATTGTTTCAGCTCCAAACCCTTTATCTTTTAAAATAGCAACTCCTCTAAGTGAAACCTGTTGTGAAGAACAAATTATAACCTCATATCCGAGCAGACTGAGTAGCTTTCTGTCCTTATAGGCAATGTGCGTCTCAGATAAAAGAAACGAACTGAGAATTATAAAGCCTTAACTCTTCGGCAACAAGTCTTCTTTTGTTTTTACTGTTTAGGCCAGATACATTCCATGCTAAACATTTCAATTTATACATTTCAAAACATAGTTTACATCGTTTCCGCCACACTGCATGCTATAGAGAATAACATAAATGAAAAACAAAACCTTGCCATCAATTTAAATGATTTACCACATTGTGCTGTTTTTTTGATATTCCCCCCCTTCCAAGACAAACCACCCATGGAGAAACTGGGCCCGCCTACCTCCCTCCCTCTCCTTCCCCCAGTACAAGAGGGAGACCCCTCCATAACTGCTGCCGCTGAAGAGGCAGCTCAGAGCAGAGCAGCCCAAGGACTACCTGACCACCCAACCCTTTTTTTTTTCCTTTAGTTAGTCAAACAGCATGTGGAAAAAGTACACATGCTGACAGCAGAGAAGGTAGGGGCAGCAAGCACGGCACAGATGGCAGGGGCGGCTGGTCCATAGGGGCGCCGGGGCAGCGCCCCACTAGGCAGATTCAACAACCAAAACTGCCCACGGACAGCAGGAAATGTAAACAGACGGCAGACGAAATTCGTCTTTTTACATTTCCTGAATGTGCTGGCAGCTGCTTCACAGATTCAACTGCGCATGAGCACAGTCAGTCGTCATTCCACTACAAACGTGCACCAGGCGAGAGCAGCAGGAGTCCAGCAGACTCCGACTGCGCAACTGCAAGGGGCGCTCTTAATTTCAGCCCCCCCCCCCGCTCCATTGACATTACATTAGGTACAGGAGCCTGAAGATAGCATCCTGCATGGGCGGTGACGTATGGCCTCCCCATGCCCTGTCAACAGGCAGGATACAGTTGAGTAGCTGCCCTTGAGTCACATCCAGTCTCATGATTTGCCACTTGCCATGAGAGGACTCAGAGACGGGATGCGCGGCGGGACCGGCAGAGGAGATTCCTCACCCTGGTAAGTTTATTTGTTTGTAAAAATGTAATTAAATACACCCCCCCCTCGCGCGAACCACCCGGATTCATGCCGGCCGTGACTCTCTACACATTTGTGGTGACTGAAAGGAACACGTCAGAAACATTTTGAAGTTATCTACTCTGCCACCAGATCCATTATTTTAATCCTGCCATAATGTTTTCAAAAATAACTACTGCAGAAGTAATGTGTGCTGTGTTTACACTTCGTGAAGTTCTTGTTTTGGAATCGCCGGAGGGTCTTCCTTATCGTGACAGAATCTCAGTGTGATGGATTCAGTGTCCTAGAGTGTGTTCAGTTGAACAAACGTCTAGATGTTTTTACAATGTTTACAGGAATGTTATTTACGTGCCTGAAAACTAAATCAAGTCCCCCTAAGTCAGTTGTTTTGGGGGACTTGTTGGATGGATGGGTGGATGGATGGATGGATGCCTGAATGATGTATGGATGGATGCTTTCATGATGGGTGGATGCATGATGGATGGATGGGTGGATGCATGAATGAATGATGTATTGATGCAGGATGGGTGGGTGGATGGATGGGTGGATGTATGAATGATGTATGGATGGATGCATGCATGATGGGTGGATGCATGATGGATGGATGGATGGATGGGTGGATGGATGGGTGGGTGCATGAATGAATGATGTATGGATGCAGGATGGTTGGATGGATGGGTGGATGCATGAATGATGTATGGATGCATGCATACATGATGGGCGGATGCATGATGGATGGATGGGTGGATGCATGAATGAATGATGTATGCAGGGTGGGTGGGTGGATGGATGAGTGGATGCATGGATGCATGCATGATGGGTGGATGCATGATGCATGATGGATGGATGGGTGGATGGGTGGGTGCATGAATGATGTATGGATGCAGGATGGGTGGGTGGATGTATGGGTGGATGTATGAATGATGTATGGATGCATGCATGCATGATGGGTGGATGCATGATGGATGGATGGGTGGATGCATGAATGATGTATGGATGGTGGGTGGGTGGATAGATGGGTGGATGCATGAATGATGTATGGATGGATGCAAGGTGGTTCGGGCTCGCTCGCTGCGCTCAATCGCTGCGGTGCAATATGCAAATTAGTTTACGCCACACCACTTTCAAATGTCACCAGCCGCCCCTGACAGATGGAACAGATTCCATGGTGCAAAGAGCACAGGGGAAATAATAGAAAGTATAACTGCAGGTGCAGGAAGCTCAGGTGCAAAACATTCCTGGTGCTGAGAACATGGGATACATAAAACGTGATATAGAGAACAAGTGTTGAACAAAGAACCTCTGGGGCATAAGGAAAGGTCAGAGAGCTCAAGGCGCAGAGGAGGAAGAGTAATTCCAGGCAGAACAGGCAGGGTTTAGATGAAGGAGCACAGGAGAGGAGCAGAGCGAGAAGGACAGAGAGCAGAGGGACTCAAAGAGAAGAGGTGGCATTGATCGAAATAGGAGTATATATTGTGACAGAGCACAGAATGGATTTGGGGGAAAGTATCTGTGGTCAAAGTGCAAAGGGTGGACAACGAAAAGGGGCAGGGACCATAGGAGGGAGTTAGGATCATGGTAGAAAACAATTCCAGCTGACAGGGTGGGGGCAGAAGGCACCAAGGATAAAAAGGATGAGCAGAGACTAGCGGGGGCAACAGTGATAGAGCTGGAGAGCGTGGAACAGACATAACTCACTTACACCTGTGAGGTTACGTGGTTTTTGACTCAGCTTCGTATCTGGCAGCCATTTTGTGTTTAAACGCCATTTTGTGTTGCCTCACTCAGGCAGCACGGCGGATGCGGTGAACGCGATGTTTTTGACGTTTCAGCTGCTACGTGTCTCTCTCGTTAAAGAGTAACTCTTGCCCATGTTTACGAAACCGATGTCAGGGTTTGTTGAGTCTGTAAATCCATGTCTAGACTGATTAATCCATGTCTTACTCCACTGTTTGGGTCCCACCATTCTTCTTGACTTTATCTTGTTTAACTGACCTTCGCTATTCTCTTCGTGTGTTCTCTTGTTACATAAACTATGTTTTAAAGCATTCAAACATGTTCTACCACCTGCAAATTGAATTATGGGCACTAGTGTTGATTAACTTGAGGGGAGGAGAGCACACAGGGTCTGAAAGAAGGGTGTGTTTTAGACATTCGATAGCTTGTTTTCAAACTATTCCTATTTGTCAGTTTTGTATGTTTTGGGAGTTGGCATTGTAAACCTGTGTACTATAATAGATTGTGCGCCACAGAATGAAGTGGCAGTCTCCTGAGAACCTACCATTGGTGTACTTACAGGACAACTGTGCTTAGCTGCAGCTAATAAATCTGCTTTTCTACACCTAACAGAGTGTCACGTGTCTCTGTCTGCCAAGGCAGGTGAACCCGGAGATCTTAAGCATGCCCTGCGCCGCCTGGCCCATAATGACCTGTGCTGGATCTGCCCCTTCTTGGTGCTCTTCCCCCCACTGTGCTCAAAATACTCCTGTCAGGTCAGTCATTCACGGTCTTTCTCCTGTTCCTAGGAATGGGGGTCAGTGACGTAGAGTTAGAGGTGTCGTCGAGGGAGAGTACTCCCCCTTCGTAGGCCGCACTGGGACCCAAAAGAAGCCTTTTGCAAAACTGTTCATAACAGCTCGCCAACACCTTATCCCCTTCCTTCCTTGTCACTCTCTCACTTTTTCTTTCCTCTCTCTCTCTGCTGATGAACTCCTGCGCTTGACGTAATTCGCTGGGGGAGCTGGAGAAAGTGACAGTGGCGCCAGCAGAGGCCACTGCCTTAAAAAACAGCCTCCAAAGAGCCAGTCCACAGGGGAAATGCCACATGGAAAAAATGGGCTGTATGGGCCTACCCCATTTGTATTACCTAGACACCACTCCAATACTTAATTTGAGCCGATGGATTTTAGTGCTCAGCACCAGCACTTAATCATCAGCACCGGCGCTATAGTTTCATGAGCATCAGTTAAGAACATACTTATTTTTGGTAGGCACTGGAGATTGAGTGATTGGGAATATTGAGCAGGAGCAGAGACTCGAGCCTGGTTCCCCAACTGAAAACGACAGCTCTGGCCATTACTCCACATCCTATTTCCACTTCATGGTTAGTAATTGGTTCTGTTTTAGGCAGCGCTAGCAGGAGAAATGGGGTGCTGTAAGTTGCCTCCTGAAGAAAGCCCCCCACTTCATTTTTTAAAATTTAACCACTGAGATCAATCACCTCCATTTCTGGCAGTTTGCAGAGGGGAAACAGGGAGGGCAAGGAGATCACAGGTATTCGCTGCTTTCTCTTTCGGTTTTATTTTCCCACTAGAGCTGCAATGAGAGCCTGGGAAAGTCAAAATGCTTTTGTATCTATGGTTACCTGAACTCTCCGCAACCTGGGGCTAATTCAAAGACATACTGGCCCGCTTAGCTCCCCAGTAAATACTAAAGGTAGAGAGGAGCTCTAATTTCACCACCAACGCATTTCAGTGCTGTACTGAGGGGACAAACACTGAAATGCTTATGTCTAACTCGAGATGTGTGACACTTGACAGGGCTATTTTAATGACAATATTAATGAAAGTATCCACTATCTTCACACACTTTTTACTAAGCTTATGCCAGTTACATCATCCATTTTTTATCTAGCTGGTGTATAAATAATACAACGTTATTTTGAATTTCAAAGGATAAATTCAAACAAATTAGCAAAGTGGTCGCTTCTTGGCACCTGAGCACCACCGGGGGGACTCCTGTGGTTGGCATAATGGGGGTGCACTGGGCAGCGGATGGAGGCCCTCACCCAGGAGTCTAAGCACACAGCCCCCGCTTCCGGGACTGGAGGCGCGAGGACAACTGAGCCTGACCTTCTTTCAGCCCTTCTACCCCTGTGTGCCCCCTCTCCAACAACTTCTGTTGCAGGCAAACAAAGTGCTGCTGCAGCCGGGCAAGAGCGAGGAACCAGTGAACTTTTCCCAGGTATGGGGGCACGGGGCCACAACCGGCTGATTCTGATTGTCTCGACGTTACTCCAGTGGACCCGTGCCTACACGCCTCCTCCCCCTTCCTGACTTTGATTTTTTAACTATGTACCCCCCTGACTTCTTTTGGCACTCTAATTCATACTCACTGGGTCACTCTCATGGACTTCTTTACTTTTGTCCTGCCCGCCATTTTGCTGCTGTTCTCGGCCGCTTTTCTCTGGACCCTCACCCCCCATCTTGTCCATTCCCTTGTCCTTTACCCTTTTCCCTCGTTTCTCCTTGACGATCCTCTGATTTGCCTTTTCTCCATACCCTTGTATCCCTTCCACCCTCCCTTGATGCTGTGACTACGTCCCTCCTCCGACCCCACTTAATGGAACTCTGCTCTCCTGGTTTTTTAGGTCTTGGCCTGAGAAAATCTACTATTTGTATATATATGTATATAGAGAATACTCTAATCGCTAGTATATGCAGTAGACCTTTGCACTCTCTACCATTCCTATGTGACTCTTAGAATATATCCATTCGTATCCCTTCCTTGAGTGAATTTACTACTTGTACAGTTGCAATTTTTTCTGTTTATGTCTGTTCCTTGTGTGACTTTTTAACTGTACATTTGCAATTTTTTTCTGTTTGTATCTTTAATGTAATGCATGTAATCCTAAATCCTTATTTATCGCAACTGGTGCTTATGTAAAGCGCTCTGACACCTTTGGGTAATGTTCGCGCTATATAAAATCGCATTAAATAAAATAAAATAAATAGAACTATCTAGGTTCAATCATGTACATTCACCAATCTCCACATCTGCTCTACAAACTTGAGAGAGAATGTCTGGAAATAACAACTAATAAGAATATTCACTTAATACATCTATTGCTAGCAAGTGAATCTTCCTATCATAATGTGCCGTGAAGTAGAATATACATGTTCCACTGGCCAGGCACCTTTTTAATACCATACCACCCCATAGACACCCTTTAAGTAGAGCGTGTTGGTTTAAGTTACAAAATAGTAAACTAATTATTTACAGTCCTACAAAGCACCACAAATGTAGTGAAAATCGCCATAAGAAAGTCAAGTTATTGTTTTTTTTTTGGAGCCGAAGATATCAGGTATCAGAGTGCTTTACACGAGCACCAGTTTAGTTACAGATGGAGAGATTCATTAGGTCGAGCCTGGGCAGCGCATGTGCTGCTCTGTGAGGCATGCTGTATTTGAGTATGGACTTGAAGCTCCTCCCATTCTCCGCCCACATTTTTCATTGTGTTGTGGACAGAGGGGTCCCGGACTTGAAAGGAACAAATTATGTAAAATAAAAGGAAAAAACTTAGCATAGATGGAAAAAAGAAGAAAGGAGAAACAAATCCAAAGTGCAATGTTTTTATTCACAAAGCACTTGTATCAACCTTTTCAATGGTTATACGATATGTATCCAAGACACATTTTTATACTTTATCAAATTATTTCGTGCCCACATAGGAAAGAGAAGAGGGAAGTGCTGTGAGAGAGTTCAGTGAAAATAGGTGAAGATTAACACAGTAATCATTGTTATACACCATTGGTCAATATTCATATGTACAATCCTGAGATGGTCCCCCTAAATCGGAGCCACACGAAAACATCGGCACATGTCAATGCAATTTTGTATATAACCAAACTCCTAAATAGCTGTAAAACTCCTGCTGGCGATAAGAGTTGGTAAGGTTGGCGAGAGTAGTCTACGTTTCGAACCTATGAACATGTAAGGTTAGTTGCACTTACAACACAGGTCTTCTTCAGGACTGGGGGGCGGTGGGCTGGCCTCCTAGGGTTGAAAACAGTAGGGAAAACTAATCAGGCTCAAGGGTCTACAAAGGATCCCTAGTACGTCAAAGCAGGGTACACCCACTTGGCAAAATGCTTAAAACCACATACACAGGGTGAGGACTAAAAACCATGACATTGGAGTTCAATTTAACTACATTCGGAACAATGAAAACCTGGGTACGATGTTAGTTACTACACAGGCAAATACCTTTACAAAGGAGCATGTTGGCGGGCATCTGGTCTGATCCAACCGACCTCATAATGATCTGGGGACGCGAACGGAATATGATTAAGGTGAGTTCTGTTTAGTTATAAGGAAGGAGTAGAAAACACAACACGATTCAAGGCATCATCAGCGATTTACCTTGTGGTTCTGGAATCGATGTCCGAAAAAGTTAATGATTTCGGATGTCCGTATCTAAGAGTAAAAAGGGGAAAGGTCTAATGAGTAATAAGTCCAGTACCTATCAGATTTCTACAATTAGAAGGGTCTACGAGTGAACCGGTATAAGCTTACCTATCCAAATGTGTTTGAAACACCAGGCGTAGCGCTTCGAAGTCTCGAGGCAGTTAATGCTCGCGTCTCCCGTAACCAGGAAGTCGGCCGGGGAGGGGGCGTGGTTACGTTTTTATTGCGTGGGATAAAAAGTAAAGAAAGACTAAGTAGGTCTGGGACCTTACGCTCATGGGGTTGCTAAGTAACCTAAAAGGACAAGTACATAGTCACATTTTCTTCAGGGTTGTTAGGAGAGATATATATATATATATGGATCCTGAACCAAGTGTCAATAAGGCGATAACAATCAGTATATGCGTATACCTGCCCGGAGGTGGAATACAGGACATATATTTGCGTGTGTGTAACAGTGTTGGCAGGTAAATCGATTAAAAATTGTGGATCAGTCAATTGAACACAAGTGCGTGTACCTACCCAACATGGTGGTAAAACACACAACATTGGAAATTCTGGGTATAGTAGTAATAATCGTGCTTAGCAGTTACTGAAAAATTATATATAGGTGGTTATGCCAGACTGAATATCAAAGTAGTTAAAACTAAGGCAAAAAGCAGTCAGAAAAAAGTGGTTGGTTCAACTTACGTGCATGTACCTACCCGACATGGTGGTAAAACACACAACATTTTTACATATAGTGGTATTGTTGGCAGAGGCCAAAGGATAGTCAAAGGAAAAAGTTTACAGAATAGCCAGTTGAGCAAAACTACTCTCAGACTCATTTAGACCATTTTGCACAGAATCAAAGAAATCTATCCATTTGAGTTCCCTGACATTGAGGATGGGAGCTATGTTACCTCCTCTGGGACCAAGTTTCACTTGTTCAAGTACAATCCACTTGAGGGTTTCTGGTAGATGTAAATGTAAATGTAAATTTAAATGTAAATGTGTGTGTCTTGTAAAGCGCACTGCTACCCGGAGGCGTCCTGGCGCTATAGACCGCTGGGGAACCCGTCCTGGCTTTCCATGTGAGATGTTCCCTCCTGGGTATCTCCAAGGTGAAACCTGGCATCCCCGGCGTTTGTGGGGGGCCGTTGTGGAGATGAGGCAAGCTAATGCCCAGAGTTGCCGAGTGTGATCCCTGGTTAGAGTAGGCACCGAGAATTATTGAGTCCGCTGACCTTGGTTCACGACCCTGCCGCGTCAGGAATTGAACCCTGGTCCCGGGTCGTCCTCTGCTTCCGGGTCTGCCGCCTCTAACCAGTGAGCCACACCACTCCACAGATGGTTTTCTTTTATACAGTGCTCGACCATCGGAGCCCCAATTACTTTACACCTGACGCAGCTGCAATGTTGTAGAAAACGCATTTTGGCACGCTGTTGCGTTTGACCAACATAGATTAAATCACACGGGCAGATTATGCAATACACCACATCCGTAGTGTTGCAGTTGGTATGTGATTTTAATTTGATGCGGTGGTGCTTGAAAAGAAATTCCTTCGTTTGAATAGTCGATGAACAGGCTTTACAGTTGCCACATTTGTAGTGGCCCACAATTGGTGGAAGGTTCCAAAGTGAAGTGAGAGTAGATGCAGCCGTGCTGTCCAAGAATGAACATACTACATGGTCACAAATGTTTTTGGCCTTCTTAAAAGAATGCAAGGGTAAGCTATTACTGCCAAGGTCTTCTGAAATCATGGTCCAGTGTTTGTTTATAGCTTTTTTAATTGCATTGCTCTTAGTGGAAAAGTGGTTACACATATTAGGCGTTGGTCATCATTCTTAGTCCGTTCATTTGTTTGTAGCAAAGCTTCTCGTGGATTGAACCACGCTCTCTTCCTTGCCATTTTAGTCAAACGCTTAGGGTAGCCACGTTCAATGAGGCGGTCCATAAGGTTCTCTGATTGCTCCATGTAATCCTCCTTCTTGCTGCAATTGCGGCAGATCCTCAAAATTGTCTGAAGGGCAAATTGTCCCCAAGGCCCCTCGGGTGGTGACTGGAGTATTGAAGCAGTGAGTTCCGTTCTGCCGGTTTTCTAAAAAAGAGTCGTATGCAATACTTCATCTTCAGCAATGATGGAGAGATCCAGGAAGTTTATTTTGGTCTTGTCAAATTGGATAGTAAATTGAATATCCTGGGATTTCATATTCAGCCAAGTGAAGAAATCCATAATTTCAGTTTCTGTGCCAGCCCAAACAAGGAGGATATCGTCGATATAATGCATCCATAGTTGTATATTCGACCTGAAAGGATTGGAGTCATTGAGGATGAAGGTATTTTCAAAAGTTGACATGAAGATTATCACCAAATCCGGGGCGTAGGCATCCCCCATCGCTACTTCCTTCGTCTGCAAATAAAAACAGTTCCGAAATATGAAAAAATTTCTCATCATCTCGATTTTGAGAAGCAGAATGATGAATGTGGTAGGGACACGTACCGGTGCTTCACGTCTGTCCAATGCCAGAGCAGCCACCACCAGTGCTTCTTCCTGGGGGATACTGGTGTAAAGCGACACAATATCGCATGTTGCCAGAAGTTCTTCATTGGAATTAAAAGGACGTCCATCCATTATGTTGATGGTATGCGTGGTATCACGTAGGGATGTACCATGTTACAACGCATACTATTACAACTACCTACTGTTACAACGCGACCATTACAACGCATACCATTACAACGCATAGCGCTTTGAGGTGCTGGATAGTGGTAAGTATAATTTACTATTCTAACTCCAGTCCCCGTGGACCCTAGGGAAGGTGTTGGATAGTAAATTATACTTATTCCCTATCCTAGAGCGCCCCCCAGCGCAATGCGTTGTAATGGTATGCGTTGTAAAAGTCGCATTGTAACAGTAGTGCGTTGTAACAAATGCGTTGTAACAGGTGTATACCATCACGTAGATATATTTCAGTTTGTTCAGCCAGTGGTTTCAAGAAAAAATCAATATAGCGGCATAGAGGTTCGAGTATTGAGCGGCACCCACATACTATCGGTCGGCCAGGAGGGTTCTGCAAGTCCTTGTGCACTTTAGGAAGTGTATATATAGTTGGGATGCGGGGATACTTCTGGTTCAGGTATTGGTATTCTTGTTCAGACAAAAAACCTTCGTCCAAAGCATCTTTGGTAACTCTTTGGATCTCAGCTGCAAGCCAAGCTGTTTCAAAATCTCTTCTTTGTATTTGTCCACATCCTGGACAATGATAGCACCCCCTTTATCAGCATGCTTGACTATGACGTTCTTGTTGTCTTTCAGAGATGACAAAGCCAGCTTCTCTGCTTTACTGATATTGTATTTTGTGTATTTTTTCTCATTAAGAATTTTCTTCACATCACGTAGGACTAAGCTCTCATATGCCAGAATCCTTTGGGTCATTGCATAGGTGGGAGGGACAATCGTCGATGGTTTTCGGAGGCCATTGGTAGATAAGTTCATCTGTGATGGTTTGTTCTTGAAGAAATATCGGAGTCTGATTTTCCTAAAGAAGCTGTGCATTTCAGCTACAGTTGTGAAATCATTCGGTAGGGCTGTGGGTACATATGATAGACCTCGACTGAGCACTTTGACTTCCTCATCCTCCAGAGTATACAATGAAATATTTATCACAGGGGTATTGACTGGTCTCACCACTTGTAATTCTTTCGACGGGTTGACTTCTCCCCGTGCTCCTCTTGAGGGAAGTGAACTTGTTTCACACCTCTTCCTCTCCTGGTGTCCATTCCACTCTCACGTTCTGTTGGCCCCTGCCAGTGCCTCTGGTCCAGTTGTTGCCTCTGCCTCGTGGGGGTCTCCATCCACCCTGTCCTAAAAAAGGGTTTGGTGGGTATGTTGGACCGTATGAGTCTTGGTATCCGTAAGATCCACTTGGACCTGCCTGCTCAGAGTCTTCTTCGGAGCTGTAGGATGAGTCAGAGAACGGTGTGAAGTTCCGTCTCCCCCTAAATTCTCTGCGACCCCGATTAGTGAAACGACCTTGTGGGTCTTGGCGATAGTATTCCTCTTGCAGGTAGGGGTAGGTTTTTTCTTATCGTAGAATCGTAGGTCGCGTTCAAGCTTCTCTAGTTTCTTCTCAATGGTGGCAGTTTCGAAATCTTGGAATGTCGCAACCTATTTGGTCAAAGCTTCTTTTGAGTTGGTGAGTGTTGTATCTCCAGCAATTTCCGCTTTTAAATCGGCTATCTGTTTGGTCAAAACTTGGACCTGCTCCGCCGTCGTCTCCATTCCCAACACCATCCAGTATCTGAAACAATTGTTAGTGACAAAGCTAAATCATTCCTTGAACTTCGGAATATCCACAAATATCGCCGGTTCTACCTTAACTTGCAATCCAACTGGTATGATATTAGATTGTAGGCATTGTGCAAGAAAGTGGCCATGTAATTTTTTTCTAATCAATTTTTTCTCAAGGCACTCCAATTTGTTAATCTTGTCATTGAGTGTGAAATCAATGGCCGGTGTGTTAGGAGATAAAAATTGTTCGCGGGGTCATGAAGAAGTTGTTGTATATAGTCCTCAGTGTATGTGAGAATGTCTTTATCTACCATTCGGTGGTAGCTAAAAAAGCAAAAATATTTACAAAAATTGAAGGAATTGAAACCTCGCAGACAGCGTCTGCTCGAAGTATGCTACGTGGAACAGGGTTAAACCCAAATAGAGTCACTGGGACCTGGGTGGATAAGTGTTATGGACAGAGGGGTCCCGGACTTGAAAGGAACAAATTATGTACAATAAAAGGAAAAAACTTAGCTTAGATGGAAAAAAGAAGAAAGGAGAAACAAATCCAAAGTGCGATGTTTTTATTCACAAAGCACTTGTATCAACCATTTCAATGGTTATACGATATGTGTCCAAGACAAATTTTTATACTTTATCAAAATATTTCGTGCCCACATAGGAAAGGGAAGAGGGAAGTGCTGTGAGGGAGTTCAGTGAAAATAGGTGAAGATTAACACAGTAATCATTTTTATACACCATTGGTCAATATTCATATGTACAATCCTGAGATGGTCCCCCTAAATCGGAGCCACACGAAAACATCGGCACATGTCACTGCAATTTTGTATATAACCAAACTCCTAGATAGCTGTACAAATCCTGCTGGCGATAAGAGTTGGTAAGGTTGGCGAGAGTAGTCTACGTTTCGACCCTATGAACATGTAGGGTTAGTTGCCCTTACAACGCGGGTCTTCTTCAGGACTGGGGGTGGTGGGCTGGCCTCCTAGGGTTGAAAAGAGTAGGGAAAACTAATCAGGCTCAAGGGTCTACAAAGGATCCCTAGTACGCCAAAACAGGGTACACCCACTTGGCAAAATCATTAAAACCACATACACAGGGTGAGGACTAAAAATCATGACATTATAGTTCAATTTAACTACATTCGGAATAATCAAAACCTGGGTACGATGTTAGTTACTACACAGGCAAATACCTTTGCAAAGTAGCATGTTGGCGGGCGTCTGGTCTGATCCAACCGACCTCATAATGATCTTGGGACGCGAACGGAATATGATTAAGGTGAGTTCTGTTCAGTTATAAGGAAGGAGTAGAAAACACAACACGATTCAAGGCATCATCAGCGATTTACCTCGTGGTTTCTGAATCGATGTCCGAAAAAGTTAATGATTTCGGATGTCCGTATCTAAGAGTAAAAAGGGGAAAGGTCTAATGAGTAATAAGTCCAGTACCTATCAGATTTCTACAATTAGAAGGGTCTACGAGTGAACCGGTATAAGCTTACCTATCCAAATGTGTTTGAAACACCAGACGTAGCATAGCGAAGTCTCGAGGCAGTTAATGCTCACGTCTTTGGCTATTCTGTAAACTTTTTCCTTTGACTATCCTATGGCCCCTGCCAACAATACCACTATATGTGAAAATGCTGTGTGTTTTACCACCATGTTGGGTAGGTACACGCACTTGTATTCAATTGACTGATCCACTATTTTTAATCGATTTACCTGCCAACACTGTTACACACACGCAAATATATGTCCTGTATTCCACCTCCGGGCAGGTATACGCATATACTGATTATTATCGCCTTATTGGCACTTGGTTCAGGATCCATATATCTATATCTCTCTCCTGGCAACCCTGAAGAAAATGTGACTTTGTACTTGTCCTTTTAGGTTACTTAGCAACCCCATGAGCGTAAGGTCCAAGACCTACTTAGTCTTTCTTTACTTTTTATCCCACACGATAAAAACGTAACCACGCCCCCTCCCCGGCCGACTTCCTGGTTACGGGAGATGCGAGCATTAACTGCCTCGAGACTTCGCAACGCTACGCCTGGTGTTTCAAACACATTTGGATAGGTAAGCTTATACCGGTTCACTCGTAGACCCTTCTAATTGTGGAAATCTGATAGGCAATGGACTTGTTACTCATTAGTCCTTTCCCCTTTTTACTCTTAAATACGGACATCCGAAATCATTAACTTTTTCGGACATGGATTCCCAGAACCACGAGGTAAATCGCTGATGATGCCTTGAATCGTGTTGTGTTTTCTACTCCTTCCTTATAACTGAACAGAACTCACCTTAATCATATTCCGTTCGTGTCCCCAGATCATTACGAGGTCGGTTAGATCAGACCAGATGCCCGCCAACATGCTCCTTTGTAAAGGTATTTGCCTGTGTAGTAACTAACATCGTACCCAGGTTTTGATTATTCCGAATGTAGTTAAATTGAACTCCAATGTCATGGTTTTTAATCCTCACCCCGTGTATGTGGTTTTAATGATTTTTCCAAGTGGGTGTACCCTGCTTTGGCGTACTAGGGATCCTTTGAAGACCCTTGAGCCTCATTAGTTTTCCCTACTCTTTTCAACCCTAGGAGGCCGGCTCACCGCCCCCCAGTCCTGAAGAAGACCCGCGTTGTAAGGGCAACTAACCCTACATGTTCATAGGGTCGAAACGTAGTCTACTCTTGCCAGCCTTACCAACTCTTATCGCCAGCAGGATTTGTACAGCTATTTAGGAGTTTGGTTATATACAAAATTGCAGTGACATGTGCCAATGTTTTCGTGTGGCTCCGATTTAGGGGGACCATCTCAGGATTGAACATATGAATATTGACCAATGGTGTATAAAAATGATTACTGTGTTAATCTTCACCTATTTTCACTGAACTCCCTCACAGCACTTCCCTCTTCCCTTTCCTATGTGGGCACGAAATAATAAAGTATAAAAATGTGTCTGGATACATATCGTATAACCATTGAAAAGGTTGATACAAGTGCTTTGTGAATAAACACATCGCACTTTGGATTTGTTTCTCCTTTCTTCTTTTTTCCATCTATGCTAAGTTTTTTCCTTTTATTGTACATAATTTGTTCCTTTCAAGTCCGGGACCCCTCTGTCCATAACACTTATCCACCCAGGTCCCAGTGACTCTATTTGGGTTTAACCCTGTTCCACGTAGCACATTTTTCTTTGGCTTGTGTCATTGTCCTTTGTAAATACTGGCTTACGATTTGTTAATAGACTTGTTAGTCCCTCCTTAATACCGCCTTGTCTTCATTTATAACCTCCCATGAGGCCGTCCCTTTTACTTCTGTTGTTACATGGTATGTCTTATTTAGTCTGTAAGCACTGTTATCTTTATTGAGTTTCTGCTACTTCAGGCATGACATGCTTTACTGCAACATTCAGCACGCCATGAGCGCTTTCACTTTCTAAGCAGCCCGGGTCAATGGCGGCTGCTTCTTTGAAATGAAATAGGTTGCTCATTTACAAGAGTTTGCGGCAGTCGCTGCTCCTCGTGGGAGTGCGGTAGTGCTCTGGGGAGGTGGGGGAGGGGCAGGGTGAGGGGTAGTAATCTTCAGCATAAAGCCGCACGGAGTTCAGTTAATAAATAAATAAATAAAACCAATTTCATTGCGCGCGCTGCAATGCAGCGCGCACAATGAAATTCATATTATTTATTTTTGTATTTACTGAACTCCGTTCGGCCTTATGCCGGAGTTTACTACCCCCCACCCTGCCCCGCCCCACCGCCCTGCAGAACTCCCACAAGGAGCCACGACTGGTTTGAGGTATTGCCATTGTAAATAACAGTGCCCTTTATTTATGTGTTCATTTTTTAAAACAGATAAATAAAAGGCATTGTTATTTACAATGCTAATAGCCTAAACTCTCGCAAATGAGAGACAAATTGCATTGCAAATACTTGTTTTTGTTAGGCACAGGGAGATTAAGTGATTTGCCCTGAATCACAGGATGCTGAGCTTTGTTGCCGAGACTCGAATCTGGTTCTCCAGCTTTGAGGTCGACACTACTAGCCAGTAGGACACATCATAAACCAATTGTTATTACACATGATATTTTTATAGAGCTAAATATATATGTCTTCTTTCAGAAACAGATGCAAAGAGCGAGTGTTTCTTCTGCTTTGATACTCAAAACATTGAAAATCAACTCCAAAATGTATTATAAACTACATCAGAGTCTAAATCCTTCATGAGCTTGGTCTTACAACAGACACGTCTATTAAAATATTTAACAAAAATCCCACAGTTAGTGTAAAATTCCCCCACCTTATAGAAATAGGTTACCTATTCATTTTAAGAAGTGAGGATAAACATGTATTTGTCTTCCAACCTTTATTTACTGAGGTGTTTATGAACCATTTCAGCCTAAACTGAGTTATGTTAAGAAATGCTTGCTGAATAATTGGCTCTGTTTTACAACAAGCAGTCTACTATGATTTACAGATTTTAGAATATGTTAGACAACCATTAGACTTACAGGCACATGCATCAAAGGATTTTGCGATCGCAAAGGGTGCGAATCGCAAAAATCGGCCGTTTGCGATCGCAAAATCTGCTTTTGGAATGCATGATGGGTGAAGGCCCTCGCAATTTGAGAATTCGCAAATATTTGCGAATTCGCAAATTGCTATTGCATTTAAGGAATCGCATTTTGCGATTCCTTAAATGCAATGCATGAAACTTAAAAAAATTGCGATTTCGCAATTAGGGGGAGCAAATTACCATGAGGTTGAACCTCATGGTAATTTGCGAAAACTTTGAAAAATGCACTTTTGTGCATTTTTCAAAGTTTCATGTTGTGCACACACATGCCCTAAGAACATGTGTGTGCACAACATATGTGCACAGATTGATTTTCAGGGGTGCAACAGGGTGTCCTTTGGACACCCCTGCACCCTTGAAATCGCATTCTCAATTTGCGATTCGCTAATTGCTAATCGCAAATTGAGAGTGTCTTCCCATTCATTCCTATGGGCCTCTAGGCCCATAGGAATGAATGGGGAGGTATTCCTTAATTGTGACTCGCAATTTGCGAGTCGCAATTAAGGAATATTAAGAAATCGCAATTTATTTAGCTATTTCTTGATGCATTGCATTTTGCAATTCCTTAATTGGATTCCTTATTTTTCGCAATTAAGGAATCGCAAAAAGCAATATTGATGCATGTACCTGTTAGTCTAGTAAGGTTGGAGAAACTGCCAGACTGAGAATGCAAATAACCACCGACTAATAAGTCGGACTGGCGGGGTTGGGGCGTCTGCTGGGAAACACTGCTGCTGCTTTTGTTACAGGGGGCCGATATTGCAGCACTGAATCAAACCAAACCCCAGTAATAAAAAACTGCCCCCACCCTTCCGGCCCACCCGGAAAATACCTGGTGCCAACTACGACCGGTCCGGCCCTGGTTGGAGATGCTGCTTTAATTTTTGCTCAAATGTGGGGGATTGTGACTTTTATCATAAAAACAACATTTTATAAATGTTCATTTTTAACTAGAATTAACATGAGCTGAAGGCAAATATGTCCTTCCCTGATGTATTACACTATCTCACTATACAGCAGTTCTTGAAATGATAAAAGGTTTTCTGGACACCCATAAATTGGCATAAATTGAGTGAATACATGAGGATTGATGAAAAGCAGACAGTGCACCAATGCATTATACTTGACACACTTTGACCCCAAAGCAATTGGCAGCTAGGAAAAATATATTAGTAAAGCTGTTCTGGTTTACGCAATTGGTCACCAACTGATTGCATTTTAAGATAGTTGAAGGGATTAAGCAATGCTTTAAGCAGGCTGAAAAAGATGGGTAATTCTCAAGGTGCTGCAGCCTAAGATGTTTAGGGAAGAATTGTTTATAAGAAGTGTGGTCTCTGTTTCTAAATGCATGTCCTTATCTATATGATGTATACTACACATGGGCAGCCAAAAGCTCTTTACTGCATCAGCTAGTTCCCAAAAATATTCACAAATGTATGTGGAGTTCACCTCCCTGCATCAGCTGCTCCAGATCCATGCTACTAAAACAAACATACAAAATGGAGAGGCAACAACAACAATAATGAAGTCTCTTCAGTTAAAAAATGAAGGAAGTTCAAGAATCTTTATCATGTGTCCTATATTCTTCTGATTATTGGCATAAAACACAGCAAAGCAGCCAATGTGGTCCGGTCATATCCCACAAGTATCATCAGGGCTTGAGTCTTGAAAATGGAATCCATAACACGAGTACCCCGCTAGACAGCTAATTGATGTATCAAATATGGCACAATAAGACTTTTGTTGAAAGCACTATGCATCATTATATGTTTAGGCTGTGTTCCACTTTGTAAAGATCACCCAAACACACATTCCATTGGCAAAACCTTACCTATATGACCAAGAATCACATCACCATCAGTCTCCTCCTGGTCTCCAAGTCCCCTCTTCCTTCTGGTCCTCCACCTCTTGTTCCCTCTCCCACTCCGGGTCCTTTTCCTCTCATTATTATTCCCTTGGTTCCCCACTTCCTATTTATTCATCTCTTTCTAGTCCTGTTCTCTTCCTATTCATCGTAGTCCAGGTGCTCTTCCTTGTCCTGTTCCTCCTGCTCCTAGGTCTCCTGGAATTGATCTTTCTGGTCCCTGTCTGCTCTTCCTTATACTTCTGATCTTGGTCCTTTTGTATTTTCTGGTTTTGGCCCTTCTGATCCTGGTTCTCTTGGTTCAAGTCCTCTTGATCCTCCTCTGTTTGGTCTTGGTTTTGTGGTACTAGTCCTTTCCCTCCCTGTGGTCCTGGTCATACTCTTCTCGATCTTAGTTCTCCTAGTCATGAGCCGCCTCTAGGTCCTATGCTTGTACACTATCTGCCAGACTCTGTTCCTACTCTGGAGCTTGGATGCTTTGTCCCTAACACTTTCAACCCGGAGTGTATCACAAAACTGGTCCCATGTGTAGAATTGAGATTTACGTTTCAGCATAAAACTTGTTGTGCACTGGAAAGTAGCACTAAAGTAACACTCAGTTGCTCATAGCGCTACTTTGCACTACTTTTTTTCAATAGAACATACCATGGGTGGTACATGTATGCCTCCTTGAGGCAAGTGTAAAGTTACAGAAAAAATTTCTTTCTCCAAACTTTTCCAACTTTGCTTGTGCGCTGTACTGTACAACATAAATGTAAATGTAAATGCACATGTATTTATATAGCGCAAATCGCCCACATCGCAGGCATCTATGCGCTTGCTTAGGGAACCCGTCCTGGTATTCCCCTGTGAGATACCCCGGCAGGGTATCCACAAGGTGAAAGCCAGGCATCCCACCGCGAGGGGCCGTTGTGGAGATTAAGCAAGCTATTGCCCAGAGTCGCAGAGTGTGAACCCGTGAGTTGAGTAGGCACCGGAGCGAGAATTATCGAGTCCGTAGAATTATTGAGCCCAACCCCCATCGGGGCGGGGAATTGAACCCTGGTCCGGGGCCGATCTCAGCTTCCGGGTCTGCTGCCTCTAACCCCTGAGCCACACTTCTCCACATACAGACAAATTGGAAAAGTGTTAAACTACGAATTGTATTTTAACTGGCAGGGACCCTTCCAGTACAAAACATATGCTAGACATCACGCACACAAGCTTGCACTATGGTGCAAGGGTGTGTTTGTAGCGCAAGACAGTATAAAGTGCAGCAGTGCAGTGAGGGAGAGAAACAGCACTATATCTCAGTATAGTGCTGAACTGCAGATGAAAAATGGAGTCGTTTTGGTCCCTGACTCCGCTCAGAGGAGTATTCCTCTCTCAGTTATCTCTTCAGAAAGTCCGTTAACCACCAGTTATGCATTCAATTTTTTCGTTGTAGGTCTAAAGCATCAAAAATAGCACAACTAAGTGCTAATGTACCTGTCTCAGATCACAGGTTGCAATGTATAAGCCAGAGCTCTTTGTTTTAAGTAAGACAGCTCAGTTGGTAAATTATCTTATTGCAGAGATCCTTGTGTTACCTGCAGTTCACAATTTCCAATCCTTGTAAAATAGTTAAATGTGTAATGCAGCCGCTTCCAACATCTTATGTGACCTGCATTGGCTGTCGGCAACTCAAGCAGGAGAGGTGGGCGGGCCAATCACGCACACACATACACTCACCAATCTATCTGCACATTTACACACACCCTCATGCATTTACAAGCAGGCAGAAATACACCCACCATTCAAGAGCACACACACACCCATTCACATCATGCACTGGCAGATGCACATATATTCATACATACACACATGCAACAAACACTGAAAAACATAACACTTCCCTTCTACAGCGTCTTGTGGTGCAAAGTCCAGAACAGTTAGGATTGTCACCTCCTCGCTTCGGCTGACCTTGGTTGAGACTGCTGACCCCACTCCACTCTGTGACGAGGTATCAGTGATAGACACTTGGCCCTGGGCACTTCAGGGCTTAAAACTGTAATGTCCAGGTCTGAGGCTGTCAATGATGCTACCTCTCGTCATGAGAGGGGGGGCTTCGTGGTGCTTTGCCAAGCTGAGGAGGTCACACCCACAGGGCTGTGACGTCTTCAGCCTGGCAAAGTTCAACTCAGGCAGCAAAGCGCATGCGCATTTAATGCATGTCTAGCTCCTGGCTGTCTGACCTGAAAATAAAGTGTCTAGTAGGCTGATCTTCCCTCAGCCTGACAGACACTCTTTATGTCAGCAAAAAGGTGAGGGGGTGACACCTCCACCCTTAAGGATCGGCTGCTGCTGCTGTTTGGAGTTTATCCACCAACTGACATTCTCACAACCCAACATAACGCACATGTATATTGAGCCAGAGAAAAGGTTGGAACCATGAAAAAGCTTGAAAAACAATATTTTAGATGTCACTTTCTTAACAGCTTGTAAAGTGACAGCTGTTTGTGTCTTTGTTTCCACTATGCTCTACTATGTTATTAGTTCCAGTATTTTCAGGCCTGGAAGCAACTCATCATGAACATCATCATCAAAAAGCTTTATTCATAATAAAAAATCTTTAAAGCATACATAACATGCAGCAACTACACACGGGGATAAAACCCATGCAAGTAGTTAAAATCATTACAATGCATAGATGACCAATAGTTCATACAGATGTGCAGGAGTGCATTCAATCCCTCATTGAGTTCCTTGATCTCACAGCAGCTTTTCAAAAACTAGCAACATAAAGAACAATATCCGGAGAGAGCATTTGTACAAACAACTAAGCAGGTTGCGCTTCTTTAAAATCTTGTGCTTTTGAAAGAGGGATTAAATAAGCCTTTATCCGGACCTCAGAACATTTACAGAACAAAGTAAAATGAATGGTTCCTGCTGAGACACCTTGTCGCAGCCACAGGGTGCTAGAGAGGAGGTCTCTTGGCTGCCCTGAGGATATGCGAGTAACTGGGGCAACAGATTTAACCTAAATCTAGTCAGCAGGAATCGAGCATGGTTAGAGGTGACAAGTGTGAGATAGGCTTCTGTGGATGACTTGGTTTTCAATAACAGATAGCCTAGCCCCACCACCTTTTGGAAAGTCACAAATTCTCTCCCTCGTAGCAGGTGTCTTAAAAAAGTGTCACTAAACCAACCACGATCTGCCTTTAAAATCTTGTCAAGAAGAGTAAACAGATCCCAACTTCCCATATTCTGAAACGATACCTTGATGTACTTAAGCCATGGAATTTGCGAGGCAAAATCAAGGGATAAACAGTCCTACAATACCACTCTATTTAATTGTGCTCATTTAGGGGCGGATGTATCAACATCCAGATTTGCGAATCTCAAATAGCGATTTTTTAGAAATCGCTATTTGAGATTTGCAAATTGGTATGTATGTAGAAATTCGCATTTTTTTGCGATTTCTTAAAATTCCTTAATTGCGATTAGCAAATTGCGAATCGCAATTAAGGAATAATTTCCCATTCATTTCTATGGGCCAGGAGGCCCATAGGAATGAATGTGAAGTTATTCTCAATTTGCGATTCGCAATTTGCGAATCACAAATTGAGAATAATTTCAAGGGTGCAAGGGTGTCATAAGGACACCCTGATGCACCCCTGAAATTCACATGTGTGCGCATATAGCGCACATACATGCCCTAAGGGCATGTAGGTGCGCCACATGGCACCTTCACAAATGCAAAAAAGTGCTTTTGTGAAAGAAATTGCAAATTACCACCAACTTGAAGTTGGTGGTAATTTGCGATTTCTTAATGAGAAGTCGCACAACTTGGGTGCTTCATACATTACATTTAAGGAATGTCAAAATTTGCGATTCCTTAAATGCAATCGCAAAATAAGGAATCGCAAATTTGTGATTCCTTATTTTGCACTCAAATTTGCTACATACATACCATTTAGTGAAAATGAGTTCGCAAACGCTGAAATTCTGCGAATTTCGGCGTTTGCGAACCCATTTGAGCTTCATACATATGGCCCTTAGTCCTGATGTCAATCCAACATAAAAGGGGGAAGAGAGCTAAAATATCAAGGAGATACCTTACCCCCAGCTGTTTGCACACTATATAGAAGGGGGTACTCGGGAGGACACAAAGAAGGCGTTGAAAATGTATTTATGGCAACATGCAGGGAATCATGCTTTATGTAGCCCCAGATGGCACTGCCATAAGATGCGTTTGAGACACGTTTAGCATGGTAAACTTTTAGCTGGGCACTAATCAGCTTTCTACCCAACATGGAAGCAAATTTACAGACTGCAGCATTGGTCCTAACTAGGCCCGGGCGGAGTTTCACTCTGTGGAATTTCGCTGAGTTACCAAAAAACTCGACCAAATTCCGCAGAATTCCTGAGCAGGTGGAGTAACTTCATGTGGCTGGCTCTAGTGTGTTTGTCCTCCTGTAGGAGTTGCTTTTGTCAAGGTTTGGAACTTAGTTTTTCCTCAGAGCCCCAGGATCGACAATGGCGCGTACAGGGATAACATATTAGCCTCTATCGGGCTGTTTAAGCAGGATGCACCTTATTCCAGAGCACAGCAGAGGTGGGGACCCTCTCCACCAGTTGCTTCACAGGGGGGTTTATATTTGCTCTCCAAGTGCAAAAACCACCCCCCAACAGCTCAAAGTAGCAGCTTCGTCCTCCTGATTGTGACCGGAAGTGAACACAAGTACAGCCCAGCTCACCAGCATCTCAGAACACCAGCCCGTAAACAAAGTTATCCAGACACTGAAAGCACAGTAACAAAAACATAGACATCCCTAGGATGCAGAGCGGACATTCACTGGTGTCACTCTGCAGTACACTAGTTCAGCAGTATTTATCTCCCATCATAGCCCAGTGCCCAGTTTGTGCATCCCACGCGCCTACTTAGTCTGCACACGCGTGTTACTGTCAAAAAGCACATATTTCGAAAAGTATACCCGTGATCCTTTCCTGTGCACGCTCTGACCAGACTCAGGCTGCCACCATCCTCCTTGGGGTTTGGAAAAGAAACTTCAGACCCCTTGATCATGGCTTTAGACTCTCCCCAGAACGAGACTTGGATGAAGGGCCCAGCATGAAAGTAAGGTTTGACACGAAGATGCTCCACTTCCACTGTGTCTGTCAAAGCGAGGCAGCGTGGATCGCCCTGGAGCCGAGACTGAGCATGGACAAATGGGGAGGACACCATCAAACCAAATTTCACACAAGGTGAAATGAATTTCCAGAGGATATGCTCCTCCACTCGTGCCCTATTGCAGCACAAAGGCACCTCAGCTCTCACCTGGCTGCAGGAGCATGCACACAGGTGGATTTCCCAGAGGAGGGTGGGTCTGAGCTGTAGTGGTACTTATGCAGAAATAGGAGGAGTTCCTTGTATTAAAGGGCCCTACATAGCTTACCTATAATCAGGGCTTTAAGTGGGATGAAAAAACTGCGGGGTCTTTCAAAGGGGCGTGGCCAATGTAATTAAGGGCGTGGCTTAAAAACAAGTAAGCTGAAAGTCTGTGCTTAGCATAGTGTGCTGCCCGACTTGTATTTTGCTGTTTCTGTCATTGCATCCAAATATATGATACAACAAGTAACATCATACCTACAACAAGTCAGGACATATTGGCTTTGTCAATGGTTGTTAGTTGCATAAGATAAATACGCAGCAACTATGGCGTGTATATAATATTGAAAACGCTTCCACTTAAAGCCCTGGTGACACCACAACAATGTTGCTGCTCCCGAGTTTCAAAAAGAGAAGGGAAATCCAGAGAGAAAATGTTTCTCTTTAGAGGATTTCCCTTCCCCTACAACGCTCACCTGGCATGACGTCATGCCATAACTTCTCCAATAGTGAGAAGTGAGGAGGGTGAGCACACGCATATCGACGTGCCTGCTGTCACTGCAGTCTGGTGAAAAACAGACCGCCTATGCCAGGGCACAAAACAGAGCCCGATAGAGACCCGTTTCGAGGCCCCCTTTTAAAAACTGCTGGTGCTCAGCACCGGTGAGACCCGGCCCACTTAAAGCCATACCTATAATCACATTTCACCAGAATGAGAACATCTCTATGTGCAGCACGGTGTGTGCCAGGGACAGAGTATTGAGAAGTAGCCCTGCGAAGTACAATGCGGCTTGCTTCAGGCATACCTTTTTTTACACATTTAACTGCAGCAGCACACCCAATCGGTAAACTCTGCTCCACCAGGGGTTGGGGGACTTTTTTTGTCGAACTTCGCACTGTAAGCAAATACGGAGTAGCAGAGCTCTATAAACTCACCCACGGAGTGGTTGTATACCACCCACAATTAGTCCTAACAAAATGAGACAGCTTCCCAGTTAGCAAAGGACTCCAGCGTAAATCAGCATTGAACAAGACCCCCAGGTACGGGAAGACTTTAACGCATGTTAGAGTCCATTGTCCTATTTGGAAGGTTTGTGTCTTCTTATTTCTTGGGCTAATTACCTTCACACAAGACTTTCTGATGTTGGTACTGAGATCAAGCTCTTCCATGAAACCCACAAATGCATTTTTGAGGGCTTGTGAACCCCTGGCTGTTTTAGCCATAAGTATGATGTTGTCCTCATAACTCAGGACAGGCAGGGGCTGACATTTTACTTGCAGACAATCTATTCACCCCTCCACCAGAACTTGTTCTAGTTTGTTTATACATAGAGTGAATTGAAAGGGGGCCTTGAGACACATTGAGACTTAGTGTTAAAGCTATGGGAAATGGATGGCACAGTGTGGGCATGGAGATCCCTCAAGAAGACAACTGTGTCCTAGTCAACCCCCATGCCCAAAATGATTCTACAAAGTTTGTCATGGTTAACCCAGTAAAAGGTTAAATCCATGAAGGCCAAGAAAACAGATCCCTTTTGAGTCACTGTGTAGTCATTCAAAATTACGATTGAGATTCAAACACTAATCAATAGTTGATCCTTCAGGTCTGAAGCCATATTGGAGATCAGATAGTCTGTTATTATTCTGTTCAACAAGACCCCCTCCCCAGGACTTCAACAACAGCATCAATCAACGAGATAGGTCTGTAACACAGTGGACTATCCCTGTCCACTTTTTTTAATACTGGGACAATAACTGCAGAAGCTCAGGTGGTGGGGGGAACCTTTCTTCACAAGGGTATTCAGAACATTAGTTAAGACAGGGGCCCAGGAATCAATGTCGCTCAAGTATAGACCGGAAGGATCCTATCAGGAAGCAAGTCAGACAAAAGCAGTAGATCTTCCGTAAAGGGAGGCAGAGAAGCGTACAGCAAGTTAGCTGGTGTGCTTCTATGTCCTGGTATCTGCACAATGAACCGGCCACCAATGGGCTGAATCTGTAAGACCAGTCTGGATCAAGGATCTGTCGCAAGAACAACTACCCGGTGTGCAATCTGGCTGGATCCCATTATTTTCCAGCTCTGCTCTCCAGCAAAGACCTTGACAAAAGTGGAACTGAAGTCTTGGTACTGTCTGGTCAGAGGAGACTCAACCTGCAAATTAAAATATTTGCACATGTAATTGCAAGGTCGTCCTTGCTAGTTTTTTTTCTCCAGAAACGAAGCCAATGTAAACGTCTCTTGGCTGAAACACAATGGCAAGTTGCTGAGTGTGGGAAGGGGCCATCACTCATGAGAGGCGATATGTCTAGTGGATCATGATGCCCCTCCACTTCACCCAACTATGGTGAAACATAGCATTTTACACTCTGGGGATCTGCTTATTTGATTAATGCCATGTTGTTATTTTATGTGTACTTGCTTTAAGTCTTTAACCAAACCAGGATGTGATGTGGTAAAATCACATTAATAGGTCCTCCTGACTAAAAGGAGATGTGCTTCCCTGAGTAAAGTCACTGTAGCATGCAATTTGAGAAAGCACTAAATGTGTTTTTCACATGTCAATTTTGCTGGACTGTGTTACTGCAATAATAACTGTGTGATTAGATTCATAAATGCAAATAACCTAACTAACTTATTAGTGGACCACATTTATTTTCACTGGCCTTATGCCATGCAAGTGTAAATATATGTGACGCGATAATATGGTAATTAGAGCGAGTGTACTAATGAACCCATATCATGTCTTTCATTACTACTGTGCAAATGTCAAATTCCAAGTTATGACGGCAGTATAGAGTACCTGGCACAGATTGAATGCTACATTTATTTTATAGAGGAATTCAGGCCTAATAGTCTTTAGGACTTTTCATTGCGTACCAGTTATGGTTTCCATATCTTTTGTGTGTGCTGTGGGTTGCAATCCAAATTATAACTTGAATTTTAATGTTTTTCCTATTTTGATTTGCAACCATAATATCAATGTAACTTTGTTTTTTACAGAGGCTTTCTAAGATGTTTTTTTTAATATGTTAATATGCTATAATCTCATCTAAACATAACTTTGCTTTAACATTCGTTTTTTCTGTGATTTTTTTTTTACCTCATCCACCATTTCCTCCTGCACAACCAACGGTGGACAGCCAGCCCCTGCTGTACCCAGCCTTTGGCCAGTCAGGGCAGTATCAGTATGTCACCCTATGCCCATTTCTTCTGTTTTGGTTTCCAAACACTGTGATCGGTGCACAACAGAAATTCTCTGTGACAATCAGGGAATCAGAGTGCATTGATGCATGAATCGCAGATGGATTTGTTATTCCGCTATAAAGACACAGGTTCTCATATCTCAGAGCTTTATTCTTTACAACTTGTCTCAACCCTGTCCCTACTCTAACTACCCTAGTTCCTGTCCCTGGCTCCTCCTGTTCCTGCTCCTCCCTCTAACTCCACCCCCCAACCACTAGACTACATCACACAATCCTACAGTGTGTTGTCCTACAATTTAAAATGAAGGCTCCTCAATGGACATGGAAGCTTTTAGCTCCTGTTGTCCATTTCAAATTCGTAAACCTCTTAAAGCAGAGTCCATGTTTTCTTAAAATATATATATAAAAAAACACCCAGCCAGGGTACAGGTCAGACCCAAGAGCCTACGCATGTTGGAAGGCTGTGTGCAGCGGAGGTTGACAGGATGTGACAGTTTAGCAAATGTTTAGCAAATAAAAACGTTTTGGTACCACTGGAACTGTACCCCATTGTTGATAAAACTCCATATGTTAAGTGTAAGCTAAAAAATCCTAGTGTCTGCCAAATCATATATCAGTCTGTGATATCGCATCACAGGCAAATAAAATCATTTTTGGCCTCACTTTGCACCCCTTGCCAATTTTTACTGAAACCTGAGATTCCGGCAGATCTTTGATAGGGCACTGAGTTATTAGCATATCAAATATATTTTACTGCCCCCCACCCCTTCAAATGTTCCCCCCTTTGATTGATGTTCACAACACCTGACATATAAACCGTCAATTAAACATGGAACTCTTGGATGTGGTATATGAGAAAGAAATCCCACAATTGGGGTCGGTGGTTCAGAACTTTCAATAGGGCAATGTGATACGGATATTCACAAGCAATATCATTGTCAGAGGTACACGGCGCACAATATGAGAGTATATAAGAAATTTCAATATGCACAGTACAAATGGGCACCTGTCACGGTGGCTTACAATAAAATATAACCGTGCTATAAAAAACATAGATGTTTAAAATTAGCGTGAAATGTAAAGTACTCAAACAAACTAGAAGTCCTGGGTGTTCGAGTCTACTATGTGTAAAACAATAAAAAAAACAGGAGATTAAACTAAATGGGGGGCGGGGTGGGGGGGCAAGAGTGGACGGGGAGGAATTAATCCGGATCCCCTCAATGTGCTTGCCACTTGGCAGGGCTTGCATTAATCTCCCCACAGCATAGCACTCTAATCCCCTCATGGAACCTACCCTTCTGTGCTTCTCAGCCCCATCATCTCACTATAGCGCACCTGGCCATATCTCACTTCCACATTCAGATGATGAGACCTCCCGGGAAGAACCCCCAGATTCTCCCTAACCTTCATTTGCTTTCCACACCTCCTGCCACAAAAGGTGCAATTGAGCATCTATTGCACCTCACTCATCTTCCCTATGCAGGGCCGGGCCCCCAGCCTTGGCACAATCTCTCACCAACTATTCACAACTCACCATCACCAGGCCGGGAGTTGGGTTACATGTCAATGCAATCAGCCTCTTAGCTACTATAATTGCCAGATCCAAAAACCTGTTACCCAGTTTCTGGGGAAACTGACCCAGCTACCACACCTCCAGGGTGCATGTTAGTTTCCAGTTCTGTGTCTTATTGACCCTTTGTGTCATCGCCAACCAAACCACTTGAACATTGGGGAAGGACTATGTCATGCAACAAAGTTCTACATTCTCAAATGCGCAGCGTGGGCATTCCCTGGGTGCACCCCCATAAATAGCCGTCAGTCTTTTTGGGGTTAGGTAAGTCTGATATAAGTAGCTAAACTGTATCACCTGAAAGTCAGTGTTGCAGGATACCTTCTGTAGAGAGGCCAACATCCTGGCCCAGTACCTAACAGACAAGGTCCTACCCAATGCGGTCTCCTACCTGTCTCAGAGCGCAGTTGGAGGTTTTAGTATCACCCCTTTCAGGGTCCCATATAACCACTTTACCAAATGGTGGCCCATGCCCAATGTTAGCAGAGGCTGGAAAACGGGATGTGGTTCAGGCTGAGCCACGCGTCCACCTCATAAATCTCTGAGGGCCTTGACCAGAGCCTCGTAGACAGGAAAATGGCCAGGAGGTAAGCCCCTTGTGTCGATCAGAACATCCAAGGACACCAGATATGTCAGTTTCACAACAGTCAGTGACCATGACTAGGCCAGCCCCTGCCCAAGGGACCAGTCGGGTTGCAGTGAACAGAGTGGGGGGAATCTCCATGGGGAAGGTTCACCAAGGGTAATGAAAGAGAATACAGCGGTAGGTTTGAGGTCCCTGTCAAACCACGCCACCAACACCGGAATGCAGTCACTAACAGTGTGCCATCCTCCCTACTCCCAGGCATGCATCACAACCGTAGGGCTAGTCCCATAGCCCCGTCCAATGGCCACCCACCCTCCCAGTCCAGTTCAGTCAAGTTTGTATCAGCTTGCCAGTAGGTTCTCAAGTTTGGCTGCCGGGTACTAAAGCCCAAAGTTACGTGCTTCCAGCCCCCTTCAAAATAGGTTTCCTAAGGGTATCCATGGAACCCCTATGGCATCCCCAATCCCAGAAAAGGTCTAGCAGCAGTACGTCAAGAGGTTTGAGCCAAGAGGGTGCTAACCAGACTTGAAAGTTGGAAAAATAATACAGTAAGTGAATCAGCGAGAACATCTTTGCCAATGCTATTAGTGCCAATATAGGAAGACGAATGGACCTCCAGAAGGACACCCAACCCTTAGGAGAGCACCTCAGGACCAAGAATACTCTCTCATAGGTCATCTAGGGTATGATAGACCTGCACACCCAAATATCAGAATATTGAGGTGGCTCAAATGACTTCAAGGGGTATTTACCAGGTTTCTGCACAGCAGGAAACATTGGAAAGACATGTGTCTTGATCAGATTCGCCCTCAAGCCCAATAGGACACCAAAGTCACACAATAGTTAAAGCATAAATGGGACATACATGGCCATATCGGAAACATAAATTAAGAGGTCAACTGCATACAGGGAAATCAAATGGTCCTTGTTTCTCTGCTGGGTACTTCGCCCCCTCAAAGCCTGCAGCCACCTACATTGGTTCTATGACCAGTGCAAACAATAATGAGGACAAAGGGCAACCTCTTCTCTGGTCCCCTTGCAGACATCATAAGAGAATGAAATGATTCACTGTGAGTCCTGCTTCAGGCCTTTCCACTGGGCAGGCAGGAAACATCACCAAATATTAAGTGAAGTATTACGCTGGGGTATGAAGCCACACTGGTCAGGCTGGATCAATGTGCATAAGTGAGAAAGGAGAGGCAACGCCAATATTTTATTTAATATAAAAAAAATCCATGTTCAACATGGATAATAGGCGGTACGCTGTAGTGGGTGTATCCTATGCAGCTGTTTTGAGGAGAGGGATGACCACTGCATCCCTTGTGGTAGCTGGGATCTCTGTTACACTGAGGGCTCTATTATATATAGTTAGCAAGCGAGGGGTTAACAATGCAACAAAAGCAGAATAAAATTCCACAGGGAATCCATTTGGATTAGATATTTGCCAAGGGCCATACCTTTGATCGCACCCTTGACCTCTTGGGGTGCAATAGGGCCTCCCAAGCCCTCCAGTTCAGTGGGAGGGGGGGGGCAAAGCTCTTAATATTAGAAGGGCAAGGAAAGTTGAAATGTCCAGGCTTGGGTCATCCAGGCATCTCTCCTAAAGCTGCACGTAATAATTATGGGAGACCCTATTGATCTCTACCTGGTAATAGACTTGCCTCCTCGTCGGCCATCAATAATATAAAAGGGTTCCCATGAGACTTGGGGCATACCAGTCAGGCCAGGAGCCTGCCCACTTTGTACTCCTCTTCATGGCCCTGTGCAATGTAGAAATTGCAATCATGGCACAGGAGCTTCTCCAATAGGACACTGTAGCTTACCTTAACTTTGGCCAACCATTCCCATGCATCCGGATTAATATCCAGTTGATTACGCGGTTCATTTATAGTCCCATATAACAGCACCAGCTAACAATCCAACTGTTGTTGAACCCACACTGAGGACATCATGCAATTCCCTGGATGACTACTTTAAATGCCTCCCACTCCACAAGGAAGGTGTCCAAATCATGCGCAAAATAGTCCGAGATGACCTCCTGGAGGCTGTACCAATAGGTGCTGTCTTCGAGAACCGAAGGGCAAAGCTCCCATGTCAGGATCACTGGCCTGGGGATACCTGACTGGAGGCTTTTGAGGAGCGGATTATGATCCAATATGGTCTGTCCCAAGTACTCTGTATGATAAAACAGAGTCCAAAGAGGTGCAGAGCAAAGGACCTTATGTAGCCGAACATGGAGAGCATAGAGACTTGAGTAGTAGTAGTAATCCCTGACTCCAGCATGTTGCACCCTCCACAGATCCTCTAGCTCCCAGCCCACAGTCCAATCCCTAAACCCCCTCACCACTCAATGGGTCACAGCCCCTGGTAAAGGAGAGGTGGAACAATCCAAAGATGTGTTGGTGATACAGTTGTAATCCCTTCCCACAATCAGGTCGCAGCTGTACAAATAGCATATCATGTAGATAGTCAGATGAAAAATTCCAACTGGTCCTGGTTGGGGGTGTAGATACTACCCAGGGTCAATGGCTTCCCTTCTAGTCTCCCCTCCACGAAAACATATATACCGTCTCTGTTAACATGTGACTGCAGAGCTTCGACGGGCACACTTGACTTAATCCAAATTGTGGCACCCCTGCAATAGGCTGAATAACCAGTGGCAAACATCTGAACCCTCCAGCACCTTCTCAGATGGTGTGCCTCTTCAGTGGTGAGATACGCCTCTTGTAGAAGAGCTGTATCTACATCCCTGCGTTTAAGGAACATATATATATATATTGTGTTGGTGAGCAGCCAAACCCATGCCTCGTATTTTCCAAGTGAGTAATTTTTGTTCCTTATGAGCCATAGGCTTGATCATGTATTGTGGGTAGAGAGGTGACAACCTCCCCCAATTACAGCCCCCCACTATCTGCTGAGACATTGACCCCAGCACTGGAACCCAGTGAACAAGAACAAAAGCCCAGAACTTACTGCCCCGAGGGCAGACTGACAACGGTCATCACTCACCTGTGGTCATGAGTTTGTGTGAGGGAGGACAAGCCATTTAAACCAACCCCATAGGTGAAACACCTCTCCCATCGAACACAATCTGATGTGTAAGCTAAAGTCAGCACAGTGGGTAGGCAAGAAGGAATAAATGCAAGCACTCTCATCAGCACACTAATTGGCAGCCCCCCTCGACCAGGCACTCCCCCAGGGTCCTAAGACATTCAGCAGAACCAAATCTTCCCACCCACAGAGTCCCCAGGAGGTCATCTGCTGAAACATCACAGTGACAAGAACAGGATGTCTCTATGTGGGCAGATTACACTCAACACAGTGATGGTGAAAACATACAATAAGCAACAAATGTTCACGTCATACATAGACTGTTGTGTAGTTCCTACTAATCTTTGGGACATGCTCATTGTTTGGAGAACATAAACTAAGGGCCTTGTGTCAAGACTTATTCCGGACGCCCCCGCAGGATATGTTGGACCATAGACCAGCTAGGTCACAGTGCCACCGTAAGCCCCCCTAACCTACCAGGGAGCAAATCGTTTCTGGCAACCAATGAACATGACAGCCCTAACTCATCAGGGAGCATGGAAACAATTCACTCAGTCACTCGTGCTTACTTATGTTCAGAGAAATATAACGAGAATATTCAGTGTAACGTTTTCAATAATATTTATTGAACCAAAGATATTCTTGCATAAAATACATGTGCTGCAATGATTAAGAGACAGAGGCAGATAAATGTGTCTACAAGCACCAAGAGCATAAATAGTAGATATAGTTCTACCATTGTGCTAAACAATTGTATGAATGCAGGCATAAAAACAAGACAGTAATCGCGTACTCCTACTATGCAGACCCTATTCTAAGTGTACCTAGAGTGTGTGTAGGTGAAAAGCCAAGAATGTCCAAAAGGGACGATCCAACTCCAATACCTGATAGGATGAAGTGAAGGACTCCGTCTTGGTCATGAACTGGACACTCCTCAAGAGACGTCAGACTGATGCATGGTGATTTCTCAGCATGCAAGGACCTTCGATGTCAGAGGAAGTACCTCCTCTACTAATCTATCGAAATGCTCATCTTTTATAATAAAAAGAAGCCTTGCGATGTGCCTATAGATTTGTGATGTTATGGAAATGTAGATAGCCCTGTCACCCCGTGGATGAAGATAGTGATAACTTTTGTACGTGGTCCAAAACAAGACCTTGTACGTGATGTTGTGGATGTTGTGATAATGTTACACAAAGTTAGATGTGAAAACCAAGTTTAGTTTCAGAGAAACTAATCCAACATTGTCATGCATGCGAGTAGGGCCAAAGGTCACAGCTGGAAATGTTATTTGTGAGGAAAATGTAAGAAATAAGGTGCTTCGCTACATTGTCCTAACTCCGGAATATAACACCCACTTCTCATACTAAGAGTCGATATCTAAAAAAGCTATCTAAAAAAGGACAGCAGACAATTTTATTTATTTATTTTTTTTTAATTTTTTTTTCTTCACCATAACAAAGCATTATGAGCTTTACATGTATCACAATTTATCCATTACAATACTTTTTACATTATATTTTTTAAACTCCATCCTTAGATACTAACACACCAATAATACCTTCAGCTACAGAGGGAGAAAGAAAGCAAATACGAAATCTACAGAAAAGCAATAACAGTAGAGACAACATCTTCCCACCCCCACACCTAGTTGTTCCTTCTTTGCACCTCTTTCCATTTACATAGTGGCTCCCAAATCCTTCTACCCAGTCGTCTTCCACTCCTCCCCTTTCGAGCATAAATGTTTTCCTCTATATTATATGCATACAGGGTATTTGCCAGCCAGCATTGGAATTTCGGAGGGTTTTTATCTAGCCAAGCCCTAGCTATTGTTGGCCTGTAGACAGCCATTATTACAAACAGAAATTCAGCATATTGATCCTGTTCCCCTTCAGTCACACCTAACATAATCCAAGCTGGTGTAAGGGATATCGCAATACCCAGTGATCTTGCCAAAAACCCCTCAATCTCATTAATCAATGTTTGTAATTGGGGACATGTTGCGAAAATATGTACACTATCTGCTTCCAGCGCATTGCATCTGGGACAGTTGATTCCTGTATTCCCACCCCATTTTGCGATCTTTGCAGGCGTAAAGTACAAAAAATAGAGTGTTTTATAATGCTGAGACTGCAGCGGGGCAGCACATAGTATCGTACAACCTAAATTCAAAGAATCATAAAACAAATTACTTTCAACTCCCAATTTGTCCGCCCATTTCTTGCTAAATTTATCTAAATCATCCTGCTTTTCTTTCACCAGTGCTGCATAAAAGGATTTGATAGAACAATCCCCCATCAATTTTATTTTCTCCATTATTTCTATTTTATTAAAACCTGCTGGGCCTCCGACTTTGTTATTAAGAAAACTTCTAACCTGTAAATATTTGAAAAACCCCCTATTATGTATGCCATATGTGTCTCTTAGCTCTGAAAATGGCTTAAAACCATCCTGTGAGAATAGATCTCCTATTTGCGTGATCTCCCTTAGAGCCCACTCTGCCATTGTGTGATCTGCAAAAATTTCCTCAGGGAGTGACCTATTGTTGATTAATGAAACATACCTATTATACCTCCCCATCTTTACTTTCTTTAAAAATGCATTCCACACTGTGACTGCCGCTTTGACAGTTTTAAACCTAGTCCTCTTAAAGTAGCTATAATCTATACATTTTAGGAAACAGTTCTGTGCATTTACCCCAAGTGCGACAGCATAAACCTCTGTAGACATCTTCTGCAGTCTTACATCATCAGTGTTGCCTCCAATAAGACCTTGAATATATTGCAGCACAGTAGCCATATAATATAAACGAAAGTCTGGTGCACCCCATCCCCCTTTTTCTCTGGGGAGTGTCATATACCTATAAGCCCTCCGGGTCTTACCTTGAGCCCATATAAACCTATTACATATGGCCTCTATACCATTAAACCAACTGGCTTCAAACAACAAAGGTACAGCCCTGAACACATACAAAAATTTGGGTAAAATCATCATTTTGATGATGTTTGTACATCCAACTAACGTCAGGTGTAAATTGTTCATTTTTTTCAAATCTTTTTTCATTTGAGCTATCAAGGGATCCATATTCTTTTCCACAATCTTACCTATTTCTGCTGTTATTTGTACCCCTAGATAAGTTGCCATATTCGTCACTCTATCATCATTACAAATTACCCATTGATTTTTAACTATCTGAGTTTTAGTGATGTTCAAACTATATCCTGAAAACTGACCAAACCTCTCAGCCTCTGCTTCAATTGCCCTAATGGCAGCTGTAGGTTCTGCGGTCAGTATGGCGACGTCGTCCGCGTAAGCTAATGATTTAAGTCTACAACCATTGAGAACTAAAGGTGGTATCTGCTGATTATTTTCCAACTTTCGTATATAGGGGTCAAGGTATAAAGCGAAAAGCAGGGGAGAAGAGGGGCAGCCCTGCCTTGTGCCTCTCTGGATATTAACTGCCGCCGAGTAACCTCTATTGACTCTTATCTTAGCCGTCGGGTTTATATATAATGTCTGCAGAGCCTTTATAAATCCTGGTCCTACACCGTGCCACCTCAAAACATCCCATAAATATCTCCATGAGACCCTATCGAATGCTTTTTCGGCATCGAGAAACACCGCTGCCATTGGGTCTTCCAGGATGTCTGCTACATCAAATGCCGTGATTACTTGCCTAGTATGCTGGGTTGTTCCCTTACCTGGAATAAATCCATGCTGAGAAGGAATAACCAAGGATTCAATTATCCTAGATAGTCTTTTTGCCAAGATTTAGGAGAACACCTTAACATCGGCGTTCATTAAAGTAATGGGTCGATAGGAGCCCGGGACGTCTACAGGTTTGCCTTTTTTTGGAATAACAATAATATCTGCGCCTCCCCAGGATTGTGGAGCAGATTCACCCATTTGCGCTAGCAACATCACATTAAACATATCTGCTAACAAGGTCGATTGAAAGACTTTATAAAATTCTATTGGGATCTGGTCCGGACCAGCAGCCTTCCCGGATGGCAGCTCCCTCAAGGCCTCAGTCAGTTCATCCACCTTAAATTTCTCTTCCAGCTTTTTTCTGTCTGCCTCTGCCAACACCGAGGGCTCTATCTCCCTCAGATAAGCCCTTATGTCCTCCTCTCTTTCATACCCATCTGATACATAAAGCTCCATGTAAACTGTCTAAAAACCTCTCTAATCTGTTCTGCACCCTTAACCTTGGCTCCCTGACCGTTTTTAATCTCTTTAATGTCAGCCATCCCATCTCTTTGTCTAGCTCGAACAGCCAATATATGACCAACTCTTTCGCTAAGTTCATACGCCTTTTCCTTATTGGCTACATACTTCTCAACGGTCTTTTTTGCCATCCCATCCATAACTTCTGCTTTGAGGGCGACTAACTTCAATAATATCTGCTCAATTGGAGAGTGTGCATGTATAGCCAACATAAGTTCTTCCTCTGCCTCTCTGATTAGTTCGTTATCTCTTTCTGCTTTTTCCTTCTCCATTCTTTGAGCACTAATAACATAACTCAGGGTTTCTCCTCTTATTCCGGCTTTAAAAGCATCCCACACAATCCCTGGTGTAGCAGTACCTCTATTGATCTCCCAAAATTCCTTAATCCATTCACTCATTCTTTCCCTATAAGTTTGATCCTGGAGAAGCATTCTGTCAAACGTCCATTGTCTCAGCTCTTTATTTCTCCTTTGCCCAAGTTTTGCAGTTAACACTAACGGGCTATGATCTGATATGATCCTTGGTTCTCTTACTATCCTTGCACCATCTATCAGACCTCTCGTGATTAAAAAATAGTCCAGCCTGACCAGTGTCTGATGAGGAGCTGAAAAGAAAGTACTCCCATCAAGATTCGGATGGCAATTTAACCATGGATCTTCTAGAGAGTTATTCCTTGCCATATCTGCTAAGGCCCTGTAGGTTCTTCTTTTTCTCCCCAAATATTTCCTATTAGAATCTAAAAAACTACTATCTGTGTCATGAATATTCAGATCACCACATAAGATTATAGGCTCCGGCCACTGTGCGAGTTCCGCGTCTAGAAATTGAAAAATGTCTGGATCATCTCCAGTAGACCCATAAACCGAAACCAGCGTGAAAGTTTCTCCCCTAAACATTAGTTCTGCTATAACCCATCTGCCCCACTGATCCTCCAACTTCCTCTTAACCAGTGTATCCTGTCTCTTGCCCAGAATCACCACCCCTCTCGTCTTGGTATTCTGATTGGGTTTTGCTAAAACATTAAAGCCAAGTTGATCCAATAGGTAAGCCTTGGTACCCTCAATGTGTGTTTCCTGAAGGCACACTAGATCAGGTTTTAGCGATTTTAACAAAGAAGCAGTTTTTAACCTCTTATTTAACTCATTAAGTCCGCAAATGTTTATTGAAACTATTCTACAGGTCATTATAATTCATAGTTTTTCCTATTTCGTATATACATCTAAACCAGCAGTATTTATTAATTTTCTTTGTTTTCTTCCCCATATTTTTTCCTGGAATTCTATTGTGTATCTTACTCCATGCATCTTTTTTACCTCTTTTTTCTTCACCATGTTTGTGCCCAAAACCAACGTGTTTGTCTCCCCCCCCCCACCACCCTCCCCTCACCCCCCTTACCCCCCTCCCCTTAAGAGCCCCCCCCCCTTGCTACAGGCAAATAGGCCAATCCTGGCCTATGTGTAGCCCCCTGTAGTCTGCAGAATCGCTACTCTCTCCTATCCTTTTCTCATCTCTGTCCACTATTGCTAAAAATTGCTAAATACATTTATTTAGTATTATCATTTTACGGGGTCTTTGGTGGAGTTCTTACAGGAGACCTCGGTGGAGTTCTGGTTCTGGTTCTGCTCTCCTTTCCTTTATCAACTTCCGTAATTTCTGCTAAATATTCTGCTGCTTTTATCTCAGATGTAAACATTCTGGTATAACCTTTCCTGATTACTTTCAACCTTGACGGGAACAACAGATAAGCTTCTGCCCCTTGTTTTTGGAAGGGCCCTATCATCTGTCTTAACTTCCACCTTCTTTCCACGGTAACGTGGCAAAAGTCTGGCCTAGAGAAAAAAGTATTCCCATCAACTGTCTTTCTTGAGTCAGGCCTAGCTTTATCAATTATTTCCTGTCTCGCTAAGAAATTTCCTAGGAAAACCAGCATTGCTCTTGGGCGCTCACTCTCATGCCCCCCCCGGTTTTTCTTAATGAAAAGCGGATATCTATGTGCTCTCTGCACTTCAACATCCCAGTGCCATTTTGACTCTGAAAAGGCCTCTTCCAAGATCTTAACCACATATCCTCTGGGGTCCTGCCCTTCCTTTCCTTCCTCCAGTCCCAAAAGTCTCACATTGTTTCTCCTTTGGCGATTTTCAAAACTTTCTAACTTCCATTGGAGGTCTTCCACCACCTTCTCCTGATCCGCTTTGAAATCTGCCATTCTGTCACTTCATCTTCCACCCTGCTTGTCCTTTCCTCAACTTGCGATACTCTCCCCTCAACCTCTTCCTGCTTTCTGCTTACTTTTCTTAACGATGCTTGAAGTTTTTTTGTGTCTCTTTTTGCTCTTCGACTCTCCATTCTTGCCTCAGTCTGCATCTGTTTCAAAGTCCCAAACAGCATTTCAAGAGTTACGTTTTGAGTTTTCTGCCTCCCCTCCTTTTCCGCTCCTTCCTGCTCATTTTCCTGATAGGTCTCTGAGGTAGCAGAGTAGTCCCATGATAATTTCTTACTCATGCTACTCCTTGATCCTCTTCCATTTCTCTTTTTACCACCAGCTCCCCTTTTCTTTTTAGTCACTAATTCACTGGAGCCTTTACTAGTATCCGAATCAGAGGTATGTTCAGTGCAACTCCCCTCCTCCTCAGATTCTTGTTCACTAACATCTGTAGAATCTGAACCCTCATAAACTGAGAAGAACTCAGGGGAACCTCCCCTCATGTTTCTATCTATATTTTTGCTGTTTTTGCCAATGTCATGGTCCGAGTGTAACCCTTGCTGCTCCGTAAGACTCTGGGTACTACCCCATCTTGACTCGGCACACTGCATAGGTTTGCTATGTGGCCCTATCTCCACAGATAGTAGGGCGTCTAGCATCTGCATGTTATTGTGCTTTTCTAGCTTTTCTAGCCGATCTGTAGCGTTGTCATCATTGCCGATGTTCTTACCGGCCCCCTTGCTCACCTTCGCGGCTTCTGCGGTTTCTGCGTTGAGCTCTGGTTGCAACAAGCCGTCTACTGCAGTGTTCGGTGGTTGCCCAGCAACCAAGCCTTCGACGCTTGCGTCCTCGCGGTCCGCCGACTCAGCTTCCGCGTTCAACTCCTTTCTGTCTCCCTGGGCGCCCGCAGCCGTCAGCGGTATCGCTACCTTCCGGGCCATTGTTTCACTCTGCTGGGGCTCGATTAACTGAAGCTCTATCCACGGGACTGCTGGAGACGCTCTTGAGATGAAGGACTCTGGTAAGGTTGCCTGCCGCTTCTGATCTTTTGCCATCACCGTCACTGTTTGTGCGCGCAGGGTTTTTCCATCCATTGATAATTCCTTTGCAGTATTAATCACTGCCGATCGGGTCTCAGGTCCCACTTCAGTCTTCTTCTCTTGTTTTTCGGGTTTCTTAGTTAATGCGCTCTTCGAGGATCGATTAGGAAGTTTTTTCAGAGACGTAGCTTTTGGAACTGCCCCCTCTCTTACTGCAGCGGCTGAGCCTTTAATCGGCCCTGTGGTTGCTAGTTTGTCTCTGTCCGCCTTGGCTCTTTGGGACATCTTGAAGGGTGCTTTCTCGCTACTTACAACACTTTTCCAGCAATTAATCCAGTTTTTCACCTTCTTTGTCGTGAGACCCCTCAGCCAGCCTGGGTTAAATGCTTCTGCCGTGCCACGGTATACCAGGTTAACCAGACCCCACATCCCTAGATTCACCAGTCCTTCACCATCCTAGGATAGGAGAGAGAGAAAATGCGACTTCTCTCTACAGAGCTACAGCGGCCATCTTGAGACAGCAGACAATTTTAAAAACATTTCAAAAACTACTCTTAAAAGTATTTAAAAGCGGGCTTTGCAATAAAATATATATTAAAAGGCATTATATTATTTGAGATCCCAAGCACTCAGAAAGACATGGTGCCTAGAAAAAAGAAAACGCTGTTTTGGTATATTTTGTTTAAAAAGAGACCAAATTGTTCCTGCACGGATAAAGGCCAATTGTTTATGTGTTCTGAGTGGTAGATGCAAAATTGTTGTTGCACACAACCGCAGATGTTCCCAGAGGTGCACCTCATATCATGTTTATGGAGCAAATGTGATTCCATCCAGTTCCCATAGCAGGTGCTGAGGGAGGTGTTGTATCCCTCAAGTCATCCGCAGAACAGTTGTTCACATCACTAGGAGCTGAAGCATCACAGGGTGGCTCTAGAATGCATTCATCATCGATGTAATACGCTGGGGACAGTAATACGCATGGACCTTTAAGGAGTCCATCAGTACTTCAGTGTCCGGTGGCGCAACCAATTTTGATCCCAGACATACATCCAGGATGCATTCTTGGGTGTAAAGCAGGCAGCGGAAAACAAGTTGTATGCAGTCCAGCCAGACAGGCCTGAATGACAAGAACCAGTGCTCATTTAGTTCTTGAAGCTGAGGTGTGCCACACCAGTGTATCATGTGCTCACGGCAATGCAGCACTAGCAATGCTGTCTCCTTTCCGGGTTGACCTGGGACATTCTTTATGGAGTAAATAGGATCAAATCTGTATTCCAGCCTCAAGTAGCAGGACAAGCGGGTTCACTACAGAAACGCTTCACAACAGAGTGTATGGGAGATGGTATAACTCAGAATATCGTCTGAAAGGCGCTAACAAAGCAGAGCCAATACATTTAAAAAAAGTGCACTATTCCATTCGTATCAAACATGTTAGAGATACAATGGATCAGCTCCCCAGAATGCAGCGGGAAGTTAGTGTAGAGTAGTGCCAGTATCTCTGACTAGGACCTTGCAACCTGGAGATCAAACATCTCTTTGGCTGAAGTTAAGGCGACATCCTTCTGTAAAAGTATGTCTTTCAGGTGCTCAGGGAGTTAAATTTTATTTTGGAAACATTTATCGAAGGCCATAGCGTTGCCTCCCTATCTGTGTGGGCAGTTTGAAACAGTACTTGTGTACAACAAGTGACTATGCAATTAACCGTCATTAGATAAGCAATGTCTGGTTCCATTCCCCAGGAACCTTGATGATTCAGCATCAAATAGCTCCCATTCAAGAGCAGTCTGAATACATGATGAATCCCAGCAGCTGGGGAACCCTTCAGATAACAAGATACATTCGCCATTGAAGCATTGCATGCCCCGTGGAGAAAAATGTCCTTGCAAACCAAGGAGCCGCTTAAGTCGTCTTCACAGTCGGAGCCAATAAGAAAAACTTCTGTGTCCCCATTCGTGCATCTAAACCTGAACAGTAATTCACAATGCTCTTCATATATCCTTCCCTTTGCACGTCATATATGCCTACCTGTTGGTATTGGGGACACTATTGGAATTGAAAGGTTGCGACAGGTAGGGTGATGTAACCATGGATTATCCAGTCAGTGGATGGAGTCTCAGCCACGGCAAAAGGTAATTGGTCTAATTTTTCAATGTGCAACATGGTATATTTCACATCTCTACGTGCCATTGTCATCTGTCTTACTGTTAGATAGGGTGCCAAAAACAGATTTGTTGATGTAACGCCATGGCATGTTGCCAAAACGTAATGTTTGCAATGTCCAGCTCAATATTACTATTGGCCGTAATTGTGACTGTCCATGTTGTAATGTGTCTGGAAAGATTCAGTACTCCGTACATCATCTCCTTGTGTTTGCATTGTTCGCCCTAAGTTGCAGGGTATGCCCAGACGTGGGTTCCTTGCTCACTTTGCACAAGACATAAGCTAACGTTGGCTGATGAGGGGTGTAACCCTGAAACCGGTCCCAAGATGCTTGTTTCCGGTCCAGGAAAGACCTGGCTTGGCCATTTGGGCTGGACTGTTTCCATGAGGGACAAGGTCAACACTGATTTGCATAAGCTGAGTCTGAACTGGAGTGGCAAAGTGAGCTAAAGGACGATGATGGATTCAACCCAGATCTGTGACTGGGGGTGAGTGTCTGGAAAGTTTCAGTACTCCGTACATCATCTCCTTGTGTTTGCATTGTTCGCCCTAAGTTGGCAGGGTATGTCAGACGTGGATCCTTTGGTCACTTTGCCAATGGGTTTAAGCTAGTGTTGGCTAATGAGGGGTGTTACTCTGAAACCAGTCCCAGGATGCTTGTTTCCAGTCCAGGGAAGACCTGGCTCGGCAGTTCGGGCTGGACTGTTCCCACGAGGGACAGGGTCAAGACTGATTTGCATATGGCTGGGTCTGAACTGAGGTGGCGAAGTGAGCTAAAGGACGATGATGGATTCAACCCAGATCTGTGACTGGTGGTGAGTGTCTCAAAAGTTTTAGTGCTCCATCCATCATCTCCTTGTGTTTGTAATATAGACATGTCTTGTTGTAGTATGTCAATTGCAGAAGACACTATGCTGCCCAGTGAATGCCGTTGTCAACCACAGCCAAAGCCTTTTTGAGGTTAGCCCTATCAATTTCGCACAATCTCTCAGCAGCTTCCTGTTGAGAAATCTTCCACAGCTCGTTGTATATTCTGAACAAAAAGCGCTTTTGGTGCGGATTCCGGGGACCTAGTAAAAAATCCCCGAGATCCATGCCATCAGAAAGAATGGACAAGTGTTGTTTCACCTGGGAGAGTGCAGAGGTTTTCAGCCTATCTAGGCATAACTCCCCAACACTATATGATGTCACCACCCTAGTCTATTTGTACATATTATTTTCAGGCCTTTTGATCCTAAACCCTTCAGTGTTACCAAGGAATCTAGACTGAGGCTGCTTGGGTCCACAGGTCAAACCAACCAACCCTCCCAACTGGGGTCTGATTAATTGAAAGAACTATTATGTATCATTGTGTCTAGTATATCCTCACTGAAGTGTGTAAAGTCCTGCCAATTCTCGAAACGTGAGAATGCACGAATATGTGGTGTGTTCAAATCTTTTGTTTTCGCTATACCCAAACATGACATTTGTTGTACTGTCTGGTTCAGGAAAAAAAATTGATGCGGTATGAGGCATACTCTAAATAAGGCCTCCATCCTCATACCCTGCAAATCTTTTGTCTCAAGATAGATTTTGTATCTAAAGTGTCTTTCCAAAAGTCGAAACCCTGTATAGAGAGGTGGAAAATAAAATAAGCAAAGTATATCAGCTTGGTGTTTGTTAGCATATTTTTCTTTGCTGGTGTAGGTGCAACCCAATTAATATGAGGCTGTGTCTGATGTTTTAAAACCTGAAAAATAAGCAAACTTCTGTGCAAAGGTTTTTGAACTACCTTTCGGCGGTGTTGGCCAGTGTTCCTATTGTGTGTAATTATAAACAGCGTTTGGGATACTAGTTTTGTGCAAAAAATGGTCAACATAATGCTAAACTTGTCTCAAAATTGCTTGTACCATCATACAATTCATCATTAGACAATTCAGCTGATTGCTCTAAATCCGAAAGCAAATTATGCCCAGTTTCAATTTTCCAATCATCAGAGAAAGTACTAGAGGTGATGATATCATTTAAAGACATTTTAAACATATTTTGAATTTTTAAAAGTTCAGTTGGACCATATACATCATTCGATACCCAGTCCCATAAAGATTCCTTCAGCAACTGGAACCGCTGCAATGTTCACCAGGGACAAGTCTCTTAGTTCACGGTGTGATGATGCATTTGTTTTAAGAACCAAGTTCACAAGTTGTACTGCAGAGCGTTCTGGGAGAAAGCATCCTTAAAGAAGTAGGAAAAAGACAGTTACTATATCAATCCACAGTACCAGAAAAAGTAATCCAATTATAATCCATAGATGTATTCAAGGAACAATGAAGTAAGTCTTTTTCAATCAAAGATAGAAAGCATAAACTAGAAGCTTGAAAGGGGGAGGCGGTGTTGGCAGCTCCGGTTCACTTGGTTCTGATGAGAAATCGTCATAATGCATGTAGTAGCCCAACACCGTCCGGTTTATTCTTGACAGCTCAGCTGGTGTTGTAGAACTGGTAGATGACTTAATCTGTGGTATTATGACAATTTTTCGAATTGAAATGACTGTACAGTTGTAGTTGTTTCAAATGGGAGAAGCATAATTTCATTGACGTTCACAGCGTCTCTTTGAAAAATTGAGTCTTCAGTCGTTAATAAAGCTTCCATCTGAACTTCCTGTATGGTAGCGAGAGGAGTGCAGCGGCTCCCCATCGGCCCACCTGGCCTAGTGTTGAGAATCAGCCACATAGTGTGGTTTGATCAGATCAATTGAGACAAAACCTTTGTCTCTGCGGCCGGCAAGGGCGGAAGAAGGACAGTTTTCGAGAACTAGGACAGGTACAGGCACTCTGTAAGATGGCCCAAATTCTTTCTTGTACACTTCTTTCTCTCTGACCAGGTCCCCAATCTCCGGGACCCAGGCAGGTCTTGCTGTTACTATTTTCACTTCCCCAGTGGCAGTGTTTTTTACTTGGATGTTGCTTTGTAAAGCTTGGTATTCTCTGAGGTCCTGTAAAACATCCAAACAATCCTTGTGGCCAAATTAGGTTTTTGCCACCTCTGTACTGCCACTATCGAGTTAGTGTTCCCACATTCTTACCCCAAACAGGAGCTCATAAGGTGTACAACCCCTCAGGCAATTTCTTGGCATGTTGTTAAGTGCATTCAGGACCCCATATAGGTGACTGACCCAACTACTGCCAGATGCCCAATCACCTTGCTGATAAGGATTGATTTAAGTCCGGGTTTTCCTATCGATTACCAAATTTCCCTCAGGATGATAGGGGGGGGGAGTACCGCAAGGTCACACTTAAACTTTCCATGACTTCTTTGTAAGCCAAAAAGTTAAATGCTAGACCCTTGTCGGAATTTAATGTGCCAATTGCGTACGTGCTGATAAAGACCCGCAAATCCTTTCTAACAGTTCGAGCATCAGCTGAGCTCTGGGGCCAAACCCACGGGAATCTAGAGCATGAAGCTACTGCCAACAACATGTACTTGTAAGCCCCATCTGAGTGTAAGGGGCTGTAGTCCTCCAAATAGACATGTGCAGGAGATTTTCTGAGATCAACAAAGGTGTTTGGGGTGAACGTGCTACGGTGGAGCCCTTCATCTTTTGTCAGATGTCGCATTTGAAGACAAAGTCCTTCGTCTGTTTAAAAAGACCTGGCCACGAATAGCACTGCTTTATTAGTGAAACAGTCGCAGTAACCCCAGCATGCAGCTAAATCCAGACCCTTGTTTACCTTTGTCTCAATTCCAATCTACAATCAGTGTTTGGTATTACACATCCCCCACTCCAGGAATCTGAACATACAGAATGTTTTGTGCATCTAACTTCTAGGAGTACTTAAGTGGAAAGCCTTTTGGCAGTGCTGAGCTGTTTCACGTGGCATAGACAACTATCATAGTTGCTCTGTCTATCCTTGTACTAGAGCGAGTTACTGCAGTAATGGCAGCAGTGCATACTGCTGGCTTGGCGGCTTTATCCGCCATTGAATTCCCTTCAATGTGAACGCCATCTTGTTGATGACTCAATGTATGAATGACATGAGCCCGTGGCAGCCCTTCTTTCATCTTCGCCACTTGTTCGCAACCTTTGGAATCCCTAAATCCATTCTTCCCCAATAATGTAAATATTCATTGTAGGACTGGGCACAGTAAAATGAATTACACACTATGAGTCTGGGGAATTCATTCTCCGTATTTTGTAGTGCCAGCATCAGGGCTTTTAGTTCTTCCAGCTGTGCCATACAGTCTCCTAGAGACTGGTTGCGTTTTTCCAGGAAGAAACTTTCTGTCCCGCATGCAAACTTTTACAATTGTGCATGCCACATAATATTTCTGTTTCATAACTACAGCCGGCTGGGCTGATCAATCAGTATAAATGATACATTCATATCGATCAAGAGGCAATATTTCATTTGGCAGAGGATATTCATAGTCTTACTGCAGGAATGGGTTTGTTTGAAATGCAGAATCACATCTGTAATCTACATCTGTTGCAGTGAGAAAGGTAGCCCGTTAAATCCATTGAAGATATAATGCTATAGCATTTGGGATGCCTGCCTTTGTAACAGCCTCCAGGGTCAGTACAAGGTCCATGACAATTACGCGTTTCCCCTGCGCTAGTGTTCTCTCTTCCTCACTACTGCAGTCTGTTCTGCTGTGAGTATATTTTCTATTGCTGCAAAATGCAATTCAGCGTTTCATACAAATGTGATTTCTAAGCAATAGGGACAGTGTTGGAGAGCTTAATACCAATTTTGAAAACTTTATTTAACAAAATTTATGTTGATGGTGAAAATACCCCGGGTACATGGGCAGAAACCGCAGTTACATTAATATTAAAACCTAATAAAGATCCACAATCGATATAGTCCTACAGACCCATGTCCCTATTAAACTCGGACTACAAACTTTTTACTGGCATATTGGCGGCGAGAGTGGCTAAGGTCATTAAGCCGGTAGTCCACTCGGATCAGTGGGGCTTTATACCTGGGAGGCAGCACAATGTGTTGACCTTCCAGGTAATGGGGGCTATTGATATGGCTTAAGTTATCAAAGTTCCGTTGGCAATAGTAGCTATAGACGCTGCTAAAGCGTTTGACCAAGTTAGGTGGCTTTATCTTTGGGGGACCTTAAAAATATTTGGCTTTCCCATAACTTTGTTCAAGCAATTAAGAGTGTTTATTTCTGCCCTAAAGCTAAGGTTTTGGTGAACGGAGTGCTAACAGACTGGTTTAACATCAGGAGAGGCACAAGACAGGGGTGCCCTCTGTCACCACTTCTATTCAATATTTACATTGAACCTTTTGTTAGCAAGCTCAGGCAGGATATTGTTATTCAGCCCTATAGGATGGGAGGGTTAGAACTTCTGCTCTCTCTGCAGACGACTTGCTCCTATACACAATTAATCCAACAGAGACCATACCACGGTTATTTGAGATGGCAGAACATTATGGTCAGGTCTCTGGCTATACAATTAATAAAGACAAGACGGAAATAATGGAGTGGAATCAACCCAACAGTCATCAAGGAGCAAAGTTTCAAATGAGGTGTTTAGGGGTTCTGCTAGTGCAGAGCCTAGAGGATATTCCAAAAGTCAATTGGAGGAGGACCTCGAAAGAGGTTGCTAGCTTACTTATAAGATGGGCTAATCTTCCTTTAAACATCTATGGGAGAGTTAATCTTGTAAAAATGATCATTGTGCTGAAAATTACCTTTTAATACAACACAATTCCCTTAACTTTTAAGCCAGAAGACATAGCCAAATTGCAAGGTAAAATAGGCACCTTTATATGGGCAACAAAAAGCACCACTTTCATATCAGACACAATGGGCCATAGACTAAGGTCGACCAGACAATAATCAATTTTACTTGCATTGCCAGGTCTATTAAAGGTCATTTCACCATTAGGATCGGTTTTGGTCCTGCCTTTTGTTGCCCTCAGATCATGCTGTGTTGCGTAAGGGGCAGCACTTGTCTTTCTCTTTTGGTCCATCTAACAGTTAGGAGTTCTAACTGAGGAATTTTCCAAAAACTATCTCACTCCTCAGTCAAATCTGATGGAGTGGAAGCAAGAGGCTCAAATGTGTAATTCAAATCTCCATCTACCAATAGAGTGGTGTTTTCTGTATATTCAGTGAGGACATAACCTAGAATACTCCTTGTTAGACCTGGCTTCATTGGCATGAGTCTCCCTTCCACTTTGATGGATTGCCTCCTCTGTTTTGTATGTTTTTGCTGGTTTTATGCTTTGGGCACTGTGTCACTGCTAATCAGTGCCACAGTGCAAGTGCTCCCTATGTTAAATTAATGTACTAATGGGTTATTCCATGAATGGGTTATTTGATGTATCTCTCAGCCCCTAGTACAGGGCCCCATGTGTGCCCAGGCTTGTAAATCAAATGCTGCTGTTGGGCTTACAGCACTGGTTGTGCCACCCACAGAAGCAGCTTGTAAAGTGTGTCTCAGGCCTGCCATTGCAGGGCCTGTGTGCAGTCTAGCACTGCTATGTCGACTTGGCCAAGTGCACCCACTTGCCAGTCCCTAAACCTTCCCTTTGCTTCATATTAGACACACATATGGTAGGCCCAAGGGCAGGGTGTATAGTAAGTATAAGGTAGGACATGCTCTGATGTGTGTAGCATGTTCCAATAGTGAATTACAGCCATTTTCGTTTTTCACTATTGAAGGCTACCTGTTCTCCATATGCCAGAATGAGCAGTTAGATCATTACATTCTTATAATCCTAACTGACTCAGGGAACATGGTAGAAATTCAAATTTAGTATGCCTGAACTCAGAATAATAAAATACATCTTTTGTAAAGTTGGTTTCAATATTCTGTGTTTGAAAATACCACTTTTAGAAAGTAGGTATTTTCTTGCCTAACTATCCAGGCCTGCCTCGGCTGGGTTGTGTATTCCTTGTGTGGGTTTGTGAGTGACAGGGTTGGGGGATTCCAGGAGACAGGCTGGGGCAGCCCAGTGGTGAATAGCGAGATCTGCATCTAGATCGGAGGGAGGAGTTGCACCTGGGACCTGAATAGGGCTGGGCCTTCCTTCTACAATGCTGGCTCCACATCCTGTGGCTTGTCTGATGTCTCTGCCCTGCACTGTGAAAGGAGAGGAGGAATCATATCAACAGAGTGCTCCAGAGTATCTTCCCTCCCCTGTGCTGGCTCCACCTACTGTGGGGCCGCTGATGTCTCTGCCCTGCACAGTTAAAGGAAGAAGAGAGTCATGTAAACAAAGTGCTCAGGAACTGGTTTGGACTAGGCAAAGGCCTCTCTGCCTTCAGAGAACAAAGGATTTTGGTATATAAATATTGGGACCCTGATCCCAAGAAATTAGATCACTTCTGTACAAGAAACCTTTCTGCCAAGGTGAAGAACCAAGGAAGCTGCAGTAGTTGTAAATATAAAGAGGGAACATCGAGTATAGGGAGTTTGTGCATTGAAGCAAAGAAAGAAAGGAAAGGGGCGAGAAGATTTGCATAAGTAAGCATGAGAACATACTTTGATTGAAAGGCTGTGGTGTAAGACAGAATGAGGAGGATAATCTAGCTTTGTTGTTTAGATCGACAAGTGCTTTGAACAGGCGGGAAAAGTTCAGTGAGGTTCACTTTTTTAATATAGTGCTGTATGATTAGTGGCAGAACGTTGAATTGGGGTTTGTATTACCTACGTAACGTAATGACATTTGTCTTTGAACTGACACATAGGGTTGCACATTGGTAACGTTTTTTTAAATGATTTGCAGCGAATCCCTTAAAAGGGCAGATAAAATGCCTGAAATTCATTGTTATGTTATGTTATATGACTTTTATATAGTGCAAATCACCATCAGGTCTCTAAGAGCTTCTAGAGAAGAGTGAGCAAGTCGGTGGCAGGAGTTACGCAGTTATTAGCGCCTCTCTAAATAGGTAAGTTTTTAAAAGCTTCCTAAAGATGAGCAAAGCTGGTTCCTTTAACAGGTACTCCGGCAGATCATTCCAGATCTGCGGAAGGAAAGCAGAAAAAGCTCTACCCCCTTTAGATTTAGAGATGTACCTGGGGGAGCTAACCTGCAGGTCTCAGATGATCGTAAAACCCTGCCAGGAACATATTTCCTCAAGTGATCTTTTATATACTTGGGTGCCTCACCATAGATTGCCTTGTAGGCGATACATAAGCCCTTAAACCGCGCTCTCAGTTTAATAGGCAGCCAGTGCAATTTATGTAATGGATGAAGGATGTTTAAATGTACGTATCGTGTTGAAGGAAGAAAAGGCCTTAGGCAAACATTTGTAAAAATTGGTTTTACATTGAACTGCCACACATGTGATTGCTCATTTGTGAAACACCATGTATATGCATGTATTCATAAGAGTTCTCTTTATTTTCTCAACCACTTTTGCATTGCCTGCAGCCTATGGAGGCCTTTTTTTAATGGGGTTGGAAGGGTCACTTATGTACAAGTACAGACCTTCAAGAAGCAGCCCTTACATGGTCTGTATTGCCTTCACTTGGTGCATGCTTGAGAGTAACCTCAGGAGAATGTTGCAGGATTGTGTGTAGAGGGTGATGCCAGTTGTGGTAGGCCTTACAGTAGTTAGATGGAGTGCAGAGACTCATAATGAGCTCAACAGCATACTTGTGAATCATAGTGAAGTTACTGTATATTAACCCTGAAGCCTGAAGATAACTTATGGAGTGGATGATGCCAGTAGGTAATATATATATTACCTACTGGCGGTCGTCAGTAGGTAGTTATAGTTAGGACCTACTTTCCATAGGAAATCCACAACATTCTATTTGGAATAACTTTGGCATCGGTGGCGAATCTTCGCGAATTTCTCCAAGAAAATGGCCTGTTCCGCTCCTTCCCTGAAAGTTTGGGGGTGATTTGTCAAGTGGGGGCCGAGAAAAAATGGGGGGGTCCCAATGCAATTTTCCATAGGGACCTTTAGCCAGGGCTACAGCCCGAACTGCTGAACGGAATTTTACCAAATTTGGCAGAGAGGTAGAGTTCGATTTGCAGATTATGCTTTTTGTTAAATGGTGTAAATCAGTTCAGTAGTGCCTGAGAAAGTCAAAAGTAAAATCATAGTGATATCTATAGACAAAGTACTGTACGCGTACGGAAATCCGTACAATTACGGAGCACGAGCTGCATGTTGATTGGATGTCAACTGTCTGTCAACACTCCAAACCAGGAAGTGTTGGCAGCCATCTTGTGCCTCGGTAGAACTGTGTCACAAGAAAACAGTAAAACAAAGTTGAAAAATAAGGAACGGGGGCAGGGTAGAAACATCCTGACCCTCTAGGCCTGCTTAGGGGGTCCTACATGGATTTTTAGGCCCCCCAATTATTTTTTTTAAATAAAAAATTGCGGGGTATGCGTATGGTACTCATACGCGGTGGAAAAGGAAAAAAAATAGAAGTCTGTTTTATTCTTAATTAGCCCCCAGGGCGGCCAAATATCGGGGCAAATTTTTTTCTCATAATGGGGGGCCCAGAGGGCTCCCTCTGCCTCAGGAATCGCCATTCCCTGGGGCTATAACTATATGTATGCAGGGGGCTCTTTCTATTTAAAAAAATACAGTGTGGGGGCGTTTCAAGCCCCCCACACACGCCCCGGGGACCGCCACCTCCCCAGGGCTCTAATATAGAAAATAGGGGGGACAGACCAACCAGCCCCGGGACTACCACCCCTCGGGGCTTTTGAATGTTGGGAGTGGGGCTGCACGGCCCCCTCCCTGGAGCCTTTGATGGCCCTGGGGACCACCATCTTTCAGGGCCTTCTTCTGCAGTGCCCGAGGTGACGAAAAGCAATGCCGGCTCCCGAAGGACGCGGGGAGCTGGCTGTGACCGTGGGGGGGTTGGGGCTCATAAAAAAACTGTTATTTTCAGAACTAAATTTAATGGTAAAAAAAGAGCTATATTTTTATGATAGTATGTAAAACTTTCCATTTTTTTTTTGCACCAGTTGTACTCTCTACGTATGCGCAGCCTTGTTTCCAAACTCACGTTTCTTTGTCTTTCTTCAAGTTCGCCAAGCAAACCTCTCCTCATTTCAGCGATTACATTTTCCGCTTTCTTCGGCCTGGTCGTGTGCCTCATCTACTGCTATACTTTTGTAATTTATTAATAATCATATTCTTTCTATATTTATTTGAAACATATTGCAGAGGCGCCAAACGTTAATTGCATATTGCGTTCTCCGCCATTTTAGAAGTGTTCCTCTGTTATTTTTATCATACCTGCTACTTTCAATTTACCCCCCGCCTATCTTCTCTAAGATCCATGAGATTTCCTGCCACAGACACCATTGTGTTTGTCCTTGGCTTCCGATCTTATCAGACTTGGTCACACGCATGCCTAAAAACTAATTTGAATCACGTAAGGCACAGCCATTAGAATGTGTGACCGTCAGTCACCCCAAAGCCATTACCGTGCTTATACCTTTATCATGCATAGTAAATGTATAGTAGTTGTAAAAGCATGCGTGGTAAAGGCATGCGTGGTAAAGGCATATGCCTGCTAATGAATTTGTGGTGACGGTCACGCGTGGTTATGACCGCGTTGTAATGGCTGTTTCCCCCACAGGACATTGCAGCGACCGGGTCGGGCGTGGCAGACTCCAGGGCATCAGGCGGTGGGCCACGCAGCCTCCCTCACACAATATAGAAATCTCTGGGGGGTGGTCGTTTTGGTGGTTTGAGGGGAGTCATTGAGGCCCATACAGTTAATTTTGTAGGGGGGTAGGTTTGCACGTGAAAATATCGCAAGAGGTTTGTAAATGTGGTACACATTGTTTTGTTTTACATTGATTTCCTTTCTATGTTGTAGTCCATCCAGAGAAAATATAACTTATTGTACAGCCAGTACCTTTCAACCCTACTATCAAACATCTTACTATAGTACTTCAAATTATAAATATTATTTTTGTTGTGGACCGTCACCCCCCTCCCCCCCCCAAAACAAAAATCAAGTATATAGTTTTTTTGATTAACTTTTCTTAAAACAATAATAACTGTAAACGTAACTTAAAGATAATATAATAAACAACTAGAAAAATAACTTTAAGAAAACAGTATTATGAGCAAATTGTGATGTGGACTCCAGAAGATGTAGGATAGGTAATCTGCAAAACAAAAAAGAAAATTAGAGTTTAAAGTTATGTATTCGGTGAAGCATTACAAGTGAAGGTAACACTATGATTTTACGCAAAGAAAAGAACATTTGATTAGTTATCGTAAACTGAGTTGTGAAACTTCTGACAAAAGTGAATTTTAATGTGAGTTCTTAAAATTGCGTACCTACACTATTGCACCCCATTAACTCGCAGAGTCTGGAGTTGAACGTTTTTCTTGAAAAGTCAGACGCAGATTTACAAGCTTCATGCGCCACTTTTCGCATGTTAAAAGTGTCACAAAAGTGGCGCAATAAGCTTATAGATATGTTCCTCATACTGTTGTAACCTATCTGTTGTCACTGTTCAGAGGTACGCACTCTCTTCTTTTACAGATAACTTGTTGTTCTTTCGGAAACAAGCTTCTTTGCTCACCTGTGCCATTGCCATCTTTCAAAGAGAGTGCACCATGTGTGGAAGCAGGCTTCTCAGTCGTTGTTGCAATGGCCACGCATCATCACAGAATACACGAACGTAGAGCTTTGTAGGTTTCTTTTTGCGGGGGTTTCGTCAATTTGTAAAACACAACCTATAAGATAAAAAGGTAGTTAACATTGTGTGTAATTTTTTTATGAAACGAGAGAAGAAATAAGAGAGTGACTGAAAACAATACTCGCAGCTCACCTTTCTGTCACTGGTGTTTTTTACCACGTGCCGGACATAATGCACCCTGAAGCTGTACATCTAAAAGATAATAAAAGTAAGATATTATGATTGGTAATTGTTACCATATTAATTTGGAGTTAGATAACATTGCGCTTTTATACACGTTCCTTCTCACATTTCTACAAACTATTTGTATTGGTAATTTTCCGTACATTTCAGCAATTATAAAAACGTTCTTGTTATTGGGAAAAAAATGTATACATGCAAATTAATTCACTATATAGGAGTGCGTTCGTCTAAAACGCTGTCACGTTTTTGTATCTAGTCTGCTATAACCGTGACTCCTTCCGATGCGTACTCAAGCCTCACTGCTCACATTTTCGTGGAAAAGACACCTTCTGCATGATGTAGTCCCGATCTCCAAGAAAGAAGTCTCATATATGGTGCTGAGTCATGATATCTCTATGGCTAACAACATACTCCTGCTCCCATCATCATCATCACAGGTTCTTCACCCGCTCAGTGTGTCGGGCACCACTAACTCAGTGACCAAAGAGGCCACGCATGTAGAAGTGGGCCCCCTTATTCGGTACTTTAGGTGCAACTCTAAAATGGCGCACAACACGTGCGCTCCGTCCTTTTTATACTTAGGGTCACGTGTGTAGTGACGGATGCGCTGAATGGGTGTGGTGTGGGTGTATACCAGCCATGAGGGAGTGTGTGTGTCGATCTGACAACTAGTCCTGCAGCTAAGAAATCACTACAATGGAAATCTGAGCCTTATACTGTTGTTGTGTTTTCCCGGTAGCGTAAGAGTGGCGTGTACTAACGTATTCAGTATTAATTTACCATCTCCCCCCGGGGCTTTTAAATGTTGGGAGAGGGGCCGCGCAGCTCCGGGACACTGCAGGAGCTGGCCTTGGCAGTCTCAAGAACCTTCGAGGGCTCTGGGCATAGGGTCACGCACTCTACCTCATACAATACACTAAAAAAGAAGACAAAGTGATGAGAGTGATGATTTGTGACGTATTCAAGTTGAGAGTCTGGATAATCATTAAATGGGGTCTGGCAGTAAAGTGCGTACTTTTTTTGATACAAGCCTTTCGGAGTCTTGCGAAAGCAAGTCATCTTTAATAATTCCCTCTCGCTTCGTGTACATGTCAAAATATCTGATTTACTCGTATGTTAAAAAAAAAACTTTTTACACCTGTTTTTGATTGGTTGTGAAGGATTATAAGAAAATGTATTAGCGACCAATCCCTTTCCTTCAGCAGATTTTGAAAAAACAATTATTGGCTGTTGTCTACTTACATCTATGTTCTTCGTGCTAATTTTGATTGGCTTTCTTTTTTCTATGTGACATTGCGATACAGTCACCATGTACGTAGCCTATTTTGTGACGCATTTTATTGTACAATGCGTTTCAAAAACGAGTTCTGGTAGGGTGCTTTTAACTTAAACTGTGTACTCTGCTTACGAGTTTGTTGAGTGTAAAAGTATTTAATTTTTTTTTCTATTTTCTATTCTATCATGATTGTGCTGACTTTTCTCCTTTAGTGTGCAGTACTATATTTTTTTATAAAATGTATAACTCTTGAAATCATCTTTGAAAGAAAAATATAAGTATGTAAGCTGCTCTCTGTGACGAAATACTGAAAAAAGAGGGTGGGAAACCCAATATACCCTTGCGAGCTTTGGTCAATATAGATATATAACAATAGAAGGTGCCAGCAAGGGACTTCTTTTAAAGCAATTATTTGTGAGTTGGTGATTCTGCGTTAAAATGAATCACAGAAAATAATTAGAATCAGTTCAATTTGAAACACAAAAAATGTAAGGACGCTACAACGTAAAGCGTTCAATAAGCCAATTTCAAGGAGGACACTCTACATAGTAGAGAAAGGAGACACGGCGTGGTTATTCTTTTGATGAAAAAGTTTTATATAGACAATGCTAGGTTAGTCATTAGGGTACAGGTCAACATTCAAAGTTGAAGAAACAATGCTTTACAAATGAAAAAGGAAAATGAGCAAGACAACCTATAGTTCATTTGTAACAAAGTCCAATCCTATGTCAAATAGTAAGATGAAATCTATTTTCATAACAATAAAAAATCATCTAAAGAATCAATCATAGATAAAGAAATGGACTGTATGGTTGACGTTTCGGTCTTCGATGGAACAGTTCCTTTAGACCTTCTTCAGGACAGTACAATATGCAAATCGTTTTTGACCCCTAAAATTATGAATGTACAAATTACTTACAATTCAATCATAAAGAGAACAAAATGGTGACACAGATATTTTGATATTTTGTTCTCTTTATGATTGAATTGTAAGTAATTTGTACATTCATATTTTTAGGGGTCAAAAACGATATTGCTATGGTAGTGTGAGAGCTCTCTTTCAAGTAGGAAAGCAGATTGCATTTCGTCAGAGAGAGCAGCATGTAAGCTGCTCTCTCTGACGAAAAAGCAATGTCGGCTCCCGAAGGACGAAGGGAGCTGGCTGGAATCGTGGGGGTTTTGGGGCTCCCCCCACAGTCCTGAAGGTTATGTATGAAACCCGGTGGATGGGGTCCCCGCGGATTGTAAACAATTAGTGATAGAGGCTTTTTTACTGTAGATTTACCGTACGCGTATCATGCACGTACAGATGACGTACAGTGCGAATTCTGTAAGTCGTTCCATAAGCGTACAGAAGCAGGAAAAAATCTATTAAAAATATATATTTTACAGATATCTATCAAGTTTATGTGTTTATATGTTGGTTGGTTCTAATGAGACCTTTTCTCTTTATTGGTACTTATAAATAAGTGCTTATGCATAGTCTAAATTTGTTGAGGAGCAGTGTTTTATTGAGTGCTGAACTTTTGACCTTTGTTGATAGTTGACTTTTGCATGATCTGTTGGGGTTAGGGTGGAACGTTATGTCAGTTGGAAAGGTTTGAAATGTTGAACCAATAGAAATGTGTGTTTCGTTTTGAATTAATGTGTGAAGGATTTTAATTTGTTATTTACATGTATATATGTGTAAATTGAGAGGGAAAAATATGCCATTTCTTGGTTTTGCTGCAAACACTGAACAAGAGTGATTCTGTATAAGAATATCTACTGTGTGAGTGGCATTCTTCTTAATCTAGAAATCAATTTCAAGGGTGAGTTGATAAGTTGTATGGGAATGTATGTGGTTCATTTTGTTTTTAGTTAGAGTAATGTAATCTCTGCATTTGGATAACTATTGTGATAACATCCTTTGGTAATTTAATTTGTTTAGTGAGTCACCTTTGTGCAATAAAGTGCAGTACTAAAAAATGTAGAATGTGTGCAGTCACTTTTTCAGTTGTAGAGTAGTTAATAGTGTTGCTTCTTTAGAATTAGGCTTGTGTTCCAAATCTACAATTTTGCGGTCAGTATACATACACTGCTGCATACACTTTGGGCAGATTTATAAGCCCCTTTTGACTTTTTGTTGTTGTATTCTTGTGTGTCTCCTCATATTCCTTCTATCTCCTCATTTTCCCGCCTCTCTGTTCATACTTCATCTCTGTCTTCATACTCCCTGATCTTTCCTCGCACTCTTCCGTCTCTCCCTTCATATACTTTGGGGCAGATTTACAAGCCCCTTGTGCGTCTTTGTTGTTCTATTGTGTCACTTTTTTTATGTAATGTTGGCAAAAGAAATGTGGTAAATTGCATATGTATTTTCAAAATGAGTCAGGGTTGTTCACTGAAATGTAGTAATTATATACATGTAATGTGTACAGTTACTTAACCGTTTTATAGTAGTAAATGTGTTTTGGTAAAATGCATGGTCTCATATTTTTTTGTCTAATATCACACTGTGCATCTGTGTACATTAAGGAATTTTATGTGTCCCTTTTTCCATATTTTCTACCCTCTCTTGTCATACTTCCCCTTCTCTCCTCTTCTCTTTTCTCTCATCTGGTACTACCCTCTTTTTCTTATATTCTCCTCTGTCCTCATACTGCCCTTCTTTGTGTTTATATATCCCTGTCTCTCGTCATTTTCCAGCTGTCTCCTCATTGTCTTACCTCTCTCTTCATACTTCATTTTTCTGTTCATTCTCTCTGTTCTCTCCTCTTTCTCCTTTCTCTCTCTATATATATACTCTGGGCAGATTTACAAGCCCTTTGTGCATTTTTGTTGTTTTATTGTGTCACTTTTTTTATGTAATGTTGGCAAAAATAATGTTGTAAATTGCATATGTATTTGCAAAATGAGTCAGGGTTGTTCACTGAAATGTAGTAGTTATATACATGGAATGTGTATAGTTACTTAAATGTTTTGCATTTGTAAATGTGTTTTGGTATAATGCATGGTCTTGTATTTTTTTGTCTAATATCACACTTGCGTCTGTATATATTAAGGAATTATATTTACCCCTTTTTCCATAGTTTCTAACCTCTCTTGTCATACTTCCCACTCTCTACTCTTACTCCTTCCTCTCTCTGGTACTATCCTCTTTTTCTTATATTCTCTGTTCTCATACTACATAATTCATTTTTCTGTTCATACTCTCTGTTCTTTCCTCTTTCTCCTTTCTCCTTTTGTATACACTCTGGGGAGATTTACAAGCCCCTTGTGCATTTTTGTTGTTTTATTGTGTCACTTTTCTTTAATGTAATGTTGGCATAAATAATGTTGTAAATTGGATGTGTATTTTTAAAATGAGTCAGGGTTGTTTACTGAAATTTAGTAATTGTATACATGTAATGTGTACAGTCACTTAACCGTTTTACAGTAGTTAAATGTGTTTTGGTAAAAAGCATGGTCTCATATCTTTTTGTCTAATATCACACTGTGCATCTGTGTACATTAAGGAATTATATTCGGCCCTTTTTAAACGTTTTACAGTACTAAATGTGTTTTGGTAAAATGCATGGTCTTATATTTTTTTGTCTAATATCACACTGTGCATCTGTGTACATTAAGGAATTATATTCGCCCCTTTTTCCATATTTTCTACACTATCTTGTCATACTCCCTCCTCTCTCGTCTTACTCCGGCCTCTCTCAATATACTATCTTCTTTTTCTTATATTCTCTCTTTTTATACTTTTTTTTCTTCATACTTGCTCCTCTTTTTGCATATTTCTCATACTCTTTATATTCTCTCTTGTCTTTATATTCACCACTGTCTTCATAGTGCTTACTGTCTCCTCATAGTACTCCCTCTCTCCTTATACACTTAGTCTACCCTTATATTTGTCTTTTCTCCACATTTTGTCTCTGTCTCTCTTTATATTCCTTCCTCTTTCTTCATATATACTCTTTTCTTCTTATATTCTCTCTTTCTTCTTATTCTCGCTATTCTTTGCACATATTCCTTATTCTTTTCTCATACTTTTCTTTTCATTCTCATACTCCCCTCTCTCTGCTCAAACTTCTCCTCTCTTTTCTTATACTCCACACTCTCTACTGATATTGCCCTCTTTTCTTATTGTCATATTCCTCTCCTCATTCTGCCCCCTGTCCTTGTACTCCCCCTGTTTTCATATTCTCCTCTGTCTTCTCTTACTTTTCCATGTGTCCTCATAATACTGCTTTTTTCTTATATTCCTTTTTGTCCTTTACTCCTCTCTGTGTTCATATTTTCCTGTATCTCTTCATATTCCTTTTCTATTTTCATTTTCTGTCCTCTCTGTTTACATTTTTTCTTTCTGTTCACAGTGCTTGCTCTTTTCTCTTACTCTTCCTTGACTCCCTGCATACACTCTACAGCACTTTCCTCATATTCTCCGTCTTTTCATCCTGACCTCTCTCTTTATATTTGTTTCTCTTGTCATACTTCTGCTTCTTTCCTCATACACTTTTCACTCTTCATAATCCCCCATCTGTTTATACTCCTTCTTTTCTCCTCATACTGTATCCTCTGTTCTTGTACACCCCTTTTTTTCTTATGCTCCCCTTTTCCTTACATTCTTCGTGCTCTCTTCTGGTACTGTCCTCTCTCTCCTTATACACACCGTCCTTTCCTAGTATTCCTTTTTTGTTCTTATACTTGCGCCTCTTTCCACATATTCATTCTTTTTTCTTTATAGTCATTCTCTCTCTTCTCATAGTGCCCCCTCTCGCCTCTCACTCTCTTTCTTTCTTCTTATACTCTTCCTTCTCTCCTCATATTTCCACCATTTTCTTCATACTCTCCTTTGCCTATTCATACTTTCCAGTTTGTTCATACTCTTCACTTTAATTAGTCTTTATTCGATATATTTCAATCATAAAAGACATTTTACAAAGAAACAATTTGTTGTTTTTAGTCCCACCCCCTCCCCCCAACCCCTCAGAGGTACAGGATCCACAGTGATTTATTACAATAAAAAACAAGATAAAAAAGTCTCCCTATCTCTTCCTATTTACATTTTTACATGATCTTAAAATATCTGTTAAAAACAAGAACAACAATTTTTTTTTTTTAAAAGAGTTATAAAAGCTAAATTCATTAGTACCAAAGAATGCAAAAAATAACAATTACTTATACAGTATACGTAGTTAATCACTTATTAATACAGATTGCCAGCTCAAAAAGCAGCAGACAATAACGGCAGACAATAGCAATCCTACAGTTACTCCAGACTCATTTTGCGTGCCCGAATTATCCACATCCAGTGGAGAAATTTTGCCATGGTTATAACAACGGGCTGAGAGTTGTCAGTTCTTAAAATTCTAACTGCCTCGTTTGCTGTTCTTAAACCTAACTGGATGCAAATTGGTTTTATCCAAGAACGTCTAGGCATTCTATATTCAGGACAGGCAAACAGCACATGTCCAATGTTTTCATTATGGTCCGGACAAAAGGGGCACCTTGAGGTTTGTACCTTATTCCATTTCGCTGTTAGGGCATTTAAAGGTAGTGTCCCCACCCTCAGCTGATGGTACCTCTTCCGGTCCCCTGGGACCGTAATCCAGTCCCAATAGGATTCTAGGGCCGGTGTATGCTTAAGCTCTAGGTAATCGTAAGTAAAGGAACGATCGATATGATTCCTAAAACACTTAATCTCTAGCATGCTCCAATAAAGTTCACGGAGTGTCTTTTTAGGTGGAAATACATTATTTAGGGGATCATCCCACAATTGAGATAAACCCAATGCCCTATATAAGAGTTTAACCTCTCTCATCCAGACTATCTTACATCCAGTATCCAGGGTTCTCACTTCTAAGAAACCTTCGGCATACTGGGAGAGTTCTGGGGTTACCCATAACCTTCTCCAGTAGGCCACTATTCTATACCTGGCCATGTCCATAAAGCTATAAGATCCCAAATCATAATTTAGGGGTATCAGTGGGGTTGACATAGGTAAGCCAGTGATGTTGCGGAAAAATTTGTTCTGTGCTACCGTCAACTTAGTGAGGTTACTGGACCCCCAGAGTTCAGCTCCATAAAGAACTGTTGCTCTAACCTTAGCGTTGTAAATTTTTAGGACAGGTCTAATTGGTTTAGTATGAGATGAAAAAAGCTCCTTAGTGAGAGCTCCTGTCAGTTGGGCATGTTTTGTGGCTAGCTCATTTGTGTGCTGTTTCCAGTCTAGATTGTAGGACAAATTAATTCCGAGGTACTTAAAGACCTGGGTCTGTTCAAGCTGGACCCCGTCCATAGTAACTCTACCTCTAATGTGTCTCCGTTTGTGCATTACCATAAATTTTGTTTTACTTGTATTGATAACAAGTCCATGGTCTGTGCAGAACGATTCAAAAACCCAGATGGCCCTCTGGAGTCCCTGCTGGGTCTTTGATATCAGCAGGGTATCATCCGCAAACATCAACGGGGGGATCAGTCTTCCTGCCAACTTTGGGGCATCTGTGGGCTGATGTTCGAAGTACCTGATCACCCTGTTGATGTATAGCGAGAAAAGCGTTGGGGCAAGTACGCATCCTTGGCGTACTCCCCTCGCAATGGGGAATTTCTCAGTGGCACTGCCCTGCTGATTCCACCGTACTTGTGCAAAGTTATTTTCATGCATTCTGATCAATAAGGACAGAATTTCTTTTGGGATACCCTGATCTTGTAGGATATTCCACAACTTGTGGCGGGGAACTAAATCAAAAGCTGATTTTAAATCAACAAAAGCCGCAAAAAGCATCCCCCCCTAGTAAAACTACGCGCCAATATAATAAAACAAATCTAAAAACTTGGTCGATGGTACTAGTATGGCTGCGAAAGCCAGCCTGCAGGGGTGACAATATGTCCTGGTTGTCTATCCACCCATGTATTCGCTGTAGTAATAATCTTGCCAATACTTTCTGTATACATGCGATCAGGCTAATGGGCCTATAATTACCTGGATCCGAGCATGTCCCCTTTTTATAGATGGGGATGATCTCGGCTCCTTTCCAGGTCTCAGGGATAGGCGAGCCCTTTGCAATAGCATTGGCTAACAGCTGGATATAGGTGGCCCATAGGTCCTTGTCATGCAAAAACATGTCTGCAGGGACAAAGTCTAGGCCCGGAGCTCTGGCTTTAGGTATATTGTTCAGGGTTTTTAAAACATCATCTTTGGAGAAGAGTAAGTGGCTCGTTGAAGTATCTACTAGGGCCACACACTCCTCTTCACCTCCATCATTAACAGCAAACTGAGTGGCAAAATGGGATACCCATGCTTCTGGTGACACATGATTCATGGGTTCTCCTCTTATGGCCCCCCTTCCCCATTTAACAATGTTCCAAAAGGGCGTCATAGATCTTTCCCTACTAGCTACGAGGAGATCCCTCCAGTAGCCTTCCTCCCAATCCCTTTTTGCACTAATTTGCACTTTTTTATACATAGCTCGGGCATCCCTTATCTTGTCTTTATCTTTAGTTTTTACAGCGTCTGACAGGGCCCTATAGGCAGCCCTGCAGGGGTTATCATACCACTGGTCATCCTTTCTTGTTGGCCTACGCTGCTTCTTCTTAACTGTTTTAACAAAAAACGGTTTTAATTTATTAAAAAATTCATCATGGATCCTACCGATTTCAGATATCGGAGTATCCTTAATGATTATACCCCGAACTTCTCTGATGGCCTGGGTTGTTAAATCCCTCATAGCTATTATGCTTTCCTCGTTGGCTGCACAAGTTGACCATCTAATGTGTCTGTGATCATTTGAGAGATTTATTTGGACATTTTCCCTCTGTTCATCTTTTGTCACCAGATCAAACAGTTTGAAAGTTAAAATTAATGGGTCATGGTCACTTTCCGCCCTTGACTCGATCCACATGTCAAGAACATTAGCCCAATTCTCTTTGTTAGTCAAAATGTAATCAATACGACTATGTGTAGTTCCATTAGAGAAAGTGGGGGCGCCCTGTTTGTCTGACCCCGTTCTTCCATTTGTGGCCCGCAACCCAAACTCGACACATAAGACTTTTAACTGTAAAGCAGCCTCAGACCATTTTTTAATGGGTATCAAGGAGAGCTGAGGGATTTCCCAGATGTAGTCCTCTTCAGTCGTGAGGTCTACATCCTGGTTATCTAGCGGTTCAAAACAACAATTAAAATCGCCACCAATGATAATGTCAGTATTTAAACAATGTTGTTTCAATAGGGAATCCAACTGGTCAACCACCTCAGTAGGTTTACCACCTGGTAGTCCCCTAGAGTAGATGTTAAAAATGAAAAGATCCTTACTGGACGGTCGCTGTAGCTTAACCAACAATATGTCGGGACTATTGGTGCCTATTTGAAGAGCTGAATAATCGTTGTTCTGTTTAATCCATGTCACCAGACCACCTTTGGCCCTTCCCCTTAAACTCGGAGTGGCTGGAATGAAAACATGTAAATATCCTTGAATTGGATCAGGGTCTAACTGCCAAGTCTCCTGGAGAAGGATTATGTCCTTTAAATCCAGGAAAGTTAGCAAGTCCTGTGATGGTATCTTATTTTTTAGCCCTGCAACATTCCAGGACACTAAGGTATGTTGGGCAACGACATTATCATTGATAGATGTAATACTACTAGGTTGGCCCTCACTCTGTTGCTGGGTGAGGTCATATTCACTTATGTTGTTCCCAATTACAGCCAATTCAAGGGATACATTTTCATTTAACTCATTTTTCTCATTTTTATCAACATGGTCAAAACGTTCATTAAGATGGTAAACATTGTTCATAGCACCAAGATCACCCTGTATATTAGTTGCATTGGTCAAAACATCAACTAATCCAGTATTTGACTGGATTTCCATTTCCCTGTCAGCTTGAACACCAGTAAGAGTTGAAAAATCTTTAGAACTTCTACCCAGTCAATCGCAATCATTAAGCCCTGATAAGGCTTCATATCTGTTGCCTAAGACCATGCCCCATTCATTAGGAGGAGCTCTTGGACCTCTGTTGTTTCTCACGGTATTCCACAAGGGTCCTGGAGTCCTCGGGAAGGTTACATTCTGTTGCTCGCCGTAAAAAATTTTTAAAGTAAGGGGAACAACAGACCCTGCTCTTCTTTGAGGAGGGTAGATATAGTTTAGGAGATTGGGCAAAACACCTGGATGGCAAAAAGTCACTATAACACAATCTCCCTTGAACCTTTTCGGTCGATATCCAATCCAAGCAACCCTTTTCACGGACTTAATTTCAGTTGCAAGCTGATGTTTACCTCCCGGTGCCATTTGCATGTTGCTTGTTAACCAATGCAATGCCTTGCTAGTCAAGGATGTTGGCGTTTCAGTTTGTGCATCCGTTGGCGGGGGAACATTAGCCAGCACCAGTACCACTGGGGAAGCTTCTTCGATGAATTGGAGGGGGTCTGTTTCCTGGCAATTTATTGGCGCAATGCCTGTTGGCTTTGATGCACCAACAGTATTCGAGGGCCGATTAGTAGGGTGAGTTTCATTTCGGGCTGGGATTACAGGGAGCGTTGAACTGCTCTCTTTTTCTATGGAGCTCCTCGCCTTAGACTCAGTTGATTTCCCCATTTGTGTTACCAAGGTATTGACCATGTCAACCCCTTCCACAACCTTGGATTGAAGACCACTCATCCTTTTTACCTCCGCATTCAATTTGTCGATCTTGGCGACTAGGGGCTTAATGATGGTTTTGATTTTAGAGTCAATGATGTCTGCTATCTTCTGGAGCAAATCATCCTCATTATAGCTTTTGTCATGGTAGCTTTTATCAAGAGCATTATTATCCCCATCATCAGTAGTTTTTGCCTTGTTTTTTCCTGTCGGAGTAGCTTTTTTCCTCCTGTTTCCTGAGCGTAACCCCGTCCGCTTTTGCTGGGTTTTTCTAGGTTTTCTCATAGGTCGAGATTCCTGCTCAGGGGATGACAGATCGTCAGAATTGTGAACCAAGATCTCATGCTCGAGGTCAGTGTTGATTTCTAGATCTGGTGGCACTGTGTTTGCTACATTGTCCAGGATTAGACTGTTCTGGTCATCTAGATTCGGATTTGGATGGACTGTAATGTCTATTAGGTCGATAGAGTCATCAGGTGCTAAAGAAACTGACTGTTGGGGGCTTTGGGTCGGGCTTAATAGCTGTAGGTCAGGGGACTGACTCAGTCCCAATGATTGTCTTCTTTCGGTGTTAATTTTAGCAACCACTTGGAGCATATAGTTTTCTATAGGCTTGGTGTTAGTAGGTGGCTGTTTTTTTGACATTTTTTTAGACATGTAAAGGGCTACGTTGTTAATTTTTCCAGTATGAAAGAGAGTAGCACACGTACACACCTACTTAACAGTCCTGCTAAGGCAACTAAGATTTGAGAAATGCAAAGTGCTATATAGTTTTTAGCAGTAGTAACTTTTCACTTTTGCTGAATCGCGGGTATTAGTTGATTAGAATTGGATGCAAACAGTAAGCCACTCTATCTGACAATGAATGGAAGGATGTGTAGAATGAAAAATATTTTCTTACTTGCTTGCGTTGCAGATGTAAGGGGGGTTGCCCAGTCCAGTCCCGGCCAGTCTAGGACTGTCTAAGACTGTCCCGCCCTTGTCCCGGGCTTCTCCCGGGCGCTTCCCGCGCGCGACTCGCGAGGCGAGTGGGGGGCGTCTCCCTTTCAGCGCCGCCTGGCGCTCCTTCCGCGTCACGAGTGCGTCGCCCCTGGTGCTGCTGGGGGTTGTAGTGCGCTTGCACTCAGCGCGTCCTGCCGATCCTGCCGTTCACCTCACGGCTACGCTGCCCGATGGCTCTGCTGGTCCGCTCCTCAGGTATGCCTCTTCACTTTGGTAATGCTCGTCCGCGAGGCTCCCGGCGGCGTCTCCCTTTCAGCGCCGCCTGGCGCTCCTTCCGCATCACGAGCGCGTCGCCCCTGGTGCTGCTGGGGGTTGTAGTGCGCTTGCACTCAGCGCGTCCTGCCGATCCTGCCGTTCACCTCACGGCTACGCTGCCCGATGGCTCTGCTGGTCCGCTCCTCAGGTATGCCTCTTCACTTTGGTAATGCTCGTCCGCGAGGCTCCCGGCGGCGTCTCCCTTTCAGCGCCGCCTGGCGCTCCTTCCGAGTCACGAGCGCGTCGCCCCTGGTGCTGCTGGGGGTTGTAGTGCGCTTGCACTCAGCGCGTCCTGCCGATCCTGCCGTTCACCTCACGGCTACGCTGCCCGATGGCTCTGCTGGTCCGCTCCTCAGGTATGCCTCTTCACTTTGGTAATGCTCGTCCGCGAGGCTCCCGGCGGCGTCTCCCTTTCAGCGCCGCCTGGCGCTCCTTCCGAGTCACGAGCGCGTCGCCCCTGGTGCTGCTGGGGGTTGTAGTGCGCTTGCACTCAGCGCGTCCTGCCGATTCTGCCGTTCACCTCACGGCTACGGTGCCCGATGGCTCTGCTGGTCCGCTCCTCATGTATGCCTCTTCACTTTGGTAATGCTCGTCCGCGAGGCTCCCGGCGGCGTCTCCCTTTCAGCGCCGCCTGGCGCTCCTTCCGTGTCACAAGCGCGTCGCCCCTGGTGCTGCTGGGGGTTGTAGTGCGCTTGCACTCAGCGCGTCCTGCCGATCCTGCCGTTCACCTCACGGCTACGCTGCCCGATGGCTCTGCTGGTCCGCTCCTCAGGTATGCCTCTTCACTTTGGTAATGCTCGTCCGCGAGGCTCCCGGCGGCGTCTCCCTTTCAGCGCCGCCTGGCGCTCCTTCCGCGTCACGAGCGCGTCGCCCCTGGTGCTGCTGGGGGTTGTAGTGCGCTTGCACTCAGCGCGTCCTGCCGATCCTGCCGTTCACCTCACGGCTACGCTGCCCGATGGCTCTGCTGGTCCGCTCCTCAGGTATGCCTCTTCACTTTGGTGATGCTCGTCCGCGAGGCTCCCGGCGGCGTCTCCCTTTCAGCGCCGCCTGGCGCTCCTTCCGCGTCACGAGCGCGTCGCCCCTGGTGCTGCTGGGGGTTGTAGTGCGCTTGCACTCAGCGCGTCCTGCCGATCCTGCCGTTCACCTCACGGCTACGCTGCCCGATGGCTCTGCTGGTCCGCTCCTCAGGTATGCCTCTTCACTTTGGTAATGCTCGTCCGCGAGGCTCCCGGCGGCGTCTCCCTTTCAGCGCCGCCTGGCGCTCCTTCCGCGTCACGAGCGCGTCGCCCCTGGTGCTGCTGGGGGTTGTAGTGCGCTTGCACTCAGCGCGTCCTGCCGATCCTGCCGTTCACCTCACGGCTACGCTGCCCGATGGCTCTGCTGGTCCGCTCCTCAGGTATGCCTCTTCACTTTGGTAATGCTCGTCCGCGAGGCTCCCGGCGGCGTCTCCCTTTCAGCGCCGCCTGGCACTCCTTCCGCGTCACGAGCGCGTCGCCCCTGGTGCTGCTGGGGGTTGTAGTGCGCTTGCACTCAGCGCGTCCTGCCGATCCTGCCGTTCACCTCACGGCTACGCTGCCCGATGGCTCTGCTGGTCCGCTCCTCAGGTATGCCTCTTCACTTTGGTAATGCTCGTCCGCGAGGCTCCCGGCGGCGTCTCCCTTTCAGCGCCGCCTGGCGCTCCTTCCGCGTCACGAGCGCGTCGCCCCTGGTGCTGCTGGGGGTTGTAGTGCGCTTGCACTCAGCGCGTCCTGCCGATCCTGCCGTTCACCTCACAGCTACGCTGCCCGATGGCTCTGCTGGTCCGCTCCTCAGGTATGCCTCTTCACTTTGGTAATGCTCGGTAATGTTCATACTCCCTTTATCCCCTTATATTGCAGTGTCTGTTTATACACCCCTTTTTCTTCATATTTTCCCTTGTTTCATACTCCTTCTTCTCTTGTTGTAAGTCCTTCTATTTTCATAGTCCCACCTTTGTCCTCATAATCCTCCCTTTCTTTTTATAAGTAATATATTAGAATATTTCATATATTTATTTTTGTAAAGTTATATAATTTTTTTTAGAATAGATTCTGTTTATCAACACTGAAAAAAATTCATCATGCCTACAAAACCTCAAAAGAGGAAACAACGAAAGAAAGGTGTGTATTTAAAGAGAAGTCATCCACAAGATTTACATGAAGAACAATGTGTTAACAAAAAAAAAGTCCTGGTAAGAGAACGAAGACTTTTTTTAGGAAAATATTAAACACTAACCCCCACATGCATCATTATCGGCTTTTGCGAATTCTTATTTGCGAAAAATAGCGATTCGCAAATAAGAATTCGCAAAATGCTATGCATGAATATTCTCGCATTTTTTATGCGATTCGGTAAAAATCGCAATTTTTACCGAATCGCATATAAATTGCGAGAAAACAATTGCGAATTCGCAATTCCCATTCATTCCTATGGGCTGAAAGGCCCATAGAAATGAATGGGAATTGCGAATTCGCAATTTGAAATCGCAATTCATGATTGCATTTCAAGGGTGGAGAGGGGGGTCCAAATGACCCCCCCCTGCACCCATGAAATGCACTTTTACATATAATTTACATACACACATGTCCTAAGGACATGTGTGTCTGTAACTTAACAGTTTAAAAAATGCATTTTTGTGCAGTTTTAAACAATTTCGCAAATTACCAAGAGGTTCAACCTCGTGGTAATTTGCACTTGCAATTTTCACAATCGCAAATTAAAAAAAAATGATGCATTGCTTTTAAGGAATCGCAAATTTGCGATTCCTTAATAGCAATCACAATTTTAGAAATCGCAAAAATGTTGCGACTTCTAAAATTGCATGATGCATCCCAAAAAGCATTTTTGGAATCGCAAACGGCCGATTTTAAGGAATCGCACCGTTTGCGACTCCAAAAATGCTTGATGCATGTGGGGGTAAGAGTAGTGTGCACAAAGAGAAAAATACTATTAGTGTATCTGCAATGAAAAAGAAAAAGAAGAATAAAGAGAACAATCATGGAAAATCAACTTCAGAAAAAACAGTGTATAGTAAAAGGAGGAATAACCTATTTATGGAAATTACAAAAAAAATGTTTTATAATAGAGTTGTGTCAAATTTGATTAAGGAAGTTAGGAAATGTAAAAAACAGCATTTTATAAGAAGAAGAAACGTATAGAAAATGTAGTTGAGAAAATAAATTATTTGTTTTAGTAATCAATAGAATTTCATCACTAGATAAGCCAATCCATTTAATGAAGGCCAAAAGTAAGTGGAGAAGACTAATTAACAGAAGTAATTTTTCAGAGGGTTTTTTGGGTGAATGGAAACATAGTTCAAGTTCTGAGCCTTTTTTTAATGAAGAGAGTTATTTTCAGGGTAATGGCTTGTTGAATGCAGTTGACACTAGTGATCGTGCTTATGAGGTTAAAAAAGGTTGTCATATTGAGAAAGAGAAAATTGTTCCTAGAAATGCAGAAGAGGTGTTAGCTGATGAAGTTTTAGGGAGGCGTCCTAAAGCTCCAGTGTATACTTGGAATTGTAGTAGTATTTGTAGTGTAAGGCAAGAATCTATTGATTTTTTATGCAATTTCTTACGTAACTATACTAAGAAAAGTGTTAAACAAAAGATTAAGATGTTGCAAGGACTAGACCCTTGCAGAGTGAGAGAAAATACTGGTTTGCAAGGTCATTCTCTGGCTTGTCTTTCTAAAAAAGTATGTCAAAGTGTTTTTCACCATTTCAGGATGTTAGCAGTTCACCATCCTCAAATGAGGAAATTAGTCAGAACATTGTATTATGCAAAAAGTCCAGCATTAATATTAAAAAAGTTGAACAGTGCTCTTTTGCATGGATCTGTATCAGCTGCACAAATGTTTGTGATGAAATTCAGATTAGTTACTTTGGTCCTCAGGAAGACAGTGCAGAAACTGAGACATTAATAGAAGAAAATGTGGAAGAGAATGTACAATGTTGTAGTGTAGAACATTTTGAGCAAGAAATTACAAAGTTTAAGGTGATTTCAGGTGAAAGGCCAAATTATTCTTGTAACTGTTGTCGACGAAATCATTATAAAAATCAGACCAGGACTGTTGATTTGTATTTAAAAAGTGAAAAGGAAAATAATACTGAGTGGAAGGATTTTACAACTTACTTGTTGGTAGATAAATGTTATGATCTGGGTTCTGATCAGCGTATTTGTAAATATTGTTATAACAAATTAGACGAGAACAAAATGCCTGCTAGAGCTGTGCATAATAATTTTGAGTTGGTAAATATTCCTTCTGAACTGATGGATTTAAATACCTATGAGTCTATTCTTATTCATTGTGTGCATCCATTTCAGGCTATTATTCGTATGGAGCCTAAGACAGGGAAATTGCCTCCTTCAGATTTACAGAGAGGATTAAAGGGAAGAGTTGTGTATTTGCCTTTAGATTTAAAGAAAAATATTGAAACAATTGGTGTACAAAATGTTGAAGATGAACCTCTAGTTTTAGTTAATGGCGATCCTACTAAGAGTAAGAAAATCTGGCAAGAATTAGTGGGTGTTAGGAAAGTGAAAAAGGCAACGTTGTATCTGGTAAAAAATAATCAATACTATAACAATGTGTATTTGGAAGAAGAAGAAATAACTGTAGAAGAAGATAGTGATTCCACATCTGGACAAATTGAAAAAGTCGATGAGTCCAGAACTGAAGAGATCTACGAACATTATAGTATTCATCCACTTCATTCCAAAGAAGTGATGGGGAATACAATAGAGCTATTCCAAATGAAAGAAGCAAAGGGAAGTCCCATTATTGTATGGGAAAAAAGTTTGGAAGCTCATTGTTTCCCTCAGTTGTTTCCAGCAGGAAAAGGAGGACGATATGATGACTGACCTGTACAGATTCCTGCATCTGAATACCGGACATCAAGGTTGTATGCAGAAGATCCAAGATTTCGACAATGTTTTCCGTATTTTTTAACCTTTTGTTTGAGAGTGACTTGTCTGGACTTTCTTATGCAGTGAATCATATATTGAAAACAGGTGTACATCTGCAAAATGTTTTGGCGAAAGGAATTTATGGATAAAGTACAGCAGAAAGATAATGTTTTGGAATCTCAGCTAATTATTCTGATTGCATGTCAGCGTGGTACTAATGAGTACTGGTACCATCGTCATGCAGAACTTGGAACTCCTACATGGTTCCTTACTCTAAGCTGTGCTGAATATGCTTGGGATGATTTACTTCAATTTCTTCGAAAAGCAAATCCAAATATACTAAATATTGAATACTAGACACCTGGAGAATTGTGCTCTTTGGATACAGTTAATGTATGCAGGTATTTCAATCATAGATGATGTCTTTTATCACAAATAAACAAAATCCTCCTCTTGGAGAGGTTTTGGATTTCTTTTGGAGAAAGGAGTATCAAGCGAGAGGTGCTCCTCACATACATATGCTAATATGGATCAAAGATGCTCCAAAATTTGGAACTGAGTCAGATGATACTGTGCTGTCTTTTATTGAAGAATATGCTACATGCGATATACCCAAAAAGTACACAAGATAAGGACTTAACACAACAAGTCTTACGATTAAAAAGCCATCGTTGTGGGATATATTGTCGTTGAAAGTACAAATCTAAGGACAAGTTCTACATCAAATGTCGTTTTGGATTTCCATGTCCTGTAATATCAAAAGGAAGAGTGAACAGTTTTATGCCATCTTTGTGACATACTATCACAAGAAAGTCTCCAACTAATACCTACAACTTAAAAAGAAATGAAGAGTCAAAATACATAAATGACTACATCCCAGTCCTTTTGTCCATGTGGAATGCTAACATGGACATTCAATATGTTGCAGACAATTCCATTGCTGTTGCTCGATATGTAACATCCTACATAACATATGCTGGATACATATTATCCAAATAGAAGTCATCATCTTGAAAACATGTGTCTCTATGAAGTGCTTCAAAACTATATTTGTAAACAGGATATTATACAAAACATCAATAATGGCATATTTGCCATGGTTTGTTCAGAAGGATGTTTGGTGAAACAAAGAAAAGGACATTTGGTTAATCACCGTAAACTGAGTTTCGAAACTCCAGACAAAAGGGAATTTTACTATTTAGCTCTTTTGCAACTTTTCAAGCCGTGGCGTTCAGAATTGGAATTACTTGGAGATTTTCAGAGCTATGAAGATTCTTTTAACGCAAGTAAAGATACTATAGAATGTCCTGTTTTTGCTAATGATGTGAAAATGTTGAACGACGAAATTGAGCAAGAAGCTACAATTGCAGCTGAGATTGCTAGCGACAGTTCCTAAGACAGTCAAACTTCTGCTCCATTGAGTCAGGGCCCACTAGGAGAACCAATTCAAAATGAAGCAGCAACTGCTATGAGAGCGGTGGAAACAGCAATGTATCAAGCTCAAGGAGATGTAACAAACTTAGGAACTTGGAAGAACAACTAAATGTTGAGCATAATCAAATATATGAGCAAGTAAGAGAACAGATTGACCATGGATTACTTCATGAGAAGAAAGAGTGCTCTTGCTCATCATTTGAATCTATCCGAATGCACGTGAGTGGACAAGCTGGAACAGGCAAAAGTTTTTTAATTAAAGTAATTACAACTTTTCCCCTAGAAAACAACGGAGTCACTTTTGTCTTGTGTTGTCACTGCTCCAACTGGGTTGGCAGCCCACAATATTAAAGGAATTACTTTACATCGTTTATTAATGCTACCAGTAGAGCATGAAAACAAATTAGAATACCACAAGCTATCTGGAGAAGCTTGTTGTGAAGTTTCAAGAGCCTTGAGGAAAATGAAACTTCTCATTATTGATGAGGTAAGCATGGTAACAAACTTAATGCTTGCCTTTGTGCATTTAAGAATGCAGCAAATTCTTAAAACAGAGTATGACGTATTATTTGAAGGAAAACATGTCATCGTTTTTGGAGATCTTCTACAACTTACTTCTGTAAAAGGACAACCAGTGTTTAAAACACTGGTGCATGAAGATACCAGAAAGTCTTTGGGGAGCAATGGAAATGTAAACATTTGGTCATATTTTGAGTATAAGGAACATATTACAAATATGCGACAGGCAAATGATGCTGATTATGGAACTATTCTTCAAGATATAAGAATTGGAAAAGTGACCAAACATGGCAAAGAAGCTTTACAGAGACGATTACTTTCTAATTTGTTTCCAAATGAAAATATTGTCCCAGAGAAAATATATATGAGAATTGCAGAAAACAAATCTGTAATCTGCTTAATGCCAACACTGCGTAAATGTTCTATATTCAATGAAGAAATGTTAAAGTTGGAAAATGAAGAAATTATAAAATTGGAAGCTATTGATAAAAAAGAACATGAAGGAATCACTTTTATTTTGACTGAAAAGTTGAAGAGGAAATTGGATTCTTTAGAGAAATCGATAAGTAAAACTGCTGGTTTAGAAAAGAATTTATATGCATGTGTAAACTGTAGGGTAATTTTATGACATTATTTGCATGTGGAAAAAGGTTTAGTAAATGGAGCATTGGGCAAAATTGTTGATTATGTTAATTATGTAAATAGAGATGGTATAGAATTTTTGAAAATCAAATTTGATGAAATTGCAGAAGTACAACAATTTAGTCTTTGTTCAGCTCAGTTTTTGCTTATAAAAGATTTGTATGTTCGCAAAAAACAGTTTCCTATTTCTTTGGCGTATGCGGTGACCATTCATAAATCTCAAGATTTAAGTGTGGATAGTGCTTTAGTGAATATTGGAAGTACTGTGTTTAAAGAAGGTATGGCATAGGTTGCTTTGTCTTGAGTGAGAACTGTATCTGGATTGTACTTGATTGATTTTGATGAGACAAAGATTAGTGGAAATGCAAGTTGTGTGAAAGAGTATAATAGGTTAAGAAGAGAATATGCACCCAATGTAGGTCAATATCCAGTATTTGAAAAGCGCGTGGTAGGTAGAAAAAGAAGATTTGAGAATATCTGTAGTGAAGCTGTAGTGAAATAAAAAAAACAAGATGAAGTTGTGATTGGAAGTAAAAAGAAAGAAAGGACAGTGTTGAAGAGATTGTTGGTTATCAGTTTGAAAATAGATCTGGTGTCATCTGCTATGCTAATGTAGTTATTAATGTTGTTTTTTTCTTGAAAGTTTTTAACAACAAATTGTTGAAAATCGGAAAAAAAGATTCTGTTCGTTGTTGTATTCTGTTTATGAGAAATGTAGTGGTGATAAAAGTAAAATACAAAGTGTTTCTGATATTCGAAATGTTTTGGACATATGTTCTGGTTCTACTCAATTTACGCAGAATATTCAGCAAGATTGTCAGGAATTTCTAATGTATATGCTTGTTGTATGGGAAGATGAAGGCATAGATATTGAATACCTTTTTGGCCTTTCTTATAAATGGCAACATGACTGTGAAAATTGTTTGTTTACATGTAGCAGTAACATTGACAGTAAAAGATTCATATATTTGACTTTACCTGACTGTGAATCAGGGTCTTTTAACAATCTAATTAGAGGAGCAAGTCAAAACATGGAGTGTAGCCAATGTAAATCAGAAATATCATCAACATTATTTATACAAAGATATGGGCAGTATGTAATTTTAATGCTGCAACGTTGTAGAGCTGATGGAAGAAAATTGGAAACTTTAATTAAAAATGTTGTAGCTACTCAAGTATCAATATCAGGAAGAACTTTTGTAACTGTTGCAATTATTTTTCATGATGGACATTCTACAACATCTGGACATTACACTGTTTATTTAAAATGTCTGAAAGGTTGGATACATTGTAATGATAGTCAATTGGTTTTTAAACAACGTTTGCCTAAAGAGTTACCAAATTCTTACCTAATATTTTTAAAGCCAAAATCTTAAAAACCAAATGTTGCCTTTCAGGATTACTGCTGTTAAGCTAGGTTGCACTAGTGTTGTAGAGTACTTTGTAAGTGAGGGTGAGGAGCTTGAAGGTGATCTTCTTGTCGACGTGGAGCCAGTGTAGGTGTCTGAGGTGGTGGGGGATGTGGCTGCGGCAGGGGACATTGATGATCAGTCGGACAGAGGAGTTCTGGAGTCGTTGGACTCGTTGTAGGTGTTTGTCCGAGTTGAGATTTAGAGAGTTGATTCTTATGCAGTTAGTTACGTCTTTCGGTGGTATGTGGCTCCTTGGTGAGGGAGAAGATGAGTTGGGTTTCGTCGTCTTAGCAGATAATGATGAGGTTGTGATGGCGGGCCACTTGTGTAAGGGTGCCATGTAGATGTTGAATAGCGTCAAGTTGAGGTATGAGCCCCGGAGGGCGTTGCAAATTATGTCTGTGGTTTTGGATCTGAAAGGTGGGAGACTGATGCTGAGGATTACTATTGAGGAACTTCTTTACTAAGAATTTGAGATATACTATTTGGCCATGTGGAAAAGTATGTAAAACCATTGAGGACTATTTGTTGTATATTTTCCTAGCATATATTTAAAAGTAACTTTGTTTACAGTGTATGAAAATTAATGATAGTGTTTTGGTATTTTAAGATTCTTTGAGATATCTCATAGTTACGTAAGAAATTGTTGTTTGAAAAAAACATTTAACATATGTTATATTTCAATTTTTTCGATTGTTATTGAGAATGTTGAATGGGTTTTTTAAAGATAATTTTAGTGATTGTCTTTTTTTTGCCCGCTGTTATGTGATGAGTACTATTGAACTCACTATTTCTAGTGAAATTCAATATGTTCTGAGAACAGCAAAAGAGGCAAATTAAATGCTTTACAAAATATTTGGTGTTGTAAAGGATATATTGTAAATGTATTTTTTTTTGTCTTCCACAGATGCTAATTGTATAATATATAATGTTATTATTATTTATTATGTTTAAGGTACGTATAAATAACTGTTAAGAATGGCCAATGGAGTGTGCTTCTACAGAGGTGAAACAACAAAACTTGGATGGAGTACATAAGTGTTCGAAGATGGTTTGTATCTTTTATATACACTTGAAAAACTTAAAATATAAATATACTGAGTGTACCAGTATTCTTTGCATTTTACTATACCACATCTGCTACTTTGGACCAGGTAAGGTAAATAGACATATTGTACTTTTTTTAGTACTGCATTTTATAATAACAGCGTGTTTTTTTTCAATAGTGATAAGGAGTGACTGGCTTGATAATTTAAGAAACTTTAAAAACTGAACATTCATATAAAAAAATTATATTTATATAATGTTAAAAATAGTTGACAATGGTATTTGTATAATATTTTTTAAAGGGAAATTAGTCGATAAAGCTAGTTTCTGTATTAGGAAAAATTATTTTTAAAAAGTGTTTATGATTTTGTGCAAGGATCTACAATATAAGAAATTCACTATGGAAAATCGACAAAACAATATGGAAGAAGATTTAGAAATTAATAGCAGTGTCGTAGAAGAGCTGAACATACCTTTTACGAGCAGCAACATTGAAGAGGAAGAAATGAATGCTGGAGATATCAGCTGTGATTTTCTAGATGAAACCTTGGATGATGCTTTTGTGGAAGCATTAGATGACATTGAGATTCATCAGATGACTTTTGAAATTGATAACCAGGAAAATGACATACCTGATAAAATTATTTTAGAAGCTCTATTAAATTATGAGATGTTACAAGAATAAATGTATTATTATAAAATAATAATGGTTTGAGATATCTCTGCTTGTAGAATTGTAATCATTCAGCTACTACCCAAGTACTCATGGTACAAAGTGGGCATTAGAGCATGGACTGCTTCAAACCCTTATAGACTACGTATGTATTTTTCTATGCACTGGCAAACTTGTCTTTTATAGCTTCTATTTCCCAGTCTATATCCTTACACTTCCAGCAAACTCTCTGTGATTGCTGATTCAGTATTGTACTGAGCTATTCAGCAGAATGTGCTTATCTATACACTGTGCTAAAAATAAAGCTCTTATAAATTCAGTCATACACTCTCCTTGCAGAACTGTTATCATGCAGTCAGTATTTTATTTATTTATTTTTGACATTTGTACAGCACTCTGTTACCCGTGGGTGTCCTGGCGCTACGTATCCCTCCTTAGGGAAAGTCGGGTCAGAAATTATTTGGTGAACAGCCAGGACTTCAACGCCCTTCTAAAGACCATAAGGTCAGTCATCTTTCTAAGAGCAAGGGGCAGGACATTCCAGGCCTTGGTTGCGCCCAGCACAAAGCTTTTGCCTCCCCAGCGTGCTCTCCTAATGCGAGGCACTGCAATCAACCCTGTATCAGCTGATCTAAGGTGTCTGGTTGGGCGATATCAATAGAAGTACTGCCGGAGAAATGATGGCCCCAGGCCTCGTAGGGCATTGAATACCAGGCACAGTGCTTTGAACAAGATCCACTTTCGCACCGGAAGCCAATGAAGTTTGGCTAGCTCCTGGGACATGGGGGCGTATTTTGGGATGCCCAGAATAAGCCGGTCTGCAGCATTATGCAGAACCTGCAATTTGTTTAGTATGCACTGTTGGGCGTTAAGAATCAGACTGTTACAATAATCCAGCCGTGCCAAGACCAGAGTGGTAACCACTGATTTTCTGCCACTACCTGGGATAAATGGCAGAATCTTACGAATGGATTTAAGCAGAAAGGCAATGGAGGAGGACAACGCGATGACTTGAGATCAAAAAGTAAGTTGATCGTCGATCAGCACCCCCAAGTTTTTGACTTTGGACACAGGGGATTACCCAACCGCTCCGGCCACCAGTTTGGGCTCCAGAAGTTGATATTTGAGCCAAACACTATGACTTTAGTTTTGGCTGAATTCAATTTAAGGCAGTATACCGCCATCCAGTTTCCGACCGCCAACATGCAGTCCTGACATTTTCTGGCTACTCCTTCTCCTTCACTGGTAACAAGGACACCACGATCTGGGTGTCGTCAGCGTACGAGGTAAGATCAAAGCCAAAAGCCCGAATTACTGGGGCCAGTGAGCTGACATATGTATTGAATAGCCTGGGGCTCAAGGACGAACCCTGAGGAACCCCACAGGGCAAGACAAAAGGTTTTGATTCAAATTCGCAAAAAGCCACACTCTGAACTCTGCTGGAAAGGAAAGCTTTGAGTATGTTAAGCGCATTTCCTTGTACTCCACATGCCTTCAAGCGGTCAAGCAAGATCACATGGTGGACCGTGTAGAAGGCTGCGGAGAGGTTCAACAACACCAGCGCCTCCCGCATCGGTGACCGCTCTGATCTCCTCCGTTGTTTTAGTTAGGGTGGATTCCATGCTATGATTAGCTCTGAAACCATGTTGGGAGGGATCCAGTGCTTGAGTGGCCATGAGGAAGGAGCTCAGTTGGATATTCATCACCTTTTCTATTAGTTTGGCTGGTAGAGGGAGCCTTGCTATGGGGCGATAGTTGTTTGGATCCCTAATATCCAAATTTGTTTTTTTTAATAGGGACAAAATTGAGGCATGTTGCCAGCAGGATGGAAAGTCTCCTGTCATGAACATATTACTAAACACGGTTACCAATGATGTAACTATCGGACCTGGGGCCAGTTTAATCACAGCAACTGGGCATGAATCAGAAGGAAAGCCTGATCTTGCCTCTTGAAGTAAACGCATAATTTCTTCACCATTTACCGGGGAGAAACACTCCAGTTTTGGCCCTGCGGTAAGCTCAATTGTGTTTTCTGGTGTGTTCGCCAGACAGTTCCGCATATCTAGGCCGGAAAAAGCTTTAAAAATTGTCTCTACTTTCCCTAAAAAGAATTTGGCTTGTTCCTCACATAATTCAGGGCTAGAGGGTTTAACCGCAGGTATAGGGGCAGCCAAAGCGGAAACCGTTATAAACAATTCCTTCGCTGAGTTCTTGGCGAGGTTTATGCGATTAGTGTAATAATCTTGTTTTGCCATCCCCACCATTTTTTTGTACAATAGGAGGCTTTGTTTAAGTAACTTTTTGTCACTTTCCATGTAATCCTTACGCCACACCCTTTCCAGTTTCCCAAGTAATTTTAGTATTTTAGTGAGTCATGCAGCAGTTTGTTCTTATGTATGCACTGTTTTAAAAGTGAACGTGCTATATATTCAGCCAGACAGTCTTCTTGTAGAACTGTAAGCATTCAGTTGGTTCCCAAGTACTCATGCATCAAAGTAGGCCTTAGGGCATAAACTGCTTCAAATTCCTATAGAATATGCATCCACTGTTCTATACACCGGCAAATTTGCCTTTTATACCTTCAATTCCCCAGTCTGTATTGTTACAGTTTCATCAAACACTCTCACACTACTGTTTCAGTATTGAAATTAATCATAGAGCAGTATGTGCTTATCTATACATTGTTCTAAAAGTGAAGCTGCTATACATTGAGGCAGAAACTCTCTTGCTGAATTGTAATCATTCAGCTAATACTTAAGTACTCATGGTGCAAAGTGGGCCTTAGGGCATGGAGTGTTTTAAATCCCTATAGACTATACATGCACTGTTCTATGCACCTGCAAATTTGCCTTTTATATATTCAATTCCTCAATCTCTATTCTTACAGTTCCACTAAACACTCCGTCACTCCTGTTATAGTTTTGTAGTGACTAATTGATCAGTGTCTAGTGATCCATTCAGTACATTAAAACACTAATCAACAGATGTACAATAAGTAGTACATTCCTAGAGATATGCCAGTTATTGTGTACTGTGACATCAGCACTATGGATGCACCATATTTACAATGTGGTGTTCTATGGGGCAAAAACAACAAAGATATGTGATGTATTTGTGTTGTGAAGGCGACGCATTGCTTGACTTTGGTTGCAAGGGTAACGCAGCTCCAGCAAAGCTCTTAGGGCCCTATGCTCACAATGCTGTGTCAATCCTGACACCTTCTTCAAGCAGGTGCAATGTTTTGATGCAGCATAAACCGAAAAGTGACTGAATGAAATCTTATAGAGTTCACTAAGTCACTTTTAGGAGGCGTTCAAGCTCCAGAACACCCCCCCCGCGCAGGAAAGCCTCCTTCTGGCGCAGGGCTTTACAATATCAGATAATGTCTTCCTTTAATATGTTCATTAAATACATAAATATATGTTTTTGAACATTAGAAACTTTCACGACGTACACGTACAGGGCGCCGTATATGCCGTCACTTGGAAACGTGGATGCGACACATAACGTCAAAGCTCATTTGTACTGACGATTTACCGTACAAAGTATGGTGCGATCACTGTACGCGTATGGTACGATTAACCCAAAAACAAAAACATTGAAAAAGGAATTATATAGAAATTAAATTTTAATATATTGAAAAAAAAATAGTAATAAAAAAACATATTTACTTTTGTTCTTATTTTACATTCAAAATATGAAATATAACTTAAAAAATAAAATAAATATAAGTATTTGTAATAAAAATGTAGGAAATTAGTATAAAAAGAAAGAAATATAATAATGAATACATTTAGAAATGATCATTTACAAAACCTTTGAAATTCACTGAAAAAACCATAGGTTTGAGCCACGTTATAGTTAGGAATTAGCATTTACAAAACCTTCCAAATTCACTGAAAAAAACATAGGTTTCACACACTTTACAGTTAGGAATTAGCATTTAAAAAAACCTTACAAATTCACTGAAAAAACCATAGGTTTCACACATGTTATAGTTAGCTGGACATTTCACTCATACAAAACCATTGAAATTCCCCTGTTATAGTTAGTTCAGCTAACTATAACTCACGCGCCCCAATGCACCGCTGATGACGTCACATACTACATCACTCATGATATGGTCAGTGACATCACTCATGACATCACTGATGACATCTCAAATGACATCACTGATGACATCATCCAGTGAATGTGTTTTTCTGAAATGTAAATATGTTTATATATGTATATCTCAAGGTCGATGGAAGAATAAATGGGTATATAAGTGTCTAAATGGATGATTTTTTGTAAAATTAATTGTATAACTGACTGATTAATTGTATCTTAGTGAATACATGGGTTAGTGAGTAATGTTTAAATATGTAAATATCTGTATCAGTCTCACACATTTTTTTTTAATAAGTGGCTGCATGGGTTGGTGAGTAGCTACATGAGTGTCTATATAGGTTATTAGTTGTTTTTTGAGTATGAGTATGAGTGCCTGAAAGTCTATATGGTTCGGTGGGGGATATTACTTAGCGCATAGATGCATGAATGAGTGACTCACTGTATGTGTTTTGCTGACGGGGAGCCAGTGCAGGTCTCTCAGGTGGCCGGATATGTGGCTGTGTCGGGGGATGTCCAGAATGAGTCGTGCGGAGGCGTTCTGGATGCGTTGGAGTCTTTTCTGAAGTTTGGCTGTGGTTCCGGCGTAGAGGGTGTTTCCGTAGTCCAGTCGGCTGGTGACGAGTGCCTGGCTGACCGTCTTCCTGGTTTCGGTGGGGATCCATCGGAAGATTTTTCGGAGCATGCACAGGGTGTTGAAGCACGATGATGAGACCGCATTGACTTGTCTGGTCATCGAGAGGGAGAAGTCCAAGATGACGCCCAGGTTGCGTGCATAGTCTGTTGGCTTGGGAGTGGTGCCCAGGGCAGGGGGCTACCAGAAGTGGTCCCAGGCGGAGGGCGATGACCCCAGGATGAGGACATCCGTCTTGTCTGAGTTCAGTTCCAGGCGGCTGCTCTTCATCCACTCGGCGACGTCTTTCATCCCTTCGTGTAGGCTGGTTCTGGCGGCGGCAGGGTCGTTGGTGAGGGAGAGGATCAGCTGGGTGTCGTCGGTGTAGGAGATGATGTTGAGGTTGTGTTGGCGTGCGATGGCTGCGAGGGGGCTCATGTAGACGTTGAAGAGGGTGGGGCTGAGCGATGATCCCTGTGGTACGCCGCAGATGACTTTGGTGGCCTCGGATCTGAATGGGGGGAGGCGGACTCTCTGGGTTCTTCCGGCGAGGAACAAGAAGATCCACTCCAGTGCCTTCTCTTGGATTCCGATTCCGATGTTGCTGAGGCGCTGCACTAGGGTGCGGTGGCAGACAGTGTTGAACGCTGCAGAGAGGTCCAGGAGGATGAGGGGCCGCTGTTTCCCAGTTGTCGAGCAGGGATCTGATGTCGTCGGTTGCTGCGATGAGGGCGGTCTCGGTGCTGTGGTTGGCTCGGAAACCGGGCTGCGAGTGGTCGAGGGATCCGTTCGTCTTGAGGAATGCGGCAAGCTGTCTGTTGACGGTCTTCTCGATGACTTTGGCAGGAAAAGGGAGGAGCGAGATGGGGCGGAAGTTCTTGAGGTTGTCCAGCAGGGTGGTGTTGCTGTCCTTGTTGTTCTCCAGGTGGAAGTTGAGGTCCCCTAGGAGGATGTAGTCAGCGGAGGGGAAGGCGTGCGGGCTGATGAAGTCTGTGATGTTTTCGATGAATTGGGTGCATGGTCCCGGGGGTCTGTAGATGAGGGTGCCTCTGAGTGTGGTCTTGGGGTCGGTGTGTATCTGGAAGTGGAGGTGTTCGGCGGTGGTGAAGGTATCGTCGGCGCTGGTCGTGATGCGGATGGTGTTCTTGTGTACGATGGCGATGCCTCCTCCAGTCTGGTTGACACGGTCCGGCATGGCCATGGCGATGTCGGGTGCTGAGGAGGCGTTCATCCAGGTTTCCGCGAGGAAGGCGACGTCTGGTGATGTTTGTTGGACAGGCCACGTGAGGGGCTTGCCTCCTCTCCGCAGGACAGGGCCCGAGCCCCGGTCCTCCCGATGTTACCCACGGAAGCAATCCGCAACCCGTCCCAGGCGGGACTCCTGCCCCCGGACCTCTCTGTGTCATGTGGTCGAATCCCTTCCAGCTCCCTCGGCCGGCCCGGCCGCCATCTTGGACACTGCACCACGAGGCCGCGTGGCCTCAGATCGACCCTAACCCTGGGCCTGGCCAGGCCCCGACATCCCGGCACCACCATCCACCCAGGGGATGAACGGCCCACTTGGCAGGTCAATGGGAGAAAGAAGTGTCGATGGCTCTCCCCCGCCAGGTGCCGATCGCACCCAGCTCCCCCGGGCGCTGGCTCCACCCCCCTGCTGGGTGTCTGGACTCCCTCATCCCGGACCTCCCGACCCCCAAGTGCGAGGGTCCGGACATCAAAGGGCGCCAGACCTATAACTGGGGCAGCTCCAGAGCAGGAAGGCAGTTGTATCCTGGAGTCGAGAGACACCGCGACGAACTCATCCCTGACGGACTACTGGCGCTGCCGTAGTCCTGCCTTGCGAACGATTGTCCTGCCTGCTGGCGCTGCCGCAACCTTCTGAATCCTTCAACCTCGTCGGGACCTGCTGGCACTGCCGCGGACCGTTGTAACGACCATCTTCACCGGGACCTGCTGGCACCGCCGCGGACCGTCGTCACCTTCGATCATCTCGGGACCTGCTGGCTCCGCCGCGGCCCAACCATCTAGAACGCCGAGCTCGAGGATTGTGAGCTATCCATCATATCATCGTATCTACCAGATTGGTAACAAGACTGTCCCGCTACCCCCTTCCCATCCAAGAGACTAAGATTCGAGGGGACCCCTGAGTCCAGACCTCCTTGTACCATTCTACTGTACTTAAAGATTGCTTATAGAGAACGTTAAACCTTATCATTGTGTGGTGTACGTCTGTAGGGGGGAAGTTACTTGTCTGTACAATCGCTGGAGACGGCTCTCCCCGGAGACCTCTCCTCTTGTCCTCGGCCGACCCTCCCGGTCCGTCTAACATTGGTGGCCAGCGGCGCGATCCGAATCAACGCATAATCGTACAGAGAGTAGCTCACCCCACGGCAAAACCACAATGACATCCAAAGAAAGCGGATCCACCGAGAAATTCCAGATGGAGAAATTGGAAGAATACAGCCATCGTGAGCTGAAACAATTCTGCATTGAATTAGGCATTGCTACCACCGGTCTGAGTACTAAAGACGATTTCAAACACGCCATTGAGTCATGGGCAGAAACCGGGGCCGTCAGACCCCCGGACCAAGATGTTGCAGCATCAGAGAAGAACACCACGGCTCCCGAGGAGCAAAGAACGGGTCTCTCACCGGAAGAGATCCAAGAGAGAGAAAAGAACAGACTTCATGAGTTAGAAATGGCCCGGCTCAAAATGGAAGGTGAACTCAAATTAGCCGAACAAAAACTGAATCTAGAACATCTGAGGCTCCGAGAAGAACGGGAAGAAAAACAGAGACAGCGAGAACTCGAAGAAAAGAGACTAGCGTATGACCACGAGCGCAAACTAGCAGAAATAGACTTACGAAAGCAGAACAAAGAACTGGGGGTGCCCGAGCAACCGCGCACCCCAGGAGCGACAGAAAAGAAAGTACACATCCCCAAGGATGTCGTTCGAGAGTATTTCCGAGATGATGACATACAACAGTGGTTCAAGGCCTACGAGATCGCCATGACCTCCCACCGGATCGATCGAAGTGACTGGGGAGCCGGTCTATGGGGGAGGTTCGTCAATGAAGGCCGCGATGCCCTGTTACAGCTTCCAGACCATCTGATGACCTCCTATGACCACATGAAGGCTGCCCTCCTCACCCGATATGGCCTCACACCCGAAATGTACCGCCAGCGGTTCCGAGACTGCACCCGGATCCCGGGTACAACTTGGGTGGAATATGTAAACTATTTCAGCCGAGCCTTCGAGGGGTGGATCAAGGGAAGCCATGTAACGACATACGAGCAACTTTTTAATCTCATGGTGTGGGAACACCTCTCTAACAACTGCTTCGTCGAGCTCAGGCAGCACCTCCTCGACAGTAAATTGACGGACCCACGGCAGCTTGCCGCCGAGGCTGACCGGTGGGAGATCACCCGAGTAGGCCGGAGCGGGCCACACAAACAGCACCGGAACAACCAAGGTCAGCACCGTCCCCGAGGAGGAGGAGGAGGCCAGGGACGGGGAAGAGACACCGCCCCGGCTGCCCCCGCTGCCAACACACTGCCCCCGGCCAACCGGGGCAACCCCCCAGTGCGCCCGGGGTACCGAGCCAATGTCACGTGTCACCGATGCCAACGAGTCGGCCACTACGCAAGTGACCCGAACTGTCCACAGTACCAGACTCCGAGACCCCGCCAGGTAGCTGCGGCCACCCTGGGGGGAGAACAGATCTCCGAAGAACAAGAGGAATGCGAGCAAGAGCCACAAGAATGGGAACCGGCCGCCATGGTGCTAGCGTGCCTAGGGGGAAGAGACATGGTCCCGCGGGCTCCCCTACCCGCCAACACCAGAAAATATAGTCAGTGGGTGAACATTAATGGGCGCAGGGCCGAAGCCCTACGTGACACAGGAGCCAGTGTGACGGCCGTCCGCTGTCACCTGGTGACACCAGAACAGATCCTGCCGAACATTCTCTGCCCCTTCCGTTCAGCCGACAATTCGGAGAGTCTATGTCGGATGGCCTGCGTCCCCTTCGAATGGGGAGGAGTCTCCGGCATGTTGAAGGTGACGGTCCGAGATGACGCCCCCGTGGACTGTCTCCTGGGGAATGATCTTGAGAGTTCCCCGTGGGCCGCCGTAGAAAGAAGAGAGCACCTGGGGATGTTGGGCCTCCCGGACTGGGCGTGCGTAACCACCCGTTCCATGGCCGCCCGTACCATCCCCCAACCCGAAGAATCCGAATGGCCAGCACCTCCTCCCCGGGTCGCTCCAGTAGAAGACACCGCCCGACCGATCCCCCAGGGCCAACTCCCGAAGAGCTCGCTCAGCCCCAGGACCTGCCCAGCCTGGCTCAGTGGCGACAGGAAGGGGGGCCCACCCAGGAACAGTTCCGTCAAGAGCAGAAGACCTGTCCCTCCCTCGAGGGACTCCGCCAGCAAGCCCTCGCCCAGAGCGCAGGGGACACCTCCGGGGCCCATTGGATCTATTGGGACAACGACCTGTTGTACAGCAAACAGAGAATCGCGGAGTTAGGGGCCAGTCGAGTACTAGTGGTGCCCCTCCGCTTTAGAGACTTCTTGCTAAACCTGGCCCACGATGTCCCCCTGGCTGGACACCTGGGTCAAGACAAAACCTACAGTCGCCTGGTGACCCACTTTTTCTGGCCCAAGATGAGAAACGACGTCCTTAACCACTGCCGTTCCTGCCCCACGTGCCAGGCCAGTCAGGAGGACATGAAGAAGTGGTACGATCAAAATGCCTCCTCCATCGAATTCGAACCTGGCCAACAAGTGTGGGTGATGTCCCCCACTGAACCCTGTGCCTTACAGGACAAGTGGACGGGGCCCTTCAAAGTGGTCGAGCGCAAGAGCCCCGTCACCTATCTCATCGATATGGAATCTGCACGGAACCCCCTCCGGGTCCTCCACGCCAATAGACTCAAACCTCACTTTGTGCGCTCGGAGCTCAGTCTCCTGATGGCTACAGACAGCGGAGCAGAAGAAGACTCTGAGCCCCTCCCTGATCTCCTAAAGACCTGGGAGAAAGATGGTTCCGTGGACGGGGTCCGACTCTCCGAAGCCCTAACCCCGGAACAGCGCCAGGGCTGCCGGGACCTCCTGCGGCAGTTTGCGACCCTGTTTTCCCTCACCCCTGGGGTCACCTCCTGGTGCCTGCACGACGTGGACACTGGGGACAGTCCCCCTATCCGACATCGGGCATACCGCGTACCAGATCGGGTACGGGCCTGCATCCAGGAGGAGGTATCCAAGATGCTCACGCTCGGAGTCATCGAGCCCTCAGACAGCCCCTGGGCCAGCCCAGTGGTACTGGTCCCCAAAGCTGCCGCCCCCGGCACCACGCCTGAGCTCCGATTCTGCATCGACTACCGGGGCTTGAACGCCGTCACCAGAACCGACGCACATCCCATCCCCCGAGCAGATGAACTAATCGACCGCATGGGGGCTGCCCGCTACCTCAGCATCTTCGACCTGACAGCGGGCTACTGGCAGATCGGCCTCACACCCCGGGCTCAAGAACGATCCGCCTTTTCCACCCCTGACGGCCACTACCACTTCAAGGTCATGCCCTTCGGCATGAAGAATGCCCCAGCTACTTTTCAGCGTCTGGTGAACCAGGTCTTGACGGGACTCGAGGAATTCAGCGCCGCCTACCTGGACAATATCGCTGTGTACAGCCGCCACTGGCCTGACCACCTCAACCACCTCCGAGAGGTCCTGCAGGCCCTCCAACGGGCTGGCCTCACGATCAAGGCCAGCAAATGCCAAATTGGTCAGGGGTCCGTGACCTATCTCGGGCACCAGGTGGGAAGCGGTTTGGTAGCCCCTCTTCAGCTCAAGATCGCTGCCATCCAGTCCTGGCAGCCCCCCATTACCCAGACCGAGGTCCGCGCCTTCTTGGGGCTCACAGGCCACTACCGGCGGTTCGTGAGGGACTATGGCAGCATTGTGGGGCCCCTCACGGAACTCACATCCAAAAACCACCCAAAGAAGGTCAACTGGACCCCAGACTGTCAAGCGGACTTCGAGAAGCTGAAGGCCGCCCTGTGCACTGCCCCTGTGCTCCAAGCCCCCGACTACAGTCGGGAATTCATCGTCCAAACGGATGCTTCCGACCATGGCATTGGGGCAGTCCTCTCCCAGTTGAACCCCGAAGGACTTGACCAACCAGTGGCCTTCATCAGCAGACGTCTCCTGGCCCGCGAACAACGCAGGAGCACCATCGAGAGGGAGGCCTTCGCAGTGGTGTGGGCCCTCAAAAAGCTCCGGCCTTACCTCTTCGGTACCCACTTCCGGGTGCAGACAGATCATCGGCCCCTGCAGTGGCTAATGCAGATGCGGGGGAAAATCCAAAACTACTACGTTGGGCCATCTCCCTGCAGGGGATGGACTTCACTGTGGAACATCGACCTGGCCAAGACCACACCAACGCAGATGGCCTGTCACGCTTTTTCCGCCTCGACGAGGAGAGTCCCCAAGAGGATGGGTGACTCTCCCCGCCTTCAGCTGGGGGGGACGCATGTTGGACAGGCCACGTGAGGGGCTTGCCTCCTCCCCGCAGGACAGGGCCCGAGCCCCGGTCCTCCCGATGTTACCCACGGAAGCAATCCGCAACCCGTCCCAGGCGGGACTCCTGCCGCCGGACCTCTCTGTGTCATGTGGTCGAATCCCTTCCAGCTCCCTCGGCCGGCCCGGCCGCCATCTTGGACACTGCACCACGAGGCCGCGTGGCCTCAGATCGACCCTAACCCTGGGCCTGGCCAGGCCCCGACATCCCGGCACCACCATCCACCCAGGGGATGAACGGCCCACTTGGCAGGTCAATGGGAGAAAGAAGTGTCGATGGCTCTCCCCCGCCAGGTGCCGATCGCACCCAGCTCCCCCGGGCGCTGGCTCCACCCCCCTGCTGGGTGTCTGGACTCCCTCATCCCGGACCTCCCGACCCCCAAGTGCGAGGGTCCGGACATCAAAGGGCGCCAGACCTATAACTGGGGCAGCTCCAGAGCAGGAAGGCAGTTGTATCCTGGAGTCGAGAGACACCGCGATGAACTCATCCCTGACGGACTACTGGCGCTGCCGTAGTCCTGCCTTGCGAAGGATTGTACTGCCTGCTGGCGCTGCCGCAACCTTCTGAATCCTTCAACCTCGTCGGGACCTGCTGGCACTGCCGCGGACCGTTGTAACGACCATCTTCACCGGGACCTGCTGGCACCGCCGCGGACCGTCGTCACCTTCGATCATCTCGGGACCTGCTGGCTCCGCCGCGGCCCGACCATCTAGAACGCCGAGCTCGAGGATTGTGAGCTATCCATCATATCATCGTATCTACCAGATTGGTAACAAGACTGTCCCGCTACCCCCTTCCCATCCAAGAGACTAAGATTCGAGGGGACCCCTGAGTCCAGACCTCCTTGTACCATTCTACCGTACTTAAAGATTGCTTATAAAGAACGTTAAACCTTATAATTGTGTGGTGTACGTCTGTGGGGGGGAAGTTACTTGTCTGTACGATCGCTGGAGACGGCTCTCCCCGGAGACCTCTCCTCTTGTCCTCGGCCGACACTCCCGGTCTGTCTAACAATGTTGTTTCGAGCAAGTTCCAGAGTTTGACGGCGTGTTTGTGGACGGAGCGGGTGTTGAGCAGGATTCACTTGAGGTGGTTGCTGCTGGTGCTTGGCTTGGCGGGTGTGGTGCAGGTCCAGAGGCAGGTGAATTTGCAGGCTTGGCAGGTGAAGGGTCCGTGGGTGCGTTTCGGGGTGGCTCGGTAGAAGGCAGGGGTTCGGTCGGCGTTGAGTGCGTTGAGGGTGGTGGCGTCGTAGGTCCGTCGTGTGGTCTGGCGTCGACAAGAGCCAGGGGTCCAGGCGCTGGGCGCGGTCCAGGCGCGGACGGAAGGGATGGGAGACAGAAAAAAAAGGGGTGGGGCCGCAGGGGAGCAGCGGCGGGGAGAAGGGTGGGAAATACGGCAGGGGCAGGACACAGTATAAACAAAATACAGAGGCAGAATACAGAAAATGCAGAGGCAGAATACAGAAAAGTACAGAGGCAGAATACAAAAAAGCAAAGGACCAGGAACTCAGCTGCAGGGCACCGGCGAAACTTGGCAGAAGCGGGGGCAGCCTGGGCTCACTCACGGGGAGTGTGCGCGGTGCGTGGAGCGACCGGCCCAGAACAGGGTCAAGGGTCTTGACCCACTACTAGATGCCTTTATCTATGTCAATTACGTTGCGGAAGCAACATGTTTTTCAAAATTTTTCATTCGCTAAAAAGAGAAAGGACTGTCGCGCTCATTGTATTGGCAGCACCATTTTAAAGTGTCAAAATCGTTTTGCATTGTATATGCACATTACTTGTTTTTCATAGAATTAAGCCCCATGCAGCCATTCTATTCATGAGTTATCAAACTTTCCCAGGGACATATTTGTCGCTATCTCCACTCATTAATCAAGATTGATCCTGGCTTCATAAAATTACTAATTATGTACCATTCATAGCACATTGTCTGCCGTGTATCGGCCCGACCATTGCCCTGAGACAACTAAAATCTCGCCGTGGATCGGCATATGTCCTTTCTCTGCTCATTATAATCAACCTTCAAATTTGTTCTCTTTCATCATAATTTCTTTCTTTTTTTCTTTTTCTTTCTTTCTTAATTTTTATTTTTTTTTCTCATTTTTTCTTTTTGCATTTGTGAATCAACATACAAATTCCAATTCCCAAAATTCAAAATGCTAACTAAATATACTAATACGGAATACAAATTTCTAACTCCAATGTTCAAAACTCACAATTCTACATTCACAATTCTAAATTCATGAGGCATCAGTTCATCTTATTAAGAATACATCAAATAGTTTATTCTAACTTTCAACACTTTTTAGGAAAAACATTACGCTCATTCAGATTAAGATTAAAACATACTAATGAAGACAAGTTCCCTTCTCAGACTCATGATAGCAATTACGTTTTACATGATTGTACTTGGAGTTCCAAATTCATGTTCCTATGTGTAATGCCAAATCTTCGCCACTATTCAATCCCCCTGGTTATTTTGTAAGAAGATCTATTATATAGCGTGATTCAAGTCTGCGTAACTTCTTTATTCTATCCCCTCCTCGGACATTTCGTGGAACATGATCTAAACAATCCAACACACAGGAAACCTTGCATTTATTTGTTGACAGCCTACCATCGGTATACGCCAGACGCGTTTCAGGGGTGAACCTTTCCTCAGTGACGTTTGCTTCTATAAAGACTTTGGCACTTCATTTGGGTTTCACTGTGGCAGGTGTTGGAACTTAAACCGTGCACTCAGAGCAGTGCTTTCAGTCTTTATGGAAACAAACGCCACTGAGGAAAGGTTCACCCCTGAAACACGTCTGGCGTATACCGATGTTGTTGTTCCTTGATGGTACCTGCTGGCAGGCTGTCAACAAATAAATGTGAGCTGAGATAACTTTTGTGCAGCTTCTCTTCATTTGGGTTTCCTGTGTGTTGGATATATAAGAAGAGGCCACAACAGGGGAGACGGCAGAGACCTCTTTATTGCAGGTAAACCATTCTTAAGGGCGAATGCATGTCAGCGTTCTATGTTACCTTCTTCAGCGCCAGATCTTTTAAGCAGGTAATGGCCACCATCATAGGTTTAAATACCTTGTACCCATCCTGCTTAGTGTCAGCAAGCTCAGCCCCAACCTTTACCCTGATGCGAGGACGCCCTCAAAAGGAAATGATTATACGAATCCTTTATTAAAAAAAACGGCAGTGCCTTCCAATTATTCACTTTGCATGACACGTTTCAGAGCAACATGCTCCTTCCTCATAGTCAGTGCTTGGAAAAAACACAGAGTATTGACACACCTTTTTTATTTATTCACTCTGCCAGTCTTCACTAATTACACTCCGATGGGCTTCTCACAGTGAGTACTACTCTCACCGCTTTGGAACTATGTGTTTTCACAGCTCCTGTAGCCCCATACAACATTCTTTTGGCGGTGCAGTCCTCCACGGTTGTTTGCAAAGAACTGGATAGGCACGGAACCCACTAGAGGGATTAATTGGTTCTGGCACAGACTGCAAGTCCCAGAAAGCAATACTCACCGTAAGAAGCCCATGGTCTCCATACAACACAGCAATTTTCTCATAAATTTCCTTTTACACTAAGGATACCTCTGATATGACCTCAATACTGGTCTGGGATTTCTCCTACATGGACATATAGGTGGTCCCCTCTACTTGAGGCCATCTCCTTCAATCCTCATGTCATGACACAGACGTTTTATGCTCACAGCATTTGTATTATCTCAGTTTACTTGGCGAGACTTCAGCAACTTTACCTATTCTCTGAAGAAGTCCATGTCTGGGTGAAACGAGTTGGCTGTTTATTTCTGAAAATCAAGCATACCTTAACTAAAGAATCACAAAGACTACTATGACAAAGTCTACTCATTGTTTTTTTCAACTTGCATTATTACTTTGCCTATCTGTTTTCGGTATATATTGCCTCTCATATCCCTCGTGTGCATGTTCAATTTTGTGGTCAAGTGGAAGATGACCATTTGAGGCTGGTAATATCGAGAACCTAAGTGACTTAACTAGGCAGTGCAGTATTCTTTAAAACGGCTTCCATCTCTTTTCTGATTAGTATAATTATATATATCTAATCTATATCTTAATTCTCAAGTCCTTGAAAAGAAGGCAAGAGTAGACCCAAATTCGTTTGAGTGATTTATTTCACAATCACCATGTCGCCATGACGCGTTTCGGCCAGAAGAGATGGCCTTGATCACATGACAGCGCATGGGCAGCTTTACCTCCCTATAAAATGCAAAAGTGTTACAGCAGCAATGAACATAGTAAACACACTACGCATTTCATGAATATCACATCAATTCCAGCATAAATGCTTAATTTGCACGTGTGATAAAAATACTTTGCTATATATATATATGTATACATACCCAAAGGAAATACTTTGATTATTTCTTTTTGAGTTTTTATTTTAAGTCTCCACCTTCCTACCTCTGTTGATTTCTATGGGAGGGTTATGCAGCACCTGTGGTTGGCTACATGTGTTGATGGACTTACTCCACGTATGAGCTGGAGACATTTATTATTGTTTTTCAGACATATTAACTGTAGTAGCTTTAGAAGTACAGTTTATGAACCGCAATGGGCTTACTCTTTTGAGGGTGGGTGTCTGTCCCTCCCCATACCCCACCTTAACCCTCCCTTAACCCCTTCTTAGTCCTCCCTAAATAGCACCTGTTTTGTAGCAAGGACTCCCCATTTTTTGAGTTCCCCTTCACCCCACGGTCCCTCCTACCCTCCACATTCACTACTATGTAAACTGGCTGTACATAAACGTATCCTACAGCATTTGATAGCAATTATAAATGAGGAACAGAACTATCCAGTTTGATCTGCGCCCGTGATTCCGCGTCTTAAACGGGAATGGATTGCGAGTTGGTGCTCATATATATATATATATATATATATATATATATATATATTACCTACTGGCGGTCGCCAGTAGGTAGTTATAGTTAGGATTTTTTTCAATGTTAAATCTCAAAATTCTATTTGGAATAACTTTGGCGCCGGTTGACGACTCTGCCTGAAAATTTCCTCAAAATGGCCTCGCGGCGTTCCGGTCCTTCCCTGAAAGTTTGGGGGGGATTCGTCAAGCGGGGGCCGAGATAAAAGGGGGGTCCCAAAACGCGTTTTCCCCATGTTAATTTCCATAGGGCGGTCGATTTCACTTTTAGCCCGAACGGCTGAATGGATTTCCACCAAACTTGGCAAAATTGTAGGGACTGGTAGCCCGATGTGCCTTTGCTATGTCTCAAGATATGTGCTCCAGTGGATTTTGAGTAATTAAGGTTAAAAAAAAATATATATATATCTATAGCCGCGCTCCGGTACGCGCACCGGGCGTGCTACGCGACTTGCGCGCAGAAAGCTGATTGGCTCTGGGGTGTCTGTAAACATTCTAAACAGTCCGGAGCGGCCGCCATCTTGTGTCTCGGTAGGATCGAGACACGAGAGGTGGCCAAAACAAAGAGGGAAATGACCATAAGGGGGCAGAGTAGACCCCCTCTTGACCCCCTAGGTTTGATGTGGGGGCCATAAAAGGGCCCCGCGGGGCAAAAAAAAATAATTTTTTTTGATTTTCGCGGGGGGAGCGCCCGGTACGCGCACCGGGGAGCGTACCGGGGAGCGTACCATGGGGAAAAAGAATGACAGTTTTAAATGTAGCTGTTTAAAAAAAAAATGTTTTGTTGTTTTTTTTATACATACACATACATATATATAAATGCATATGCATGCATATATGTGTATATGTGTGCGTGTAGAGAGAGGTAGAGAGGTAGAGGTGTAGAGGTAGAGAGGTAGTGGTAGAGAGGTAGAGATTAGTAGAGAGAGAAGAAGAGAGAGGTAGAGAGGTAGAGAGTAGAGAGTGAGTAATAGAGAGTAGAGAGTGAGTAGTAGAGAGTAGTAGAGAGCAGTAGAGAGAGTGAGTAGTAGAGAGTAGTAGAGTGAATAGTAGAGTGAGTAGTAGAGAGTAGTAGAGAGTGAGTAGTAGAGAGTAAGTAGTAGAGTGAGTAGTAGAGAGCAGTAGAGAGTGAGTAGTAGAGAGTAGTAAAGAGTGAGTAGTAGAGAGTGAGTAGTAGAGAGTAGTAGAGAATGAGTAGCAGAGAGAATAGTAGTGAGTAGTAGAGAGTGAGTAGTAGAGTGAGTAGTAGAGACTAGTGGAGAGAGAGTAGTAGAGAGTGAGTAGTAGAGAGTAGTAGAGAGTGAGTAGTAGAGAGTAGTAGAGAGTGTGTAGTAGAGAGTGAGTAGTAGAGGGAGAGTAGTAGAGAGTGAGTAGTAGAGAGTGAGAAGTAGAGAGTGAGTAGTAGAGAGTAGTAGAGAGTGTGTAGTAGAGAGTGAGTAGTAGAGGGAGAGTAGTAGAGAGTGAGTAGTAGAGAGTGAGAAGTAGAGAGTGGGTAGTAGAGAGTAGTAGTGAGTAGTAAAGAGTGAGTAGTAGAGAGAGAGTAGTAGAGAGTGAGTAGTAGAGAGTAGTAGATAGTGAGTAGTAGGGAGTAGTGAGTAGCGAGTAGTAGGGAGTGAGTAGTAGAGAGAGAGTAGTAGAGAGTAGTAGAGTAGTAGAGAATGAGTAGTAGAGAGTGAGTATTTGAGAGTAGTGGAGTAGGAGAGAGTAAGTAGTAGAGAGTAGTGGAGAATATTCCAAAGTTTGGCACAGCACCACTTTCACAATGAGTCCAATCAAATCATATCACTTAGAATCCTTATTGAAGCTCTGAATCTTGGTGTATATTCAAATGCTTTTATTTTCCTTAAGTTTATGTACCACAGCCAGCCGAATCGTTTCGTTCTGTACAACAGAACTTCTTCAGGGCGTTCTTATTTCCTTCAAGTTATGTCGGTATCCTGTTGTCATATAACTAGATATTTCTTCCAAATGTTAGACGAGACATAAGTATATTCTTATTCAAAGTGACTAGGTATCAATTTTACCCACACAATTCGGGCATACTTGAGTAATTTATAGCATCCTCAAAGTCAGTCTTTCAAAAATTCCAAAGTATAGGACATGATAATCCAAATCCAAATGTTTCTCAAGAAAAGTCATTTACAATCGTTCGGAATATCGGTGTTTGGGCAGATATGATCCAGGGACCCCCAGTATGCAAGGGGAATTAGTCCCCCCTCTGCAAACGCGCCAGTGGCCTGCATTGCAGAGAGGTGTAACAAGGGTGTGGCCTCATTACACTTCTCTGCAATGCAGCTCCCTCGCGCATACTGGAGGCTCCTGGTGGACTAGTTGACCCCAGGGACCCCCAGTATGCAAGGGGAATTAGTTCCCCCTCTGCAAACGCGGCAGTGGGCTGCGTTGCAGAGAGGTGTAACAAGGGGCATAGTCTCATTACACCTCTGCAATGCAGCCCCAGGCGCATACTGGAGGTTCCAGGTGGGCTAATTGGCCCCCAGCCCCCAGTATGCAAGGGGAATTAGTTCCCCCTCTTCAAACATGCACGGGGGCTGCGTTGCAGAGAGGTGTAAAAAGGGTTGTGGCTTCATTACACCTCTCTGCAATGCAGTCCCCTGGCGCATACTGGAGATTCCTGGTGGGCTTTCAGGTCTTATATAGTTAGGAATTAGCATTAAAAAAACCTTTGAAATTCACTGAAAAAACCATAGGTTTCACACCAGTTATAGTTAGGAATTAGCATTTAAAAAACCTTTGAAATTCACTGAAAAAACCATAGGTTTCACACCAGTTATAGTTAGGAATTAGCATTTAAAAAACCTATTAAATTCACTGACAAAACCAGTTATAGTTAGCTGGAAATTTTACTGACATAAAACCATTGAAATTCCCACGTTATAGTTAGTTGGACTCACTATAACTTGCGCGCCTGCAATGCACTGCTGATGACGTCACATATTACATCACTCATGACATGGTCAGTGACATCACTCATGACATCACTGATGACACCATCCTTGTGACAGAGTGACAGACCTAATTTCAGTGTAATGTAACGCTTGAAACACATATTCAAAAATAGAAACAAACATTTTCAAAAAAATGGAGATACCCAAACCAGTAACAACAACCAATTCAGTAATTCCACCATCTATATACACATCCACTCATTCACCAACAGTTCTATATAGTCACTCATATATATACTCACTCACCATATGTAGTGATACACCTATACATCCTGTTACACATCAGCAGTCATCCAAGTTACTCACACACATACTCACACATGCAAATAAACTATTGAACATCCATTTATTTGCATATACATTTATACACACACTACCACCTTACTTCTAAGGAAACTTACACATACTTACTCTCTTAAACAATCACTTATAGAAACACATACTTATTTAAACAGGAACTCCTACAATCTCTCACTATATATACTATACTCACTTATATACATCAATACTCACATATACTAGATTAAAACATATGTCGTTACTAATGAAGACACTAGTGAGACAGTCATTCACTCACTAACACACACATATACACACTCATCCACCCATAAAGTCCTGCACACATGCTGTCTTCAAAACACATACAAACAGTGAGTCAGTCACCAACCCCTGCAGCCACTTATACACAAAGAGAAACACTGATACAAACATTTAAATATTTAAACAATACTCACTAATATATGTATTCACTAAGATACACTTAATAAGCCAGTTAACCAACCAATTTTCTTAAATAAAAACATCCATTTACACACTTATTTAAACATTTATTCTTCCATCGACCTTTACAAATACATATATAAAACAAATTTATTTTTCAGAAAGACACACATTCACTGGATGGTGTCATCAGTGATGTCATGAGTGATGTCACTGACCATGTCATGAGTGATGTAATATGTGACGTCATCAGCAGTGCATTGCAGGCGCGCAAGTTATAGTGAGTCCAACTAACTATAACGTGGGAATTTCAATGGTTTTATGTCAGTAAAATTTCCAGCTAACTATAACTGGTTTTGTCAGTGAATTTAATAGGTTTTTTAAATGCTAATTCCTAACTATAACTGGTGTGAAACCTATGGTTTTTTCAGTGAATATATATATATATATATATATATATATATATATATATATATATATATATATATATATATATATATATATATATATATATATATATATATATATATATATATTCTCGAACGAAGAACGGACCCAGCCAGCTCCAGTATGCAGCCAGAAGGTCAAAAACACCACAGCACAAACAGGGTCCAACACTCGATTTCAGGTAAGATGTTTTTTATTCTTTCAACACCATCGTGCAGGCAAGGAGGACGGTCAACGCGTTTCGGCGATTGCCTTCGACTGGACCATAGAGTCCCGCAGTCCAAACAGTCCATTTAAAGTGAAAAGTGCTTAAAGTCCCTTCTTCATTTCCTTTAAAAACAGACTAGACTGTTAACCCTGCTAATCTATTGTTTTTCAGTGGCCATTTTAAACTTTCATTTATATTCAAAATTTTATGAGCAGAGAAACATATTGGTAAAGTACCCTATGACAAAAAGGCAAGTAAAATCTCATTTGAGCAACTTCACTCTCATCATAACTTCATAATTATGATACAAATTCTTAAGAATTGCATAAAATAAGGGAAATGTAGGTATATGGTACAATGTATTCATAATAACTATCTCAAACAGTTGCAATAATTCATAGCAAGATTAGGGAAAGGGGGAAGGGTAGACGAAGTGAAGGGAAAGGTAACAGTTATCTATCGGGTCGGTCAATCAACGATACTACTAATAAAGTGCCAAGTGCAATGTGCAAGTTATTATATGTAAACATTTTATGTGCAAATAGCATTTATGTGCAAAAACGCATTCTTATCCTTGACCTTTCCCATATCCTTTCTCAACAAGGTCTATCCTATCTGTCTGCATATATTGAAGAGCCAAGGAAATGCAAAGTAACCCACTCTCTGTGTTTTGATCAAGCTAAAGTAGACTTACACAAACAGAGCATAGTGAGCAACAAAATAAATCCACCTCGTTCAATCATTCAATATGCTTTACCCTAACATTATGTTATTGAATATAACCACCTATATAGTACTCATATAATCATTTTCGTTATTTGCTTAATGAATTTTTTGGATAGTTGTGTAAGACTTTTTTTTCCATGAACCATAGATTGTTTTCTCTCTCTTCCCATTCGATCAGCAATCTCTACATGTGTTATCCAGAAATGTTATTTTTCTACAAATGTACATATTGTTCTGCGTCCAAATTATGTCCAAAAGAATTCTCTGTCCCCAGCGCCAAGATGAACCTTGATTCTGTTCTTCTTAAGTCTAAGGTTCTATTTCCTCCTCTTTCATTCTGCTTTACCAATTTTGCACCAAAGAATTTGAGTTCTTGGTTATTGCTAGAATGTTTTTCCTGAAAGTGTTTGGCCATTGGATAAGCGAGATCCTGATTCTTGATCGCCCTGAGGTGTTGTAATATGCGTAGTTTCAATTTATTTATTGTACTTCCTACGTATAGTTTTTGGCATTGACATTCCAGGACATAAACTACAAATTTGGATTCACACGTTATGTGATCGGTGATTTTTTCTATGTTTCCGTTTTGTAGTTCATATGAGAGAGTGTTTTGCCGTGCTCACAGGCTTTGCATTTAGAGCATTTCCAGAAGCCAGGTGTTGTTAGCCAGGATTTGTTGCCTTTCTCATTATGTGGATTGATGGTGGATAGATGACTTTGTGTGAGGATATCACCCAGAGAAGCTGTCTTTCTGTAAGTTATTTGGAGAGTTGGTGGGAATGTTTTTTTCAATGAATCATCTAACATCAGGATTTTCCAATTTTTTTTAATGATTTTTTTAAGACTTTGGCTTTCTACGTTAAAATCCATGATGATACGGGTTGTTTCTTCATTTTCCACCTTCTCCATTGTTTCCAGTAATGCGGATCGTGGTCTTTTCTTAATTTTTGTTTTTGCCTTTTCAACAATCTCCATAGGATATCCTCTTGCCAAAAATCTGAGGCCGGTGTCTTCAATGGTTTGTTCTATGTCCTCATCTTCTGAGCAGTTTCTTTTTATGCGGAGCATCTCTCCATACGGGATGCTCCACTTTAGATGGTCCGGGTGCCCGCTGCTAGCATGAAGAACACTATTAGTGGCAGTGGGTTTCCTATGTATTTTTGTGCAGAACCGTTGATTTTTGACAAAGACTTCCACGTTTAGGCAGAACACTCTGGTTTTGCTACTAGATGATGTAAATGTTAAGTTCAAATCGTTGTGGTCAAGATCATCTAAGAATTCTGATAGATGATTTTGGTCTCCTTCCCACAAAACGAATAAATCAACAATATACCTTATCCAAGTTTGTATTTTGGACTTGTGCTTGCCTCGTAATATGTTTTCCTCCCATGCTACCATAAAAAGATTTGCGTATGTTGGGGCTACAGATGTTCCCATGGCAGTGCCCTGCCTTTGAAGGTAAATTTCCCCATTGAAGAGAAAAACATTGTGAGTTAAGCAATAGTTTAGCATGTCCAATAGCATTTCTGAGTGTTCGAGGAAGCTTAATGACCGTAAACCCAAGAATTTCCTCACAGCTGACAGTCCATTTTGATGTTGGATGGACGTGTACAATGAATTTACATCTATTGTTACCATGGTAAGATTCTCATTAAAAGTAAGACTTTTCAGTTTGTTCAGGAAGGCTGTTGTGTTCTTTAAATAGGACGGAAGAGATTTCACGTACTCCATCAAGAACACGTCTATAAAATGTGAGGTTTTCTCAAGTAGCGAACCCATAGAGCTGACTATGGGTCTGCCTGGTGGATTGCTGAGAGACATGTGTACTTTCGGTAGAAAGTATATCGTTGCTGTTATGGGGTTCTCTACCTTCAAGTACATAAATTCCTCAAAGTTTATGAGTCCTCTATCTTTCCAATTCAGAAGTAGCGAATTATACTCTTTAGTCCATTGTTCTGTTGGGTTAATCTCTAGCTTGGTGTAATGATCTTGGTTGTTCAGTTGGCGGTAGGCCTCTGTGATATATTGCTCTTGATTTTGCATAACAATATTTCCGCCTTTATGATGACTTTTTGATTGTCTCTCAGTTCTTTCAAGGCCTTTTGTTCTCCTTTCGTGAGATTCCATGATGGTTTTTCATATCTTTTTTTCTGTTTGGTAAGCTGGTTCATTTCCTCTACAACGATTTCATGGAATAGATCTATTTTATTGCCAGGTGGCAGTTGTGGGCAAAATTTTGATTGTGACTTAAGTCCACTCTCTCCACCCTTGTTGGTCATAATGCCTTCCCGTCTGCAGATGTCGAGATCAGTTTCATTAGTTGTAGACTCAGAGGAGTTATTTCCTATGGCATCAGTATGTAGATTTGACATTACCCTCAGGGCAGGTAATTCCTTCCATGTCAACAGAGATGTTTCAGTTGGTAACAAACGTGAGTTGGGTTTATTGGGCGGTCTCTCTTCAAAGTGTTTCTTTAGTTTCGCCTTGCGACAGAATTTGTATAGGTCGATCCGAAAATTGGGGATGTCCATTTTAGTGTTGGGGCAAAAAGAAAGTCCTTTATTTAGGAGACTAATATGGTCTTTGTTCAAGATCATGCTTGACAAATTTATAACCAAGTCTTTGTTCTGTGCCATCTTTTTATTTTTGTTTTTTCTTTTCTTCTCCTCTTTTGGGGGGCCTTGTTCCTTCTTTTGCCACGTCTGGTTGCGGGGGATTTGATCCCCTCCCTCTTCCCCATGTGGTCCCTCGTGCTCTTCCTCGTTGTTGCGTCTCCATTTGGGCTAGCCTCATTTCCCCACGAAAATCCAACTTCGCCAAGTCTGATTCTTCATCTGTTGAGCTCGGGTCAGAGCTATCATAGACACCCTGATTGTCATGACTGATGCATCTATCCATAGCTGCTCTATTTCTTAATGAGTCATACTTCCTGGGGAAGGTGTATATCCTGCCATTTGCATAATCTATACGATCTCGGTTGAATTTATTCGCTTTTCTTTTTTCCACATCTGCTTCATGTTTGAGAATCTTTTTCTCCATGGTCTCCAATAATTCTTTTTTCTCATTCTCGGGATGTTTATCCAGTTCTTTTTCAAGTTCTTGAATTTTCTCCAAGACTCCCTCTAGCTTCCGTTCAGCATGTATTATTAGTGTCTTCATAAGTTTTAATGAGCATTCATTGGTGTCCATCTGCCATTGTTTGATCAAATCCATGTCTAGGTCATTTAGTGTAGGCATAATTAAAATTCTCAAACCCCTTGGAACTCTTTTAAATTCGATATATTTTTCAAGGGTTGTTTTTTCCCACCACTTATTGACCTCCACAATTTTAGCCTGTTGTAACTGCTTGATAATGCTCTGTATTGATCTCTTTTGGTTATCTGAAGATATTGCGGCGCTGGTTGAGCTTTGGGGAGACTGGGTCACCATATTATCATCCAATAGTTGATTTGCTCTCTGTGTGCGATTTGTCATTCTTTCGGCCATTTTTATGTGTTTTTCTCTTTTTTTCTTTCCTTCGTTTTGGTTGTGATATTAGGGTTAGTTGAGTATTCTTAAATGACTGCACTGCGTGTTGTTATTATCCGTTTATATTTTTATTTAATATTCCTCTTTCTCGAGTTGCCTCTGTTCCCTTGGTCTGCTCGTCTTATAATTGTGAACAGACCGGTTCCACGTATGCCACTAGTTATAGGTTCAGTGACTGTCTCGCAGACGCCGCAAAAGTGCTCCGGCTTCCGCTCTCCCAATCAACAAGTGGTTACTGACACAGGCGGCTTTCAGGGGTCAACGGGTTAGTACGGGCGAAACAGCACCCCTCCCCACTACACAAGCAGTGCGGTAGGCGGTCCCACCACGCCTCCCTCCGCAGCCCCGTACTCACCGCCCGGTTATCGCCGCTCGTGAATGCAGTCACTTCCGATGTGTTCTCGGGTCTCCGGGTCTCACAACTCTCCTTTTCTTGTTGAAGTTAGCCGGGACCGTATAACTTCTGAAGAGGCAGAGGCGGCAGCTCCAACTTTCCCTCTCTCGATCCAGGGCTGAAATGAGGGCGTGTCACTGTATCACCTCAATGCGGAGTGCTCGTGGAGTGCAGATCAACCGCTGCACCAATATTCTTCAACGAAGAACGGACCCAGCCAGCTCCAGTATGCAGCCAGAAGGTCAGAAACACCACAGCACAAACAGGGTCCAACACTCGATTTCAGGTAAGATGTTTTTTATTCTTTCAACACCATCGTGCAGGCAAGAAACGGGCAACGCGTTTCGGCGATTGCCTTCGACTGGACCATAGAGTCCCGCAGTCCAAACAGTCCATTTAAAGTGAAAAGTGCTTAAAGTCCCTTCTTCATTTCCTTTAAAAACAGACTAGACTGTTAACCCTGCTAATCTATTGTTTTTCAGTGGCCATTTTAAACTTTCATTTATATTCACAATTTTATGAGCAGAGAAACATATATATATTTATATTTATATATTACCTACTGGCGGTTGCCAGTAGGTATATATAGTTAGGACCTAGTTACCATAGGAAATCCCCAACATTATATTGGGAATAACTTTGGCGCTGATTGTGGAATCTGCGTGTAATTTTCCTTAACTTTGCTCATCTATGCTCCGCTCCTTCCCTGAAAGTTTCGGGGGGATTCGTCAAGCGGGGGCCGAGAAAAAAGGGGGGTCGCAAAACTTGTCTTCCCTATGTTAATTTCCATAGGGACCTTTAGACACGACTACGGCCCGAATGGCTGAATGGAATTACACAAAACTTAGCAAAATTGTAGGGCCTGGTATGCAGATGTGTCTTTGCTATGTTTGGTGAAAATCCCTCCAGTAGTTCTTGAGAAAATTGAATTTGAAATTTTTCAAATTACATTTTCTATGGGACCTTTAGACACGGCTACAGCCCGAACGGCTGAACGGAATTACACGAAACTTGGCAAAATGGAAGGGACAGGTATGTAAGAGTGCCTTTTCTTTATTTTGTGAAAATCCCTCCAGTAGTTGTTGAGAAAATTGAATTTGAGCAAATGATATATCTATATGCGCTCAACATTCTATTGGGAATAACTTTGGCGCCGATTGAGGAATCTGGGTGTAATTTTCCCGAATTTTGGGCAGCTCCGCTCCGCTCCTTCCCTGAAAGTTTCGGGGGGGATTCGTCAAGCAGGGGCCGAAAGGGGGGTCCCAAAACGTGTTTTCCCCATGTTAATTTCCATAGGGACCTTTAGATACGGCTACAGCCCGAACTGCTAAATGGAATTACACCAAACTTGGCAACATGGTAGGGCCTGGTATGCACATGTGCCTTTGCTATGTTTGGTGTAAATCCCTCAAGTAGATCTCGAGAAAATTGAATTTGAAATTTTTCAAATGGCATTTTCTATGGGACCATTAGACACGGCTACAGCCCGAACGGCTGAACGGAATTACACCAAACTTGGCAAAATGGTAGGGACAGGTATGCAGTAGTGCCTTTTCTATATTTGGTGAAAATCCCTCCAGTAGTTGTTGGGAAAAATTGAATTTAAGCAAATTATATATCTATATGCGCTCACCGTACGCACACCGTACGCGTACGGTATGCGTACGGTACGCGTATGTGCGCGTATCCTTACGTGCGCGAGCGAGTTTCTGATTGGCTGGCAGTCGACTGTCAACATTCCAAACTGTCCAAACCTGGAAGTGTTGGCCACCATCTTGTTTTTCAGGAGAACTGAGGCACAAGAGAGCCCAAAACAAGAGTGGAAAACGCGAAAAGGGGGCAGGGTAGAGACCCCCAACCCTCTAGCCCTTCTCAGGGGGTCCCAGAATGACCCCCAAGGGCAAAAAAAACTAACAAAAAAAAACAAGGGGTACGCTCACTGTACCCGTACGGTACGCGTACCGTGCGCGTGCCCCGCGATTTGAAAAAATATATATATTTTTTTTGCACTTGGTGGTCCTTCTGGGACCCCCTGAGAAGGGCTAGGGGATCAGGGGGTCTCTCCCCTGCCTCCTTTTCGCATTTACCACTCTTGTTTTATGCTCTCTTGTGCCTCACTTCTCCTGAGAAACAAGATGGCTGCTCAAGTGGTCCCAGAAGGATAATAACATATATAAACGTTATCAGCTAATAGAATTAGCATTTACAAACCTTTGAAATTTATTGAAAAAAATATAGGTTTCATGCCTGATATAGTTAGGAATTCGCATTTAAAAAACCTTGCAAATTCACTGAACAAACCATAGGTTTCAGGCCTTATATAGTTAGGAATTAGCATTTAAAAAACCTTGCAAATTCACTTAAAAAACCATAGGTTTCAGGCCTTATATAGTATTGTAGTTAGGCATTAGCATTTAAAAAACCTTGCTAATTCACTTTAAAAACCATGGGTTTCAGGCCTTATATAGTTAGGAATTATCATTCTGAAAACTTTGCAAATTCACTTAAAAAAACATAGGTTTCAGGCCTTATATAGTTAGGAATTAGCATTTAAAAAACCATTGAAATTGCTCCTATATAGTTAGTTGTACTAACTATTTTTCGCGCACCCGCAATCCACTGCTGATGATGTCACATATTACATCATTCATGACATGGTCAGTGACATCACTGACCACATCACTGATGATATAATTCATGTGATAATACGATGCACCTCCTCACACTCTAATATAACCTTTGATACACCCAGTGTTAAATACAGATTACCATTCTTGAAACCATTGACACACCAATACCAGTTACTACATACGCACTCACTGATTCCTAGGTCTACACACACATTCAGTGGTACAAAAGGGGGTGGTGATGGACGAGCATCTGAATCAATCAAACACTCACACCCAGTCAAAAGATCTGGGTTTAATCCATCACCGTTCTTTAGCCCACTCTGCCACCCCAGTTCAGACATGGCTATATGCAAATCAGTCTGACCCTGTGCCTCATGGGAACAGTCCAGCCCGAACTGCCAAGCCATGTCTTTCCTGGACCAGAAACAAGCTTCCGAGGACCGGTTTCTGGCATTCCAGCCATCTTCAGCCCGGCTCGCTTGAATCCAGTGGCAAAGTGAGCAAGGGACTCACGTCTGAGCAAACCCTGCCACACTTATGGCGGCCAAAAGTGGTCCAAAATGGGGTGGTGATGGACGGAGCATCTGAATCAATCAAACAGTCACACCCAGGCAAAAGATCTGGGTTTAATCCATCACCATTCTTTAGCCCACTCTGCCACTCCAGTTCAGACATGCCTATATGCAAATCAGTCTGACCCTGTGCCTCATGGGAACAGTCCAGCCCGAACTGCCAAGCCATGTCTTCCCTGGACCAGAAACAAGCTTCCGAGGACCGGTTTCTGGCATTCCAGCCGTCTTCAGCCCGGCTTGCTTGAATCCAGTGGCAAAGTGAGCAAGGGACTCACGTTTGAGCATACCCTGCCACACTTATGGCGGCCAAAAGCGGTACAAAAAGGGGTGGTGATGGACGGAGCATCTGAATCAATTAAACACTCACACCCAATCAAAAGATCTGGGTTTAATCTATCACCGTTCTTTAGCCCACTCTGCCACCCCAGTTCAGACATGGCTATATGCAAATCAGTCTGACCCTGTGACTCATGGGAACAGTCCAGCCCGAACTGCCAAGCCATGTCTTCCCTGGACCGGAAACAAGCTTTGAGGACCGGTTTCTGGCATTCCAGCCGTCTTCAGCCCGGCTTGCTTGAATCCAGTGTCAAAGTGAGCAAGGGACTCATGTCTGAGCATACCCTGCCACACTTATGGCGGCCAAAAGTGGTACAAAAGGGGGTGGTGATGGACGGAGCATCTGAATCAATCAAACACTCACACCCAGTCAACAGATCTGGGTTTAATCCATCACCGTTCTTTAGCCCACTCTGCCACCCCAGTTCAGACATGGCTATATGCAAATCAGTCTGACCATGTGTCTCATGGGAACAGTCCAGCCCGAACTGCCAAGCCATGTCTTCCCTGAACCGGAAACAAGCTTCCGATGACCGGTTTCTGGCATTCCAGCCGTCTTCAGCCCGGCTTGCTTGAATCCAGTGGCAAAGTAAGCAAGGGACTCACGTCTGAGCATACCCTGCAACACTTATGGCGGCCAAAAGTGGTACAAAAGGGGGTGGTGAATGGACGGAGCATCTGAATCAATCAAACACTCACACCCAGTCAAAAGATCTGGGTTTAATCCATCACCGTTCTTTAGCCCACTCTGCCACTCCAGTTCAGACATGGCTATATGCAAATCAGTCTGACCCTGTGCCTCATGGGAACAGTCCAGCCCGAACTGCCAAGCCATGTCTTCCCTGGACCGGAAACAAGCTTCCGAGGACCGGTTTCTGGCATTCCAGCCGTCTTCAGCCCGGCTTGCTTGAATCCAGTGTCAAAGTGAGCAAGGGACTCACGTCTGAGCATACCCTGCCACACTTATGGCGGCCAAAAGCGGTACAAAAGGGGGTGGTGATGGACGGAGCATCTGAATCAATCAAACACTCACACCCAGTCAAAAGATCTGGGTTTAATCTATCACCGTTCTTTAGCCCACTCCGCCACCCCAGTTCAGACATGGCTATATGCAAATCAGTCTGACCCTGTGCCTCATGGGAACAGTCCAGCCTGAACTGCCAAGCCATGTCTTCCCTGGACCGGAAACAAGCTTCCGAGGACCGGTTTCTGGCATTCCAGCCGTCTTCAGCCCGGCTTGCTTGAATCCAGTGGCAAAGTGAGCAAGGGACTCACGTCTGAGCATACCCTGCCACACTTATGGCGGCCAAAAGCAGTACAAAAGGGGGTGGTGATGGACGGAGCATCTGAATCAATCAAACACTCACACCCAGTCAAAAGATCTGGGTTTAATCCATCACCGTTCTTTTGCCCACTCTGCCGCCCCAGTTCAGACATGGCTATATGCAAATCAGTCTGAACCTGTGCCTCATGGGCACAGTCCAGCCTGAACTGCCAAGCCATGTCTTCCCTGGACCGGAAACAAGCTTCCGAGGACCGGTTTCTGGCATTCAAGCCGTCTTCAGCCCGACTTGCTTGAATCCAGTGGCAAAGTGAGCAAGGGACTCACGTCTGAGCATACCCTGCCACACTTATGGCGGCCAAAGGCGGTACAAAAGAGGGTGGTGATGAACGGAGCAGCTGAATCAATCAAACACTCACACCCAGTCAAAAGATCTGGGTTTAATCCATCACCGTTCTAAATGATTCGAACAACTATACCAAACTGAAAGACAACCCTATGTCGGAGATGACAACACAAATACATCAACAAATAACACAATGGCAAGAAAAAGGGCTGCTCAGTCAAGAGGAAAAAAACGTCCTAATGAATCAAAACCCAATTACACCAACGATTTACTTTCTGCCGAAAGTTCACAAAACTTTCAACAAACCCCCGGGTCGTCCTATAATCTCGAGTTGTGGATCATTGTACGAGAACATGGCCTCGTACGTAGACTTCTTCCTAGCCCCAATTGTACCAACATTGAACTCCTTCATTAAAGATACCGGAGACTTTCTCCGAATCCTCATGGAAATGGAATGGCAACCCCCATATCTACTAGCAACAATCGATGTGGTGTCGCTTTATACATCAATCGATCATCAACTTGGCCTACAAGCAGTCACATACTTTCTAAAGCAGAGACCGATAGGGGAACTCAATCACACAACCATGCTTCTAGAAAGGATCAGAACATGCTTAACAAACAATGTGTTCCTCTTCAACAACGTGGTCTACTCACAGAAACGCGGAACTGCCATGGGAGGTTCCTTCTCTCCAAGCTATGCTAATCTCACCATGGAATGGTGGGAGAAACACATAGCTTGGAGAGAAGAAAACGATCCATATACAACAAATGTGGTTCTATGGTTAAGATTTATTGACGATCTTTTCTTACTATGGAAAGGCACAAGACAAGAACTACTTCAATACATTGGGATATTGAATAACAACGAAGTGGGTTTGCAATTCACATTCAACATTCAGGAAAAAGAAATTGACTTTCTGGATACCAAAGTATATATAAAAAATGACAAAATACATACAACCCTGTTTCGAAAAAAGACCTCCACCAATAGCATCCTTCATGGAACCAGTTTTCATCCTGTTTCATTAAAGCAAAATGTACTGTATGGAGAATTTTTACGTATGAAACGAAAATGGTCGGAACCAATGGAAATGGAAACAAATTTGAAGAAACCAAACAACGTTTCATCAAAAGAGGATATAGCTTAAAGACTATAAATTTTGGAGAACAAAGAGCCAGAAAAAAGACAATAACAGAAACTCTAATTGACAATAAGAAAGAAAAGGTAAAGAAAGGAGAGGGAAAAAATACGTCTTATCCTAACTTACTCCAAAGAAAGTGTACAAATCAGGAAAACTGTGACAAAATACTGGAGTGTGCTAAAAAAGGATCCGGACATTGGCAAAATGATTGGCGACGCACCCTTGATCTCATATAGAAAAGCCCCATCCCTTGGAGACACCCTAGTAAACAGTCACTTTATTGATAAAAAAGAGGAAACCTGGTTACAAAAAAGACAAAAAGGATTCGCCAAATGCATGTCATTCAAAGCATGCAAAGTTTGGAGAAATTAAAAGTCTCTACTTGATCCAAAAGGACAAACTTTTGAAATCAAAAACAAGATCACCTGCGAATCACACTATGTTGTCTTTCTATTAGAATGTGACTGCGGCAAACGCTATGTAGGGTCCACCATTTGTGCTCTTAAAAAACGGATGTTAGAGCACATCAGAGCTATACAAAACAAAGATCAAACCTATGCTATAGCGAAACATATGATGACACATAAGAACAAATCATGGCAAAATATGAAATACTCAGGGATTGCAATGGTGCCAGAACATGAGAGAGGAGGAAATCATCTACAAAAACTGAGACGCTTAGAATCGAGGCTTATAATCAGATTTAAGACCAAGGTCCCGAATGGATTGAACGGGGACGAGGAATTGCATGTACATTTGTAACAATTCATCAATATGTCCATCTATATCAGGAAAATGTGTCCTTTTATCCATTAATTCACGAAAGAGATTTAACACAAACTGTGCAAAATCAAATTTTCCAGGAAAGCCAACAGGGAATTGACATGACAACTCTACAAACAACATATCCTATTTATAGTGACAGAAATATGATATGGATATGAATAGTGCAATAAGAACCCTAACAGTACGAGAATAATTTTCTTTGCCAACACAATGTAGACTTGCAGGCCCTCTTAGTACATTATTTTCTAAGTGTATAAATATTTTGTGTCAGTATAACATTGAATTGAATGAAAAGTATGCTTGTCGTAATAACTGCCATTATCTTGTATCATGAATGTCATTATCGGAGTCCTAAACAAACGTAGAAGCCATATAACAAAATTCTATTATTAGCACTCAGCTATCAATAAACAAAGGTAATACAGGGTACACATCATGTGTACACCTTGTTCCAAAATATACGGCAATGGGGCACTCAGCCCACAAAACCGGAGAGGAATTAAAACAGGCGTCAAACCAATCGCCACTAAAAAACATCAAACTTGGCTTCACAATTGCTTGGAACACCAATAAGGCTTTAACAAAGCCGAGTCAAAACTACCCCTCACACAATGCCTCTTAATTGTCAAAGTGGAGTAGTGGGTATAAATAACTGAAACTAAAGACGAACTTGTAACTACTGTGATCAAGAACAGTTTTGTTCGAAACGCGTAGGTGAAGGAAGTTTTTTGAGCTGGAATAAATTGCTTTGAAATCCACCAGAGAAGAGTGCGGCGTCATTATTTTTGCTTCGAAATAAAACACGAGTCTAGTCCTTGGCTCGTCGCCGGCACCAGCTGAAAAGCCGCTCCACCTTGGTAAAGGATGTTTGCTGTCAAATATAGAAATATATATATATATTGATATCTTCTGCAAGGGTTCCTCGATCTCTAGGACGCCACTCCACAAGTAAGTAAGTTTACAAAACTTCTTTATTAGGAAGCTGCACTTTCCGCTTGCGTTTTGAAAGTCCCCGACGCATTTCGAAGCTGCTTGCTTCTTCTTCATGGGGCAGCAAAAGGACAAGTCACGGGTAACTGCAGTCATTAATTTGAGCAAATACGCATGCACTCTCCAGTGAGTTGCATGCTGGGGGCGGCAGTTCAATTTATCCCACAGGTGGGGTCCATTACAATGTCAAAACAATTCAGATTGCTTTTGGCTTTTCAATTCAACAGCCCTCCAGTGGGCTCCAAGCGTTATGTACAGCTTCCTTCACTATATATATATATATAGTGATATATATATATATGAAATCATTGAGAAAGGGAGGGCTCTCCCGAAACGCGTCTGTCTTCAATAAACCTGCCCTGTGAAAACGAGCTGTGCCGTGCTTGCGAGTGCTTTTTCTTTCCTATGACCCGGCTGGGCATTCTTAGGATTTTGGAGCTTCGATATATATATATATATATATATTACCTACTGGCGGTCGCCAGTAGGTAGTTATAGTTAGGATTTTTTTCAATGTTAAATCTCAAAATTCTATTTTGAATAACTTTGGCACCGGTTGACGAATCTGCCTGAAAATTTCATGAAAATGGCCTCGTCGAGCTCCGGTCCTTCCCTGAAAGTTTGGGGGGGATACAATAAGCGGGGGCCGAGATAAAAGGGGGGTCCCAAAACGCGTTTTTCCCATGTTAATTTCCATAGGGCGGTCGATTTCACTTTTAGCCCGAACGGCTGAATGGATTTACACCAAACTTGGCAAAATTGTAGGGACTGGTAGCCCGATGTGCCTTTGCTATGTCTCAAGATATGTGCTCCAGTGGATTTTGAGTAATTTAGGTTCCAAAAAATATATATATCTATAGCAGCGCACCGGTGCGCGCACCAGGGAGCGCTCCGGGCGCGTGACGCGAGGTGCGCATGGAAAGCTGATTGGCTCTCGGGTGTCTGTAAACATTCGAAACAGTCCAGAGCGGTCGCCATCTTGTGTCTCGGTAAAATCGAGACATAAGAGGTGGCTAAAACAAAGTGGGAACTGACCATAAGGCGTCAGGGATAGACCCCTTTGACCCCCTAGGTTTGATGTGGGGGCTATAAAAGGGCCCCGCGGGGCATTTAAATTATTATTTTTTTTTTCGTTTTGCGCGGGGGAAGCGCACGGTGCGCGCACCGGGGAGCGGCCCTGGGAGCGCACTATGATGAAAAAAGGTGACAGAGTGTTTAAAAAATGAAGTTTTGATTTAGAAATTGGAGGTAGTTCTAAAAAGAACTTTTTTTTTTCTTCTTTTTCTTGTTTTATATTTTTTTTGTGTTTTTTGAACTTTTTGTACTTTTTTTGGCTTTTCAAAACAGTTTTATATATTTTTTTGTATTTTTTTGGGGGAGAAACAAAAAAAGGGAATTGAAACTGGCTCAACTGGAGCAAAAAAACAAAAAACCCAAAAAATTACTTCTTTTTGGGGCACTTGTGATTATCACCTGCAAGGACGATGAGTTTCACACTTTTTTCCCCATAGGAGATAAGTTTGCCACAAGCAGTGCAAGTAATTTTAAAATCAGCAAATCTCGGCTGAATGCAAGGCATCACCTCAGATGTTTCTGGTTGCGAGGAAGTGGGTTGGTTTCTTTGGGAGGGGGTCCTTGATGACTGGGGGAGGTTACTGGCCATTTCCCGGAACTCTGCACGAGAGTAGTTGTTTGGATGCTTTCTTGTCATGTGCCGAATCATGGTATAGTTACCAAAAGAATATTTCTTATTTGGGTTGCCCCGTGAAAGTTCATCATTGCAGATGAGGCAAGTGACTTTGGCCGCATTCACCTTTTTTTTCCCCTCTGGAAGTGAAAAAAACTGCCAAATAATGTGTGGTTTAGGTTTATAAGGTGTATTTTCTTCTGGCAGCCATCTTCTTCTCCCCTCCTCCTCTTCCTCTTCCTCTTCCTCCTCCTGTTCTTGACCACCAACATAATTTGGAGCTGGTCCTCTTGGTGGTTGTGGTGGTGGTGGTGGGGCAGATGCACCAGCTGATGCTACTAATGAAGCCATTTTATAGTACAAAATATTACTCAAAGAGCAAAAAAGTAGACAGAGCAACAAACAGGTCTTCCTCAGTCAAAGGACAAAGTCAGAATAAGGAAAAAAGGTGGGGTCTTTCATCATTTAGAAAAAAAAACTGTCCTGAACCAATGAGAAGTGTTATTTTCAGGTCACAAGACCAGGGGCTTCATCATTATGAAACCAAAACTGTTATGAACCAATGAAAAGTGTTATTTTCTGCTCACGTGACCCGACGCGCTTACGCTACGCGCCCGGGGCGCGCCCGGGGGCGCGCCCCGGGTCGCGCAGCGTAAGCGCGTCGGAAGTTTACGTTGTGCGATCGTATTCGCTCGAGTACTTCCGGGTGCGCTTACGCTGTGCGTATCACGCGGTCGCGGCTACGCGATACGTCACGATTATGTTTTCGTTTGCGATATTGGCGCTCACGGGACGCTCCCCGGAGCGCGCCCCGGGGCGCTTTGTAAAAATACGCTTTTCGGGGCGCTCCCCGGGGCGCGCTCCGGGAGCGCTCCCCAAAATAATTTTTAAAAAAAAAATTGGGAAAATTGTAGGGACAGGTAGCTCTATTCTGAAGTGGTTTGTAAAAAACATTAACTTTAGAAAAATATGTATTGTGCTACATTGGGCTTAATATATGTTAGAGCCAAAATGTAGCCCAAATGTAGCCCAAAGTAGCCCAATGTAGCCCAAAGATGGCCACCAGAGATCAAAAATTGAAAATGTAGCCCAAAATTCAACTAGATGTAGCCCAACTGTAGCCCAATGAGAAAATGTACCAGAGTGTTAAAAAGAACAACTAGAGTGCTAACAGTCTTATTTATAAAGTGAAACTTATAGTTAGGAATTAGCATTAAAAAAACCTTTGAAATTCACTGAAAAAACCATAGGTTTCACACCAGTTATAGTTAGGAATTAGCATTTAAAAAACCTATTAAATTCACTGAAAAAACCATAGGTTTCACACCAGTTATAGTTAGCTGGAAATTTTACTGATATAAAACCATTGAAATTCCCACGTTATAGTTAGTCGGACTCACTATAACTTGCGCGTGCAATGCACTGCTGATGACATCACATATTACATCACTCATGACATGGTCAGTGACATCACTCATGACACCATCCTTGTGACATAGTGACAGACCTCCTTTCACTATAATGTAACCCTTGAGACACATATTCAAAAATAGAAACTGAAATTTTTAAAAAAATGGAGATACCTATATCAGTTACAACAAGCAATTCAGTAATTCCACTATCTATATACACATCCACTCTTTCACCAACAGTTCTATATAGTCACTCATACATATACTCACTCATCATATGAAGTGATACACCTATACATCCTGTTACACACCGACATTCATCCAAAAGTTACTCACACACATATTCACACGTGCAAATAAACTATTGAACATCCATTTATTTGAATATAGAGTTATACACACACTTCCACCTTACTTCTATTTAAAATTACACATATTTATTCTCTTAAACAATCACTTATAGAAACACATACTTATTTAAACAGGAACTCTTACAATCTCTTACTCTCACATATACTCACTTATATACATCAATATTCATATATACTAGATTAAAACATATGTAGGTACTGATAAAGACACTAGTGAGACAGTCATTCACTCACTAACAAACACATATAGACACTCATCCACCCATACAGTCCTGTACATATGCTGTCTTCAAAACACATACAAACAAAGAGTCAGTCACTCATGCATCTATGTGCTAAGTAATACCCCCACTAAACCATATAGACAGTCATACTGATACTAATAAAAATATCTAATAACCCATATACATACGCATGTAGCTACTTACCAACACATGTAGCCACTTATACACAAAGTGAAACACTAATATATATATTTAAATATTTAAACATAACTCACTAATATTTATTTTTCAGAAAGACACATATTCACTGGATGGTGTCATCAGTGATGTCATGAGTGATGTCACTGACCATGTCATGAGTGATGTAATATGTGATGTCATCAGCAGTGCATTGCACGCGCAAGTTATAGTGAGTCCGACTAACTATAACGTGGGAATTTCAATGGTTTTATATCAGTAAAATTTCCAGCTAACTATAACTGGTGTGAAACCTATGGTTTTTTCAGTGAATATATATATATATATAACAGTAGAAAGCTGACTCTTCTAAACCAGCATTGTTGCAGAAGTTGACACCAAAAACGTTTGCATACAGGAACACAATGAGGGATGATGCCATGGTGCGGAGCTAGGGTGTACAATTACCATTATCATGTGCTCTGGGCTGATCACTTTTATGTGCCACAGCCACTTGGCCTGTGGCAGGAGAGTATGGAACATATGTTGGGAACTCCATAGATGACAGTGCTGAGCAAGAATACAGAGCAGCAGAACAATGCACGATGTGGACAGTATTAATGAGACGTCTGGTGGTGATGTGTCAGCTGAGTAATTCGGTAAGATACAGGATTGCTAAAGCATAGGCACTTCCTAGGGTTCTTGTGCCATTGAGGTAACATGTGGTGATGAATGGACCATGCTGTCATGTCTGACAGTAGCAAACACAAGGAGATGATGGACAGAGCGCTGAAACTTTTCAAACACTCACCCCCAGTCACAGATCTGGGTTGAATCCATCATCATTCTTTAGCTCACTTCGCCACCCCAGTTCATACCCAGCTATATGCAAAGCAGTCTTGACCCGGTGCCTCATGGGAACAATCCAGCCCGAACTGCCAAGCCAGGTCTTCCCTGAACTGGAAACAAGCATCCTGGGACCTGTTTCTGGGTACCACCGTTCATCAGCCAGGCCAGCTTGAATCCAGTGGCAAAATGAGCAAGGGACCCACGTCTGGGCATACCCTGCCAACTTAGGACGAACAAAGAAAACACAAGGAGAGGATGGACGGAGCGCTGAATGTTTTCAGGCACTCACCCCCAGCCACAGATCTGGGCTGAATCCATCATTATTCTTTAGCTCACTTCGCCACCTCAGATCAGACCCAGCTATACGCAAATCAGTCTTAAACCTGTGCCTCAGGTTTTCCCTGAATCGGAAACAAGCATCCTGGGACCGGTTTCTGGGTAACACCATTCATCAGTCAGGCTAGCTTGAATCCAGTGGCAAAATTAGCAATGTCTGACAGAAGACCAACAAACCTGGTTACTCTCTCTAAATGTGGAGTGCAGCATGAATATAATCCCTCTGCTTCCATAGTGACTCTGTTTCCCAAATTTAGACACAGGCATGCATGCTGTCCGTCTTCCATAACAGACTCCTTGAGTTATCGTGGCCTTCTTCAGGGAAGACTGTAGACTTCTTTGGTGTGCTTGTCAGTCAAGCTAGTTATTGGTCACCACTTAGGGAGGTTCTCAAGAAAGAAGTCCTACGGTAAGGGTATTTTTTTATTTATGGTTACTGTGATAGCATTTGTGAAATGTGAAAAACTTGCAAAATGTGCAAAATCATAATAAATGTTTCTTATAATGCATAGATTCGTAGCCAATTAATAAATGATGTTGCAACTAAAATGAATTACCTAAGTCATTTAGAAGGGTAAATAATGAGACAAATAGTTTTGCCGTGTTTTTGTGTAAGATACCACTATTTCTAATATGGCTGTAGTTTCTGATGTTCTTACCCTTGCCTCCGCAGAACACCAATTGAATGACGTAAATGTTATAGTGACGTACAGCATTATTAGAAAGGCTGTATTGTGAATGAAGCTTCCACCATGTACCCAATGTATCATTTTCAAGGACTTCCATTGAAAGTGTGGATTTAGGCATGCAGAATCTATGGACCATTGTTAGTGGGATGTTTCATATTGTGCTGATAATCTCTGGAGGGTGGTTGCTGAAGAAGATTGAAGATTTCTATTACCTTAAGAAATTGTTTAGTGGTAATATTTCTTTAATTGTGTAGATGTTTCTGATTTGGGAATGCAACCCTTACCATGATCATGTCATGCTGAATTTGCAGAATCTGTTTTTAGCAAGTGCGATTTGTGTATTAGTTTATTGGACTGCAGCTGTCCAAGTTTAGTCTTAGTTTCATTAGGCTGGTCCTTTTGGGGTTCTGTTGCGTTTTGCAGCAGTCATTAAGACTGCTGATACTGGAGACTTTCTTTTCTATATCCATTGTGCTTAGTCTCTCTATGGGACGTGTCTGTACTCTTTATGAGTCTAACACTTTGAAGATTTTCTTGAATTCTATTAACTAGGTACTAAAAAGTTCTAAGATTTTGCATTTATTTAGTTTTTCTGTATTTTGTCCTTTTCTGTTCTTAAAATCCTCTATTTTGCCTTATTTTTAGTCTTTTACGCTTCAAATATTTATTTCTGCTAAACTTGTTATTCCTGATAAGGAGTGTGGTCTCTAACCGCAAGATCGACGGGAGATGCTAGAGCTGAATGATTTTGGTGTAATTTTGGGGTGTCTAAATAGTGAGGTTCAGATGATTATTGGGGTTTGGCTCCCATAATACTCCACACGTAGGTGGGAATTTTTTTTTAACAATGTATGCTGTATGGAATCCAATTTAGTTTTTTTCTGTTCTGTTGCATGTGAGTTCCTATAATGACTCAGAATATACCCAGCCGTTGACGAAGCACCTACTACTGATGGAGCAAGGATTCGCACGTTATGCGACTTGCTTGAATTCAAACCCCTCGCCTAACTTTAATATAATAATCAATTTGTTTTGTGTATTATTCTTGCACTTTTACACTACACGCGGGTGTCCCAGAGACGCTTGCCTATGTGTTTATTAATCATAACTACGCTTGCAAGCTGACAAGGCTGCTGCTATGCGGGATTCCAGTCTGCGCATGCGTCGGTCATACCCATGTGATGTGACGCACTCGTAGTTCTGGAGGGATTTTTCGCTCATGCGCAGTATTGCTAATATGGCCGCTTTGTTTTTAACATGCTCTCTGCTTGCTACCGCTGCTCTGTCTCAGCTGTTTATTTCTGCCTAACTCCTAATGCTATAGATATTATAAAGTAAGCGGTGCAGTGCAGCTAATCATGGTATACAGTGTATTCATTTTTTCTGTGTTTTTAAATTGTTTTCGCTTACTTTTCATGTAACATTCTCCGGGGGCCTGGGAGGAGAGGTGCTGTTCCATCTTGGAAGCCCATGTGTCACCAATCACGTGATAGGGGAAATGCGAGGCTCGCAGCAGTGGAACTCAGCCAGCTGGCTGCCGAAGCTAAGATGCTCATGGGAACGTGACCCCTGCTCCAGGAAAAAACTTCAACTTGTACCTGAAAATGTTACATTTCATGATAATGTTTGTGTGCCCTATTGTCTTCATATTTGTATGCCATGGGAACTGGAATGTAAGGGGTGGATCCAAGTAATTGAATATTAATTGTGGGAACACCAAATTCTAGGTGGTGACAATGACCTAACCACCTCTCTTGTCCAATCCGAAATCAGGGATCCTTGCACTTGCAACATTTGTGGGTGTTCTACTGACCCGAAAACAGTATAACTGGCCTAGGTTTAGCTAGAGAATTTTGTCCGACTTGTCCGAGTAGCTGGCCTGTCACTGACCCTACGAACTCTATAGGTGATTGATACAGAGAGCTGCGGAGCACTCTGTCCGTAATTTCCACAAACTTAGTTAAGGGTGGGGAACCTTTAAGTGCTGGCGAAGCACTTTGCTGGAGATTCGAGAACCCAATCTGGGTTATTGGCAGATTCCTTGCAGAGAGGGCGTAGCGCAGGCGTTGCATCCGAAGCTGCAGGTGTTTGTCGTACCCTTAGATGAGTCCAGTCCTGGTCCATATCCTGGGGTGATCCTGTCCTGACTGTCCATGAGCTGTACCTACTCGCCTACTGGCATTCCAAGTCCTTGAGGGTCCTTTCCCGCCTTCCCTAACTGACCCGTGGCCAGGGTTAGTCCTCATTCTTTCCTAGGTAAATATAAATTCATGTGGGTGTTCGTCCATCTGAATCTTTCTCTCCTATTTTCCTAATAAAGCAAATCTTGCCTGTGAATTACCATTGACACTTGAACTTTCATGAAGTATTTTTACTAGCATGTTCCTTATTTTTCCCGTACCCTTTCTCAAATGCTGAATTGTTTACATATTTAGTATGTTCCACTGTTACCTTTCCTATAGAAATTGCATTTATTCTGAAGCACTTGTTTCCAAAATTCCTTAGTATATTCCAATTAGCATTTAGTAGTATGCTCCTTTGTTCTTACCTATCCTTTAGTAACGCAAATATAAATCTGTTAGATTAAATCAGCGTGTTCCCTTTTTCCTCTCCTTTATATTTCCTAATGATAAATGATCCTTACATTGATTCATAGTTATACCATTTTTCTAATCTTGGTCATAGATGTTTTGATCTGTGTGAATTTTATTCTCATGGCATATTAGATAAAGGTTTTTAAAACTTCTTGCGTTTGTGGTTATTACAAGGTTTAGACAAAATAAATGTATATGGTATTGGTGTTATCTGCCTGAAAAAAACGTAATTATAGCTCCTGATTCATCGTGGTCATAGGTACCTGTTTCTCGAGGATTGGTAAGTCAGGTACACGTGAAATATATGGAAAGTAAGAACGCGAATTTCCCGGAAAATCCACAAATTCGCACGCAGCGATTTTTTTTCTTGGTGATACAATTTTGCGGCGTGCGGCGTTCACTTACCGTCATTCAGCGTTTGCCGAGTTGTTTTTCTCGATATTTTGCGAGTGCTGCGCCATTTTGGATCTTGCTGCGGGATCCCGCGGGAGTTTGGCGACCGCAATTACGTCATCGCGGCTTGCCACCTTGCACAGCGAGAGTTTGTCAACGCGAGTACGCCGTGATCAGGTATCGCGGGAATTCACAATTGCGAACATGTAGATGCGGCGGGCAGCAACAATCTCACACTCGCGAAATTACAAAATTTGCAATTCTGCACGAGAAATCCACCAGCAAGCAGCATAAACCTTCTGGAAATGATGATTTTTATCGGAATAACTCCTCAGGTTGACATTTGCCTGCACTTTTTTTTGCAAGGAGTCCATTTTCTTCACCTGGAAGGATTACTTTTTGTGGATGCTGCTGGATATTTGGATTAGAGGATTTTTTGACTTTTTTTAGATCACTTTTGGATTAGAAATTTCACAAGTAAGTTTGTTTGGGGCATTACAGTTGCTGCAACTACAATTTTGGAATTTTCGATTTTTAGGCTGTTGTTGGGGCTTTTGCCCAGGGGTACTCAGTGGTGGGTGGACTGAGTCTTTCTGTGGGGTCTCTTTAATAAAAACATCATGGAGGGCCTGGATGGCTTGGGATTGTGCTGCTTTTTCGGTGATTTTCGTTTTTTTGGGCTGTTGTTATGGCCTTTTCACCAGGGGTAGTGAGTGGTGCATGGGCCTAGTCTTTCTGTGGGGTGTCTTGAATGTAAACATCATGGAGGGGATGGATGGCATGGAATTGTGCTGATTTTTCTGTGTTTTTCGATTTTTTGGGGTGTTCATGGGGACAGGCCATGTGGGTGGGGGCCATTTTGAGTGCTGCTACAGGCAGGCCCTGGCCATGTGCTGGGAGGCAGGGGGCCATTTTGAATGCAGGTAGTGTTCTTAGGTCTGCAACCATTTTGCCTAGCTTTCAACCTTTATACCCAGGGGTAGTGAGTGGTGCATGGGCCTAGTCTTTCTGTGGGGTGTCTTGAATTTAAACATCATGGAGAGCCTGGATGGCTTGGGATTGTGCTGATTTTTCTGTGATTTTCGTTTTTTTGGGCTGTTGTTGTGGCCTTTTCACCAGGGGTAGTGAGTGGTGCATGGGCCTAGTCTTTCTGTGGGGTGTCTTGAATTTAAACATCATGGAGGTCATGGATGGCATGGGATTGTGCTGATTTGTCTGTGTTTTTCGATTTTTTGGGGTGTTCATGGGGACAGGCCATGTGGGTGGGGGCCATTTTGAGTGCTGCTACAGGCAGGCCCTGGCCATGTGCTGGGAGGCAAGGGGCCATTTTGAATGCAGGCAGTGTTCTTAGGTCTGCGACCATTTTGCCTAGCTTTCAACCTTTATGCCCAGGGGTAGTGAGTGGGGCATGGGCCTATTCTTTCTTTGGGGTGTCTTGAATTTAAACATCATGGAGGGCCTGGATGGCTTGGGATTGTGCTGATTTTTCTGTGATTTTTGTTTTTTTGGGCTGTTGTTGTGGCCTTTTCACCAGGGGTAGTGAGTGGTGCATGGGCCTAGTCTTTCTGTGGGGTGTCTTGAATTTAAACATCATGGATGGCATTGATGGCATGGGATTGTGCTGATTTGTCTGTGTTTTTCGATTTTTTGGGGTGTTCATGGGGACAGGCCATGTGGGTGGGGGCCATTTTGAGTGCTGCTACAGGCAGGCCCTGGCCATGTGCTGGGAGGCAGGGGGCCATTTTGAATGCAGGCAGTGTTCTTAGGTCTGCAACCATTTTGCCTAGCTTTCAACCTTTATGCCCAGGGGTAGTGAGTGGTGCATGGGCCTAGTCTTTCTGTGGGGTGTCTTGAATTTAAACATCATGGAGGGCCTGAATGGCTTGGGATTGTGCTTATTTTTCTGTGAATTTCGTTTTTTTGGGCTGTTGTTGTGGCCTTTTCACCAGGGGTAGTGAGTGGTGCATGGGCCTAGTCTTTCTGTGGGGTGTCTTGAATTTAAACATCATGGAGGGCCTGGATGGCTTGGGATTGTGCTGATATTTCTGTGATTTTCGTTTTTTTGGGCTGTTATTGTGGCCTTTTCACCAAGGGTAGTGAGTGGTGCATGGGCCTAGTCTATTTGTGGGGTGTCTTGAATTTAAACATCATGGAGGGCATGGATGGCATGGGATTGTGCTGATTTTTCTGTGTTTTTTGATTTTTTGGGGTGTTCATAGGGACAGGTCATGTGGGTGGGGGCCATTTTGAGTGCTGCTACAGGCAGGCCCTGGCCATGTGCTGGGAGGCAGGGGGCCATTTTGAATGCAGGCCTGTGTTCTTAGGTCTGCAACCATTTTGCCTAGCTTTCAACCTTTATGCCCAGGGGCAGTGAGTGGTGCATGGGCCTAGTCTTTCTGTGGGGTGTCTTGAATTTAAACATCATGGAGGGCCTGGATGGCTTGGGGGTTTGCTGATTTTTCTGTGATTTTCGTTTTTTTGGGCTGTTGTTGTGGCCTTTTCACCAGGGGTAGTGAGTGGTGCATGGGCCTAGTCTTTCTGTGGGGTGTCTTGAATTTAAACATCATGGAGGGCATGGATGACATGGGATTGTGCTGATTTTTCTGTGTTTTTCGATTTTTTGGGGTGTTCATGGGGACAGGCCATGTGGGTGGGGGCCATTTTGAGTGCTGCTACAGGCAGGCCCTGGCCATGTGCTGGGAGGCAGGGGGCCATTTTGAATGCAGGCAGTGTTCTTAGGTCTGCAACCATTTTGCCTAGCTTTCAACCTTTATGCCCAGGGGTAGTGAGTGGTGCATGGACCTAGTCTTTCTGTGGGGTGTCTTGAATTTAAACATCATGGAGGGCCTGGATGGCTTGGGATTGTGCTGATTTTTCTGTGATTTTCATTTTTTTGGGCTGTTGTTGTGGCCTTTTCACCAGGGGTAGTGAGTGGTGCATGGGCCTAGTCTTTCTGTGGGGTGTCTTGAATTTAAACATCATGGAGGGCATGGATGGCATGGGATTGTGCTGATTTTTCTGTGTTTTTCGATTTTTTGGGGTGTTCATGGGGACAGGCCATGTGGGTGGGGGCCATTTTGAGTGCTGCTACAGGCAGGCCCTGGCCATGTGCTGGGAGGCAGGGGGCCATTTTGAATGCAGGCAGTGTCCTTAGGTCTGCAACCATTTTGCCTAGCTTTCAACCTTTATGCCCATGGGTAGTGAGTGGTGCATGGGCCTAGTCTTTCTGTGGGGTGTCTTGAATTTAAACATCATGGAGGGCCTGGATGGCTTGGGGGTTTGCTGATTTTTCTGTGATTTTCGGTTTTTTGGGCTGTTGTTGTGGCCTTTTCACCAGGGGTAGTGAGTGGTGCATGGGCCTAGTCTTTCTGTGGGGTGTCTTGAATTTAAACATCATGGAGGGCATGGATGGCATGGGATTGTGCTGATTTTTCTGTGTTTTTCGATTTTTTGGGGTGTTCATGGGGACAGGCCATGTGGGTGGGGGCCATTTTGAGTGCTGCTACAGGCAGGCCCTGGCCATGTGCTGGGAGGCAGGGGGCCATTTTGAATGCAGGCAGTGTTCTTAGGTCTGCAACCATTTTGCCTAGCTTTCAACCTTTATGCCCAGGGGTAGTGAGTGGTGCATGGACCTAGTCTTTCTGTGGGGTGTCTTGAATTTAAACATCATGGAGGGCCTGGATGGCTTGGGATTGTGCTGATTTTTCTGTGATTTTCATTTTTTTGGGCTGTTGTTGTGGCCTTTTCACCAGGGGTAGTGAGTGGTGCATGGGCCTAGTCTTTCTGTGGGGTGTCTTGAATTTAAACATCATGGAGGGCATGGATGGCATGGGATTGTGCTGATTTTTCTGTGTTTTTCGATTTTTTGGGGTGTTCATGGGGACAGGCCATGTGGGTGGGGGCCATTTTGAGTGCTGCTACAGGCAGGCCCTGGCCATGTGCTGGGAGGCAGGGGGCCATTTTGAATGCAGGCAGTGTCCTTAGGTCTGCAACCATTTTGCCTAGCTTTCAACCTTTATGCCCATGGGTAGTGAGTGGTGCATGGGCCTAGTCTTTCTGTGGGGTGTCTTGAATTTAAACATCATGGAGGGCCTGGATGGCTTGGGATTGTGCTGATTTTTCTGTCATTTTCGTTTTTTTGGGCTGTTGTTGTGGCCTTTTCACCAGGGGTAATGAGTGGTGCATGGGCCTAGTCTTTCTGTGGGGTGTCTTGAATTTAAACATCATGGAGGGCATGGATTGCATGGGATTGTGCTGATTTTTCTGTGTTTTTCGATTTTATGGGGTGTTCATGGGGACAGGCCAAGTGGGTGGGGGCCATTTTGAGTGCTGCTACAGGCAGGCCCTGGCCATGTGCTGGGAGGCAGGGGGCCATTTTGAATGCAGGCAGTGTTCTTAGGTCTGCAACCATTTTGCCTAGCTTTCAACCTTTATGCCCAGGGGTAGTGAGTGGTGCATGGACCTAGTCTTTCTGTGGGGTGTCTTGAATTTAAACATCATGGAGGGCCTGGATGGCTTGGGATTGTGCTGATTTTTCTGTGATTTTCATTTTTTTGGGCTGTTGTTGTGGCCTTTTCACCAGGGGTAGTGAGTGGTGCATGGGCCTAGTCTTTCTGTGGGGTGTCTTGAATTTAAACATCATGGAGGGCATGGATGGCATGGGATTGTGCTGATTTTTCTGTGTTTTTCGATTTTTTGGGGTGTTCATGGGGACAGGCCATGTGGGTGGGGGCCATTTTGAGTGCTGCTACAGGCAGGCCCTGGCCATGTGCTGGGAGGCAGGGGGCCATTTTGAATGCAGGCAGTGTCCTTAGGTCTGCAACCATTTTGCCTAGCTTTCAACCTTTATGCCCATGGGTAGTGAGTGGTGCATGGGCCTAGTCTTTCTGTGGGGTGTCTTGAATTTAAACATCATGGAGGACCTGGATGGCTTGGGGGTTTGCTGATTTTTCTGTGATTTTCGTTTTTTTGGGCTGTTGTTGTGGCCTTTTCACCAGGGGTAGTGAGTGGTGCATGGGCCTAGTCTTTCTGTGGGGTGTCTTGAATTTAAACATCATGGAGGGCATGGATGGCATGGGATTGTGCTGATTTTTCTGTGTTTTTCGATTTTTTGGGGTGTTCATGGGGACAGGCCATGTGGGTGGGGGCCATTTTGAGTGCTGCTACAGGCAGGCCCTGGCCATGTGCTGGGAGGCAGGGGGCCATTTTGAATGCAGGCAGTGTTCTTAGGTCTGCAACCATTTTGCCTAGCTTTCAACCTTTATGCCCAGGGGTAGTGAGTGGTGCATGGACCTAGTCTTTCTGTGGGGTGTCTTGAATTTAAACATCATGGAGGGCCTGGATGGCTTGGGATTGTGCTGATTTTTCTGTGATTTTCATTTTTTTGGGCTGTTGTTGTGGCCTTTTCACCAGGGGTAGTGAGTGGTGCATGGGCCTAGTCTTTCTGTGGGGTGTCTTGAATTTAAACATCATGGAGGGCATGGATGGCATGGGATTGTGCTGATTTTTCTGTGTTTTTCGATTTTTTGGGGTGTTCATGGGGACAGGCCATGTGGGTGGGGGCCATTTTGAGTGCTGCTACAGGCAGGCCCTGGCCATGTGCTGGGAGGCAGGGGGCCATTTTGAATGCAGGCAGTGTCCTTAGGTCTGCAACCATTTTGCCTAGCTTTCAACCTTTATGCCCATGGGTAGTGAGTGGTGCATGGGCCTAGTCTTTCTGTGGGGTGTCTTGAATTTAAACATCATGGAGGGCCTGGATGGCTTGGGATTGTGCTGATTTTTCTGTCATTTTCGTTTTTTTGGGCTGTTGTTGTGGCCTTTTCACCAGGGGTAGTGAGTGGTGCATGGGCCTAGTCTTTCTGTGGGGTGTCTTGAATTTAAACATCATGGAGGGCATGGATTGCATGGGATTGTGCTGATTTTTCTGTGTTTTTCGATTTTATGGGGTGTTCATGGGGACAGGCCAAGTGGGTGGGGGCCATTTTGAGTGCTGCTACAGGCAGGCCCTGGCCATGTGCTGGGAGGCAGGGGGCCATTTTGAATGCAGGCAGTGTCCTTAGGTCTGCAACCATTTTGCCTAGCTTTCAACCTTTATGCCCATGGGTAGTGAGTGGTGCATGGGCCTAGTCTTTCTGTGGGGTGTCTTGAAATTAAACATCATGGAGGGCCTGGATGGCTTGGGATTGTGCTGATTTTTCTGTCATTTTCGTTTTTTGGGCTGTTGTTGTGGCCTTTTCACCAGGGGTAGTGAGTGGTGCATGGGCCTAGTCTTTCTGTGGGGTGTCTTGAATTTAAACATCATGGAGGGCATGGATGGCATGGGATTGTGCTGATTTTTCTGTGTTTTTCGATTTTATGGGGTGTTCATGGGGACAGGCCAAGTGGGTGGGGGCCATTTTGAGTGCTGCTACAGGCAGGCCTTGGCCATGTGCTCGGAGGTAGGGGGCCATTTTGAATGCAGGCAGTGTTCCTAGGTCTGCAACCATTTTGCCTAGCTTTCAACCTTCATGCCCAGGGGTAGTGAGTGGTGCATAGGCCTAGTCTTTCTGTGGGGTGTCTTGAATTTAAACATCATGGAGGATTTGGGATTGTGCTGATTTTTCTGTGATTTTCGTTTTTTTGGGCTGTTGTTGTGGCCTTTTCACCAGGGGAAGTGAGTGGTGCATGGGCCTAGTCTTTCTGTGGGGTGTCTTGAATTTAAACATCATGTATGGCATGGGATTGTGCTGATTTTTCTGTGTTTTTCGATTTTTGGGGTGTATAACTGAACTGATGTTCCTCTGTTTTCCATTGCTTTTAGGTGCACAAGACTCAAGAGAACCACCAGTGCCAGGAAGAAGTCCTGCAGCGGTGTGTGTGTGCAGCATAACATCATGCGACGTCACGTCTGGCCACAGACAACTCTGCAACTCGTGCAACTGCGGCCTGCTGTTCTGACCTCTGAAGAAGATGGCCCCCAAAAAAGTTCTCCGTAGCTCCTCTAGCAAGAAAGTTGCCAGTAAGGAGCTGAAGAAGCAAGTTACCAAGGAGACTGGTGTGCCGCCCGCCACATTTTGTGGGAGTAAAAAAAAAAGTACGCCTGCAGCAGCAGCGGGATCTGCTGGGGACCAAGCTGGGAGCAGCACCCCCGCTCCATTGGGCTCAGTGCCACCACCACCACCACGCCAACTGAAGTCCAAGCCCTTGAGTGCTGCAGAGGCACTTAGTCTAGTTGTTCAATCACCATCGACCAGTGATGTTGGCTCATCACAAGAAAGTAGCAGCAATGTCCCTCAATCAACACAGGTTGTTGTAACTCATCTGACGAGTGTTGAACAACCACAGCCGCAACAACAACCACATGTGCAAGTACAAGCCCAAGTACTTGTGGAAGGAGAGGCAGCGCAAGGAGATGCGCAAGCAGAGGTGCATGGAGGGTCACAAGTGCCCACAATAGTTGTTCCTCCAGAAGTAGGGGCACATCAGGAAATCGACAATCAAGCCGAGGTATCAGTTGAGGAAGCCACTCCTCCTGATCATTCATTGTCTTCCTCATCCCTAGCAAGGAAAAGATCAAGGGTGGTGTCTACATCTTCTTCAAGCACACCTCCTTCTGATGATACGGATCAAAATTGGGAACCAGCACCACTGCCGTCTGAGAGTGAGGCACACCATGATCTGACAAAGGTAGTTAAGCGTAAAAGGAAGCTCGTCCAAAGTCTCATAGTTATGGAGTGTGATGAGGCTCAACAAGAAGTGGCGGATACTGCTGCTGATGAAGACTCTCACGATGACGACCCAGTCATCATAAAGGTCACTGCAGCCCCAGAGGGCATGCAGCAAACAGACATTTTGACCCTAGCCCGAGAAGCTGCTGAGCGTGATGATGTTGTCGACGAGGAGGCAATGGAAACACCACAATCAATGGAGTTATCTAGTACACCAACACGTACCGCTTCCATATTTCTTCCTCGTCAGAAGGGACCTCCATGCACCTCGAACTCAATTAGTGGTGGTGAAAGTGCACAACGTAGTAAAGTTCGGCAATCCACATCCTCCACTGCATCTGGCATTAGAAGCATGACCGCCGCCTCCTCCGGCCCCCACAAACATTTCAAGTCAGCAGTTTGGGACTTCTTTAGTGTTTGCTCAAAAAAGGAAAACTTCGCCATTTGTAGCATTTGTAAGCTTGCAGTTAGTCGTGGTAAGTTTGGTACCAACTATGATACCGGAGGCCAGAGAGGTCATCTTAAGAGACAGCACGCTGTCCAATGGTTTGCGCACCTAAAGGCGATCAAGGAAGCCCAAATTGCAAGTCAAGAAAACGTTGATGTTTCATCTGATGATGACGAGGAGGAAGAAGACGTGTCAAACACTTCACTTACACCCAGTACCCCTGTCAGCAGCACACCCCATGTGAGCCACACTAAGAGTGTGGGAGAGAGTGAGACACCAATGCGAAAAAGTTCATCAGCGAGCGTAACTGGGTCGAAGAAGTCCTCATCATCATCATCCCGTAAATGCTTGGTCCAGGGCAACATTAGAACCATGTTGTTTACAGAAGCGCCATATGAACGCAACCACCCACTGACGCGTCTGTATAACACTAAGCTGGCTAAAATGCTAGCTCTGGACCTTCTCCCTTTTTCTTTTGTAGAAGGGATTGGTATTTTAGAATTAGTGGCAGCTCTCTGCCCTAAATGGAAGGTTCCTAGCCGGTTCTATTTTGCCAGAGTTGCGGTTCCAGCACTACATGAAGATGTGCTGGAGGTGATTGGGGCAGCTTTGCAGAAGAGTGCTGTTCACACTATACATCTGACAACAGACATGTTGACCAGTGGCGCAGGCGCTGATTACATGTGCATCACTGCACACTGGGTCTCTTTTTCAGGGGTTAAAGCAAAGCTAAACGCAGGTGTTGACCCAGACCAAGTTTTTAAAGCTGCTCGGAAACATGCAACACTAGCCATGTTTGGCTTGGTGAAACGTCACACAGCAGAAAACATTCTGAATGAGTTTAACACAAAGGTCTTTCACTGGCTGTCCCCAAAAAAACACCAGATTGGTTATGTTTCCACGGATAATGGCGCCAATGTAGTTAAGGCCATGGAGCTGGGTCAATATTTCAGAGTGCCGTGTTTGGCGCACTGTATAAACCTGGTTGTTAAAAAATTCTTAAGTGATGAAGACAGTCCAGCGTGCGAGTTAGTGGCCACCTGCCGAAGAATGTGCAACCATTTCAGCCATTCTTTTAAGGCCCGGAAGCATCTGAGGAGCCTGCTACATGAACGTCGAATGCCAGTGAAAGCACTCATCCAGGAGGTGGCAACACGTTGGAACTCAACCTTCTACATGCTTGAGCGTCTGTATGAGCAGTATACGGTACTCGATCACTATTTCTTAACACTTGGTACAGCTCAGAAGGACCTGAGGCTTGATGCGGCGCAATGGAACCTATTTAAAAGCCTGACAGACATGCTTCGTCCTTTTGAGGTCTTCACGCGTGCAGTCAGCAAGGAGGACTGTAATTTGGGAAAAGCTATCCCATTGTTGCGCATGCTGGAGCACAAACTGGAGGCGGTGTCTTCTATGTTTCAAAAAGATGAAAAAAGCAAGACGCTTTTGTTTTGGCGGAGAAATTATTAGAGCGCCTACGTGGTGATGAACAGCATTACATTTGTGCTACTATTCTGGATCCACGCTACAAAAAGGCGCTGGCAGGCAGAGCATTCTTTCCTTTTGATGATGAAAATGTTACAAAGTATAAACGTTGGCTAGCCTTGTCAGCCAAGAGGTTTGAAAGAGAACGGCAGCAAATTGAAGGAAAAGGCAGTACATCAGCATCAGCAGGCCATCCCCAGTCAAAAGAATCCACTTTTGCACCTGTGGCTGTGGCACAAGTGACCTCTCAGCTGTTAAAGACACCGGCAACCGGATCATCTGCACCAGACACAACAGTAACATTGGATGCAGAAGAGGATTGGCTAACTCGGCTTGGGTTTGGTTCTCAAAAGTTCACAGCAAAAAGTAAGCAAAGTGGAGGAACCTTGGAGGACCTTGAGTCGATGGTGCAGGACTATCTGAATGACTCAACAGAGGTCTATTTTAATGCTGACCTATTGGCGTATTGGCATGGGAAAAAGAATTGTGGGCACAGCTCTCCAACCTGGCTATAAACTACTTGTATTGCCCACTCGCAAGCGTGTCTTCTCAACGTGTTTTCAGTGCTGCTGGTGGCATTGTAACTTCCAAACGGAGCCGCCTCTCGCCCAAAAATGTGGAGAGGTTAACAATGATCAAGATGAATCCGCACCTCATACCACCAGATTACAAAGTACGAGAAAGCATGCTGGCTGAATACGAGGAGGACAGCAACGTAGATGAGGGAATTTCTTCTCTGTTAGGTGACACTGACCTCATCCTGCCTGAATTCGCAGAGTATGATGACGAACCCTTATTCTTATTCCCTGACACCGAGCCCTGAAAATTAGACAATGAATCAATAACTTTCTTTTTCGTCCTTATTAACTTTTATTCCTGTGTGTCTGTCTTTCTTTGTTTTGCACAGTTAATATAATTCAAACTTTAATCACCTAATCACAAAAACAAGCCCATCAGCAGAACTGTCTTCACTTGTTTGCTTATTGATTTGAAGATGCCGCAGTCTGCATTCCTCAGGTTCACAAGTTCACAAGAACATGCTCCTCTATCCTCCTCCTCCAGACTCCTATTTCCCTCAAAGCAGAGGGCTGGATTACGCCCAATGAAGAAAGACTCTGCACTTGTGGGGGTGTTCTACTTCTTTGTGGGTGAGTTGACTGCTCTGGGGCCATTGCTGGGAAGCTCTAATACCGGATAATAGTGGTTTGGACCAAATCGGAGGCGAAATTTTTTTGCGTTTTTGCTGACATGCTTGCCTTTGAGGTACTCTTTGGGGGGGTTCCGGGTGTTTGTGGGTGAGTTTTGGGGTCTGGGAGCACTGCTGAGACAGTCTAATCTTGATTGCATTTGCTTTTTAGGAAATCCGTGGTGGAAAACGGGAGTTATGACCTAGCTGCACAGCGCGTTTGGACCGAAGGCCGATAAATATTGTAAGTATGAGATTTTCCTTTTTGGCTGTTTGGGGGTGTTGTGCTTTTTTGCGGGTGGGTTGGCGGGTCTTGGGGCATTCCTGGGAAGGTCTAATACCGGATAGAAGTGGTTTGGACAAAATCCATGCAGAATTTTTTTTTGCTATTTCTGACATTTTGCTCAATGTAGCGTTTTTGGGGGCCTGTTTGGGGGGATTCCTGGTGTTTGTGGGTGGGTTTCGGGGTCTGGGAGCACTGCTGACTATGGATACTTTAGATTGCAAGAGGTTTGAAGCAAATCCATGGTGGCAGAGGGGAGTTAGGGCCTAGCTGCAGAGCATGCGCGGTGTGATTTTGGAAATTGCCAAGAAAATGACTGTCCCCATTTTTGTACTTTTGCTTTTTGGCTGTTTGGGGGTCTTCTACTAGTTTTCCCCTGGGTTGACGGCTCTGGGGCCATTGCTGGGAAGCTCTAATACCGGATAAAAGTGGTTTGGACCAAATCGGAGGCGAAATTTCTTTTGCGTTTTTGCTGACATGCTTGCCTTTAAGGGGCTCTTTGGGGGGGTTCCGGGTGTTTGTGGGTGAGTTTTGGGGTCTGGGAGCACTGCTGGGATAGTCTAATCTTGATTGCATTTGCTTTTCAGGAAATCCGTGGTGGAAAACAGGAGTTATGACCTAGCTGCACAGCGCGTTTGGACCGAAGGCCAATAAATATTGTAAGTATGTGATTTTCCTTTTTGGCTGTTTGGGGGTGTTGTGCTTTTTTGTGGGTGGGTTGGCGGGTCTTGGGGCATTCCTGGGAAGGTCTAATACCGGATAGAAGTGGTTTGGACAAAATCCATGCAGAATTATTTTTTGCTAATTCTGACATTTTGCTCAATGTAGCGTTTTCGGGGGCCTGTTTGGGGGGCTTCCTGGTGTTTGTGGGTGGGTTTCGGGGTCTGGGAGCACTGCTGGCTATGGATACTTTAGATTGCAAGAGGTTTGAAGCAAATCCATGGTGGCAGAGGGGAGTTAGGGCCTAGCTGCAGAGCGCGCGCGGAGTGATTTTGGAAATTGCCAAGAAAATGACTAAGTCCCCATTTTTGTACTTTTGCTTTTTGGCTGTTTGGGGGTCTTCTACTAGTTTTTGCCTGGGTTGACGGCTCTGGGGCCATTGCTGGGAAGCTCTAATACCGGATAAAAGTGGTTTGGACCAAATCGGAGGCGAAATTTCTTTTGCGTTTTTGCTGACATGCTTGCCTTTGAGGTGCTCTTTGGGGGGGTTCCGGGTGTTTGTGGGTGAGTTTTGGGGTCTGGGAGCACTGCTGGGACAGTCTAATCTTGATTGCATTTGCTTTTCAGGAAATCCGTGGTGGAACACGGGAGTTATGACCTAGCTGCAGAGCGCGTTTGGACCGAAGGCGATAAATATTGTAAGTATGAGATTTTCCTTTTTGGCTGTTTGGGGGTGCTGTGCTTATTTGCGGGTGGGTTGGCGGGTCTTGGGGCATTCCTGGGAAGGTCTAATACCGGATAGAAGTGGTTTGGACAAAATCCATATGGAAAAGCCTTTTGGCACTTTTTGTAACTTAGGGTTCGTTAGGCTTAGCCCTAGCAGCAGGATTGCATGTGTTTCGGGGTGTTCTAGATTTTTGCAACTGAGTTCTGGGGTCTTAGAGCACTCGTGGGAATGTGTAATTTTGGTTGCAAGTGATTTGAAGAAAATCCATGGTGGGAAAGGGGGGATTTGGCATAGTTAAAGAAAGCCTTTGCCACAATTCTTAATTTAGGGCTCGTTAGGGTTAGCAGTATTTTTATTGCATGTGTTTGGGTGGGGGGGTTTGCGAGTCTTGGAGCGATGCTGGGTATGGATACTTTTGCTTGCTTGCAAGTGGTTTGAATACAATCCACGGTGGCTAAGGGGGTATTTGGGCCTACTTTTACTTTCAAAGTACGTTTTGTCACCAGTTTTCTACTAGGCCTCATTTTTTGAGATCTGATTGGGGGTCTACTACATTTTTGCGACTGGCTTTAGTAAGGGTCTGGGTGGGAGCACTGCTGGGAAGGTCTAATTTTGTTCTAAAACACAGTTTACAGTACACCTAGCTTGAGGGGAAAGACCCGCTAAATTAATTTGCCCATACTCATTTATCCTTCAAAAGGAGACTCAGACAGAGTATGCACTTTCAAAAATATTGTACTGTCTAATGTCTATTAGGAAACTCAAAGTGTGACTTTTTGCACTACACAGCGTACATACCTTATATTTATTTATCAGTGGTGTTCTAATATCACTTCCTGTTTTTCCGTCAATAATTACAGGCCGGGTTTCAGTCTGTGCAATGGGAAAAAAGGATGGATTCAGGCTTCACATTGGCGAGCCGCAATTCAACATCCGCCAGGCAGGCAGTGGACAGGGTGTCTTCTTGTCACCAACATTGATGGACGAAGCGTCAACTGGAATGGAGGAGTGCCGCTAATAAGAGGAATTGTTTGATGTGTGCAACATACTTACCAAATTCAACAGGACAACTACAACAACATACAGATACAGTATCCATTGTTTTCTTCTATGAGTGTGACTGCATTTCTTGGATCTCTCTCTGCTTCTAAATTGATCCCTACAGCCATTCTATAGGTTTTAGCCCGGCTATTTTTTAAACCTAATTTAATGTAAGAAGTGTTTCTCTGAGTGCAGAGATAGGCAAGTGGAAATGCTGCAGCCCTGTACTGTCGCATTCTGTCATTCACGGTTGTCGAAAGTACTACTTACTTTTCAGTAACAATGCATGCAGTAGGGCATGCACTTCCTTTATGTCACGTAAAAGATTTATGGTTAGCTTTGTACCCAAAGATTTCTTTATGTTCAATAATTGTTTGTCCATGCTGTGGTTTTTTTTCTTCTCTCAACAAAACCTACCCAAAAAGAAACCCCCATTCCCATCCATTTTCCAAACCCTAACCCTCTTCCCCCGGGCTGTGTGGTTTTGATTGATGTGTGACTAAATGACATCAATAATTCCACACACTTGCTGGGGAGGATAAGGTCATAGCAACAGGCTGGTGAAGGAATCCGAGGATATATTCTAGACTTACTCAGCTTCAGTACTATTTCTTGTAGTAGTAGCCAATGTCAAAGAAATTCAACGCAAGTACTAGTTATACTTTCAATACTTTACCATTTGTTAGGCTACATTTTGGCACTGTTCTAGTGTACTGTCACCTGCTATATTCTCTATCATACCGTTGTAATGCTACAGTAAGGACAAACCAGGTTTCATTTTCTTTTTTTCCATAGGCATGCAACTGCCACTGTGTCACACCACTAGTACCACCGCAATGAGGACATTTCATCCGCCCAGGATTGCCAACCTTAATCGCCATTTCCCGTGGAGCCTGCCCTGGGCCTAGCCCTACTTTCAAACACAAATTACAGGTAAGATAAGCGTTTGGTGGGAGGTAGTATTATAAAGGAGTATTAGGAGAGACGAGAGATTGATGGTAGTACTACTAAAGTCCTAGCACTCTTGAATTCACTTACTCTGTGAGAGGCACTTAGTGTTGAAAACATTTAGCCATTTACACTTAAAGGAAGAAAATGACACAGACTTAAGTTTCAGGAACACAAACTTTCTGTTAAACCCCCACCCACCAGACTCAAAAGCAGTAAAAAACAGGTATGCTCAGATAAAGTTTCAAAAAGTATATTTTTGTAGCCCTAACAAAATAATCTCCCGCAAGACCCTCCCTAACCCCAACGATTGTCCTTCAGCAGTCCCTAAAACAACCCAACTCCCAATTCCCACCCCCCAAAAGTCTCTAAAAAAGGGGCAAGGGACACTACGGCAGGCTGCTGTTCACTTTTGCGGCCAGGGCATCATACTCCTTGCGGAGGGTGGCATGGTTGGAGCGGAGGCCCTCCACCAAGGTCTTATACGTTAGGACCTCCTGCTCCAGGTAGGACACTCTGAGGCATAAGCGGTGCTGGCGTGCCTTGCGACTCCTGTGGGGGGCAGCTGCTGTCTTTGCTGCTCGGCGGTGGCGGTTGGCTTTGGTAGCCCGACTCCGTACCGCTGGAGCACTGCGCTAGCTGGCAGCCCGTGGGGGCCCGGAGGAGGATGCAGCTGTCCCAGTTGATGTTGTACCGGTAGACTGCGTGTCCTCCTCCTCCAGGGCCACCAGCTGCCGATATTCGACGACAGTGGCATCTAGCCTCCGTTGCCGGGCCATTCGAGCCAGCTCCTTCCTTGATGGTCTGTTTGATTTGGAAGGAGCAACTATATTAAGAAAGAAAGACATAGTCTGTAACCAATGCTCCTTAAGATTAAAACAAAATGATTGAGCAGAAAGTTGTGTCACAGTACAAGTAGTAAATTGAAAGCACAGTACATAACTATTGAGGACAGTATCTATCTAACCTCCCACTTCTTCATCCTTGCTCTAACATTAGTGGGAGTTTAAGGAACAAATTCTACAAGCACTATGGACTTCCATTACAGTCGACTATGACAGTACACCAGTCTTCTTCTTCTTCTCTCTTGTTTAGGAAAATTGGCACGTTATCTTATGAAAGCAGGCATAATGCCAGCGCAGTGAACTTGCACCCGAGAAAAACAGACGCACACCATGATGAGTGAGACAGACTTGCGTTACTGTACCGGTCCAGTACATGCAGGTGGTGAAGCTCTTACTTTTCTATTACGGGTGGCACTGAGAATACTCTGTTAAAAGGGCTACTGCTTAATTAATTTAGCTTTCACCCTACAGTGCAAATGAGTACTAGAAAAGGAAAATGAAGAAGCTAAATAATCTGATTATCTATCACTTCACATGGGATGTATTGGATTACATATGGGATGACTTTAGGTGATTTGCTTATTATTGAGTGAACAGTGATACACCCACACATGAATGACTTACTACTACTAAACTAAAGTTATTAAGAGAGGTAGGGAGTGTCCACCGTAAGAACCGGATATATGCTGTGCTTGCAGTTGCAATACAAACTACTGCTACTATTCATGGTAGTATTTGGACAAAATTACAACTTCTTTTCCTTGCCTTTCATACACTGGAACGGACGTGCGGGTGCGGTGTTACATGCTCTTTAAAGTAACACTTAGTTCATCCAGTGACCGTCTACTCTCTCTAGATACACATATGCTATCTAAGAGTATATGCTATCTAAGAGTCAGATAGTACCATGATCCAGGCATCCATCCATTCAAAGTATATGCACACATACAGTTTCTGTTTCACCCACCCAGGCTGTTCTCCTTCCACCCATCCTTGCTTCATCATTCACCCAGCCATGCACCATACCATATTCTTTCCTTCCCAGCCACCTCGGGGACCAAGCAAACACATATCATTCTTCTTTGCCAGTCATCATTACATTTCTCGTCCTTCCACACTTACTTACACCCTTCTTTCGCTTTTCGTTCATCCCATCCATCAAGTTCATCTCAGATCTGATTGGGATTCTTCTCGCCAAAAACTTCACAGCTAAGTCGAAGTACATTTAGAGGAGGCTACTACCTGGTTGATTTATAATACACCTGTGCAGATAGCGGGCGCAGGCTCCTTGCACTTGCTGGTGCTCCCCCTCCCCCTCCCAGAGCCCCAGATAGCACACTCTGCTGTCTTCAATCTCAATAAGTAAGGAATATATAGCTTACCTCTGCCCGCCACCACCGTGTGAACCCTCACAGGCACATTGGTGTCGTCCGGCACTTGCACCGCATCCTCCCCACAAGTGTTCCCCTCATCCACCACCACCACCTCCGCGCTTGCCCCGCCACCAGATGTTCCACCTACAAAGTACATTTAAGATTGTTAGAATACACCACTCACTACTATATAATATTTGGTCTAAGAATAAAGAAATGTTAAAAAAACAGCAAACAATGTAATAATTTGTGGCTGTCTACTCTAAAGTAAAAATGTCCCTTTTTCCAGGGAAGGCTGTTGTCTTGCTGCACTTTTTGGCACAACTGATAAATGCTTGCTTTTTATTTTTAACACGCACCACTTTTTCTCCTAACAGACAGAAGCTTCACTTCTAAGAACACGAGCAAGATCAAGTTCAAACCAGGTGAGAGCTCGGCTCGACCACAAGAAATGTGTCCAATTAATCGTCAGCACTAACAGCCTGATTCATGAAGTAAAATTGCGCCCGCAATCGCTGCGAAAATGCAAATGCGGGCGCAATTTCCGTAATCGGCATTCAACATCAAAACAGCGAATTCGCAAACACAGAATAGCGAATTCGCTAATATATTCGCAGAATCCTGGCAGGTGAGCATTAGCGAATCGGAAAATGCGATAAACCACGGATTCTGCGAAAATAATAGTGAATTCGCTATATAATCGCAATCGGTATTCAAGAAAAATCGCTAATAGCGAAAAACCCAAAAATCGCAATTTGCACCGCGCAAAATAAGGACAACTCAAAGCAGGTGGTAACCATAAAAGCCATGCAAAAAAAACTTTCAAAAAACTGTTGTCCTATCACCAACAGGTTCTGTCCTGACCAATCACACATAAGGACCATCATCATCAGCAGCATTAGGAGTCCCACAATGCCAGGAATGTACATGGTGGTGAGGCGTCGAAGGCTAGAGCGATTAACACGGAGGAGACGCAGGATCCAGGACAGGATATTCCGCCAGCGGGTCACCTTGCTGGGCCAAACCAGAGAGCAGATATATGCTAAATACAGGCTGAATGAGGAAATGATAATGCTGCTAATACAGGACCTTGACCTCCTGATGCAGCACCCAACAAGCCGTACCAATGCGGTGCCTACACATGTGCAGGTATTGTGTAGCCTGCACCTCCTGGCCTCCGGGAGTTTCCAGGGGATAGTAGCGGCTGCTGGGGGGATATCCCAGCCCACCATGTCACGCTGCCTCCACACTTTTGTTGACGCCATGCTCACCCAGCTACACCGTCACATCAAATTCCCCGCCAGCCAACAGGAATTGGACATGACCAAGCTACAATTCTACAATGTAGCCCATTTTCCACATGTGCTCGGATGCATAGACTGTACCCACGTCGCCATCTGCCCACCAGCTGCCATGGAGTATATTTTCCGCAATAGAAAGTCCTACCACTCCCTCAACATCCAGATGGTCTGCAGTGCTAAGACATACATCACTGACATTGTCGCACAGTACCCAGGGAGTACCCATGACTCCTTCATTTTCCGGCACAGCGGCCTCCACACACGACTGGTCAGGGGAGAGTTTGGGGAAGGACACCTACTTGGTAAGTACACTTTGTTGAAAATGTCACATTGCTAAGATGTAACAGCGCAGCACAGGCAATCACCATCTGCTCCTCTCATTCAGGTGACAGTGGCTACGCCCTCTGTGAATACCTCCTGACCCCATACCTCAACCCTGCTACACCCCAGCAACGGCGCTACAATATTGCACACATACGGACAAGGAAGTGCATAGAAAGGACATTTGGCCTGCTCAAGAGCAGGTTCCGCATACTGCACAAGACAGGTGGGGCCATGTATTACAGTCCTGCAATGTGCTGCCGCATTGTGGCTGTCTGCGCAATACTACATAACATTGCAACCAAGCGCCGGATACCTGTTGACATCTCTGGCAGTGAATCTGAGGGGGACAACCGGCCACCTGCACATGCGCGCCATGCACATGGGGAGAACCCAGCAGAAGGGCACAGACGTCACAACCACATCACAGTGAACAGTTTCTAGTACAACCTCTTCCATCACCCCACAAATCAACAATGCATGCAAAATGTAATGATGACACAACGTAAGTACACTTTGTTGAAAATGTCACATTGCTAAGATGTAACAGCGCAGCACAGGCAATCCCCATCTGCTCCTCTCATTCAGGTGACAGTGGCTACGCCCTCCGTGAATACCTCCTGACCCCATACCTCAACCCTGCTACACCCCAGCAACAGCGCTACAATATTGCACACATACGGACAAGGAATTGCATAGAAAGGACATTTGGCCTGCTCAAGAGCAGGTTCCGCATACTGCACAAGACAGGTGGGGCCGTGTATTACAGTCCTGCAATGTGCTGCCGCATTGTGGCTGTCTGCGCAATACTACATAACATTGCAACCAAGCGCCGGATACCTGTTGACATCTCTGGCAGTGAATCTGAGGGGGACAACCGGCCACCTGCACATGCGCGCCATGCACATGGGGAGAACCCAGCAGAAGGGCACAGACGTCGCAACCACATCACAGTGAACAGTTTCTAGTACAACCTCTTCCATCACCCCACAAATCAACAATGCATGCAAAATGTAATGATGACACAACGCTAATGTGTGTAGCAAAATAAATGTATTTGTTCAATTCACAAAAAAATAAATAAGGTTCCGGTACAAATAACTCCCACTAACAGTATTACAGCATACTGCTGTGTATTAGAACATGGCAGGCTTAACGTCAGCCTGTGCCAATGATAGTCTGAAGTTCTCAGGTGCGCCTACTGCGCGTTGCACCCAAGCGCCTCTGAGGGGCATCCTCCTCCGGGGCTTCAGGACCTGGCGTGGGCCTGGTGCTGCGGCTGTGTGGTGGGATCTGTGAGGCTGAGTGGCTGCTGACGCTGGACGCCCCCTCACTAGCATCATCACCCCCCACAGTGGATGGTATTGCTGGAGGGTGTAGTGCAATGACGGCCGTGGTGAGGTGCTCCAGCACCCTGGTCATGTCCTCACTGCACTGGACTAGTTGGTGCTGCTGTGTCAGGAAGCGCCGCGCCAACAGAGAAGTTGCATTTGCAGCTACATAACTTGCCCTGCTGTATGAGGCCAGCCGGCTCATAAGTTGACGGTGGCGGCGGCGTGCTGCACTGCGCTGTGTCGACATCGCAGCGGTGTTGGCCTCCATGGCTGCAGCCATGCGGGCCATTCCCTCACCCACACCTGCCATGGCTGCAGTCATGTTGTCTAAGCGCTCCCCCACACCTGCCATGGCCGCCCTCATGCCGTCCATGTGGCCTGCAACTGTGGCCACATTGCGCCCTATCATATGGAGCTGCAGCTGAATAGCTCCTTGCTGTTGTGCCTGGCGCTGGTGTATCCGCAACATGCGTCTTTCAACGCTGAGACGCGCCAGTCCCTGTTCATTGGCCCGCCTGATTGCTGGAGTGGAGTGCTGGCGTGACCTGCCACGCCTGCCCTGCTGGCCTGAGTCTGTGGCTGGCCGCTGTGTGGCAACTGGCGCGGGCCCGGATGTTGTGGCGACAGCTGCTGGGGGTGTGACCGCTGGTGTTGCTGGTGCGCCAGATGCAGGGGGTGTGACTGCTGGTGTTGCTGGTGTGCCAGATGCAGGGGGCACAATGGTAACTGCCCTGGCTGCGGCTCTAGGTGGTGCAGCGGTAGCAGGAGGCACAATGGTGGCTGGCCTGGCAGCGGCTGTGGGTGCTGCACCAGTCGCAGGGGGGACACTGCAGGTGGATCTGGCTGCTGGTGTTGATGCAGCGGCAGGGGCTGGTGCCTGGGTTGGTGGTGGCACCTCCTCCTCCTGGACCTCCTCATCGATTTGCAGCCTTTCGCTATCGCTGCTTTCGCCACCTGTGGGGGTAAGTGGTGGATCATTAGTTGCATGTATCTGGCAGACGTGCAGTTGCCGTACACAACAAACAATGAGAGGAGGGTCTAAGGGCAGATTTACCGACCGACCAGGTACACGCCCCAAACACAATATCATAACACTAAATTATACCTGGGGGTCAAAAAAGGAAGGAAGTAAGTCATTCAACATGGATCACAAAACCGATACTATGCAAATAACACCAGTGAGAACACACCATGCACGCTGGCCAGATCAAGGCTCAAGAGCATATGGAGAAAATTATTCCCATCAGAAGCCACACTGTACCGCCCTCTTTCTCATCATTTGGGTTCTCCTTACCCAGGAGAGGAAACGGCCGGTCTGTTGTTACCGTGACCGATAGATGTGACAAGTGGGTAGTATGTGTTGTTTCAGAATTAAATTGGCTACTGAAAAAAGCAGTGTATTGTGATAGGAGTGAAATAGTGAGGGGTATAACTAAAATTAGGTGAATCGGGTAGAAAAACAAATTTTATTAGTATCTCCCAATCCCTAAGATTAAAAAGCAAGTGCAAGTGCGGGTTTGAAATAATAACCGTACTTGATGGTGGTCAACATGTTTCTGCATCAAGAGAATAAAGTTTCAAATGCATTCTTCAGGACCTTATTGTGTAAAACTACTGCTTTGTGTGAATAGTAATAAAATGATATCACCTGAGAATTCCAGGTTGTGTGTTCAACCATATACTGTTACCGCATCATACAAACGATATTGGATCCAAACAGAAAGACAAACAAACAAGAAAGAAAAAGAAACATGAATGTGTCATATTCACGTGGTTTTTTGTGCGATGGTACCGCATTCACACATATCAGAAAATAAATTCCAATATAGTCACTCACCCATACGTGGTGGTTGAGAAGCTTCACCCCACCTGGCTGCGGCTCAGGTAGATGGAGCACCGCTCTAGAAATGAGTCGTTTTTTAAAAAAAGAGAGTTTAAATGGAGGGAGGAACAAATAAGGCTCAATTGCTCCTTCGAGTGATTTGTGGATTACTTGTGGATAGCCCTGCTCATACCGATCCTCAACGGTCGGATGCTTGACTACTTAGCTCAATTTAAAGCTCGATGTGAATTGTATCGCTAAAGTCCAGTAGTGTGGGGAACAATCCACTGGACAAGTACACAGGCACATAGAGACGAGCTCGCTAAAATGCTCAATTCGGAGTTCAAAGATGTCTATGAGGGTACATGCAAGCCGGACTACCTGCGCAGCCTGTCTCATGCGTTCGTATTGACGAGCTTCGTCAGACGATACGCGCGCTAGCGAGAGTCATGTAGCCAGCTCACCTGACCGTCGGTGTCTCCTGACAGTCATCCGAGCTGTCTGGAGGGTACCGGTTGTCGCAACGAAGAGATGTTTATGCGATCACTCCCAGTTGAAAGGGTCACGTGATCAGGGGCGGTCACGTGACTCGATGAATGCTGGGAAATGTAGTTTGAGAGTCAATATTGGTTAAAAACAATGTTTTAGAAACAGGATATTACACTAATTAATATGTGTTCGTTTTTTAAAAAAACGCTGTATTACAAAGAGAGATGTTTATACAATCACTCCCAGTCGAAGGAGTCACGTGATCAGATGCGGTCTCGTGACTCAATGAGTCCTGGGAAGTGTAGTCTGAGAGTCAATGTTTACGAAAGCAATGTTTTAGAAACGGGGCATTACACTAGTTAGTATGTGTTTATTTATAAAACGCTGTATTGCAAAAAAACAAAAGACAGTGGAAAAGACTCTTACTGTATGTTGGAGGCACTCGTGGGTTGGAGTGTATTTTAGAATGTTCTAAGCCTTAGAGGTAGGCTATATGTTTGGTGTATGCCATGACCAAGCTTAGAAATGTTATATTGATATAAATCAAATCTGTGAATACTGAACAGTTTGTGATAATCTAGAGGGACATCCAGGGTATCGGCTCATTGAGTCCCTCTTTATCACTATTTAATTTGTAAACCCATTTCTGTTCAATTTTGAACAGAAAGCGGCTGATGTCAGTACAGAATTCGGGAATTTGTGGTTGTTCAAGGACTGTCCAGCAAAATTCGTCAGGGCCATGTCCTTTCTCCAAAAAGTGTGCAGTTAGGCGAGTCGCCTGTTTCCGACATCGTACTGTGCTCTTGTGTTCTTGTATTCGTATCCTTATTTTTCTTGTTGTCATGCCAACATAACGGAGTTGGCACGGGCATGTTATCAGATAAATAAGGTTACTGCTGTTGCAGTTAGTAAACCTTGTTTGTGTCCACGGTCTGTTTGTCCCTATATCAACGCTGGTGGATTTGCAAGTCTGGGGACATACAGTGCACGCTCCACAGGGATGGTGGCCTACGACAGGTGGCAGGTCCCACAATGTGCCCACTTGTCTTGATTCTTTGTTCCGTGGACGTGTGTGGACTAACTGGTCCTTAAGATTTTGTCCTCTTTTAAAGGCAAAAATTGGTAAGGGGATATCATCGCCCCCAGATTTTAAAATCGACCAGTGTTTTTTTATGATCTTTTGCACTTGGTCTGATCTGCTGTTAAAGGTATTCACAAAGGCAATACGGTTGGTATTTTCCTTGGGAGGGTGTATCTCAAGTAGAGACTCTCTGTTATTATTGGAAGCCCTCTTTTTGGACTGGCGGATGATTTTCTTTGGATAATTTTTCTCACTCAGTTGTATTTCCAAATTTTGTGAGTGAATCTTAAAGGCCTCTTTACTGGAACAGTTTCTTTGCACCCTGAGGAACTGCCCAAAGGGTAAGTTATCTCTTAATGCCCGAGGGTGACAACTGTCGTATCTCAAGAGTGCATTCCTGGCCATCGGTTTTCGATAGAGTTCTGATTCCATACCGTTTGGAGTAGCGTGTATCTTCAGGTCAAGAAACGCCAGGGACGTCCGGCTGTATTCAATGGTGAATTTCAGGTATACATTCCTGCTGTTCAACCACCCATGGAACGACACGAGATCTTCTTCCGTGCCTCGCCACACCACCAGGATGTCGTCAATATAACGTTTCCATACATACAATGATGGTAAATAGGGGTTGGCGGGCGTCAGGACTTCTTGCTGTTCAAAATTATGAACGTAAAGATTCGCTAAGCTCGGTGCGAAGACACTACCCATACTGGTCCCGGATGTTTGCAGGTAGGTAGTGCCCTCAAAGATTGTATGTATGGAAACGTTATATTGACGACATCCTGGTGGTGTGGCGAGGCACGGAAGAAGATCTCGTGTCGTTCCATGGGTGGTTGAACAGCAGGAATGTATACCTGAAATTCACCATTGAATACAGCCGGACGTCCCTGGCGTTTCTTGACCTGAAGATACACGCTACTCCAAACGGTATGGAATCAGAACTCTATCGAAAACCGATGGCCAGGAATGCACTCTTGAGATACGACAGTTGTCACCCTCGGGCATTAAGAGATAACTTACCCTTTGGGCAGTTCCTCCAGGTGCAAAGAAACTGTTCCAGTAAAGAGGCCTTTAAGATTCACTCACAAAATTTGGAAATACAACTGAGTGAGAAAAATTATCCAAAGAAAATCATCCGCCAGTCCAAAAAGAGGGCTTCCAATAATAACAGAGAGTCTCTACTTGAGATACACCCTCCCAAGGAAAATACCAACCGTATTGCCTTTGTGAATACCTTTAACAGCAGATCAAACCAAGTGCAAAAGATCATAAAAAAACACTGGTCGATTTTAAAATCTGGGGGCGATGATATCCCCTTACCAATTTTTGCCTTTAAAAGAGGACAAAATCTTAAGGACCAGTTAGTCCACACACGTCCACGGAACAAAGAATCAAGACAAGTGGGCACATTGTGGGACCTGCCACCTGTCGTAGGCCACCATCCCTGTGGAGCGTGCACTGTATGTCCCCAGACTTGCAAATCCACCAGCGTTGATATAGGGACAAACAGACCGTGGACACAAACAAGGTTTACTAACTGCAACAGCAGTAACCTTATTTATCTGATAACATGCCCGTGCCAACTCCGTTATGTTGGCATGACAACAAGAAAAATAAGGATACGAATACAAGAACACAAGAGCACAGTACGATGTCGGAAACAGGCGACTCGCCTAACTGCACACTTTTTGGAGAAAGGACATGGCCCTGACGAATTTTGCTGGACAGTCCTTGAACAACCACAAATTCCCGAATTCTGTACTGACATCAGCCGCTTTCTGTTCAAAATTGAACAGAAATGGGTTTACAGATTAAATAGTGATAAAGAGGGACTCAATGAGCCGATACCCTGGATGTCCCTCTCGATTATCACAAACTGTTCAGTATTCACAGATTTGATTTATCTCAATATAACATTTCTAAGCTTGGTCATGGCATACACCAAACATATAGCCTACCTCTAAGGCTTAGAACATTCTAAAATACACTCTAACCCACGAGTGCCTCCAACATACAGTAAGAGTCTTTTCCACTGTCTTTTGTTTTTTTGCAATACAGCGTTTTATAAATAAACACATACTAACTAGTGTAATGCCCCGTTTCTAAAACATTGCTTTCGTAAACATTGACTCTCAGACTACACTTCCCAGCACTCATTGAGTCACGTGACCGCATCTGATCAAGTGACTCCTTCGACTGGGAGTGATTGTATAAACATCTCTCTTTGTAATACAGCGTTTTTTTTAAAAACGAACACATATTAATTAGTGTAATATCCTGTTTCTAAAACATTGTTTTTAAACAATATTGACTCTCAAACTACATTTCCCAGCATTCATCGAGTCACGTGACCGCCCCCTGATCACGTGACCCTTTCAACTGGGAGTGATCGCATAAACATCTCTTCGTTGCGACAACCGGTGCCCCCCCAGACAGCTCGGATGACTGTCAGGAGACACCGACGGTCAGGTGAGCTGGCTACATGACTCTCGCTAGCGCGCGTATCGTCTGACGAAGCTCGTCAATACGAACGCATGAGACAGGCTGCGGAGGTAGTCCGGCTTGCATGTACCCTCATAGACATCTTTGAACTCCGAATTGAGCATTTTAGCGAGCTCGTCTCTATGTGCCTGTGTACTTGTCCAGTGGATTGTTCCCCACACTACTGGACTTTAGCGATACAATTCACATCGAGCTTTAAATTGAGCTAAGTAGTCAAGCATCCGACCGTTGAGGATCGGTATGAGCAGGGCTATCCACAAGTAATCCACAAATCACTCGAAGGAGCAATTGAGCCTTATTTGTTCCTCCCTCCATTTAAACTCTCTTTTTTTAAAAAACGACTCATTTCTAGAGCGGTGCTCCATCTACCTGAGCCGCAGCCAGGTGGGGTGAAGCTTCTCAACCACCACGTATGGGTGAGTGTCTATATTGGAATTTATTTTCTGATATGTGTGAATGCGGTACCATCGCACAAAAAACCACGTGAATATGACACATTCATGTTTCTTTTTCTTCCTTGTTTGTTTGTCTTTCTGTTTGGATCCAATATCGTTTGTATGATGCGGTAACAGTATATGGTTGAACACACAACCTGGAATTCTCAGGTGATATCATTTTATTACTATTCACACAAAGCAGTAGTTTTACAGAATAAGGTCCTGAAGAATGCATTTGAAACTTTATTCTCTTGATGCAGAAACATGTTGACCACCATCAAGTACGGTTATTATTTCAAACCCGCACTTGCACTTGCTTTTTAATCTTAGGGATTGGGAGATACTAATAAAATTTGTTTTTCTACCCGATTCACCTAATTTTAGTTATACCCCTCACTATTTCACTCCTATCACAATACACTGCTTTTTTCAGTAGCCACTTTAATTCTGAAACAACACATACTACCCACTTGTCACATCTATTGGTCACGGTAACAACAGACCGGCCGTTTCGTCTCCTGGGTAAGGAGAACCCAAATGATGAGAAAGAGGGCTGTACAGTGTGGCTTCTGATGGGAATAATTTTCCCCATATGCTCTTGAGCCTTGATCTGGCCAGCGTGCATGGTGTGTTCTCACTGGTGTTATTTGCATAGTATCGGTTTTGTGATCCATGTTGAATGACTTACTTCCTTCCTTTTTTGACCCCCAGGTATAATTTAGTGTTATGAGACGTGCAGTTGCTACATGCATGCTGGGTGACATTCCCTGAATGGCTGTGGCTTTGTGTGCTTTGGGACCTGTCTGCCTGCATTGTGGTACTACAACATTGTGGCCAGACTACATCTCCCACAATGCTTCAGGACATTCCTTGATGTGCAACTATGGCATGCCTATGGGACATTAGGGGAGCCTATTTGGTCATGGACATCCATAGGGGGCAGGGTCGCAGTCGCATGCCACTTACCTTGGGTGTCTTGGGTGGTGCGGGATGAGTCTAGTCGTGTAAATCCTACACAAGCCTCCTTCTCCAGGGTGTCCTCCACCTGGCCCTCCATGGCAGTATTGGGTGGGACAGTTGGTCCTCCTCCTCCAGTGCCCGAGGACTCTCCAAGGCGCGCCGCCACCTTCTCCTTGGCACGGCCTCGGAGGTCATACCAGCGTTTCTTTAACTCCTCTAGGGACCTGTCCGCCACTCCCACGGAGTTCACAGTGGAGGCAATCCCCTGCCATATCCTGCGTTTCTCTTGTTCAAGGACCCTCCTGGAATCTTTTCCAAACAGTCTCTCATGGTTTACCACCACCCCCTCTATCAGGTGGTCTAGCTCCTGCTCCGAAAATTTTAGTTTCCTTTTGCGCCCAGACGAGCTGCTGGTGCCAGGTACAGGTTCCTCAGACAATGTAGCAGAGTTGTGGTTCTGTAGTTCTCTCCTGTATTGCTGCAGCTCTCCAACTTGCTCCCTCTCAGTCAGCCTCACTGTGGAGAATGGGGGTGGGAACTGGCTGCTTCCTGGTTGTGATGTCATCACTGAGCTCGAAATGCGACTTCCCAATTTCCCGATCTCGCGAGTTTGCGATCTCGCTAATAGCGATATCGCAAATAGCGATATCGCTATTTGCGAGTTCGCAATCCCGGCGCGGGTAGCCGAAAATAGCGATTTTTCTGCGATTATTGGTAATCGCAAACGGAATTTGCGATCGCGTGCGAATCGCTTTTTTTTATCGCAATTCTTCATGAATTCGGATTTGCGATTTCTGAATAGCGATTCGCTATTTTTCGCTATTACAGAATCGCAAATGCCGATTTTCATGAATATGGCGGTAAGCACTTTTCCATTTTCAGTTAAACGTTTAGTTTTATGACAAACTTGATTTTAATAAATGTGTTTACTTTTAATAAAGCTTTTAAACTTAAATAGACTCTGTGGTTTTTGGTCCTCCAGAATAGAGTGACTGAGCTAAAGGTTTTGGAATTTTTGCAAGCATGAGTCCGTGCCTCTGACACTTCTTGACTCTGACTCCGTACTCTTGTCCTGCGTTGGATAATCTAATCATCATTGGGGATCAATCTTCGGTGACTTTGGGAGCTAAATGACTCTGCCACACTATCTAGTCAGTAAGGCGATTGGGGGTTCAACTACAAAGTCTGTTATCACTGAGGTATGTGGAAAGTCTAACAGCGCCTATTATAATTGATAAGCTAAGCAATGCATTATTTAGTGTCCATAGTTCTGTTTGTGCAGATTTGTCCCTGCAACAGTAGTAGAATGGATTGTCCTCCTATCCAAACCAAAATTAAAGTAGTATCTTATTCTTTCTTGGTGGTCATTCACCTTTTTATTGTTGGCAATTGTCAAAGCATAAACATTTAGAAGACTTGAAAAGACAGTATGGACAATCCCAGAGAACTGCACTCAGTGCATAGAGCTATTGCTGACTAGAATGGGAGTCCAATGGAATTGCCAAATGTGCAATCTTAGTTAGCTACACAGACAGACTAATAAGAATAATCTAGTAATACCACAGGGAGTCATAGTCGAGGCAGGATAAGAATTTAGATCCAGTCTACAAGAAGATCAAAGACGATTTAGAAAAAATCGAATGAGGAACGCTAGGAAAAAATAGGTACTCTATATTAAAATTAAAACTTACCGGGGCCAGCAAAGGAGCCCTCGCCTGCCCGATCCTGGCCTGCATCCTGGCGAACAGTAGCCTCCTCCTCCTGTGTCCTCTTGCCCCTGGGGGGAGCTGATGTACAACATGAAAGAAAGAAAGACCAGAAAACATGGATGATATTTGTCAACCAAATCAAACATTTCAAAAGAACAATAACAAAATATTTTGGCGAAATAGCAAATAGACAACTATTCCACGGGATATATTGACTGATCTCATGTGGTCTACTAAGTCATTAGTATTGCTTGATTTGCGGACCGTCGACTTGGAAAGTTCTTATGTAACTCACTAAACAAAGTACTAAAAAGGTTTGCCTAGGACTGGCAGGCAGCAGTCCGCAGCACGCGAAGTGACAGACAAAGTCCATCGTGATTGTAGATCAGCGATAACACTAAAGTTTCCTACTACATTAACCAGTCATTAAAATACTCAAACTATCAATCCACCACCACTATTTCTTCTTATCGCCATGTGTACAAAGGAAGGACTGGACTTGAGTCTGTAGGGGCTGATTTAGAAGCCCCTTGCGGCTCTTTTGCTCCATTGTTGCAAGACTTTTTTGACGCAGCAGCAGAACAAAAGAGGCGCCATGGTGCGGCGTATATTAACAATGTGACGCATATGGGAGACGCATCACGTTGTAAAGCCCTGCGCCATCAGGGGGCGTTCCGGTGCAAGGGAGGGCGTTCCTGCGCAGGAACGCATCCTAAAAGTGGCTGAGGAAAATCTACAAGATTTCAATCAGTCACTTTGAGGACAATGATGCGTGACTCAAAGCCTGCGCCTGCTTGACGCAGACGTACGGCTTGATGCAGCATTGGGGAGATAGGGCACCCCAGAGCATTGCTGGAGCTGCGCCATCGTTGCGACACAACTCCAGCAATGCGCCGCCTTTACGGCACAGATGCTTAACTCTTTGGTGACGTTTTGGGCCCATGGTGCGCCGCATTGTAAATACGGCGCACCATGGGTGGTGGTGGCGTGGCGCACAATTACTAGCGCATCCCTGCTACTTTGCAGGGATGCGCTGGTAATTAAAAATCTGACCCTTAGTGTCTAGCATTAGGCAGTTCTTTAAACTACACTCATGCATAATTTCACAGGCCAATGAAATGAACACAAAATCGAAAACAAATAAGCATAGTAGCAGCGCTACTGAGAAGGAGAGCAGTGCACCTGAAATGCACAGAAGATTTTGAAATATAATTTACCTACAATGTAATCAGCAGCATTATTGCTCTTGGTAAAAAACACAAATTTGCAAGATAATAACACACAGAGCAGGAGAAAACTTAGTAAAGAAATAGCTACTACTACTCACCAAGCCCGGGGATCTCAAGGCCGAGCAGGTCGAGCAGATCGCGTTCCCGGTCCAGGAGATCCGTCCAACGGTGGGTGGCCTGGTTGTAGGTGCGCCGGACCCGAGAGTGTTGGTACATGGCCCGGCACACCTTCTCCCACCGCTTTCGGCGCTCCTGGATCCCGTACCCGCTAGCGATCCTGCCGCCTGCCATGATGGTCCTGGGGAGGCGGAGCTGAACATAATAAACTAGTGCGGCCACCTCCTCCGGGCTGAAGATCTCCCAGGGTGCGACCTGCTCCCCCCTCAAACGCCCGCACGGGAGCCGGGCACGGGGTGTGGGACCCTTCCCCTTCTCGGGATGCTTCCCGGCTCCCTTTACCATGGTCTGGGCAGAAAGGAAGCTAAATAATAAAGAAAATAGAATAGGGAAGAGAAGAAAAGAAAAGAGTTTAAAAAAGTAGTTTAAAATTAACCAAAAGTAGCAGAAAACACAAAAATATAGAGCTAGAAAAATAGAGGGATAGATAATAAGTAAAATAGATCAAAAAAAACTTCAAACAAGCAAAGGATGGCAGAGATTCAGAGAGGATAGAAGAAGCATGCCCAGAACCATAGCAATGAATGAGAAACAAGATGGCCGCGCCCGTTCAGGACCGCGTGGGTAAGTTCGCGCTAGTGAGCCGCACACTTTGCGATATTACACATCGCGCCCGGAAACGGAAATACGTCATGCAAACAAGATGGCCGCGCCCGTGGACGATCGTGAGGGTAACTTCGCGCCGCTAAAACGCACAAAACCTTGCGAACTAACACGCCCCCCAAAAAACAAATCGCATATTCGCACAAATTTGCGGCTTCCGAATTCGATCTTGCGCATGTTCGCGCCCGGCGAATCCCGCGAAATTGCAGAAAAACGAGTTTTGCAAAACTGAAAGCACTCAGCAGGTGCAAAAGTCCAAACTCATCATTAGTAACCATTCCATGTAGTGCTTCCTCACTGGGGCCTCTCCAGAGTTCAGTTGCTAGTTGCAACAATTGTATGACCCTGCTCTGACCCTCACAGCAGGCTCATAGAATAGCTACAAGTAGGCCACAAAGGTCCTGGAAAAAAAATTGCACTGCAACAGAAAGCAAATTACAGATAAGGAAGCAGGTGCCAGACTGGAATTTTAAAACAGTGACACATTAATAAATCAACCCCAAATTAATTCATGTCAGTTGAAGCAGGGCAGGTGTGCTTGCTTTTCCCCCCCATAATCTACAGTGATGATGAACCAGAGGGTGGCATTGATGTACCAGAGGGTGGCATGGGTGAAACAGAGGGTGGCAGTGGTGAAACAGAGGGTGCTGGGAACCTGTGATTATGAACCAGACGTAGAAACAACATAGTCGCAACCGTTGCGAGTTGGCAAGTAAGTTCGCAATTGCGAACTGGGACAAAACCCTCGCGAACTGGCAGAAACCCTTGCGAACACAAAAAAAAAATTGCGAGAATTCGTGGATTTTGCGGATTGCGAGTTCGCAAATACGCAAATTTGCGAACGCCAGATTCGCAAAATTCGCCCATGCTTACTTAGTATATGTCCCGGAAAGAGTGGATGAGTCAAAGAAGTAACAGGTTCTCTAATGCTTGTGTGAAGGGTAGGCAGAAGGGTCTATCCGTAGTGTATGAAAAGTAGACAAAAGAGGTTTACTTGCAGTGAAGCAAACTTTTCCTTCTTTTTAGATACTCGAGTACAGTGGCGAATGTTATACGTTGTAAACTAAATGCGAGCACTTGCACTTTAAGAAAAATTCAAAGTTTCTTTTACCTTGTGAAGGAGGGAGTCGGTCGCAAAGCTGCGCTGACGTCACTCCGTGCCGCGCTGGTATTGGTTGAAACCGCGGGCGTGTAACGAAGCTAGTATTGTAAAGGAGGGGTGAGTGCCGGAGCGTGAGACCGCGTCTCGCGAAAAAGGCCGCACACCCATTGGTTGAAATTGTTTGCAATCACAGTGCTGATTGGTTGGTGTAGTTGGTAAAAGACGCACTGGTATTGGAAGAGGATTTGTAAACAAAGACGTAGTTAACCACGGAACTTTTGGTTACGCAGTCTATGTGGTATCCTGAATTCTTACCTGATCCACAACATTTAGGGTTTCGCAAGGATCAGATGCTAAGAGGCAGACCTTATAATATGTACGGAAGCAAGAGGAAAATGTCATTTGCTGACAAGATCAAGAATTACTTTAAGAAAGACAAGACTATTAGAACTAGAGAAGGTGTAATTATTCCACCACCTAATACTCCTGCATCATTTATGATGTTTGACAAAGGGTATCATACCTGTGTATGGCTGGAGAATTGGGTAAAATACACTGAAGATGACGGAATCCTAGCATTTCCCTTAGATGGTACCTTTAACAGTAGAATTTTGTTTAATTTGAGGACCCGAATGAATAACTTACATCCCAGACCGGGATTGACTCAATATGAGGCTTTAGAAGAATGGGAGATTGAGGCTTTAGAGCGAGACCGACCCAGAATGGATAAGGGAGTGAGTAAACGGTACCCGAAATTGCAGCGAGATGCTAAAGAGAAAAGATGAAACAGTGGAGACAGAATATGATGGTCGAGGGACTATTTCCCGTATTTGGGATAGACGCACCTGAGGGAGGAAAAGGCACCGAGAAAGCCCGACACTTAATGTCTACAGGTGATTCAGAAGTTGAATACCTGGAGGATTTATTAATCAAAAATCCACCACCATATGATGAGGAATCTAGGTCCCTGAGCTCGAAAAACCCATTTTTTCAACACCCTAGAGAAAGGAGGGCAAGTGAAACAGATGCAGCAGGTAAAGAGGGATTTTGTAGGCCTGATACAACCTTCCCGAACTATGGGCCATTTGGTGATGAAAGACCAGGAACGACAGCCCCAACTGCCCCGAGTTTGTATCCTCCTTTAGTTCCACAAGTAATACATGAAACACTGATTGAAAAGGTTTTACAGGAACAAGAAAAGGAAGCTTTAATTAAACAGCGAAATGAACTCATTCAGAAAATATCCCTGTTAAACCCTAGTCCTGAAGCTCTGACAATTCCAGTGACTATTGGCCCCGTTGTTCCTATCCATGGGGATAGACAGGCTAGTCCAAAAACGCCAGTTATTACACCAACTGTAGCACCACCCAGAAAAGAGCCTCTCATAGTTGATGATCAGGCAAGTGAATGCGAATCTGTGGTCTCCATGTTGGATCTGCCCATAAGGGAACCGGAGAGCAGTGTACCTCGAACAAGAACACAGACTAGTGCAAAGGAAGTCCTGATAGAAACCGCTTCAGGTACTCGAAGTGCCACAGTGGTGACTCCGGAAGAAATAGATCGATGGACCAGAGAATTAAAAAGAACAACTCCCCAGTCAAAACCATTAGATATTTGCAAGCTAAGGATAGAAATAGAAGAACTGATGGCTGGGAATGTGGGACTGGACAGGTTAAATACTCTTAGTGAAGAGGAGTTGTTGTTCATATGCAAAAGCCTTACCCGAAACACCAGAGTGTTCAATGAGAAACTGATGGATACCGCAGCTGATATGGGAATAGATGTTAGTCGATCCAAAGTATTACAAAAACCTTATAGAGCAGAATTTTCTGACAAAGACCTAGAAAACATGAATGTGTCAGGGAAAAAGGTACAAATACGAGAATTACTGAACCTTTTATAGAAATGGGGAGATTTAGACAAATGGAAGGCCAGATGGGCAAAGAAAAAGGAAGACAGTAAGGCTAGACCAAGGACTTCTGAATATGTTCTGAAAGAGGTCAATCAAGCAGAAACTTTGTACCCCATGAGAGAAGTGCCCGGAGGAAAATATGTACATGTTCCATGGTCCCGCCAGGATATTGTGTCCTTTACCAATGATTTTCCAAAGTTAAGAGAAAAGCCTGTTGAGTGGTATAGGCAGTTAGAGAGATTCGTAAAAGTCCAAAAGTGCCTCCTGAAGGACCTAGATGGGTTCTTCGACATTGTAGTTCCTATAGATTTATGGACAGAATGTAAAATTGCAGTTGATTGGCCTAGTGAGGAGTATGAAAGAGACTCAAGAACAGGAGCTCCCTCTCCAAATGTAATGAGGCAGTATGACAAGGTAATACAATACTTGAAAGGGAAAGTGCCAGCCAAAGAAACTGATTGGACCCGCATAGGTAGAACTACCCAAAATCGTGATGAAACTGTTCATTCCTATTATGAGCGACTTTTGCAGGTGTTCAAGATCTACAGTGGAATCGATAATATTGAAATGAAGGATATGTCCCATTTCATTTATCGATTCGTGTTGGGATTGAGACCTGAGATCTCCCAGTGGATTATAGATAACAAAATCTGTTGGCAGGTTAAATCGGTAGATGAGGTCCTGAAGTACGCTAAGTACTGTGAAGACGAGATGGAGAACAAGCGGATTGCCTTAAAAGAAAAGGTTATGTGGGCTCAAGTGAAATTGGTGGAACAACAAGAAACGCAGTTAAGTAAATTGACCAATAATACCCCAAACGCAGGTGCTGGGGGAGGAGGGAAGCCTCGAGTTAAAATGAGTCGCAAAGAGGCTATGAAGAAATTTCCCTGCCACGGGTGCGGTCAGATAGGGCACTGGAGAGACGAATGTCCGAATTTACAGACTGGTAATACCCCAAATAATGATTTAAATCCACAGGTGCAGAAAGAGGGGCCCGAAAGACCCAGCAACAGGTAAAACAGAGTCAGTTGCCTTGTGCACCTAGACCAAATTATAAGAAAAAAAATCAGCAGAATGAGACAGTCGAGGTGTGGGCAGGAAGGGAGGATAGAAATGCAGCAACCTCGCAATTCCTGTTGAATGATACATTCCTCTGTGATGAACCTTACTGACGGGGCCTGAGGGGGGAGGACGAGAAATGCGTACTTGGCGCCTCCTTGCCGGTAAACCAGACTGGACCATACATTGAAGGAAAGGTTGAAGGAAATGATGTCACCTTTCTATTGGACACTGGTGCTACCCGTTCTACTGTGAGAACAGCAGACGTTCCAAACCTACCCCTCTCGGGAGAAGCAATCCAAGTAGTGGGTGTGTCAAACCAGATAATTAGTACCCCAGTAACTGAACCAATGGAGATTTCCATAGGGAATTTTATGGAAATACACAGATTTGTTGTCTGTGATTCCAGTCCTGTAAACTTATTGGGACGTGATTTGTTGTGCAAAATGAACTGTACCATCTTTTGCACTCCAAAGGGCGTTGAAATTCAGTCCCCAGACGAAGATGGATTGTACAAATTAATGTTATTAAGGCCTGATTCCAAAATTAAGAAATTAACAATACAAGATTTACCTGAAGAACTCCAACAGACCGTGATACCAGAGGTGTGGGATTTCACTGGAAAGGATGTAGGACTAATGGCAAATGTAGACCCGATTCAAATAGCCATAAAACCAAATGCTGTTTACCCGAATACCAGGCAGTATAAAATGAGTGCAGAAGTGAAAGCTGGAGTTGCCATTGAAATAAAAAGATTGCTAGAAGCCAACATCATACAGGAAGTAATGAGCAGTCCTTGTAATTCACCGATAATTGGGATCAAAAAGCCTAGTGGGAAGTACCGGGTGGTGCAGGACCTGCGCAAGGTAAAAACGATTGTTGTCCCTTGTTGTCCTATTGTACCAAACCCTGCTGTGATTTTGTACCAAATACCATGGAATGCTGGATGGTTTACCGTCATTGACTTGTGTCACGCATTCTTTTCCATCCCATTGCATCCAGACAGAAAATTTCTTTTCTCATTTGAATTTGACAGTCATGTCTACGTCTGGAATCGTGTCCCTCAGGGGTACACAGAGAGTCCTTCCATTTTTAATCAGATTCTGAAAAGATGCCTTGAATCATTAGTCTTACCTGGAGAATCGGTTTTGGTCCAGTACATAGACGACCTTTTGGTGGCGTCTAAAAGTCGGAACGACTGTGTTACTGATACCATTGCATTATTGAATCACTTAGGCAGAGGAGGACATAAAGTATCACCAGACAAGTTACAATTCTGTAAAAATTCAGTGAAATATCTGGGGCACCAGATAGAAAAAGGTATCCGGAAAGTTACTTCAGAAAGAATTAGAATCATTCGAAACATGGAATTGCCACATACTCAGAAAGAAGTCAGAATGTTTCTAGGAGTGGTGGGATACTGTAGACAGTGGATTGTGGGATTTGCAGTCCTAGCAAAACCATTAATAAAAATGACAAAGAAAGGAGCTAAGGATCCAGGTGAGTGGGATGATGAAAGCATGACATCCTGAATAAAGTTGCGAAATTGCCTGTGCTCAGCTCCTGCATTAGGAATGCCTGACTATGCCAAAGATTTCGCTTTGTTTTGTGACACACAAGACAATTGTGCACTTTCAGTCCTGACTCAGATCCATGGCATGACCAGACGTCCGGTAGCATATTTTTCAGCCACCTTAGATCCAGTGGCTGCTGGATTGCCTGGATGTCTGAAGGCAGTAGCTGCAACTTGCACGAGTCTTGAACAGAGTGAGTCCATTGTCATGGGACATCCGGTAACTGTGTATGTCCCACACACTGTTGTAATCTTACTGACCAGAACGAAAACCCAGTACCTCACACCTAGTCGGCTGACTAAGTATGAAAGAATCCTGGTGGGTGCAGCAAATGTAACAATTGCCCGGTGTAACATACTGAATCCAGCTACCTTGTTACCTAATACACAGGGTGCAGAAGTAGAGGGAGAGATCGAGCATAACTGCATTGATCTGACCGAATTTAGCACTAAACCACGCCCAGACATTAAGGAAAAAGCATTGCCAATAGAAGATCTTGAATATTTTGTAGATGGGTCGTGCTTAAGACATGAGGATGGAGGTCTAAGTGCTGCCTATGCTGTGGTCACTCTAAGTAAAACAATAGAAGCATCCTACCTAATTGGAGTAAAATCTGCACAAGTAGCCGAATTGGTTCCATTGGCGAGAGCCTGTAAAAACGGCAAAAACAAAAGAGTAACCATATACACCGACAGCCAGTATGGTTACGGGGTTGTGCATGACTTCGGCCAATTATGGCTGCAAAGAGAATTCATGACTTCCTCGGGTACACCTATCAGGAATGGAAAGGTGGTACAGAACCTACTGGAAGCAATTTAGTTACCAAAAGAATTGGCAGTGGTCAAGTGTGCTGCTCACAAATCTGGCAATGACAATGTGACAGCTGGTAATCGATATGCTGACCAAATAGCCCAATATTGTGCCCGAAACAAAATGTTGTTAAACATCAAATTGGGGGGAGTCGGAAACAGCTGCCAACTTATGGTGTTTGAGGAAGTATCTACTTGGGAGGAACTGAAAGGGTTGCAACAGGCTGCAGAACAAGAAGAAAAAGAAAGATGGGAGAAAGATGGTTGTCAACCGAGGGATAGAGATGGTGTCATTGTCTGTAATAAGGGTATACCTGTGTTGCCAGACAGTATGATCGCTCCCATGGCCAGACTAATACATGGAGACTCACACATAGGGAGAGATGCGATGGTCCGTGTTTTCAAACAGATGTGGTACAATTCGAAGTTCAGGAACATTGCAGAGGCGCTCTGCCAGAGGTGCTTAACTTGTCAGCAGTTTAATCCTGGGAAGAAAACAGTAGTGTTACCAAGTACAATTGGAAAGGCAGAGGGTCCTTTTATCAGACTACAGGCTGACTTTATTCAGTTACCCATGTGCAGAGGATATAGGTATGCACTGGTCATAGTCTGCCTATTCTCAAGATGGGTGGAGGCTTACCCAGCCAAGAAAAATGATGCTATCACTGTAGCTAAATTGTTACTAAGGGAACTGATACCTAGGTTCGGTTTCCCAGTCACAGTTGAATCGGACAGAGGTGGGCATTTTGCCAATGACGTATTGACTCAGCTCTATGAAGCATTCAAAATTACCCAAAGACTGCATTGTGCATACCATCCGGAGGCTTCTGGAGTAGTTGAACAGGTGAATGGCACTATAAAGTCAAGGCTGGGAAAAATGTGTAACTCTACTGGATTGAATTGGATAGACGCTTTACCCCTTGTCCTAATGGGACTGAGAAGCATTCCAGACCGAAAGACAGGCCTGAGTCCCCATGAGATACTAATGGGAAGAGTGATGCGGCAGGTATGGGTTCCTGGACACAAACTGCTAAGTATTACTGATGATTTGGTACTAAAATACTGCAAGCAGCTGGGTGACTAAGTGCGTTATATCTCTCACCAGATTGGGGAGAACGCCGTCGCCAGGCCAACAACTCCAGTCCATAATCTGAGACCAGGCGATTGGGTTGCGTTAAAGAAACACACCCGGAAGAGTTGCCTTGGACCGAAGTGGGGAAAGCCTAGACAAGTGATTCTTGTCACGACAACTGCAGTAAAGTGTGCAGGCTTGCCAAAGTGGATACATGCCAGCCATACCAAGAGGGTGACGGAAGAAGAAGCAACTGAGGCTGAAGGTTGTGCAGCTGAAGGGTCGCCAGACGATGGTCCTGAACTAGCTGATGACGAACAACCGAGCACCAGTCAAGACGAATGGATCCCAGCAGACGATCTGATTCTTGATCCAATAAGAACCAGAAAATAATCTTACCTAGATAGAGAGTGGGATTGTGAGGACGAGACAGGAATAGACGGAAATAATCAGATTATCGAAATCCATGTCAATCCTGATGAAGAGAGGGGTCAGATAGGGACAGAACAAGTTATTGACACTCCTCCAAAAACTCCAGAGACCGAAAAGGGACAGTTAAAAATTAGAGCTGAAGTTCATGCGGAAGAAAATCAAGGGTTCGAAGTGCATGAACAGGAACAGATAGAAATAGACGAACGTGTTCAGGAGACTAAATTTGAGACAAACCAAAGTCAAAGTTTGCATACACCCGAACCAGGCCAGCTTAGAAGCCAGGCAGAAGAAACTGAAGTAAGACCTGGAACTAGTCAGACAGGAAGGGACAAAGATATTGTTGAAACAAATGTGCCACAACTGAATGAAAATAAAAGAGCACGTGAAGAGAGCCAGAGCACAGTGCCAAATAAAAGACTCAAAAGAAAGAAACGTGTACCCAGGTACATAAAAAGACTGAAACTAAGATTGAAAACTGTAGAGGAAAAACTAGAAGACCGGAAAAAGGCTGCCAGTGAAAGAGAGAGAGCTGGAGTCCAACCTAAAAGAAGGAGTAGCAGAATAAAAAGACAAAACGAAAACTATTGAGGTCCCGAATGGACTCACTTAGTGCTTGAAGAATTTGAAGACCTCGAAATAAGTGACGAAAGTGACGGGGAATTGGTCACTGATCAGGGTTCCGAAGAAGAAGACCCAACCTGAAGGTTAAACCTGGGTAAACTACCTGTGTAAAGTTACAAAGAGGGGTTGGAAAACTTCTTTTAAGCCACAATGTCTGATTCAAATGTGAATGGAAGACCTAGACAGAATTGCTGTAAAACATGCTGTAAAATATGCTTATGTAGTGTAGCAATAGTATTGATAATATGGATAGGACTAACAGTTTTAATACCTTTTATGATAAGCAAAGACTCTAACCTGTACCCTACTCCATAAGTGACAAAGAACTCAGAAATTTTGCAAACAGAAGAGACACCACGAAGTGTAGAAGGACATGAGAAAACATTTAGCCTGAAACAAACTAAACCGGACTTAGATGCATCAGATGAGGGAGGACTACATTATCACAGAATCAAAAACAGGACACACTTAAATGTATTTGCCAATCTTTTAGTTCACTATGTAGAAGCCATGGAAATAGAAGACTGTTATGTCTGCATGAAGCTACCCACTTCTGTAGCTGAAGGTGTGACCTATCACCATTTACCCCTAACCTATGGAATTTCCTGTAGTATTTTAGCAAGCTTATTTTACAGAAGCACCCTACAGTATTACTATTCAAACTCTGACGTAATTTTCTCTGAACTTCCTATTCGGGGAAACCTGGATATTGTACATACTAAAAGCGATGTGACTCGTTATATGGGAGAATACTTTCTGACTATAGGTGACATAGATTTAAGTGAAGCACACAGAAATAATTTGACCTGTTCATTACATGAACAAGAGAAAATGTTTTTGAAAATGGCAGAGAAAAGAAGGGACAGTTTCCAAAGAAAGGCAAATGATAAAAGACAGATAACTCCTAAATGGGCAGAAAACATGGAAAGCACCTCAAATGGTGAAGCTAATCCTGCACTGTTACTGGATTTCGAAAGAAAGGGGAAACTGTGTCTTCACAGAGAAAAGACTAGCTATTATAACAATGTATTCATCGCTTCCAGTGAATGCAAACACAATTATAAGGTTATTGGAGGTTGGGGTTTCAAAAATGGGTCAAAACCTGTGTTTCCCGGAATTTATTATATATGTGGAAACAAGGCTTATTTCAAATTGCCGGATCACTGGTATGGAAGCTACTATTTTGGCATTGTCTTCCCGAAAATATACCATGTGAATGACGCCGCTGGAAGCAATGAAAATACTAATGGTTTAGTGCGTAGTAGAAGTGAAAGTGTAGGAGAAATAATAGGTGATATATTTAGTGCATTGATACCTGGAGTGGGAGTGGTTCTGAATACTCACCGAATTTGCAAATTGTCTACAGTAGTGGATCGGTTGTCAACTGACACTGCTGCTGGATTTCTGCTGGTCAATACTGAAATGGTTGCGATCAGATCAATGGTTTTACAGAATAGACTTGCTCTTGATACCTTATTGGCAAAAGAGGGCGGAGTCTGTAGAATGTTGAAAGCGCAACATTATTGCACTTACATTCCAGATACAAGTGTTGAAATTAAGAAATATGTGAGAAACATAACCAATTTGAAAAGGGAACTCAAACCACTGGAGGTTGACAGTGCCTGGAAGAGACTGACTGATGGTCTCGCCTCTGTAGGTAGTTGATTTTCTAACATAGGTAAAAGTCTTGTGAGCAAAAATACTGATGCCAATAGCAGGAATTAGTTTAATTGTGCTAATAATAATAATTTGTTGCAAATGTCAAAAATGCAGAAAGAAGTATGCTGTGAATAAGAGAGGAGTGAAAAGGAATGTTGATGAACTTGAATTAGAAGAGCTGAAAAATCAGATTTATAAAAAAGCCAAAAGTTTCCATCCTAATAAGGATGCAGATAAAAGGATCAACAACAAATTTGTTAAAATTGAGATGAATGAGATGTGAAAGAAAAAGTTGGCATCTGGTTCCATTAATAGTGATGATAGTAAATATCATCAAAGAGGGGATTGATGGAGCAAGGATTTGCGCGTTATGCGACTTGCTTGAATTCAAACCCCTCGCCGAACTTTAATTTAATAATCAATTTGTTTTGTGTATTAATCTTGCACTTTTACAGTACACGCGGGTGTCCCAGAGACGCTTGCCTATGTGTTTATTAATCATAACTACGCTTGCAAGCTGACAAGGTCGCTGCTATGCGGGATTCCAGTCTGCGCATGCGTCGGTCATACCCATGTGATGTGACGCACTCGTAGTTCTGGAGGGATTTTTCGCTCATGCGCAGTATTGCTAATATGGCCGCTTTGTTTATAACATGCTCTCTGCTTGCTACCGCTGCTCTGTCTCAGCTGTTTATTTCTGCTTAACTCCTAATGTTATAGATATTATAAAGTAAGGGGTGCAGTGCGGCTAATCATGGTATACAGTGTATTCATTTTTTCTGTGTTTCTAAATTGTTTTCACTTACTTTTCATGTAACATTCTCCGGGGGCCTGGGAGGAGAGGTGCTGTTCCATCTTGGAAGCCCATGTGTCACCAATCACGTGATAGGGGAATTGCGAGGCTCGCAGCAGTGGAACTCAGCCAGCTGGCTGCCGAAGTTAAGATGCTCATGGGAACGTGACCGCTGCTCCAGGAGAAAACTTCGACTTGTACCTGAAAATGTTACATTTCATGATAATGTTTGTGTGCCCTATTGTCTTCATATTCGTATGCCATGGGAACTGGAATGTAAGGGGTGGATCCAAGTAATTGAATATTAATTGTGGGAACACCAAATTCTAGGTGGTGACAATGACCTAACCACCTCTCTTGTCCAATCCGAAATCGGGGATCCTTGCAATTGCAACATTTGTGGGTGGTCTACTGACCCGAAAACAGTATAACTGGCCTAGGTTTAGCTAGACAATTTTGTCCGACTTGTCCGAGTAGCTGACCTGTCACTGACCCTACGAACTCTATAGGTGATTGATACAGAGAGCTGCGGAGCACTCTGTCCGTAATTTCCACAAACTTAGTTTAGGGTGGGGAACCTTTAAGTGCTGGCGAAGCACTTTGCTGGAGATTCGAGAACCCAATCGGGGTTATTAGCGGATTCCTTGCAGAGAGGGCGTAGCGCAGGCGTTGCACCCGAAGCTGCAGGTGTTGGTCGTACCCTTAGATGAGTCCAGTCCTAGTCCATATCCTGGGGTGATCCTGTCCTGACTGTCCATGAGCTGTACCAACTCGCCTACTGGCATTCCAAGTCCTTGAGGGTCCTTTCCCGCCTTCCCTAACTGACCCGTGGCCAGCGTTAGTCCTCATTCTGTCCTAGGTAAATATGAATTCATGTGGGTGTTCGTCCATCTGAATCTTTCTCTCCTATTTTCCTAATAAAGCAAATCTTGCCTGTGAATTACCTTTGACACTTGAACTTTCATGAAGTATTTTTACTAGCATGTTCCTTATTTTTCCCGTACCCTTACTTAAATGCTGAATTGTTTACATATTTAGTATGTTCCACTGTTACCTTTCCTATAGAAATTGCATTTATTCTGAAGCACTTGTTTCCAAAATTCCTTAGTATATTCCAATTAGCATTTAGTAGTATGCTCCTTTGTTCTTACCTATCCTTTAGTAACGCAAATATAAATCTGTTAGATTAAATCAGCGTGTTGCCTTTTTCCTCTCCTTTATATTTCCTAATGATAAATGATCCTTACATTGATTCATAGTTATACCATTTTTCTAATCTTGGTCATAGATGTTTTGATCTGTGTGAATTTTATTCTAATGGCATATTAGATAAAGGTTTTTAAAACTTCTTGCGTTTGTGGTTATTACAATGTTTAGACAAAATAAATGTATATGGTATTGGTGTTATCTGCCTGAAAAAAACTTAATTATAGCTCCTGATTCATCGTGGTCATAGGTACCTGTTTCTCGAGGATTGGTAAGTCAGGTACACGTCAAATATATGGAAAGTAAGAACCCCGAATTATTGATAGCGCTGTGAAGGTTACCTGATTCATGAAATTATTTGAAGGGCCCAGTAACGTATGTATATTGGTAAATAAGGATCGGGTGACCTGCGCGCTCTATCACTACTACTATTAGATATCAGTTGTTGCTCCTTTAGTCTGAACCAGGAATATCACCTCCTACTGGAGACAGCACATCCTACACCACCGCAAACAGCTTGCCGGGCTTCTCATTTATGGTGTGCAACTAATATTGCCTATTTAACATTATGTCACCATAATAGGAACAGACATAGAAAATGTGAGCTTACTTCTAGAAATCGGGGCAGCATATTAAAGAATTAATTACATAGCAGATGAGCGTTCAGCAGCCAGTGAGAATCCCATACTGTTTAGTAGCCATTATTTTGCGAAATCCACACAAACAGCAATCATTTCACCTCTTTTGAACATCATTTCCTATTTATTCACCAGCTCAGCCATCACACTTAGCGGGAGACCTATAAAACACTGAGCTAATCCGCCCATTTTCTTCACTCTTCTTGTATGCAAAAATGCCCGCGGATATTTCTCCTTGGATGTCAGTTTTGGGGGAGCGAGTTAAAAAACATGACTTTTCCGAGTTGGAGGCTCCGAGGAAGACAGATGGCTCTTACTACAGATCTTTGCATTGCAAATAAGCGGGTGGGAGATCAGGCCACTGGGGGGTCCTCGTCTCTTTTTCATTCCAGGCAGGTGTCCTTCATATAGAGGTAATCTTTAAGGCATTTTCCACTTCAGGAACACAGGCAAGTTGCGCGAGCATGTGCTTTCCCCTTCGGGGTACTTGCAGCTCAATCAGCTCTAATATTTCCCGCTGCCTCTTCGGGAGCGAGGGATAATGGCGCTTCCCTCGAGAGCGCAGATAAAATGAGGCAGCGAACACGACGAAGATGAGGCTTGACATACATACAGGAAAATTCCACGTTTGATCACTTCTGGCGGAAAATGTCTCACTGAAGAACAGTTGCTAGAGTACCTCGCTTTCAGTGTTTTATTCAAAAAGATTGCTTTTTTTTTGCATTTTAACAACCTTTTTTTTCTGGCGCACTTTTAACAAAAGCTTTTATAGAAAGCTTGCATATTCACTGCAGAGTGACATTAATACTGGTTCGCTGCTTATTAAATCTTTCGGAATGTGCTATGACGCAGATATATTTTTTTTCAATTTCTTTCAATTGTTACTGCTCGTCATGGGCCAGATTATTATCAGAGCCAATTTGCAATGATAGGCTCTGCCTGCCTTTGCATTCCCGGGGTCTCCTGGGCTTTTTGTGGGGAGAGATATCCATTGTGACTGTTGAATCAATAACCTTCTCAGATAATATCACTTTGAGAATCATAATCTGATTACCTCGTGAATCTCTCAGATTGTTGATACCAATTGGAGCGCCCTGGGAAGTCATGATGTGTTCATTGGTGCCTCGCGCGGTTAATCCTACTGCTTGACAATGCGCTCACAACATGGCTCCCTGGATTGCCAGACCTAAATTGCATGTCATGAATGATTACGGTCATGGTTAGTGTGTGCTGACCTTTCACCGCAAAGTCGAAGCGTGCTAGGTGAAGTGAATGCACGTGCGCCAACTGCAGAGAGTCCAGTGGTTTGATTGGATTGAACTACTCCCCCATCTGCTCAAAGCAATATGAACTGTAGTGAGGAGGGTAATGGCAAATGGCTGTTGAAACTGTAGATGCGGAATATCGGAAGGGGGGGCGTCGTTCCCTGTTTGTTTTGTCGCCCCCAGACGGTGGTCCCCATTGCTGCTTGCTGTGTAAAATAATTTATATTCACGTGGTGGGTGAGGAGCTTGGATGACTGACAGGTTAGCTACAGGCCTCCTTGGGGTGAAGTGCCCATGTCGGGTTGGACGTGTGCCTTGCTCTGTCCAGCCTGACATGCGCACTTGAGCCCTCACCAACTGCACAATTGTAGGAGCCTGGTGGATTGCTGCCACATCCCTGAGTTTCCTAAGGAGCTCTGGCAGCACTTGACCGAGCCAATCCTCGCGCTGCTCTCATGCTGTTTCCTAACATAAATAGCCAGATAACAGCATCTAGATTGGCTCAAGAGTCAAGTGAGATACCGAGCTCAGAGCTGGTAGTCACAAGTTTCACGCAACCCTGGGGTGAAGTCTCTAGTCCGACGAGTGTTCTTCAGAGGACCAGTACCAGACGGTGAGTTACTTGTGTGCGTTGTGCAAGTTATGCCTAACTACTAAATAGCATTGGCACATTGATCGGAAGCTGCCTGTCAAGCAGCCCTGAAGGATTCCTTTTCCGTGCATTGCCGGCCTCAGCGAAGATGTATGTTGCCCATACTTGAGTACACTGTCAGTCAGAGAGGAAGAATAGGGAAGCGTCAGCCCTGGGCAACGACACCATGAAGCATGCGCTTGTCTCCTCTTTAAAAGCACCACCCTGGTCTGGGCTGTAAATATCACACACCACGATTGTAGAGCACTGAAGAAAGTCATACATGCTAATTTCAGTGAAAATTATACATTGAAATCCACACAGACCACAGGATCCAGCCATTTACTACATTTAGGGGTTTCAGATTATGATGCTGTTGAGCACAGTTGCACAGTGCTGCCCAGATGGCAAAAAAACAGCTCTGACCTTAGCTTTTGCAACGTGCCACACAGATATCAGTAAACATGTGGCACTCCTTACCTCTAACAGTGCCCCTTGCCATAGCAGAAACAATGTGCACCCTCTGGTAGGTAAAAGTAATGAGGTGCTCCTCTAACTCCCCAACAGCATCCCCTCTGATGCAGTTAAACAAGGTGTGCTATTAAACAAGTTCTCCCACCCTTTGTCACGACTCACCAGACGTTTCCGCAGCAATGAGATGCAAGGAGCTAAAGAGCAGGCCCCCACTTCCCTTTAGCACTTAGTATGCCCAACACAGTCAAAACAAGACCAGTGTACAAGAGGAAGAGGGGAAACAAGGGAAGGAGAAATGAAGAAGGTCCCTCGGTGTAACCAGGATAGCAAGAAGTCGTCACTGGGAGATATGTGTGACCCTGAAATTGAGAACAACAGTAAGCGTAAGGTGAAGAATGTAGCAGGTTGCATGCAATCACTAGGTACATAATACCTTTACTACCTGATTTACTCCCCTATTCCACTATAATCCAAAAGAATTCCCTCGGAGTCGAAATAGATATGTAGTGAAAAGATGCAATAACAAGACAGAGATGAACCAGGGTCTACATATTCCTATGCAATTCAAAAGTGTATGGAAATTTGCTTACCCTTTAAGTAGAACAAGGAAAAGAAAAATATAGCCCAAAAAATAATTCTCTTGATACATAAAATCAATAGCTGAGAATGCTACATGTATATTCAGAAAAAAAATGATGCAGGCTAACATAATGTTTCCTTAAATTTGCAGGAAATTATTCACAGAGTGCTATTCTAAGAAGCAGCCTTCAACAACCACGAAAAGAATACAGATGCCCATTAGAGCAAGCATTTGGTCTCGCCTTTGGGAGCTTATATGTATTAGATATGCAGCACATTAGCCTGGGTGCTGAAATATCTACTGTTCTTTAACATGGGGGGAAAGTAGGCACCAAACTGTGTGACATGCCAGGTATGGGAACACATGGAGAGAAACATTGCCTTTCAGCATTAATTGGTATAGTCCAAAGCTCGGTTTTTTAATATAAAATCAGGGCCTTTGGTATTCAAATCACTGAAAATACATGATTTGAAAAAAATATTGTCTACTGGTGCTCGCGGAAGACAATTTCTATGGACTGGAATCTAGAGAATGCTAAAGTGATTCTGGTATTTTACTGACATCTGCTGCAGAAAGCAATTCTGGGTTTTTACTGACCTCTGCTGGTCATTTTCTATCAAGACAGTTATATAGAGGCAGTTCAACAGAAAAAAGTCCCTAAGCGGAAGCAGACAAGTCCTACGGATGATCTCCATAGCCCATAAAGTACATACACATATAAGTATATAATGCCCCGGTTACTTACCGGTAATCTTCATTACTACGAGTATAGTCTTCCTCGCCACATGAGTTCCCATCCCTCCCTCCCTGTCTGGCTATTGGCTTCATGTTGGTGCTTGGTTGTTTCAGGCTGATGGGTTCGGCCGGCCCGCCTCTTATAGAGGTCAGGTGGTAATGGGTCGGCCATCTTGGGAAGGGATGGGAGGCATGGGAGGCTGACTTTTTGCTTTGGAGGGTTCTGGTGTGGAGCTGAAGCTCACTATGTTAGTCATGTGGCGACGAAGACTAACGAGGAGGTAATAAGTATATACTGAAGTATATACAAGAGGTCTTGAATACTCGACCTAAAAATGGCAAGGAAAATTCAAAAAGATAAGTTTTTGTTTTGCCTTAATATTAAATCCTTCAGAGATATATTGTAGTGCAAGCACATTACCACCATCAGTAGAGTCTTTGATTCTTTTGCAATTCTATTTTCTTTTTTCCCAGAACAAACGGATACAGGGATGCGAGGCACCAGCAAGCAGCCACAGAAGAGGCCTCCCCATGCGATTCCAGGAGAGCTCCAGGAGGCGAGGAAAGCCACACCCGACATCTGTCGTTAGAAATTCAAGAAGGAACTAGGAAGGTCTGCGAGGAAGCTGTGCCCAACAGGAAGAGGTAGGTGAATGTGGTATTTCAGGCCTCGGGCCCGCATGTTGGATGAATTAACACAAACAGAGCGTAGTTGGGTACTGAAACTGGCCTGAAGCACGTGCACTCCGGCCCCTTTTATTAACAGGGTCACCTGACTGGTGACGCCTGTGGTGGGTGGGTGTAAAGTGTGTGACATCACAGGCAGACCACTAGAATGTATCCAGCCGGATACTACAGTGAACCCGGATGTGAAGGACACGCTCTCAAAACTAGTACGCAAAGTGCTCCTTCCTTGTTCTTGGGTTGCTTTATGCCTCCATTGCTCTGCCGTCGCTGCAGCTCGCTGTGGGCTCGGAGCATTCTCAACATCTTCCTTTTGCATTGTACACCTGTGCTATTAAACACGGCCTTTCGATAGTAAACAAGCAGTAAACAAGCTGCATTCCTCAGTGCTGTCATTTCCAATCTAGACCCTCGTCTGACGTCACCGTGCCCCGTAGCCCCATAACTGATAGCTTGCATGTATTCTTCCCTGGGACTGCGTGTGTCGGGTAAATATTGTGTAAATGGGATATAACCGCCGTGAAGAGGTTAACCTGTGTAAATGGGCACTGGGAAAAGGGGTTATCTCATAAACCCCCTTTTACTGCCACCCAATGTACATTTTCCTTTTTAATGAATTTAGTGTGGAACATATCATGATAACTCAGTCGGCTGCATGCTGGCGGCAGAGTTGTTTGTGTGACTTACAGGTCATGTGTTATATATATTATATTCCTGCAGGACTGGCTGGGCCTTTCACCCCTTCAGAGTACAAGCTTAATTGGAACCATTGAGGTGCTTGATAACATCTGCATTTAAGCACCTGGAGGAGCCTAGTTTTTGGTGTGCTTTTGTTTAAAAGGGAAGTGTATCGCTACCAGTGAAACAGGAAGTGACCTGCTGTGAAGAGTTAATTTCTGTTGGCTTGCATTGTTTCCGATGCAGCAAGAAGTTGGAAAGTGATAGGACAATACGTTAAGAGGAGGTGACCTGCTTTGGTGATGAGCCAAAACATTTTTCTTTTCCCAGAGGTTGGCTCCTAGCAACCCAAGCCAGCACCAAAACACTGTGATGCCAAGAATGATTTGCATATGATTGGTTCTCTGCTGCCAAGAGTGATTTTGCATTTGGTTAAAGCTCTGCTGAACTGACTCAGACGGGCTAAAAATGATGGAGTGGAATGCTGCCAGTGGATCCCCCAGTAGGTAAAAATCATTGATTTGGGCCTTTCCAGCCATCTTTTTTTTGCCGTCTCTTTGACATCTTTGACTCAGGGGTTCATCCTTTCGAGGTAAATACGCGTAGCATTGCATTGATTCTTATGACATGTTACTCAGTCGCTAAGGACGGGTTCCATGTGTGCTGTGGTGAGTGCGACCGGCACCTCCCTCACAATACAGCCTGTGATTTGTTTTCACATGAATGTCAGTCAGTCAAATAATCTTTATTTTGATCGTGGACCATAAAAGATACATAGTAACCATCCATAATATTAGAAAAAAAACCACAGACCAGTAACAATAAATATGAAGATTTAAAAACTGTACAACATTGAAAATACACAGATATACAATTCATATGTGGTTTCTACATGATAAAAAAAATTCTACAAATAGGTTCTTCTCCTACGCCACATAGCATCAATGAAGCGTGAAACTGAGAATACAACAGGGGTAGAAGTATTACTCTTAAGAATTCTAAGGGCCTCTTTAGAATGTCTAAATCCCAAGTTTTTGCAAAGTTGGATAAGCCAACATTGCCGTATGGTTTTATACGTCGGGCAAAAGAAAAAACCATGGGACTCGGACTCTTCTCTGGCCCCACAAGCCGGACATTCAACTGATTTGCTAGGCGACCATTTATAGGAGAAGACCCTAAGCGGGAGTGTGCCGTATCTAAATTGTAGATAGTGTTTCCTCGCTGTAATAGGTAAAATCTCTTCTAGGAATGGCTCAACTATGTAATCATCTTTCATATTAAAAAACTGAACAGTAAGTAAACCCAGGGAATAATTACCAAAGGTAGTCGATATTCTAGACCTGCAATCCAAGTTAACCAAATCGGCGCGTGAAAACTGTGCGCAGATTACAGCAGGGTTAGACCAAAGACCGGGTAAATCTAATCTCACACTCTCCTTTTTAGGTCGAGCTGGACTAGCATCCGTAGGATGCTCCAGTCCAGTTCGACAACTATAGTGATCGACTTCGGGGGGATTAGGACAAGAGGGTGCCACGCGCTTTAGCCTGTGGATTTGACCTCGTGCACGCGCACGTCGGCTCCATCCACGTCGGCTCCGTCCACATTCACCGTGCACATCACCACACATACACACATGCATGCGCATACACACAGACAGACACTCGCTCGCTCACACACACTCTTCCCCCCCCGCAGTCACCACACACGCATACACACACACATACACACAGACTCCAAGACACATACACACACGCACGCTCACACACATACAGAGCCCCCCCGCCGCCCCACGCACACACACATTCCCCCCGCCCTCGCAGCTCAGCAAAGGCCCCCACTCACCGGTACTCGTCTCCAGGCGAGGGCTCGTTGCAGGCGGCGGCGGTCTCATCCTTCTGTGCATGCGAGGCTCTCACCTCACGGGAGCCCGCCCGGGCTACCGGTGTGTCTTCACGTCCCGCCCCCGGCCTGCCTGACTTCCGCCCGGGACATAATAACAACTACGTTTGAAGGAGAGCGCTTTAATGATTCATCCACTGCTCCG